>NW_027397069.1:58224530-58340644 GCF_003265705.2 Callorhinus ursinus | reverse complement strand
CACACACACACACACACACACACACACACACACACACACACACACACCAAAACCAGCAGGAGTGTCCTAAACACCAAGTGGTTCTAGCCACTGAGATCTATTCCTGCTGGTTCCCAGTTGAGTTTTCAGCCTTCCTTTCAGTCCTTTGAGCCTTCAGATCCTTCTAATAAGTTACCTTGTCAGTTACTTTGCAACCCCAAACTCCAAGTGATCCAGGAGCCTAGAGTAGACTGTACAGATAAAGAAGGGGCTGTACTTAGTGGAGAAAGGGCAGGAGGCCTGACCCATGCTTCAGTCAAATCAGCTACACACAGTTATCCGCCCTGCCAATTTTATTTGAAGAAGATTTGAAATAATTGTATTGCTACAAAGGTGTGAGATCATTACACTCATGACTGCTAAGGTTCCAGAGAATTTTAAAGACAAATGGAAGGATGAGAACTATGGCAGGACATATGCCTGAATAAAAAAGAAAATGAGAAACTTGAGGCAGCTTTCAAAATCATGGAGTATCCAAGAGAACAGAGAAATCAGGATATATTTCAATGTGAGAAGCCTCAATGCCTAAAGATTGAGGACTGAGCAGCAAAGGCAAATAATTAGAGGTATGAATAGGGTGCCTGGGTGGCTCAGTTGGTTAAGTGTCTGCCTTCAGCTCAGGTCATGATCTCAGGGTCCTGGGATCGAGTTCCGCATCGGGCTCCCTGCTCAGCAGGGAATCTGCTTTTCCCTCTCCTTCTGCCTCCCCACTCCCATTCACCATTCATATATTCTCTCTCTCTCTCTCTCTCTTCCCCCCCGTCTCAAATAAATAAATAAAATCTTAAAAAAAATAATAAGAGGTATGAAGAAAGGGCTAGGAAGTCCTTATTAAAGATGCATAGGAAACGTGGGATCATTACTTCAAAGTCCCTGAGAGAAATACGCAGCAAAGACAGAACATGCTAGGAGCAGGAGGACTTCCACAGAGAAATTGATTTAACTAAAAATGAAAGCTAAAACTCTCATACTCGATTTCTCAGCTTTTCCAGAAACTAGAGCATGGGCACATGCTTTAGTTTCAACTAATCAGACACACAAATAGAAGCACAATCCAAGGACACAAAAGAACTGGCACCGTGGAGAATTTTTCCCAGAGGTGGGTCTGTGGCACAGTTGTTTCCAATGACAGCAGTGTCAATATGGCCAGTGGTGGGTGCAACGTATGGAATCAACCAAAGAATTTAGGGTTCAGCTTGGGGGCTAGTGACATCTTCAACAAATTGGTTGTGGAGTAATTTGAACCATAGTTCTGGCTACATGGCTTCCCTCTGCTTCTGCCTGTTTCCTGAGCTTGATTCTCCAGTTTTCACAAGGATTCTTTGGTTTGTCCAATAGCAACTAATCCCTAAGGAAAAGATGGGAAAATCAAGTATTTTCTATCTGGTCTAATTAGTGCTGAAAAAATAAAACTGGCTAATATTAGGGGATGGGATTTGGGCAGCCTATGGCTTGCAATGACTAAATAAATCAATCAAATTATCACCTGTGGGCACTCTGGAATAATATGCCTACTAATGGCAAGGCTTTGGAGGACCATGTGGCCTCCACTGCAATGGAAGTTCTTTTTTTTTTTTTTCAAAGATTTTATTTATTTGTTTGACAGAGAGAGATAGTGAGAGCAGGAACACAAGCAGGGGGAGGGAGAGGGAGAAGCAGGCTTCCCACTGAGCAGGGAGCCTGATGTGGGGCTTGATCCCAGGACCTTGGGATCATGACCTGAGCCGAAGGCAGATGCTTAACGGCTGAGCCTCCCAGGTGCCCCTGCAATGGAAGTTCTTAATAATCAGATGAACAAAATGATTCTGGATGTCAGTCATCGTTCTTCCTAACCACCCACAAAGTTTGTTCACTTGGGCCCATGAACAAAGCCCATTGGCGACAATGGCAGTTGCAACAATGTAAAGTTCCTTTTACCTGCCCATCACTTTTGCTGAGTGCCCAGATTTGTCAGCTACAGCCAAATCTGAGTCACCAATACATCAACATACGCCAAAAGGACTAGCCACCTTTGCATAATTAGATTCCTCCCTCATGCAGGGAGAAATATTTTGTTCTACTGGTCTACAATTTGCCTCCTTTTTCTACCATGCATTGATTTATTGAATGCCTTATTTACCACCATGATTTCACATGCAATATTGCTTCTTACCTGGGAAATTGCTTTATAGTGAAAGAAGTAATGTAATGCCTATGAAATTCATTAGTTTTATGATATATTCCATTATGAAGAAGCAACTACAAAATAGTGATAGAAGCTATTAATGATTTATTACCACAACAGCCAGACGACAGCATCTCATAAGTTTAGGGTACATGCTATCCTCTAAACTGGAGTTCAGTATTTGTCCTGTTTCTCCCATAGCCAGAATATATGATGTAAGGATAAAGCAGGTAGGTAGGAATGGTATCTCTTACTATATTTATTGCCCACTCATAAAAATGTTGCTCTTTGTCTCCAAGTCTGGCACTGCTGCTGATGCTGACTCTGGAATTCTGTGTTGCTTGAACATCTATTGTCTTCTGAAAGTTTCAGAATAGATACATGTTATTTCAGAGCTTAGATCTTGTGATTAAAAGTGTCAGGGCCCAAGAGAACTTACACACATCAGCGGTAGTAAGAGTTGTGTCCCAGTTGAACAGGATGATGAGACTCCTAGGGGCACTGGGGTGAACAACCATATGGTTGTGCTGAGTAACCGATCCTGACCATACAGGTTAAGTTGGGTTTTGCTATATAGTATAGCTAAAAGAAGTAAGGACAGAATCTAAAGAATTCCCTGAGTACTTCCTAGGACTTCCATGTCCCGGGGCAAAATTAAAAGGAAAGTACAGGGGCGCCTGGGTGGCTCAGTTGGTTGGGCGGCTGCCTTCAGCTCAGGTCATGATCTCAAGGTCCTGGGATCAAGCCCCGCGTCAGGCTCCCTGCTCGGCGGGAAGCGTGCTTCTCCCTCTCCCACTCCCCCTACTTGTGTTCCCTCTCTCGCTGTCTCTCTCTGTGTCAAATACATAAATAAAATCTTTTTTTAAAAAAAGGAAAGTACAGTCACTTAATACAGCCGTTTCCATCAGATGCCCTGCTTCTTTCAGTATGGCACTTTGGGTCACCTCAGTGGATAAAGAACTTTGGTTAGGGGATGTATTGACTGAAGACAAAGGATCATGGAAATAATAGAAACAAGAGAAATTCCAGTAAAATCTTTGTGACAGTTGCAGAAGTAAAAACTGACATTTGACCCTATTTTCTATTATGACTTTTTTTTTTGGAATACCATTTTTTAAAAGATGGGTCTTCGGTAGTTACTTTAAATTTAATCCATAAGTTACATGATATTGGGGAAAGACTATACAAAGTCAGAGAGGAATTTGACTTTGAGCTAAATAGAAAAAGATTCAATTTTATGTTGTTCCTTAGGAGATAAACTAAGTGAGGTTTTTGTCAGGTGGTAAATCAATTGCATTAAATTAGGCAAAAATATTTTTTAAGGATGAGTATGGGAAGAAGAGTGCATGTTAATATTATCCACCTGAAGGAATATCCACCTGAAGGGATGCCATATATGTGGGTGTGTATGTGTGGGGGAGGGGGTTACACAGTATATGAATATTCTTTCTATTTTTGAGGAATGGTCCACTTTCTCAGCTCCCCTGACAATGGGCACAAATCTGTTACCTAAGCTCTGCCAATGAGAAGCACTTGTCCTAGACATTGAAACAAGAGAAAGCTGCATAAAAAGCAGAAACAGTGGAGAATTCTTTAGGATCGGTAAAGTTTTAAGCAACATGGTCTCCAGAGACGGCATGGGCAGTTGTGCCTTGGAGGGATCCTACGTGTGGGGTCAGGAGTATGGGTGCAGTGACATGTGGATCCCAGCCTTCGGCAGTAATGACACCGGGGTCCATGATGAGCTGCTGTGCGGAATGATTTTGGCAATTGTTACAAGTGCCCCATCTCCTTTTGTTTCTGCCTCTTTTCCAAGCGTGGTTCTTCATCCTTCCTATCAATTCTGAGACTTATCCAATATCCTTTTGTGAAACTAATTCCTCTTTAAGTCATCCACAGTCAGCTCCTATTAATTGCAATTAAGAGCTCTAACTTATAAAACCATTAAACTTCATTTCAATGCTTTTCATTCAGTAAGCCTTTAGTAAGCAAGCCAGTAAGTGCAAGGCCTCGTGGCAAAAACTAGCAAAGTAAAAATGAGTGACATAGTCCCCATCATCCAGGTACTGAGAGAAACAACACATACATAAATCAATTTAAAATATAATCATATAACAAGTTATAATAGGTGTTGTATATTAAGTTCTATGGAATCTGCTTAAGGAATGAACTAATTCTGCCCAAGGAGAATTGGGGAGCTTTGTGCAGGTATAACAGAAGAATTTATTTGAGCGGAGCTGGAAGGACAAACAGGATTTTACTAGTTTCACAGGAGCAGATATTCCCAGAAGAGTGGGTTGTATGAGCCAAAGTATGGAGACTGAATAGTTTGTGGTGTGTTTGTTGCCCAGAAAACCCAGGCGGCTGGAGTGTGGCAATCACAGGCAAACGGCTAGAAATAAGACTAGAGTGATAATGTAAGATCTGATTCTGAAGGCCTGTATGTACTATACTAAACAGTTCTTTTCTTCAGTAATTACCAGCATGGTTTTTAAAGCAAAAAGTGATAGGATCAAATCTGTTTTAGAAAAATAATTCTGGTGTCAGTGTGAAGGCATTAAGAACAGTGTCAAGCCAATACCAGCATAGAACACATTTGAATGTTTAGCTACAAAAGTTTTTGCCTACATTCCAAGTGGGAAATGTACACAACTCAAAACCAAAACCGAGGAAGCCGTAATAGAATTTGATAACTGCCAATTTAGCTAGAACTAGCTATGTGATCTAAGGTTAGCCATATATCCTTAGAAAGATTTTCTTAGTCTTGGATTACTCATCAATAACAGAGTACTAGTTACATGATAACATGGTAATGATCCTTATGCTGCAGGGTAGTTATCAAGATAAGAACAGCATATTAAAAAGATCTAGCATTGAGCCTGATTATCAATACATTTGAATGCTAAGGAATAGGAGCTATTGCTATTAATGCAGTGAAAAGTAGAGAGGGTTGAAAATTCTATCACTCACCAGACATGGCTTAATAAATCATACATGTTGATGAAGCCACAGTGACCACTTTTATGTGACTTCCACTTATTTCAGAAGCCAACAAGAGCAAGAAAGCTTAAATAACCATCCAAAGGAGAAGAGGGGGATTTGGGGGAGGCCCTCCTTTCAACCATGACTTGGAAGGTAAGAATCTCCATGTTTTACTCTACAGCATGGTTCCTCTGTAGGGACGTGAGACTCCTTCACTCTTCAACATGCATGTATTTTTTTCCCATGAAATTAAAATATTTAAATCAGAGCCTGTCTTTTCATTCTTTTAGTGCTCTAGTATATTAAAGAGCTCAATATATGAACTTATCTTTCACATTTTCATGAAAAGAAAACCTTTATGTTTAATTTTATATATATACATATATAACAGGTTTCTGATGAGGCTCACCCGAATATTTACTTTAACTTTTGAAAAATATTGATTTTAAGCACTTAACTTATAATTTATAGTTAGCCTTATAGGACATATGATAATTAAGTAAACATTAAAAAAACATACAAATGGCTTTAAATGTTTATTTTTTTTATTTTTTTTTAAAGATTTTATTTATTTATTTGAGAGAGAGAATGAGAGATAGCACGAGAGAGAAGAGGGTCAGAGAGAGAAGCAGACTCCCTGCTGAGCAAGGAGCCCGACATGGGACTCGATCCCGGGACTCCAGGATCATGACCTGAGCCGAAGGCAGTCGCTTAACCAACTGAGCCACCCAGGCGCCCGGCTTTAAATGTTTAAATTGTACAATAATTTCCATCCTCATACTACTACATATTATTCTAATTTTCAAATGATTTTCTCTTTTTTTTACAATTGCAAATTCAGAGAAGTACAAGTGAGCAAAGAAAATTAGGCCATATTACCCTACCTGAATAATCTCTGTTAATATATTCAGTAGCACATGGGTAAGATTAGAAATTTTCAATCCATTTGGAAAGGTACAAAATAAAAAGTGAAAGCCTCCCTTTCACAGGAATGCCATCCTGAAAAAAACGAAAAAGCTTAAATTTACATGTATCTACAAGGGATCATATGCACTATATGAACTATAATGCACCTTGCTTTTTTCACATATTATATTTTGGAATTATTTCCACATTAGCATTTAAATTTCTTTCACAGCAGATAAATTGCATAGCATAGTACTGAGTGAACAGACCATAATTTATTTATTCAGTACTTTACTGATGGACACTGATTGTTTCCAGTTTTTCTTTCTCTTGCTCCCTCCCTCCCTCTTCTTTATTTTCCCTCAGTAGCACTTTAAAATTTTCTTCAACATTTATTGAATTCACAGGGCCTTTAGGGTCTTTTCTTTTTGCTAATTGAGCCATTTCTCCTTTACTTGCCAGAATTGGGATAAGTGATTTTGTCAGGTATATATATGTAATATACACACACATATATGTATATGTGTCTATCTATACATACACATATGGCATAAGGTAGATTAAGGACCAAAGCTAAATGGTTAGTGTTTCAGAAAAATACTAAACAAGAAGTTCAGATATTTTACTGATTCAAATTTTAAAAAGTGAGAAAAGAAATTTAAAAATAACGGTGTTTGTTATCTAGACCCTCCTGAGAATTTATTTTTCATCTTCCTACTCACTTCCTCATTTGTTACTCTACAACTACACTGGCTTTGGCCAATTCATGGAACACCCAAGTTTCTTCTTGTCTTTGGACCTTTGAATTTACACTTTCTCCTACCTGGGAATGATTTCACCCTATGTTTCAGATTTTCCTTCAAATCTCAGGTTAAATGTCAACTCCTTACCAGACCTTCCTGGGTAAAGTAGGACCCTCCCTCCACTATGCTCTTTCACTGCATTTCAGCACCTTCTGAGCGCTCATCACAATCTTGTTAACATTTAACTCCTTTTTCTCAGACATATAATGTAGATCCCCCAATACCTACCTGAGTACCTAGCATGTAATATGCTTCAATAAATACTTAAAAAACAAAAAAATTCAGGTAAAGTGAATTTACGGTAGAACTAACTTTTACTGAATCTATATGCCAGGAACAGGTGTCAGTGTATGTTACTCATGCTTAGCTTAGACTCTTATAATGAGATTCAGGATTCTGAAATCCTTTTAATCCCATAAATCTTAATACCCAAACTTTAAATATAATTTAAATTTCAGGCCATTTTGCGAAACCTCCCACCAGTCTCCCCTTCCCACCCTAAGGATCCACCCGCTTACCCCTAACTTCTCTAACCGCCCCGCCCTTCCAGCAACCCGGCTGAGCTGGGCAGTGCGGCCAGAGCCTTCCGCAACCCGGGGCGCATGCGCGGGACACCGCGCACATGCGCAGTACTCGCGCAGCTGGCGTGCGTCCCAGCCTATGGCTGAGGTGGCCGCCACGGAGCTGGGGGCGGGGCCTGCGACACTATGGCCGAGGGCGGCGGGGACGTAGTGGCAGTATCCGCGTCCGGGGCTGCCAACGGCCTCAGCAATGGGGGAGGCGGGGTCCCGGCGCAGACCAGCAACCCGCTGTCGCGTAAGCTGAATAAGATCCTGGAGACGCGGCTGGACAACGACAAGGTAACCAGAGCTGGCGGGGCCGGGGGTCCCGCGTCGCCCGCCGACCTGAGGCTGGCGGGGGGCGGCGTCTGTTCGGCACCCACTCCCTCATCCCTTCGTCCCTCCGTGGAGGGGACCGCAGAGCCGCGGGATCCGACGTGGGACCGGTAAGAAGGGAGAGGCCGAGGAGTCCCTGGAAAAGCGAAGGGGTGCCTTGGGTGTCACCCCCTATATGAAAAACCTGTTCCTGGAAGGCTCTCGCTCCGGGAGGCAAACAGTGGAGTCTCCTCTCCGGGAGGTGTTCGGGGGTCCGAACGGGGAGAGGAGAGCCCAGGGCAGGATTAGAAACCCATGCAAGAGTAAATTACAAGACGAGGCAACGTCAGTCGGGGTGAGGAGGAACCGGAGAACCGGGGTAGGCATTATTGAACACTTCCACTGACGGCTGAGAACGACTGAAATAATTTGCAGCGCGGAAGAACTACTTGCTCAGGGCTCAGATGAAATACTATGTACTACTAGTTTTTGTTGTTGTTAGCTAAGCTCCGCCTGTGATATGTGGGCTCATGCTGTGTTTCTTTACAAGATAAACCGTCCACATCCTCTCCCAAGTACCTCCTGAAACTCATCCATCCAGCTTCTGTCGTAGCTGGTTGTCTCTTCTGTATCATTGAGTCTTTAGGTAAATTGGTCATGCCATAAAGAAAAAGTATACGTAGAAGTGAGAAAACTTTATAAATTTGTAGGTAACCGAAAATAAGCTGTCAATAAGAATTTGTAAAAAAATAACAATATAGTAAGACGGTCTCTGGGGCCACCTATTTATTAGATATAACCATCAAACTGAAGCATTATGATTTGAGTAAGCCCCTTAATTTCTCTAAGCTTATTTTTCATCATTTCTAAGTTGAGAATACTGCTGGTAACTTTCTCAGGGTTGTTGGGAGGATTCAATTGACAAGAGAATCTGAAGTGCTCAGCAGAGTGCCCAGCACTTACCATTTCTTATTAAATGTTAATTTTATCATACAGCTTATTGTTTAATGTGTCTACTACTGACACCTATTATCTCATTTAATACAGCTGCTGTGATGTAGATAACATTATCTCCTTTTTACTCAAGAGAAAAATAAGGTATTGAAAGAGTGTAACAAGGTTAAATCATGTAACCAATAACTGGTGGAGCTGTAATTTGCACCTGTCTATGTGATTTTGTTCATTCATCAATTACGGACTACTAATTTGAGCCAGGCCTAGGTCATTTCAAGGTTATAGTCAAAAGAAATGGTTTCATTTTGTGGTTTTTCTTTTTTTTTGTACATAAATCTTTGTAGTGCTTTCTTAAATATTAAATTCAATTTAAATAGCTTTACTATTTTTGTCAATCCAGCCAATATTGCAAAATAGCGTTGTAACTGAAACATAGAAGGGTAAGCCCATTACAATATATGTTAGTTCAGGTGTAGGAATTTATATTTGGAGTTAGATATTCTAGCTTGGTCTTCTCCCTTCTCTCCTCTATGTATATTCTCTCTGTAGGAGAACTCTCACTTTCATGGTTTTAAATAACAAAAAGGGTGATGATTCTCAAATTTATAACCCTGTTCTTGACATCTCTACTGAGCTCCAGATTTGTGTAGTCTGTTGCTTACATGACATTTCTAATTAGTTACCTGATCAACGTCATAAAAACTTAACATAGCCAGACTCTTCGTTTTTCTCCAAACTGCTTCTCCTTTCTGCTGTTAGTAAAGAACATCACTTACCCAGACAAGCAAAAAGTGTATAAATAATTTTTGATTCCTGTCATTTCTTTCACTTCTTACATTCAGTCCGTTAACAAATCCTATCAGCTCTACCTTGAAAAAAATTGTTTTGGAATATCTCCTTCTTTTCACCTGCAGTGCTACTTCCTTGTTCTAAGACGCTATCAAATCTTTGCTTGGGTTATTTTAGTTTCTTCCTACTTGCTTCCTTTCTTGCCTTCCCCCTGATCTGCTCTCCTCACAAAGTTAGAATAAACTTTTAAACATATAAAACACATTACTCCTTTCCCTAAAGCCTGTAGTAGTGTCCCACGGCCTCATTCATACTGGCCTTTCTGCTGCTTTAGGGTCTTTGTACTCACAGCTTTTTCTGCCTGTGAACCGCTTTGTCCCCATGGATGCCTTTCCTATTACTCAGGCCTCAGTTCAAAAGTCACCTCAGAGAGGCCTTCCTCTAAGTTCTGCTCCCAGTTACTCAGTTCCTAGCCTGGAGGCTACAGGTGGTACTTCTTTCTTATATATATATCCTTCCAGAGATAGTTTACACATTCACCAGGAAGTATGCATGTATACAGTCCTTTTTCTTTTTTTAACAGTTGGTATTACAACTGTTTCTATACCTTGCTATTTCACTTACTGTATCTTGAAGTTTGTATTATATAAGTACATAAAGAATTTTCATCTTTGTTAAAATGGATATATCATAATTTCTTTAACCAATTCACTTTAGATGGACATTAAGGGTATTTGCAGCCTTTAAAATTCCAAACTATTTTGCAGTGAGTAGTCTTGTATACATGCTGCAATATAAAAGTAAGTAGATCCTTAATTGTGTTTTGGAAATAAGTTTACTATTCAGTAATGTGAAGATCACCTGGTATTTTTTGCTTATTTAATGGAAACATTTGAAAATAATTTCATTAAAATTTGACTTGAGATTAGGAAAACATTTGAGAATTGGCCCCAGTAATTGTCTTCTGTTATCAATTGTGTAGGAGATGTTGGAAGCTCTCAAGGCACTTTCAGCCTTTTTTGTTGAAAACAGTTTGCGGACTCGAAGAAATTTGCGTGGAGATATTGAACGCAGAAGTTTAGCCATCAATGAAGAATTTGTCAGCATTTTCAAGGAGGTGAAGGAAGTATGTAAATTCTTTTCATTTAACATTTATTGAGAACTTACTGTATGCCTCACTCTGTGCTAAGTATTTTTATGAATTGGGTTGATACGTTTGCTGTTCACATACCATGTTCAAATAGAAAACTACTTACTCCAGAAGCATCCAGGTCCTTCAATTAGTGTGATATCCGAATCTGTGACCTCCGCTAATGCTGCTTCTTAGAAAGTTGTAACATTTGTTCTAGGATATTCTCAGAAATTTTTGCTTTTCTAACAACAAAAACAAGAAAAAACATTTTTTTAAATGATTTTCCAGTGGAAATTTTTCCTCACTGAATAAACCTCTTTTGGATAATCACTTCTCCATTGAAGATTAATTAGGATTGAGTTACTTTAGTGTATCATAAATTAGGAGATTTTCAGATTAATTAAGATCAGTTACTTCTGGCATAAGTAGTAATTTATCATACTTGAGTGAGCAGACAACTCACTGTAGGGTAAAAATGAAATTTATTATGTTATTATATTTTACTTATGCAATATTTTGTTAATTTTATGTCACATATTCTGTATGAGTTGTATGAAAGTGTTATATATAGTTTCAATGACTAATTAATAAACAGATGATGTTTAATAGTTTAGAAAGATTTCATTGACTGAGGCTAAAAATCTGGAAGGTTGGAAGGACAGTTTGGTAGTGTCCATAAGAATAGAAAGGGTATCCATGAGCACATCCAGATTGTGGTCCTAAATACCGTTTCCCACTGAAAGGAACAATCTTACAAATATCAGAAAGCAGGGAAGCTATATGAGACCTTTGGGAAAGTGACGGAAGAACTTCGGAGCTAACTAGATGAGGCTTCTCTTGTCCAGAGATAGGATGATTAGAGCATCAATAAGAATAACTCAGTGGACTAGAACATATCAAACATGTTTAAACCCACAAATTCATACTGCTCTAAAAACCGAACAGAACCCTCGTTGGTTATATTTCGTGGATATAAGGGAACTAAATTATTTTGAAAACTGCTAAATAAAAGGAAAGAGTCAAGCATTTATCTTGTCTTTTGTTCCATTTACATATAGTTGTTGAGGGGAGGCTTCTCTTTATAGCTTTATTCTAATAAATGAAGAAGGAATGATAGAAGATGAGAAGATTTTGCCACCACTGTTAAATTTATGGATCTAGTTCAAGGTTTCTCAACTTGGCACTGTTTTCCTTTTTGGGTCAGACAAGTGGGGACTATCCTCTGCTGTTTAGGATATTGAACAGCATCCAGGGCTTCTATCCACTAAATGCCAATAGTACCACTTCTTCTTCAGTTGTTCACCCGAGAATGTCTACAAACACTGCCAAATGCCCCATCGGGGGACAAAATTGCCCTGGTTGAGCACCACTGGTCTAGCTATTGGTCATCACTAGCAGCTAACCTCACAAAAAGCTGCTAACCTCATATCTGTCACTCCTAATAAGGGTAAACAACACCACCTATGAAAAGTTCTTGCCAGAAAATTGAACCAGAATATAATCAAGCTTCTAGATCTAACTGCCTGTTTATAGGAAATACTGGGGTCAGAGAAATATGTTAACACCACAAATATGCAGTCAGCGAATATAGAATGTAGGGAACTGTAGAGACAAATGAGCTGGTTTTTTCAATGAATAAATTGTAAGAAAAAGAAAAAGAAGTAGGGGGAAGTGAGACTATATAGATTAAAAAAAGAAATGAGAAATAGCAATGAGTTGCTATTTGTGAATCTTAGTTGGTTCCTGACTTGCAGTAATTATTTAAAAATTGGGACAGCTGGGGAGATTGGAACACTGACTAGATATTTGATATTAAGAGATTACTGTTAAATATTTAGATGTGAAAATGGCATTATGTTTTTTGAATCTTCTTAGAAGCATATACTGATGTTTATGAATGAAATGATAAAATATCATGAACATAAAATAATTCAGTTTGTGAGGGAGGGAGAAAGGAATGAGGGAGAAGTACAAAGTGGGTAGAGAAATAGATGAAACAAGAGTGGTCGAAGCCAGGTGATATGTATATTGGCATTCATATTATCTCAACTTTTGGATATTTTTGAAAATTTTCCACAATAAAAAGTTTTTAAAAAGTTTATCATACACCAGTTGTATTTCCCAGCCTATAATTTTATTTAATTGGGGGGCAGGAGAAGACAGTTTGCCCTAAGTTCAAATAAAGACTTTATAAGTAATATACAAGCCATTGAATTACAGTCATCAAAACTCTGCATTGAAGTCAGATATTCAGAGATGGAATTTATATTATTCCATATATATGGACCTGACAAATCAGGTCCATTTGGTATATTATTGTGGCTAAAGTAAATATTAGTAGTTTTTCTTGACCTAGCTGGCTGATAATGTCATAGTGCTATTCGTATTGGATTACACAGTGAGACTTAAGAGAAGAGTGAGATTAGTTTACTTAGGTTTCTGCTATTGCTAATATTAATTGCTATTTTGAAATCATGCTTTTTTTTTTTTTTACCGTTCACCTCAAAGCAATTTAGGACTTCATTTAATGACTTGATTTATATGCTATTTGTTGTTAAGTATTGTGAGTAACATTTGAAAATACTGGTGCTATGATATTTATAATTCAAAGTACTTCATAGAAAGAAGGGAGAAAAATCTTACTTCTAGAACTTAGATTTATGCTCATATTCTGATAAGTGATTTTCTAACTGGTTTATCCTCACACTTTGTTTATAGCCTCACTGGGCAGCTTTCTTATCTCTTGCCCTCTGATTGGCTCATCCCTTCATAAGCCGGTCATGTTTCTATTTGAAGGTCCGGGTATTCTGTTGAAAGGGATTGTCCACTGTCTACCACTGAAACTTCCTTGTGTATCTTTCTGTTGTGTGACACCAAATTGAATTGGGAAAAAGAAGATAGTAGTGCAGTATAAAGCTAAATATGATTTTGTGATATCATTTTTTCATATAATATTTTTCATTGATTCAATAAGGACTGGAGAGGATGGTTTCGTAAAAAGTGTAGAGCCTGGGAGACCTGTTGGAAAACTTTTTTTTTTTTATCAGTTCACATAAGAGATACCAATTGACCTGAACTAAAGTAGTAGCTGTTAGAGTAGTAAAAAAGAAATGGATAAGATACATGCAGTAAGGGTATAAATGATAGGACTTAATGACCAGTTACATTCCCATGTACCTGGAGGGGGCTAGAGGAGGAAGTACACAGGGAGAGAATGTTACTGAGAAGATTGCCAACTTTGTGGCATGATCTACTGTGTGATGACTTTGCACAAGGTAGAGGAGGCACGGTTTTTAGTTTATTGGGTTTTCATATTTCCTTGTTTTTATTAATTAAAAGTTACAAATAATTCACTATAGAAAAGTTAGATAAGATCAGAAGCCAGAGCAATTGCTTATAATCCTATCACCCAGAAATAACTTTTGTCAGCATTTTATTGCCTTGCTTTTCTTGTGTTCTTCTGTATGTGTGTGTGTATATATATGTACTTTTTTTTAAAATGGGAGGTGTGATATGTATTGTTTCATAATACTTTTTTAAAATCTTATATAGACATCTTTCTATGCCTATATATTTATATATATATATATAAACATTTTCCTTTTGTTTTAGGCAACTTTGTGTTGATCTTCTTACATATATTGTTGCACACTTATCTGACTGATTCCTTAGGATAAATCTTAGTGTTAGTATACCTGAATGAAGAGGTATTGATATTCTTAAAACATTTTGCCATTTCCTATTGTCACCCCCTTTAAAAAGCATTTACTAATTTCTTTATATCTTTTCTAACACTAGATGTTATTCTTTTTAATTTTTCCAATCTTAAATATGAGATCTTTTGTCATGCTTGGGCAAAAAAAAAAAATTCGTGAGATGAAAATAAGGATTTGGCTAAGAGAAGAGAATTTCTTTAACAATATATGTAATGCTTGCTGTTACTTTTTTTCCTTTTCAGGAACTTGAAAGCATAAATGAAGATGTTCAAGCAATGAGCAATTGTTGTCAAGATATGACAAGTCGCCTACAGGTACTGTGTAATGGCTGGATTTTAGTGTAGTTGCTGGCTCAAAGTAAGCTTTCAAAAATTGTTAGCTAGATCTCCAAGATGTATGGATAGCTAATATATCATGTCCTATAGGAAATTCAAATATAAATATTATGCTTTTTTTTAACTATAAATGGGTATTTTGGGTGATGGTTTACTGATAGTGTTAACTCCAGATGCCTTTATATTTTGATCTAATCAGTGTAGAGCTAACTGTATAGAATTTTGATAAACCTCTCAATCCCGTAATATCCCATAAATCTAGCAGAAATTAGTGCCTTAGTAGAAAGTCTTAGGACTAAGTCCAGACTAAAGCTATGCCTAACAAAGACCCAGCTTAGTTATGTTTTGTGCTCAGCCTCCCCACAAAAAAAAAAAACAAAAAAACAACCTCAGGAAAATATCTAGAATTCTACATATGTTTATTAAAGTAGTTTGAAACTTCTAGTTTGATTACAGAGTTAAGATGTAACCTAATTACCCCCATTTATATAATTTTGGAATAGTGAATAGAATAGGCTTCCTCTTAAGAGTCAGTCATGATTATGTTTACTACCTTCATTTTTATTTCAAGCTTATACCTTTAAGATTCTCCTGGAACTTTTGACAGCTACAGTGATTCTAGGAAGAATCATTAATCTATGCATATTCCACAAATGAATCCTAAGCTACTTGCATGATCTATCTCTAGAACCAGTTTCCCGTTTCTCTAAAATTTTAGCTTCCCTAGTCTTAACTACATTTCAGTACTAGCATATCTATTGTTCAACCTTAGGTCCTTATGAATTACATAGTACTTAAATAGTCATAAAATCTTTGCTGATTATTGTAATTTTACATTTTTTGCAATATTACTTTTGTTGCTTAGTAATTTTATTTGACTATTCTGTTTCTCTAACTTTTCCTTTATTTCCTTTTCTCATCTTCTGGCTTCCATGATTTAATGCCTTTTCTCAGATTACACTCTGTAAGGTTTTCTGTATTATATATGCTTGCGTTTCTTTTGTACTATTATTTTTATATTTGGTATTATGGGATTACTTAAGTTCCTGTTTTAGGGGGCAGAATCTCTTGTTTTCTAATTTTTATCTTTAATTGTATTTTTATCCTTTTATCATAGCTATTTGTAGATATGAAAAGATCAAAGTATTTTTATTCTTCATGCTATTTTCAAAACAGATTATAAGTATTTTAAACCACAAAACATCCTCTTTGGTTTTGTCCTCTGTATTTTCTTTGCGCCCACCAATCCAATTTTTTCTATAATGGCGTGAGCCCTTCTTTCCTTTTTTATATCAATTTTATTGAGGAAAAATTGATGTACAGTAATAAACTGCATCCATTTGGTGTGTACAAATCAGTGCATTTTGACAATTCTATACCCATGAAACAGCTACCGTAATGAAGATGTACATTTTCATCACTTGCAAAAGATTCTCTCATAGCTTATTAGTTTTCTGAAGTATAAAAATATTGAAATGTACTGATGTTAGATATGTTTATAATTTTAGGCAGCAAAGGAACAGACCCAAGATTTAATAGTAAAAACCACTAAGCTTCAAGCTGAAAGGTAAGTTTTACTTTGTTTAGTTATCTCTTCATTAATTTGGAGATTAAGTGGAAAGAAAATTATAGGTAATTCCAAATCAGAGTTAAAATAATAAAAAAAGATGATTCAAAATTCATACAACATATAAGATTCTAAGCTCTTTTCCAAGAGGAAATAAACATGAAACGGTAATTTAGGAGTATCAAACTTGATACTGGGGATGAGGGATTATTCATTCTTGTAGTTGACAGTGTTGTGTATTGTTTGCTGTGGAATTAAAAAAGATTGCTTTTTAAAATGTAGATTATTTTAGAGTTTTAGTAATTTTTTTCCACACTCATTGTGTCTTATTTTTTAAGCTATGATTAATCCTCTCTGATATAATTAAGAGTTCACTGTATAAATTTTTCTTGTGGCGGTGTACAGATAGGTATGTTAATAATTTGTTCACTAAATAAATGGATTAATGAAGGTGAGTAGAATATGGATTCATGTATTTTACTGTGTATTACAGTCCTTTATAATTAGTTGTTGGTTTGATTGTCTCTTTTCCTACTAAACTGTGAGCTTGTTGAGAACAATGACAATTTCTTACCCGCTTTTTGTGTCTCCAGTGCCTAATATATTGTAGATTCAATAAATAATTTTTGAGTAAATGAATATGGAATGCAACTAATCTAATGTCAGGAAAGGAACATAAAATAAAAACTGAAAAAGAAGCATTGTATTGGAGCTTATACCATATATGGGACCCTAATTAATGTCTAGAGGAGGCAACATTAGAATATTGTGTTTCTGTATATTTTCAAAACTAGGCAGGGTTGTTCATGTTTATAATTTTAGTAAGCTGATGAAAACGTTTGGCCTGGTATGCTTTTGGGAATGAAAATTTCTGACATTTTAGTATCCCAAGAGCTGTAGATAATGATGTGCCAAGTGAACATTTGCGGAAAGTATTTTAGGAAAATTACATAGTAGAAATTATAACAGATTCCTGGGAGCTGGCCGGGAGTTGTTTCTCCATTTTTAAATATTACCTTTTCTTTTTAGCAAGAAATCTTGTTAAACAAGCGATTAGCTTTAGAAATAGAAATTCTGTGGGCTTATTTGGATAACATGACATTCTTACTGAGACATATATAAAGGATATGACTATTTTTCCAGCTGGGTTAGAAGGTCAGTCATCGTGACAGCTGATGTTCTAATAGGCAAAGTTCCATTGTCTTCACAGAACTGCAGCTAATGTTTCTTTATGCTATTTAGTTGATAGAGGGTGGATTTCAGTGATTATCAGGAAATGATATCCACATAAATATACTTCTATATTTTTTAATACTATTGAAGTCACTATTTATTATAGATTTTCTTGTCTCTTGCGAAGGCCCAGCAACCAGATTACTTTCAGGACTCAGAAAAATAGTCTGTGGTGAATGTTTGTTTCTTTTTGAGGTATAGTTTGTTAAAGTGGAAAGAAGGTAAGCTTTGAAGATAAAACCCTGAATTCTAATCTAAATCTTGAGTAAGAGTTTATTAGATTTTTAGTTTTGTAGAAGTTACTTCTTAACCTTCAGCTTCAGTTTTCACATCTGAAAAAAGGGACTAGCATCTGTGTCCCGGTGTTGTTGTGATAATTGGATGATATGCCTAGGTGCTGAACACACTGCCTGACATCCGTCAAGGAACATTACCCTTCCATCCCCCTCTAAAGCCTTTATTAGATAAACCTATCAGCACATCTTATTTCTACATTGGCTTTGGTGGCTAGGAAGTTTAGGCTATTTTGTGCCTAATTTAATTAGAATAGCTTTCCTCAGCTGTTATTTACTTTCTCATCCTTTCTTACTATTTTATTTTTTAATAGTTCTAATTTTATTTTAATTCTATTATTTGTTATGAACTAATTCAGGCTTTGAAGTTTGTAAAAAAATATAAAACTGTTTATTTTGCACAAACTTACATATAAAATATATTGCAGAAGCATCTGTGTTCAGGCAGGAGAGTATAGACCTCTTTTCTTCTTCCTCTCGTTTATATATATAAAATTTAGAGAAAGAAAATGAAAATCAGATATACCTTCACTACACAGACATAGCCACTATTAACATTTTGGCGTATTTCTTCCCAGCATGAGTATATGTATGTAGTTCCATTTTACTTTGTTCACCTAATATTTTATGTTCATTTTTCTGTGTCTTTTATTTAGAAAAAACATGTATTTTAATGATAATATTTCATCTTGTGAATGAACCAACATGTATGTTAAACATTCTTAAATTATTGAATATTAATATTATTTCCATTACTAAATATAATGGCTTGACAGATGTTTTTAAGTCATTATGTACATTTCAAATTATTTCGTTAGGAAATACTCTTAGAATTGTAATTAATGAATCAAATGGTAGAAACTTTTTATTTTAATTTTTTTTTTAAAGATTTATGTATTTGAGAGAGAGAGAGTGCTCATGAGCATGCAGAGGGGAGAGGGAGAGGGAGATAGAGAATCCCAAGTGGACTCTGCTGAATTTGGAGCCTGATCATGTGGGGCTCAATCCCAGGACCCCAAGAACATGACCTGAGCAGAAATCAAGAGTTAGATGCTTTTAATCCACTGAGCCACGCAGGTACCCCAAATGGTAGAAACTTTTTTTAAAATATCCTGACTTTTGATGTATATTGCATAAATTCCTCTCTAAAAAGGTTATACAAATTTACACTGCTATCAGCAGTATATGAGAATGTCTCCTTTGTCAGTAGTAGGTATTGTCATTAAAAACTGCCAATTTTGTAGATGAACAATAGCATCATAATTCTAATTTACATTTTATTGAATGTTGATGAATCAGTATTTTTTCATTTTGTCATGCCATTTATATTTCCTAATCTTTTTTGTTTTATATATTTCGCCTGTTTTTAAAGTCTTTTTCTTATTATTTTGAAATTATTTGGCAGGGGTGAGTCTAAAAGGTAGAGTTAAAATAAGGCATATTTTCAGGAAGAAAAAAGAAGCACCGTAAGATTAATAAATCATGTTCTGGGAATGCTTGAAAGAATCATTAGAAGGATTAATTAGTTTATTTTAAATACTTAGGTAATATATGAATACATGTACTGAAAATTCATTTATGGGCTCTTATACATCGTAGGTCCCCCTTAATGTTATTGGATTGCACAGATGCTCCCATGGACTATCTAATAGTAACTTTCTATCAGAATGGTTGTGCAGTTTTACCTGGGAAGAATATATATGGTAACTAAAGAGTAATATGTTTAAAAAATATATTAGAATTTATTTCATCACTACTTTAAAAAAAGTTCTCATCTTGAGATACCAAACCCTTGTTTTAGCAGTATGGCCATTGTTCAACATATTTTTGGACCAAATCTTTTGTAGATATAGAGCCTCTCGTTCAAAGTCTTTACTTCATGGATTTTTTTTTTTTTTAGAATAGTCAATAATATTATTTGGAATGAAATTTAATGATTAAGAAGTAATATCAAGATAGGTAATACTAGCTTTAATTAGAACAAAAGTAAATTATAAACTAAAGAAATTTATTTCCTTTGTGCCTAATAAATTAACTCTAAAGGTAGATCCGAAAGAAGCATCAAAAAGGTTTTAGTCAAAATGATTGATCTGTATAATCTCAAGGAATTTTATGAATTCTTATAATTACTTTAAATCCTGTATGATAATGATTGGAGCTTTAAGAGTATAAAACAAAACCTATTAAGGTAACTTTTTGATATCCATAATAAGATGATTAAGGACATATGCCATTTATCTAATGTAGATTTCACTGGGTGATTTACATTATTATTTGAGATAAATAGAATGTTACTGCCCCCTAGAGGACTTTTACTTTCTAACTTGCTATACTACCTCAGAGCATACTGAATTTAAAACCTCACAACCCCACCATACTAACAAAACAAACACGGCAGATGCATTGTACTCTCTATACATAAAATGTTCATGTTTATTTTGTTCACTCTCATTTGAATATTATTAAATTGTGGAATATTACTGCCTTGTGAATACTGCTAGTGAAACCCAATTTTATTTATATATCTTTAAGTCTAAGAGAAGCCAGGAATGTTGAAATTCATTCAGGTAGTTTGCACTCCTAACTTGCTTTTAGTTGGTGACTAGACTCAGTCCTTCAGGTCCTTGAAGACCACATTCCAGAGGAGAGCATGCCTTTTTTTTTTTTTTTTTAGAGATTTTACTTTATTTATTTGAGAGAGAGAGTAAGAGAGAGAGCACAAGAGAGGGTAGGGTCAGAGGGAGAAGCAGATTCCCCGCTGAGCAGGGAGCCTGATGCAGGACTCGATCCCGGGACTCCAGGATCATGACCTGAGCCGAAGGCAGCTGCTTAACCAACTGAGCCACCCAGGTGCCCAAGCATGCCTTTTCTTAATTGTCAACCTAGTCTAGAGAGGTTGCATCCAGGTAATGTAATTTAAAAGGCTTTTTTATTACCGTATCATGCAGAAAAAGTGGGGAAGACAAAAGTGAAGTGCTTTTATGGATTTATGAAGAATTGGTAAATGAGTTCTTGACTTCGGTTTCTAACCTGAAGTTAAAAAATAATAGACCTGATTTTTGGTTGCTGTGTACTTCATGTGAAAACTTCAGAAGCTTAGTATTTTTTACTGACTAAGAAGAAATTAGTTGAAGATGGGCGTATTTCTCTCCTGTAAGATAACCTTGTTACTACAAGATGAACAATTCAAGTACATGTAAGTGGCTGAGAATTTGTTGTGCAGGGACCATTTGTGAACTTATTTCTTCTTTTGCATAATGATTAACTCATTTTACTGTCTGCAGGTATCTGAGGTAGAACAAGTTCAGCTAATTTTATTAACTACATGCCTGATGAGCTTCTAATGTTTGAGGCAGAAATGAGGCTTTCAAAGATGTTGAGAATCTTTCACACTTGTTTTAAGAAATTATTATGTCAGAGATATAACTTGTTTTAGGCGATGCAAATTCACACATGCTTGACTTTTTATTGCTTTTTTAAAATTATAGTCAAAGATTAGAAATAAGAGCACAAGTCGCAGATGCCTTCTTATCCAAGTTCCAGCTGACTTCTGATGAAATGGGTCTCCTCCGAGGCACTAGAGAAGGACCTATTACTGAGGTATCTTGTTCACTGTTAACAATCATTTAAAGCATAGCAGATACTGATTTTCAGAGAAATCACTTTTTTTAAGGCTTTATTTTACCATCTTAAAGGTTTGATTTAAAAATATATTTTAGGGGGTCCTTGTGGCCAGCCAAGATGGCTGCCCCTGCGGTGAAGGTTGCGCGAGGGTGGTCAGTCCTGGCGCTGGGCCTGCGGAGTGCTGTCCCGCGGTTTCCAGGGCTAACCCAGGTGAGGTGGAGCCGCTATGGTCCTGAATACAAGGATCCACAGATTGACGAGTATTACCGCAAGGCCTTGGCCGAGCTGACTGAGGAGGAGAAGTATGAACAGGAACTCAGGAAGACTCAGCTTATCAAAGCTGCCCCAGCAGCGAAAACAAGCTCTGTGTTTGAAGACCCCGTGATCAGTAGATTCACCAACATGATGATGAAAGGAGGAAACAAAGTACTGGCCAGATCCCTCATGACGCAGACTCTGGAAGCTGTGAAAAGGAAGCAGTTTGAGCAGTACCGTGCTGCTTCTGCTGGGGAACAGGCAACCATCGAGCGCAACCCCTACACCATGTTCCACCAAGCACTGAAAAACTGTGAGCCTGTGAGAGGGCTGGTGCCCATTCTCAGAGGCGGCCATTTCTACCAGGTCCCTGTGCCACTTCCCGACCGGCATCGTCGCTTCTTGGCCATGAAGTGGATAATTACTGAGTGCCGGGAGAAGAAGCACCGGTGGATGCTGATGCCGGAGAAGTTGTCACATGAGCTGCTGGAGGCTTTTCACAACCAGGGCCCTGTGATCAAGAAGAAGCATGACATGCACAAGATGGCGGAGGCCAACCGTGCCCTGGCTTACTACCGCTGGTGGTAGAGGGAGGCTGGAGGCTCTCTGCTGCCAGATCGTGGGAGCCACTGTCACAGCGAAAAACCCTTGTGGGTTAAGTAGTTCCTTCTTAAGGGGGGAGCAACGTATTTATTGCTTGTTAGTCCTTTCTTTGGGAGCTAGAACTTATTTTCTTGTCCCATCTCATTTAAAGAGGGAACATATCAATTTGGATTTCTCCTAGGAACTTAGGGTCCATCCAGCCTCTCTTCCTCAATTTGGGGTAGAACTTTGGGGGAGGATATGAAAGGAAGCAGTTTTAACATTGGAAAAGGTTTATTAGAAAATTCTCGCCCTGAACTGGTGTCGCATGTGAGGTGGTACTGCCATTTACTAAAATCGACTGGAAATACGTTTGTTTCCAAAGTGGTCCTTGTATAAAATGTATAAAAAGCAAAAAAATATATATATATATATATTTTTTTTAAGTTTAGAAACTAAGATGCATTTTAAATTACCTTAATTTGGCTTTTTTGCTTGTTTATTCAAAGCGATATCTAAATTTTTTTTTAAGAAATCAGAGTATCAAATTTATAAAGAAAACCTACTTCTCGTCTCTTAAGTCCTTTGTCAACCATTTTCAACCTTGCTAATTGCTTCTTTCCTAAATTCTGCATCCTGGATCTGTTGATTAAAAAAAAAAAGGCTTTGGTTATCTATGTTACCTATTACGTATTGATTTCCTATCATGAAGTAGGAGATTTTAAAGTCTCTTCTCCTCTTGCACACATACATGTCTTTCCTTCCTACCTTACAGTGCAGTTATATGCCATTTTCTGTTTTCATTACCATGGCATTACAATGAATACATGTTTCTTCTTGTCTTTCATGGAATTTGAAATTCCTTTTCTTTTCATCTAATTAATTTCTGAATCTATGCCCTTGTTTCCAAACTGACACAAAACTCTAAAGCCCCTCAAAATGCTAAACAACCAGTTAGTTTTGTTTCTTTGTTTTTCCTGAAGACATTCACTTTCTCCAAGAAGGAATCTTGCAGTCTTCTCAGGGGAGAGGCTATAAACTTTAAGCCCGTCGTCATCGTTCAAGGGTTGAGAACAGGATGAGTTCTCAGAAAGGGGAGGGGCTCACTGAGCTGCTCTTGATAGATGTCACTCTTCTTACTGCCAGGCTAGAGTGCAGTCAGTCATCGGGGAGTAAGGGGTTAAGTAGGTAGAGAATTGGTTTGTGCATTACTTGTTGGTGGTTATTGCCCTTTATGGTTTGTGGAACTTTGCACATTTGAAATATTTGACATCTTACCTTTCCTCCACTTAGCAGAAATAGTAAACAGTATTAGAAGAGTTTTTTTTTTTAATTTCACTTATCAAAGAAAAATAACTAATTCATTATTTTCATGATTGGAACATTGTGACTGTCTGGAAACTAAGTCTTCAGTGCCTTTTTCTAAAGGAAAAAAAAATCTTGGAGTTCGGCATTAGTCAGTTCCTGTATATTTATGAGCAGTTTTTATGCCTCCAACTTTACATTCTACTCTTGGATTAGGGGGCAAGAACAGGTATATAAAAGATATGTAAAACATCATCTTCAGTGATAACAAAGCTATGGTTGATTAAGTCATAAGGTGTGTAATACGTAGCATGTTTTTCTTTATGTAGTCATCTTTAGGTTTGCATTTCTCTCATTAGACTATATATTTCTTGAGGACAGGGATTTTTGTCTTTATAAATTTTGTGTTCCCAGCAACTAGCATACTATTTGGTACTAGCAGGCATTGAATTAATGTATGTTTTAAAATGTAAATAAATATGTTACACTTTCTCTAAAAATTTAGAGAAAGTTGAGGTCAGTTATAGGAAGCCTTCATTAGAGTAAATGAAAGGATTTGTTTTTCCCTTGTAGTAGTGATATTTCAGTTTAGAGTAATGTAATTTCACCTGAAAACATGGACATTTTAAAATTACATTCTTAATTTTAAAGGATTTTTTCAAGGCATTGGGAAGAGTAAAACGGATTCATAACGATGTCAGAGTTCTCTTGCGTACAAACCAACAAACAGCGGGGTGAGTAGTAACCTTTTCAATTTATTTCAAATCAATTTCCTCATATATTTCTAAAATTTTAAAGGCATCCTAGGTCCTTTTTGAAATAATGACATTTTGTGAAATAGGAATTTAATCTTTATGTATCTTTGGATAAGGAGGGAGTTAGTTATACCCTTATACTTACAGAGTAAAACAACACTTGCCAATCTAAGTGATGGTATTAAAATTTGACATTTATTAAGTCATAAAAAAATTATTGAAAAATCATTCCATAAAATGATAAAAAGTTAATATGTTTTAACCAGATAATTCTGTAGTTAAAACAATTAAATTCTTAGGTGTAGCTGTTGTCTAAAACTTTAAATTAAAATAAATCTTTAATTTTCCTAGTTTAGAAATTATGGAACAGATGGCCTTGCTTCAAGAAACAGCTTATGAAAGGCTTTATCGGTGGGCTCAAAGTAAGTGATTTCTTTCATACGGTCTAGATTCATGAATATTAGTTTTCAATTTGGTTATTTCACCTGACCTTTGATATCATATTTTGATCTTAGTAATCAAAAAGTATTTTTAAAAAGAAAAATGAACTTTACTTTTGAACATACTGTGTTTGTATCATGAGCATCTTCTATCATTGAAGCTCTGTATGATTAAGGATGATAATAAAAAAATAAAGTCAGTATTTCTGCCCTACATTATCTTAGAGTAGATTAGACATTTTTTATTATTTAAGTAACTATTTTATACATGATGAATTGATTTTTCTCTTGCTGCTTTAACAAATCACCACAAACTTAATGACCTTGGACAACACAAATTTATTATGTTATAGTTCTGTAGGTCAGAAATCAGACATGGTGTCACCACACTAATAGTGTTCGCAGGGCTGCATTCATTTCTCGAGGCTCTAAGAAAAATCCGTTTCCTTGCTTATTTAGTTTGTTGGCATAATTTGTAACTTGAGTCTATAGGACGGACTGAGGTGTGAGTTTCCTTGCTGGCTGTCACTGAGGGCTTTTCCCAGTTCTAGAGGCTTCTTTGGCTTATGGCCTCTTCTTCTGTCTTTAGAGCCAGCAATAATGGATTGCGTCAGTCTCTCACTTTAATCTCTCCGCCTCTTTGTCCATATCATATCTCTGACTGACTCTTTTGCCAGCCTCTTCTACTTTTAAGACCTATGTCATTGGACTTACTTGGGTAATCCGGGAACATTTCCCTGTTTTAAGATCTGTCACCTTAATTTTCTCTGTAAAGTCCCTTTTGCTATGTACTATAACATATTCACAGGTTCCAGGAATTAGAGATCTTTGGAGGGCCATTATTTTGCCTGCCACAAGTGGTTTATTTTTAGTTTTGTTTTAAAATGTTTCAGTAATCTGTTCACAGAATTGCCTGTTAAAACCAAAGAAGACAGTTAAGACAGGATAGGATAGAAGTACATGACATTGTTTTTTTAAAGATTTTTTTTTTTTGACAGAGATAGCGAGAGAGGGAACACAGCAGGGGGAGTGGGAGAGGGAGAAACAGGGAGAAGCACTGAGCAGGGAGCCCAGTACGAGGCTCGATCCCAGGACCCTGGGATCATGACCTGAGCCGAAGGCAGACGCTTAACAACTGAGCCACCCAGGCGCCCCAAAAGTACATGACATTTTAATAGATATTACCAACTGACTGTTGGAAGGAGTTAAGAATACAAACAGTTAACTAGTAATATCTGTACTAGACTGAACTTAGGTTCTGCATCTTTCTGGAACTCTCCATGACTACATTAAATCACAGTGACTTTTCCCATCTCTAAACACTAACTGCTGGAAATATTTGACATTCGGTACATTATACTTAACTTTTCATATATGTATATCTTAGCCTCTCCAGTTAGATTTCTACTTTCTCAAAGGCAAGGACATTCCCTCACATTTTTTTGTGCTTCCACAACACCTAACATAGTGGTTCTAAACTATGACCTTCTGACTCCTAAGGACTTTGGAGTCATCTTAAGATACCTAATTTCTGGAAAGGAAACCATCAACAAAACAAAAAGACAACCTACTGAATGAGATAAGATATTTTCAAATGATATATCTGATAAGGGATTGATATCCAAAATATATAAAGAACTCATGCAACTCAGCACAAGAAAAACAACTTGATTAAAAAATGGGCAAAGGAACTAAATAGACATTTTTCCAAAGAAAACCTACAGATGACCAACAAGCACATGAAAAGATACTCAACATCACTAATCATCAGGGAAGTGCAAATCAAAATCACAATGAGATATCACACCAGTCAGAATGGCTAATATCACAAAGATAAGAAATAACAAGTGTTGGTGAGGATGTGGAGAAAAAGGAACCCTCGGGCAGTATTCATGGGAATGTAAATTGGTGCAACGATTGTGGGCAACAGTATAGAGGTTCCTCAGAAAATTACAAGCAAATACCATATGATCCAGTGATTCCACTACTGGATTATACTTACCCAAAGAAAATGAAAAGAGTAATTCAGGAAGATATATACACCCTTATGTTTATTGCAGCATTATTTGCAATAGCCAAGATATGGAAACAACCCAAGGTCAACTGAATGGATAAAGAAGATGTGGTGTAGATATATATATATATATATATATATATACAATCAGCTATTACTCAGCCGTAAAAGCAACTGAAATCTTACCATTTGTGACAACATTGATAGACCTAGAGGGAATTATTATTCTAAGTGAAGTAAGTCAGAAAGAGAAAGACAAATACTATATGATTTCATTTATATGTGGAATCTGAAAAACAAAACAAACAAACAGACTCTTAAATACAGAGAACAAACTGGCTGTTGCCAGAAGGGAGATGGATGGGGGTGGTGGGCAAATGAGGTGAAGGGGATTTAGAGATACAAACTTCCAGTTATAAAATAAGTCATGCAGGTGAAAAGTACAGCATAGGGAATATAGTCAACAGTCTTGATTAAAAAAAAAAGATACTTTCAATTCCAAACATGCGTACATTCTTCTCAGTGCTTGCTAGAAAATATACTGCTAGTATGAGGTCCACATATACCAAATGTTTGGGTATTTTTGAACAAGTTCTAAGTTTTTTGAACATAGTAGACATTTAGTTAGCATTTTATGCATAAAATTAGAATAGTAAAATAAAGAAGATGTTGGTGTAGAGATTTTTAAAAGTTCAGAATCTAAACTGTTTTGAAATTATAATCTTATTGCCGTATTTTATTTATATAAACATTTTTAGCAAACTGCTTAAAGTTTGCTCCCAAAAGAAGGAATTGGTAATGTATTTTTTATTCCCCCACCTTCCCCTTCAACACTGCCATGTGTGTAGCAGTTACTAGGTGAATATTTGTTCATTGATTGGTTTCTTTGGAACTGTAGTTTTTAAATAATAAAATAGAGGTTTGGGGTGCACTGGATAGCATGTGTGGTCATATATATAAAGTTATACAAATACTTAAGCTTACATTTTTAGTTTGGTTGACAGCATAAAATAGTTTTTGATTGGCATAGTTTCTAAGTTTTTCTGAGCTTTTTTTTCAATGCAATATTTGTTAAAGAATTTAGACTCTGGGTGTACAATGGATATAATAAAGACCTAATTTTAATTTAACAAGTGCTATAATTATATGTTAACTGTTTTTCAGGTGAATGCAGAACATTGACACAAGAATCATGTGACATATCTCCAGTATTAACTCAGGCTGTGGAAGCCCTGCAGGATAGACCTGTCTTATATAAGTTGGTGACTTTTTCCTAATTTAAAAAAAATAAATCTACTTTTTCTTTTCTTTGATGAGTTATGCTAGCTTTCAGTATTATCAAATTATATACACTAGTTTGAGTAATATAATTTACAGTGATATTTTCATCTCATATGTGTATCATTGGAGCATCAGCTTATTTGCATATTGTGTATTATAGAATGCCATAAGGAGGGGAAAAGCAGGCTGTCGCTATATCTAGACTACCCTTTATTTATGTAGAGGTTAAGGGGCTTTTCCTCAATCTGTCATCTCATTAACTACCTTAGAATTACATGAAACTAAAACTCCTCTATCAACGCTTCCCTAGAGAGAAAGAGATCAAATAGGGGACTGGGAAATATAATTTCCCAGAAATGAAAAAAGAAAATTTAAAATTAAGATTCCATTAATAGGATTTAGATTTCAGGTGTTTGATTCTGTAAGTTATGCCGGCCAAGAGATGTATGATGATGATTTGTAAAAGAATTCTATGCATTATTAATTGTTCACATATTTTTTATTATTCTGTATTTTAATTTTATTCTTTATATAAAATAGAAGTATTTTTTTTTAATTTTTAATTTCTGTAATAGTATGAAAATAGGGAGACCCACTGGGTAGTTATAATGCAGGAAACAGAAAACCAAGGGACTTCTACATAGGCATTCAATCCTGCTCTGAGTCATGCCTTTCAGAGGCTTGTAATAGTTTCAGAGGATTTCCCCATTATTCTTTCTGATTGGAACATTGTTTAGCCCATAAGAAGTTTCCAGAACACAAATGCTGGGACGGCTGTGTAAAATAATAACATTCCAGTACTACTTAATGAGTACTTACTATATGTTAAGCACAGTTCTATGTGCTAGAGACACAACATCAATAAAACTCTACCCTCAAATTGCTTTATTTTATGGGAGCAGATATAAACACATCCATTTTAATGACTGTATTAATTGCTATTTTGGAGTCCCTGTGTCAGGTGCTGTGTGACTCAGGTGTTCTGTGGTAGGGGAAAGGGATGAACATTAGGGAAGGTTTCCTCTGGGAAATAGGTTTAAAGTGAGTTCTGAGGATTGAATAGGCATTTTCCAGGAAGAGAAGGGAATTGAGAACATCCCAAATTGAGGGAATAGCAGGTGCAAAGATGTAGATTGAGAAAGAACATGTATTTTGGGGACATTGGTTGCAAAAGCTTGCACTGGTTGTTGGGTTGGTAGCAAGAGATGCTTTATAATAGCCCTGAATGTGGTGCATGTATATGTGGTAAGCCATGTTCACTATGGATCACCAGCTCAGCAGATTTTATCTACCTTGGAATTTCTTTCCCAGCCTTTTTACTTTAAGGTATTGGTGTTAATTATGAGAGTCTTTTATACTGAAAATATTTGGTATTTGATTTTAATCAAGTGTTAACGTTGTCCACAGATTCATATTTGTTCATAAAGTTAGTCTTTGTTTAAAAAAATGCATTTGTGTGTTTTGGTCAGCTGACTTCTACCATGTAAAATATATTTTTACTAAAGTTTGATTCTTGATAAATACTTGGAAAAGAGCAGTATTGCATAATAGTTTAGAAGGTGAGCTCTGAATTTGATTTTTTATAAGCCCCTCTACTTTCAGAAACCTCAGTTTCCTTAAATGAGGATTAAAATAGTGCCTATCTTACAGGGTTTTTGTGAATATTAAATTAGATTGTTCACATAAGGTGTTTGGCATAATGCTTTGCTCATCACTAAATATTAGCTATTATTTTTATTTTGAAAGGAGATAAACTAGAAAGTTGTCAGCCACAGAGGGGTGTATTTGGTGTCTGTTGTGACAGCCAGGAAAAGCTGGAAAGATAAAGAATAGAACTATAATAGGCAAAAAAGATTTATGTTGAAGGGGCACATGCCAGGGAATAAGAAAGGCAGCAGTGCAGTTGGGAAGATTGTAAGAGGCATTTGGAAGTTAACTTGGGAAGAAGGAGGATTTTTAAGACCAATTGATTCCCGTAAGATGGATGCTAAAACAGAGAAAAATTGGCCTTTCATTACATAATCATTTATCTTCAAAGTGGTAGTTTGTTTAAATTTAGGAAAAATTTACCAATGTATCTCTTAACCACCAGATGGCACTATATGAACTTTATTTAAGTAATGTGTAAAAGCTTCACTGCCCTTAGTGTGTCTCAAATGTGTAGGTATCATGTGCAAGAAAAATGGTAATTATTGAAGTCCTTGGGAAGAGTTTCCACCCAGTTTTTATTAGGTAGTATGTAACTAGAGTGTTAATGCATTATTTATTTTTAATAAATCAGGTATAGAAATTTCAGTAGGGGCACCTGGGTGGCTCAGATGGTTAAGCTGCTGCCTTCGGCTCGGGTCATGATCTCTGGGTCCTGGGATCTCTGGGTCCTGGGATCGAGCCCCACCTCAGGCTCCTAGCTTAGCAGGGATTCTGCTTCTTCCTCACACTCTGCCTCTCCCCTCTGCTGGTGCTTTCTCCCTCAAATGAATAAATTAAAAAAAAATCTTCAAAAGAAAAAAAATTTCTTCATAAAGAAATTTGTTATAAGTAGAATAGATTGACATCTTCCTTTGGTAGACCTTCACAATATAAAGTGTTAAAGAATGTAGTAATTTGCTGGCTTCTTCATTCTTTATGTATTTGATACATTTCTTGGAGGCTTTTACACTATTCTTTTAATTTGTTTTGACCAACATTTTTCATATTTTAATTTGCTTTTTGACCAGAACTTTTCTTTTTTTGCTATAGACATTAAAAATGGGGACTTTAATTTTTAATTTTAGCTTAGAGGCATTTTAGAATGTTTATATCATTTTAACATTCACCTTTGTAAAGCTCCATTTTGAATTTTTGACCTTTGTTGGGAAATAATCTCTTTTTAGTCAAAGAAATTTTCTTCTTTCTCTGGGAAAAGGTGTTTCACATATATAGATGTCATTGAAGATTCATTGTAGTGCCTGCTGGTTTTGCTTCAAATTATATCTATTGTTGCAGGGGGATTCACATTCATATTAATGTATATTTCATATAATTATACAGATCGGAGTTCAGTGTTTGTCAGGCTTGATAATTCACTCCCACCCCCATTAAAGTGCCAGTGAATTCACCGGTTTCTAACATAACTTGTGGTCAGAATGAATAGGCCTAGAAACAGAAGTTACATTGCTTCTGTTTATTGTGGCAGGTTGAGTTCTAAGGATGAGTTTTATGTATTTGAGAAGTTAAAAGTTTGTGAATTTTGTGCTGTAAGTAATCATCTGATCATAAGTCATTTCATGGAGTTGGTGATACTTAAAGGAACGCACTCTTTACATATTTATAATTTAAGAGCATGAGAAAAAAATCAAAGCATTTTGGTTCTAATTTGTTTTAAAAAGTAGAAAGTGATTGCAAGGTCACTGCGTGCTTAGGGCTTAGTGGCATAGTGCATTTCATCTTGATTTATTGCTCGTATGTCACTGCACAGAATTTCAGACCCATTTCCTTTTAACTGAAGACAAACACAAAAAACCATGATCTGGTTTCTAGTGAACAGCCCTTTAAAAAGGTTCAGATTCCTACAAATTTGTAGATATTGACCACTTTACTACACTTTTCCTTTTTTTAAAAAATATTCCCTCTTCCAGCTTTCTTATGTTTAAAAAAATGTGGATTTTATTTTTTTACAATTTTTTTTTTAGGATTTTATTTATTTATTGAGAGAGAAAGAGAGTGTATGTGTGAGCACGGGGGGTGGGGAGGCAGAGGGAGAAAGAGAATCTGAAGCAGACTCCCTGCTGAGTGTGGAACCGACATGGGGCTCAATCTCATGATCCTGAGATCATGACTTGAGCAGAAATCAAGAGTCAGTCACTTAACCGACTGAGCCACCCAGGCACCCCGAAAAAATGTGGATTTTTTATTAAATCAGTAGCATATTAAAGAAAGCAGTACAGCTTTTATAGTAGTAGAAGAAATTAATTCTTTTGGAAACCCAAATCCCAAATTTTGGTAACTGGTTTACATGTAGGGTATGAAATAATTCTTAATATGAAGTCTGTTAGAAACTCTTTAGAGATTTAAGAGTTCATGGGTCTAGAATCTGCTGACATTGGACTGCGAAAAAATTTCTTGTTTTCCTGTGTACTTTTAAAATAGCAAGAACTTTGAATTGGATGGGTATAAGGAATGGTGGTAATAGTGGGAAACCAAGGCTGATTCTAGTCAAAGAAATGGGCACTCTTGGCAACTCCAGGCCATCCTCTGATTTCACCCCAAATTGTCTGATCTCCCAGTTCAAAGTTACCTTTCCTGTAAACTCCTTCACTTTAGGAAGTCATTTTTTTTTCCTTTAACCACAAAAGATAATTTCTAAATATACATAAAAAAATTTTTTGCTCTGTATGCCTTGTTGGTCAGTAAATTTAAGGAATCTATGTCTAGTATTGGAGTCAAAATAAGCTTTTGGATATGGATAGTATATTTGGGAAAAAATTGATGGTAGAAGAAAAATTGTTGTTTTTTGGATTGCAGAGTTCTAACTGTAAGCAGTCCTCTGAGAACTAGATATTATGGCCTGTGTGAACACTAGAACATCATGTTTTGGACTCCAAGAGTGCTGAAACCTGAAGAATCCCGAATTTCCACCTTTCCTTGATTTTTACTTTTACCAGACCCGCTGCTCTGTCCCTTATTGCCATCGCCCCTGTTACTGATCCCAAATTCCAGCATTCTTTCTGAGGAGGAGTAAAAATATGTACCTTTAGACTGAATTTTCATGATGATAAAGTTATTTCATAAATTTTTTTTATTGTTTAAAAACAGTATTGCTTGAGAGAGTTGTGTAAAAAAGCTGTAGATGTCTTGGTTATCTCAGAAATTGCATGAATAGTTTGATATACTCATTAAAAAGAAACACATCTGTTTTTCAAATAACGTATTTCTTCTAGGTATACCTTAGATGAATTTGGGACAGCCAGAAGAAGCACCGTTGTTCGTGGATTTATTGATGCTCTTACGAGAGGGGGCCCAGGAGGCACACCAAGACCCATTGAAATGCACTCCCATGACCCTTTGAGGTACAGTAATCAGACAGTGTTGGAATATTTGGTGTTTTTCTGAAGGAAATCTTTACTAACATTTAGTTTTTACATTAGATACGTAGGAGATATGTTGGCTTGGCTCCATCAAGCTACTGCTTCTGAAAAAGAACACCTTGAAGCTCTCTTAAAGCATGTAACTATACAAGGTGGGTCCTCTGGTTATTATTGCTAATGTCTAAGTATAGAAAATAACACAAGGCTTCTCTGTTTCTATTCTTATTGCTGTCATCTTCACAGAGATAAGCTCTTCACACCTAGGTGCCACATTAAGCACGTTAATTAATTTTCCTCTCTGGTTTCCCCCCTTTTCTGCTAATAGACTTCTCTCCTCCATCACTTTCCTGTCACACAGCTGTTCACACTTGTGTGCTGGTCCCTTGTAGCCTTCCCATATCAGGCCTGCACTCCTCTGCCTCGCTTTTAAGGCGCTTCTGGAGTGTGTAGCGTACACTGTGTCTCAGATCTTCAGCGCCACACTTTAAAGGCACGCCACGCTTTAAAGGTGGGAGGTGGTATTATCCTCCTTTTATCTATGAGTAAACAGACTGAGTGACTTGTTTAAGGTCATTAAGCTACTAATTCTTTTCTACTATCCAACCCCTTATTCATTCTCATGTGACTGTTGTAAAGTTTTTTGAATAATTACTCATGTAGTACTAAATGTACTTAAAATTTTGGTCTTGATTTCAAGGAAGAAAAAATGATGATTTTTGAGTTGCTATGTCTGTTTCTTACAGAATTTCAGATCTTCTTAGTATTGTGACTACCTTAAGATGCCTGTTAGAGTTTGAGGGGTAAATGGAAAATTAAGATACTCTATTTTTGATAGGAATTAAAGAGAAATATTGTGACTGGTATCACTTGACTGTGTTGCATTGCCCAGCCCCGCATCCTTCTGGCTCACAACGTGATCTGCAGGAGAGGCTAGTGTACAAATTGGGGACGATCCTTATTTACCCTTCCTCTTTTTTTAACTCTTTGATATTCAAATTAGACTCAGCATGTCTGTTTGATTGGCACAAGGTCTGAACTTTTTTAAGTTGTTTTCTGTTATCCTAATTACCTAGTTTAAAAGAATGAATTTCTTAAAGATGTTTTAGTGAAGTATATATGAGAGGCAATGTGAAGAGGTTGGAAGAATATAGATCGGAGTTGGATGAAATAAGTTATTCTTTGGGAATGGCTTCATTCTTCCAAGCCTCAGTTTCTCTATCTGTAAAAAAGAAGGGGGTCACAGGCAGTAAATGCCCAAGTACACAGGAGCTTGGTAAATAGTCAGTATTTAGTAAATGCCAGTTTTTCTATTAGATTACAAGGTGTGCTTTCCATCTTTATATCCTCAGCTTCTGTGTTCAGCACCCTTGCCCAGAATAAGGCGTTTGTAGAACAAATACTAATACGTCTTCACATCGCTTCCTTCAGTTAATATGTTTCCTAGTCATTTTTTCTTGTGACTTATACATACGTTTATTCTTTTTCACAAAGAAGTAATGTTCATTTTATTAGTCAGCAGTGCAATAAATTAACAAGGGCCTAGACCCAGACATTAACATAATTAATAATGTCCTAAAAGATATTGAATTTAATAAAATATTATGTTACTTTAAATATTTGTTATTAGTGCCATTAATCATATGCATTATTGTTTGTTAGTTTTTGAACTTATGTGTAATATGAAAAAGAATTTTCAGTTATGTTGTAATTAATTGTAGGTGTTGAAGAAAATATCCAGGAAGTTGTTGGGCACATTACTGAGGGTGTGTGCAGGCCTCTAAAGGTAAATATTTTGTTTTTTATATATGTTATATGGCATCTGGCTAAATTATTGCCTTATTCCTGTGAGTTTAAAAAAACTGTTAACAGCTTGAAGTCAAGCTATAATTTTCTCAAGTTAACACATTAGTGTAGGATAACAAAATACATTTAAAAAAAATATTGTCAATTTTCTCTTTAAGGAAGAAAATTTGAAATATTCTTAGTTTATATATATTCATTTATTTTTTTTACCATATTGTGTTTTCCATGGTAATTTGTGTTAATCAGTTGAGAAAAAGTCCCTTAAGTTGAAATAACTAATCTATGAGCTCTTAACAGAAATTTTCTAAGAACGTGTTCCATTTACTTTATTGTTTCAAGCATTGTACGTTTTTTGTCTATTATAACAATAAATGATGATAAATACAAGGATAAAATAACATGTAAGTTTTATTATTAATACTATTTATAGTACAAGGAACAGAATTTGAAGTCAAACTTGGGTTAGAGTTTCCACTTTGCCGCTTAATTGTGTTCACTTGTTCGAGTTGCCTCTTCTGTTGAACCTGTATATAAAAATACCTACCATGCGGCTCCTGGGTGGCTCAGTCTGTTAAGCATCTGCCTTTGGCTGAGGTCATGATCCCAGGGTTCTGGAATCCAGTTCCCTTTGGCATTGGGCTCCCTGCTCAGCGGGCAGCCTGCTTCTCCCTCTCCTTCTGCCCCTCCCCCCTGTTCATGCTGTCTCCTTCTCTTTCTCCAATAAATAAAAGTCTAAAAAAAAAAAGCTACTATTAAGGGTGGTTGTGAAGATCAAATGAGAAAACTGTGTAGATGAAGTACCTAGTTCCTGATACCTACTAGGCTTGCAGCAAATGCTATTTTTCTTTAATAATATTTATGGAATACTTTGTAGTTGTTGGTTTACTTTCCTTGTTGATTGACTTCAACTTACTATGTAGAAATTGAAATCTAGAAGGTTTATGATTTATTCTTACCAAGAACCCAATTTTAAAACTAACTTTTTTTGTTTGTTTCTGAGATTTTCTTTGGTATTTTGTTGTAGGCAAGGAAATATCAGATAACACACCCTTGTAACAATTGATTTACAGATTTAATTATTACTGTAATTTGATCATCTTAGGATTCACTTGCATATTCAGTAAATAAATAGCAAAATATTTTGAAATTATTTTACTTAGTTCTCTCAAGTGAAATATTTATTTGCCATAGTTTGATTTTCAGACATTTATACTCATGTAAGTGTTGCTTGTTTTGTATACTAGCAGTTATTGGAAAGATAGAAAAAGAAAGGAGAGTATAAAAATATTTCTCTTTCTACACTTTGCATATTTTTTTGTAACTACATAGAATTAAAGGAAACTCAGAGTCATAACAATGAATAAATTGCTTTGGTGAATAAATTGTATTTTATCTGCCTTATCTCCCTTTACCCCCTTCCTTACTTACGATACTATGTTCCTTATATTACTGATTCCTTTTTTTGTTGTTGTTAAAGTAATTGTATAAAATATAATGCTAGAATCTGAGGGTTGGAATGGACTTTAGAGTTTCTTGTTCTGGTCTGAGTAAGAAATATTAATATGATGTTAAAAATATTAAATTAATACCCATTGCTTATATAAAGAAATTATATACCAAAGTATGCCTTTGTTTTAAAATGTACCTCATTTCATTTTCCTTAAATGTTTATGTTCCAGAAGGTGTTTTCAACAATTGTAGGGCATTATTATGACTGCCTGTGAAATTTTAATGTAAGATAGCAAAAGGTGAAGAAAAAACTTGTAAGCAAGCAAAAATATTTCTATTGTAAAATGAATAAAAATTCTTTTAGTTTCTGAAGTGACAGAAACCTTAGATCATTTCATATGATAGTAATATTAAATGCGTACTCTAGAGAATATTTAACAGATGTTCACAGTAGTTACATATAAAATTAGCTTGATAGTGATACATTATATAATCCAACAACTCTCCCTTCCTCTATATACTTGTTACCATTTACACTATTTTAAGAATTTTCTTCCTGTATGACCTCATTTGGGTATCTAATATTCTCAGCTAACATTTGAATTCTGTCTCTTTAATAAAAACTTTAGTGTACTATATGCTCTGAGCTTTGTAAATTATGTGGGTTCTATGCTGTTATAAATCTGCTAGAGAAGAGCTGTGTATCTACATTAATATCTTTTATATTTTGTCCTAATAATTATATTACAATTCAGAAAGTTTCACTTTTATTGATATAATATATAATTTAAATCACTATTGATCCAGGCCTTGGACCTAGAGAGAAATTGTAATGTGAAAAAATCATGGTTTTTAAATTCACACACCATTCATGCTTTATGATTTGTGTCAGTTAGCTCACTAGTACTTTATGCCAAAAAATGTATGAATTTCATAAACATATTCATGTAAAGGTCATTTAATTTCTGTAATCTAAGAGGTTTTTATATGCTCATATACATACATTTGTAAAATCTATTTTAGCAAATCACATATGTTGGCATTATGACATATTCCAAAATCTAAGTATAGAGAAACTTCAATTTTCAAAAGCGTGTATTAAGCATCTGTTGTGTATGTACTGTTCTACCAGATGCTGTAGAGATGTAAAAGAAGCCGAAAACAAATTGTCTGTGTTTAGAATCTGGTTAGGAAACAAGAAGACACAATGTAAGCAGCAGCTTCAGAACAGATATAATAAGTAAATAAGCACATTATCAGTGTGATTTAGATTGTATCCATTAATTAGGGAATATAAAGTAAGAGCAAGATCAGTAAGGATTCCTAGTAGTTAATCTTAAGAGTAATCAAGTTAACTTTGCAGTAGATCTGATATTGCCCTGGTAGCCATAATTAGACATATAGGGGGGTGCTAATTTAAGATTTGTCTGTTACTGTCTAATAAAAAAGGAAATTTGGTGTAATAGTTTGAAGATAAGAATTCTTTCATTTTTCTCTGATTATTTGGTGATAGAGCAGTATTTGCACTGATAATCTGTTTTTAGGATGTAACAGCTGCTTTGCAAATAGTGCTGAACTGCATTCCATTATAATCTGGTGAAAACCCTCACAATGACCTCATCATTATATTATTTCTGGTAGCAACTGCCTTCAGCCAAATTTTGTAGGTATTGGATCTGGGTTTTGTTTTGTTTTGTTTTTTGTAGAGTATATCTGTGTTAAAATGTTTCTGTTATTTTACCATCTCCTATAATTTAATATTCAGAAATTACTTAGAAGGAATTTTGTGATTTCTGCAATAATTAAATTTTATATTTTTAAATGCTGTTTATACCACATGTGATTGTTGAAGGAAAGTTATGCCTTTAAGAAATTTTTAATTTTTTTTCACATGTTTTAATAGGTTCGAATTGAACAAGTAATAGTTGCTGAACCTGGGGCAGTTTTGTTATATAAAATTTCTAACCTCCTCAAATTTTACCATCATACAATCAGGTAAGTGGAATGGTTAAATGTGCTTTATTAAATCCTATGTGATACATCATTTCAATTAGAACACAGTATAAGGGTTTTTGTTTTTTTCATTAGGTTTTGTTTGTTTTTACCATTTGTACAACTACATATAACTAGCAGAACCTCACACCATATGAATCATTATATATATATTATTTGTGCTGTATTTTAAAGTCTGCCATTTCCTTTTCTTCCCTAAACATAACTGTGCACACCCTCACACACATGCACGTGCACACATGCAACTTATAACAGTGTAAGTTTATCGGGTGAGTATGTTTTTAATCCTCTTGCATCAGTAAAAGAGATACGTGGCACCTAATGTAACTATACATTCATTATACTCAAAGCAGGGCACAGTAAGTGAAGTGTCCTGTCCTCAATGTAAATAATGTAAATTCTTTATCATTTAGTTTCCTATTAGTGATAAAGCAGAACTATAGCTTTATTTGCTTTAAATAAAAGCTACTTTATCTTCTTTAAATAAAAGTTCCTTTATCTGATTAGGAACCACTTGTTTTCCCTATAATACGATCTTTGACTCTAAAGTGTGCATTTATTTTCACTTTGCCGTGATGGTATACACTTGAGCTTTATTATGTCACTATAAGACGTTGTTCCATGCGTAGTTGTGTTAAAACAATGTCTTGAATTTCAAGCTCTGTTTTGGGTAGTTTCCATATTAGTCCATTAAAAATGATTTAAAACAGTAACTTTTCATCCAGTATGCTAGAATCAAGAACAGAAGTTCAATTGTTAAAATCCAAGAGGGTTTTAACTAATAGATCCAGGAGAGGTACAGGGATCAGTAGTTCAAGAAACACCTAAAGACTATGGCAATGATGTTACCTACCTTCTATTAGCTGAGATTAGCCACCCAAAACTTCACAGCTAAGAGATGGATTTCATATTTTTAAACAAAACCAACAAGCCACAGGCTATAAAACTAATCAGAGATAGGATTTGGGTTAGTCCTCTAACATTTTAGATACAAATTTATTATCACCACTTGCTATGACTCAAAAGCAATAAATTAATTTCCATTGTGATGTTATAGGCTTCCTAAAATAAGAGAATCATCCATACTGAGGAAACACAAGAGCCACTGAAAGCAGCTAACACTGTAACTAATGCTATACTAGGCAAAGGTAGTGGTAAAACATTTTTACATTATTTATGTAGTAATACCCATGATGGTGTACTGCATGAAATTTTTATTTGAAGATAATGATAACTCAGTTTCTAATGCAAATAATGCTAAGAAAAAATCATTTGGATTCTGAAGGTAATAGGTTCCTTAGACTCTGAGAATTATAATTTTTCTGTCTTTGAGGGTGATGATTTTGAAGATGACAGTTGGATCTTTTGATACATTTTTTCGTGTACTTTTTTTACTTGTTCACATATTTCCTCACTTAGTCAATTAAAAAACTGATTACAAATGTCACTCTTCTAAATGCTAAAGAAATGGCAGTGAACAAAATAGCTTAAACTTACATTCTAATGGGGCAGAAAGGCAAGTATAAAATAATAATTTTAACTGGTGATAAGGGCACTGAGGAGAAATAAAGCAGGAGAAAGTAAATAAAGCATAGAGAGTGACCACATATGAGCAGGTGTATGTGCATGTGGCTGTTTTAAAGGCATTTTGGTGGAGGTGATGTTTGAGTACAGACCTAAAGAGTGTGAAGGAGTTGGGCATGTAAAGATCTCAGAGAAGAGTGTGCTAGGCAGGTACACTCTGGCCCTGAGGCCAGAAAAAGCTTCCATTTTAGAGAACCAGAAGGAAGGCCAGTAGTTGGAAAGAGTGAATGGAAGGAGTAGGGAGGATGAAATGAGAGAGGTAGGCAGAGGCCAGATCATGTAGGACTTCGTAGGCTATGGTGAGGATTTAGATTTTATACTGAGTGGGTTGAAGAAGATGTGTGTGTGTGTGTGTGTGTGTGTGTGTGTGTGTGTGTGTGTGTGTGTGCGCGCACGCGTGCGGGGGGGGTGTTTCAATGACTTGAGCTGATTTATGATATAAGGTGACTCTGGGCACTGTGTGGATAACGTAGTGTAGTGGAGTAAAGGGGAACAAGGACAGTATTTAGGAAGCTGTGTTCTGAGCAGAGACGGTGATGAATCAGAGTAGGGTGATAGTCTTGGAGGGGGTGAAAAGTAATTGTTTCCAGAGACAAGAGGATATATATGGACTAGAGAGGGTGAGATATGAGGAGTCAGGGATGAGTTCTTGGCTTTTGGTTTGAACAGTTAGATTAGTCGTATTGTCATTTGCGAAGAGGGAGGGTTCTAGAGAGGACAGTTTGATGGGAGTGGGTGGGTAATGAAGAGTCCAGCCCACTTTTGACTATATCGGATTCAGCATCCCTATGAACATTCAGTGGGAGACATTGAGTGAGCAGACAACAGAGAAATCAGGGCTGAACCTATAAATCTGATAGTTTGTAGTATATAGATGGTATTTGAAACACTAAGACTAAGTAAGATCACTTATGTGAGTGTAGATAAAGAAGAGGCCTAGGACTGAGTCCTGGGGAACCCTAATATTTAGAGGTTAGGAAAAAAAAGAAACCCACAAAGAAAATTGGAAAAGAATAGCCAGTGATGTTGGGGAAAAGTGGGTGACACAATTTTCAAAAATATTTTGCATCCTATACACTAAAACTCCCAAAGGGTGGATTCCATCAAAAGACTGTAGTAAACCAAGAAAAGGAAGATGTAGAATCCATAAAAACAGGGAATCCAGCATACTTTGATTACATTTCCTTTCCTGTAAAACTTTTTCTCTCTGTAGTTAATAATCACTTTGTTTTTGTACTTGCTTCCCTTCCTTTGTCCTTATCACTATTTCAGACCCAAACTTTTAAGTAGACTCTACATTTCTCACCATTTAGTCAAGCACATCAACCAATCCTTCCCAACTTCTCTCTCCTCTCCCCACATGCATCTTGGAGACGCCATTCTCTTTCTCCAGTCGGAATTGGTTGCTCTTTAGACCTACTACAAGGCTGTGACACAGGGTTTTGTGTTCTTTATCCACCTGCTCATTCCCTTATGTTGAAATCCCTGATGCCTTGGACAGCTTTGAATAGTATTTACGTGCTTGTAATAATGTAAACATTGAGGATTTATTCACCAGAACCCTATGATATAACTATATTAGGGAACCTGGGAAAGATGAAGTTTGGGTATGTTGTGGTAGGGGATGAGCATTATGTAAGAGATGTAACTTTTCTGTATAATATCTAAAATTGAAAAATATAATGGGAGGATAAGCATGTTGGGTAGAAATATGGAGTGAAATACAAAAAGCATTTACAAGTATCTAGCCCAGTTACTGGTACCTAGTGAGTAGTGAGATCTGAGCAACTGCAAAATATGGCCGATAACTCCATTTTTTTTTTAAATGAATGTAAACATATCTTGGTATCTCTCCAAAGTTTGCATTAAAATATCAGTTTCTGTGGAGCCTGGGTGACTGAGTCAGTTAAGTGTCCAACTCTTGGTTTCAGCTCAGGTCATGATGTCAGGGTCATGAGATCGAGCCCTGTGTTGGGCTCCGCGCTCAGCGGGGAGTCTGCTTGAGATTCTCTCCCTCTCCCTCTGCCCCTCTTCCTGCTTTTATTCCCCCCACCAAAATAAATAAATAAAATCTTTAAAAAATACAAAAAATAAAAATAAATAAAATATCAGTTTCTGTTTGTATCCATTCAGTGTTTTCCCCCGTTGCTTAGGATGGTATACTTTTATTCAGAGGCATACTTACTTTTATTGCATGTATAGGCATGTGTGAGAATTTCTTTCAATTTATTTTGGTGTTTAGCTTATAATATTTTTAACCAAAATACTTTTTTTTTTTTAATGTAGGTATTATGGCTGCCTGTTTAGGAATTTGCTTTTACTTTGCTGTTTGCTTTATATATATATTTTTAACTGTTAATTTGCTTTGTGTGGATTAAATATATAAGAATTCATTCCAATTTGTTTCAGTTTCAGAATGTATTGAAATATATAGTATAAGTATTTGCTTTTATAATATATCATATGCAGCATATCAGTTTTCTCTAAATTTGCTGTATTCATTTATTTATTGCTTACTATCTGCTGGTATTTATCAATGCCATTATGTTTATTTTGAGCAATCTTTCACATCAACAAAAAACTTTTTCACCTAACATCACATTTTTAAATGACTTTCAATACACGAATTTGGAGAATAAAATTGGGAATTGTTTTATATACATGCTTGTGTTACATTCTGGCAAAAATGAGAAACTCCTTGGATAGGTCTAAGAAATATCATAGCAAACTAAGGAGTACAGAATGTGCTAATAAATATTTTAAAATACTACCATATTTTTCATAATTAGTCTAAATACACTGCTATTGAGGCAGTTGTATAAAAATTGAGAAACTTTATAACTTAGATATGATGTAAGAGTTTAATTGAAAGAATAACTCAGTGTTAATAAAATTTAAATATTTTATGAATAGAGCTATTGATGGAATGGCTTCCTTAAAATTAAAATTAGGTCTTGGATAATCAAGAGGTGCATTTACTGTAATAGAGAAAAATAGAGAGATGGGTTTACATATTATGACTGTCTGTTTTTCTAAAAGAGATTGTACAACATTGAAACTGTTTGTTAATCACCTAACTAAAAAAAAAAAACCCTGTCATTTTTATATGACTCTAGAGGGATTGTTGTTAATTCACAGTTTATATTCTACATACACACTTTTACTTAAATCTAGATGGGTTTTTTGTTTGTTTGTTTGTTTTTGGTTTGGTTTGGTTTTGAGAGAGAGAGAGCACGGGGGTGGGGGAGGTGGCAGAAGGGGCAGAGGGAGAGAGAGAAAATCTTAAGGAGGCTCCACGCCCAGCACAGAGCCTGACATGGGGCTCGATCTCATGACCCTGAATCAGGACCTGAGCTGAAATCAGGAGTCAGATGCTTAACTGACTGAGCTACTCAGGTGCCCCTAAATCTAGATCAGTCTTTTAAATGAATTATACTCAGTTAAAGAATTGATTGTTTTAGCTTCTGTTTTGCAACCTGAAATATTCTTTGCTTTTAGTGGCATTGTTGGAAATAGTGCAACTACATTATTGACTACCATTGAAGAAATGCATTTGCTAAGCAAAAAAATATTCTTCAATTGCTTGAGTCTTCATGCAAGTAAATTAATGGACAAGGTATGTTTGAAAAATTCAATTCTTAAACTATGTGAGTGTGAATCTTTCACATTTAAAAATATTGTTTTACAGTTTTTACATTGGTGACAATTTTTTCCCATTCCGTACAATGTTCTCTTGAGTTCTTCCTTTGAATGACAAAATATATTTTGAGATGGCTTTACTGGATCTAGGTTTATAGGCTGGGTTCCTGGAACAGTATAACATTGAGTCATAATTGGAGACAGAATGTCAAGCCTTAGTTTCATTACCAGTTTTCTATAACCAAAAATTTGTAATTAAAGCAAACTTATTATATTTAGGTCAGGACTAAGATGACATACAGATTGGAAAACTGGAACTCTTAATGTTTTTTTCTAAACAGCTTGCTTTATATATTTACTCTCTGGTGGTCCAGTTTTATCCTTAAGAAATTTATGCTCCTTTGAGTTATATACTACAATTAATTATGAAAAGAAGATAACAAAAAACTTCCCACAAAAAACAAACAACCACAACAAAAATCTGAAAGAGTCCTGAAAGCTAATATTTTTCACTTGAGCAGTGTGTTGTGGCAAGACCTTAATGAATGGGTTTACAATAAGCAAATCCTTCTTTCTTTATTTTTTTTAAAAGATTTTATTTATTTATTTGAGATAGAGAGAGAGAAAGAAGCAGGAGCCGGGGAGCAGAAGCAGGCTCCCCGCTCAGCAGGGAGCCTGACGTGGGGCTCGATCCCAGGACCCTGGGATCATGACCTGAGCCAAAGGCAGATGCTTAACGACTGAGCCACCCAGGCGCCCCATCCTTCTTTACTTTTGTTTCATTAAGGACTCAAAGTCTTTGAAGGATACATCACAATCACTGTACTGGGTTATTTTTGTTTTTTTGTTTTTTCTTTTAATCATACCACTCAATCTAATAGGCTAATTAGGCATAGATTTGTAATATAGTATAGAATAGTGAGTAGCATTCCAATCCAGAGTTCCCTGGTCAATTTTTATATTCCTAAGCTCAGAGAAGCCTTAATAGGAATCTACTTTCTGACCCCCATGCACAACTCAAATTCTTTTGGAAAAGCAATATGAATTTATAGACCTGGACCTATTTAAATTTTTTCCTGTTATATGTATTTTTGTTTACACCACAAGTTTACTAACAGTCAGTGCTGGTTATGTATGTGTTTATATGAGTTCTAATTTAAACAAAAATTTTGAAAAATCATTCATGCGTACTTTGAACATGAATAAACGTGCTGGCTGATGAGATTATAGTAGCAAACAAGGTTGGTTAGCCTCACATTGCTTCCCCTTTATTTTGTCTTTAGTGGAGAATAGTTAAATTAATCAGTGATTGCTATGGAATCACATAGTTTATGAAAGATATGTGGCCAAGGTGCTGTGCCAGCACAGAAGGAGGAGCTTTCCAGAAAGGAAGATAGAAGAGTTGAATTTGGAAGGACGTGGAATTTAAATAGGTAGAAAAGAGGGTAGACAGAGGTCATCCTAAGTGAAGGAAACAAAAAGAATATGCAAGAACATAAGTTATGAGTCACCGGTAAACAAATTTTTCATTTATTAAAAAAATCACTTGGAAAGTGGTATAGCACGTAGATAGGAGAGAGACCAGGTTGCAGACAGAAAGATTAGGGGAATATCAAGATAGTTTTTATGAAAATACATGATCTAAAGTAGAGATTCTAGGAAGAGCCATGAAGGAACACATTCTTAAGGGGTAAAGGTAAACCTGCAAAATTTGGTGACTGATTGAATATGGGTACATGAGAGGCAGGAACCTAAAATAATTTCTATGTTACCAACCTGGGAATATCAATAGTAATCACAAGTATATAGAATATAGGAAGAAGGTAAATTTTACAGGATAAAGATAGATTGCCCACGTTAGGTAGGTAGGATACCTTGAAATATCCCGTTGTTATTTGTCTAATCTAGTTGGGAGCTGTACATTTGGGTTTAGAGTTTTGCATGTAAAAGATAGTTGAGTCCATGGATTTGGATGAGGTCACTAGAAGTCATGTTTAATAAGCGTAGAGTTCACAAGACACACAGTCTTGGGAAACCCTAACATTTAAGAGAAGAAAACAAGCCCACCCATGGTAGGATGCTGAGGGAGGATGACATGAGAGGCAGGAGAAAAGTGAGGAGAGTTTTATCAGAAGAGCCAAAAGAATAGAATTTCAAGAAGGAGAACATTGTTAATGACAGATATTGTATAAAGAGTTCTAGTAAAATAAGGACAGCAGATTTGTTATCCTGGACAACATAGATGGACAACATAGATGATCCATGACTTAGAACATTTTATTTTAGCTGTGTGGTGAGGACAGGAGCAAGAGTGCAGTATGTGGAAAAGCCCATGGATGTGCATATTACCCAAAGCTTTACCAGTCAGATAACATATGGACTAAAGACTGAAAATATATTAGGCATTCATATTATGAAATTTGAAAGTGAACAAAACACTGTGGTAAAAGGAAAGATGGACTTAAATTTCTATGATCGATTAGAAGACAGGAAAAAATGATTTTTTGAGAAGATCAACAAAATTGACAACCTTCTAGCAATTCTTTAACCAAAGAAAATTAAAAATTAGAATATCAGAAATAACCAGAGATAATTAAAATTTATTAGGAAATACCATATTAAAATACAGCAATTTTATGCTGAAATAATCTGAAAACCTGAATAAAAAGACTGATTTTAAAACAATATGTATTGACAAAAAGAATGAAAAAGAAGTGGAAAACTTGAATACACCTTGCAAGGGAACAAAAACTATTAAAGAACATGCTGCTAGGCCTAGTTCAGGTTACACAGATAGCTTTATTCACACCTACAAACAGATAATTCTCCAGAATGTAGGAGAATATAGAAAACTTCTCAGTTCATTTTAGGTGTTTTAATGCTGACATAAAAGCCTTTTAAAGATGGTTCAAAAGTGAAAATCACAAATCAGCCACTTCGAGTTAAAAAAAAATAAAAATAGTTAAAATACCATCAGGTCAAATCCAGCATTTTATTAAAACTAAGTATGAGTTCTTCTCAGAAATACAAGAATGTTTAAGTGTTAGAAATACGTTAAATGTTTCAGTGTTAAATAAGAAAATTTTATATTAAATTGTTGGGGGGGAAATCTTAGTAAATAACAAAGTAAAAATACTTCCTTAACCGTATGAAGATAAAATTAATAGCCCACATCATAATTAACACAGAAGCACTACCAATATATTCTCTTTAAGTCAAGAAAGAAGACAAGAATGTTTGCCAATAACATTTTTAAGTAATAGAAACACCAGATTAAAAAAATGAGAGATATAAGTATTTCAAAGGAGGAGACATTACTTACGGATGCTATGATTGTCTACTTCAGAAAGCCAAGAGAATTAATTGAGAAGTTGTAAAACTTAGTAAATAGATTTAGAAAGTTATCTGGTGACATGGTCAATATACAAAAATAAATTTTCAGGGAGGGTGACAAAGTTGAAAGCACCAGTAATCTTATCTCTCCACCTAGACAAAAATTGCACTGGTAGAATCTGGCTAATGTCATTATTTTCTAACTCTGGAGTCTAGTGAAAGCTTGCAATGTTTAGGGGAAGGCTTGGACAGTAAATTGTGATCAATTTTGGTCAATTTCTACTTAGCACAGTAACAGACTACCTGTCTTCCACCCCCTGGTGCCATGCAGCAGGCAGCTGTGCACTTGTTCTTGGACCACCTTGCACACAGCTTTTTTTTTTTAATTTTATTTTATTATGTTAATAAATTACACCATACATTACATCATTGGTTTTTGATGTAGTGTTCCATGATTCATTGTTTGCGTATAACACCCAGCGCTCCCTTCAATACCCATCACCAAGCTAACCCATCCCCCCGCCCCCCTCCCCTCTAGAACCCTCAGTTTGTTTCTCAGAGTCCATCGTCTCTCATGGTTCATCTCCCCCTCCAAGTCCCCCCCTTCATTTTTCCCTTCCTACTATCTTCTTTTTTTTATTTTAACATATAATGTTTGTTTCAGAGGTACAGGTCTGGGATTCATCAGTCTTACACAATTCACAGCACTCACCATAGCAAATACCCTCCCCAGTGTCTTATCACCCAGTCACCCCATCCCTCCCACCCCCCACCACTCCAGCAACCCTCAGTTTGTTTCCTGAGATTAAGAATTCCTCATATCAGTGAGATCATATGATACATGTCTTTCTCTGATTGACTTATTTCGCTTAGCATAATAATACCCTCTAGTTCCATCCACATCATTCCAAATGGCACGATTTCGGGGTTTTTGATGGCTGCATAATATTCCATTGTGTATATATACACCACATCTTTATCCATTCTTCTGTTGATGGACATCTTGGCTCTTTCCATAGTTTGGCTATTGTGGACATTGCTGCTATAAACATCGGGGTGCACATACCCCTTCAGATCACTACATCTTTGGGGTAAATACCCAGTAGTGCAATTCCTGGGTTGTAGGGTAGCTCTATTTTCAACCTTTTGAGGAACCTCCATACTGTTTTCCAGAGTGGCTACACCAGCTTGCATTCCCACAAACAGTGTAGGAGGGTTCCCCTTTCTCCATATCCTCGCCAACATCTGTCGTTTCCTGACTTGTTAATTTTAGCCATTCTGACTGGAGTGAGGTGGTATCTCATTGAGGTTTTGATTTGGATTTCCCTGATGCCGAGTGATGCTGAGCACTTTTTCATGTGTCTGTTGGCCATTTGGATGTCTTCTTTGGAAAAATGTCTGTTCATGTCTTCTGCCCATTTCTTGATTGGATTATTCTTTGGGTGTTGAGTTTGGTAAGTTCTTTATAGATTTTTGGATACTAGCCCTTTATCTGATATGTCATTTGCAAATATCTTCTCCCATTCTGTCAGTTGTCTTTTGGTTTTGTGGACTGTTTCCTTTGCTGTGCAAAAGCTTTTACTCTTGATGAAATCCCAATAGTTCATTTTTGCCCTTGCTTCCCTTGCCTTTGGCGATGTTTCTAGGAAGAAGTTGCTGCGGTGAGGTCGAAGAAGTTGCTGCCTGTGTTCTCGTCTAGGATTCTGATGGACTCCTGTCTCACATTTAAGTCTTTCATCCATTTTGAGTGTATTTTTGTGTGTGGTGTAAGGAAATGGTCCAGTTTCATTCTTCTGCATGTGGCTGTCCAATTTTCCCAACACCATTTGTTGAAGAGACTTTTTTCTACTGGACGTTCTTTCCTGCTTTGTCGAAGATTAGTTGACCATAGAGTGGAGGGTCCATTTCTGGGCTCTCTATTCTGTTCCATTGATCTATGTGTCTGTTTTTGTGCCAGTACCATACTGTCCTGATGATGACAGCTTTGTAATAGAGCTGGAAGTCCGGAATTGTGATGCCGCCAGCTTTGCTTTTCTTTTTTAACATTCCTCTGTCTATTCGGGGTCTTTTCTGGTCCCAGACAAATTTTAGGATTATTTGTTCCATTTCTTTGAAAAAAGTTGATCTTATTTTGATAGGGATTGCATTAAATGTGTAGATTGCTCTAGGTAGCATCGACATCTTCACAATATTTGTTCTTCCAATCCATGAGCATGGAACGTTTTTCCATTTCTTTGTGTCTTCCTCAATTTCTTTCATGAGTATTTAATAGTTTTCTGAGTACAGATTCTTTACCTCTTTGATTAGATTTATTCCTAGGTATCGTATGGTTTTGGGTGTAATTGTAAATGGGATCGACTACTTAATTTCTCTTTCTTCTGTCTTTTTGTTGGTGTATAGGAATGCCACTGATTTCTGTGCATTGATTTTATATCCTGCCACTTTACTGAATTCCTGTATGAGTTCTAGCAGTTTGGGGTGGAGTCTTTTGGGTTTTCCACATAAAGTATTGTATCATCTGCAAAGAGTGAGAGTTTGACTTCTTTGCCAATTCGGATGCCTTTTATTTCTTTTTGTTGTCTGATTGCTGTGGCTAGGGCTTCTAGTACTATGTTGAATACCAGTGGTGATAATGGACATCTCTGCCGTGTTCCTGACCTTAGGGGGAAAGCTCTCAGTTTTTTTCCCCATTGAGAATGATATTCACTGCGGGTTTTTCATAGATGGCTTTCATTGTATTGAGGTATGTACCCTCTATCCCTACTCTCTGAAGAGTTTTGATCAAGAAAGGAGCTGTACGTTGTCAAATGCTTTTTCTGCATCTATTGAGAGGATCATATGGTTCTTGTTCTTTCTTTTATTAATGTATTGTACCACATTGATTGATTTGTGGATGTTGAACAAACCTTGAAGCCCAGGAATAAATCCCACTTGGTTGTGGTGAATAATCCTTTTAATGTACTATTGGATCCTATTAGCTAGTATTTTGGTGAGAATTTTTGCATCCATGTTCATCAGGGATATTGATCTTTAATTCTCCTTTTTGAGGGGGTCTTTGTCTGATTTTGGGATCGAGGTAATGCTGGCCTCATAAAACGAGTTTGGAAGTTTTCCTTCCATTTCTATTTTTTGGAACAGTTTCAGAAGAATAGGTATTAATTCTTTAAATGTTTGGGAGAATTCCCTTGGGAAGCCATCTGGCTCTGGGCTCTTGTTTTTTGGGAGATTTTTGATTACTGCTTCAATTCCTTCAGTGCTTATGGGTCTGATCAGGTTTTCTGTTTCTTCCTGGTTCAGTTTTGGTAGTTGATACATCTCTAGGAATGCATCCATTTCATCCAGATTGTCTAATTTGCTGGCATATAGTTGCTCATAATATGTTGTTAAATTGTTTGTATTTCTTTGGTGTTGGTTGTGATCTCTCCTCTTTCATTCATGATTTTATTTATTTGGGTCATTTCTCTTTTCTTTTTGATAAGTCTGGTGAGGGGTTTATCGATCTTATTAATTCTTTCAAAGAACCAGCTCCTAGTTTCATTGATCTGTTCTACTGTTCTTTTGGTTTCCATTTCATTGATTTCTGCTCTGATCTTTATTCTTTCTCTTCTCCTGCTGGGTTTAGGCTTTATTTGCTGTTCTTTCTCCAGCTCCTTTAGGTGTAGCGTTAGGTTGTGTATTTGAGACCTTTCTTGTTTCTTGAGAAAGGCTTGTATTGCTATATACTTTCCTCTCAGGACTGCCTTTGCTGTATCCCAAAGATTTTGAACAGTTGTGTTTTCATTTTCATGGGTTTCCATGAATTTTTTTAATTCTTCTTTAATTTCTTGGTTGACCCATTCATTCTTTAGTAGGATGCTCTTTAGCCTCCATGTATTTGAGTTCTTTCTGACTTTCCTCTTGTGATTGAGTTCTAGTTTCAAAGCACTGTGATGCAAAAATATGCAGGGAATGATCCCAGTCTTTTGGTACCGGTTGAGACCTGATTTGTGACCTAGGATGTGATCAATTCTGAAGAATGTTCCATGGGCACTAGAGAAGACTTGCACACAGCTTGTTGAGCCAGGGTTGGCAAAAAGGAGACTCTCCTCCAAACCTCAAGGGTATCTGTGCTCTGATCACACAGGTGCAAAGAGGAGGGCCATTGTTTTTACACTTCTCCCATTGTTGCAAACACCTCCTCAGGCTAGAGTGACTTCCTGGGAATTTCAATTTTCCCACCCCCCTCGTTTTTCTTTTTTCCCCCTTTTTGGGAGCCTAGACGTTAAAGAGTAGGAATTCAAAAGCAACTCCATACACAAGGATGATTAGAAAGTAACCACACATGTCCAGGGAATGGAGCAGCTCAGAAGAGAACCGAGAAGACCTTAAGGTTACATCTCAGGCTGATCCTTGGTACAGTGATAACAATTTTAAAAAACGAAAAACATTAATAGAAAATGGTAAACCATGTGGAATGGGGAGAATCTGCTTTTCAGAGTTAGCACATTTTTACATTGAAATGTTCAGTTTTCAACAAAAAAATTACAAGGTATACAAAGAAAGAGGAAAGTAAGCCAATTCAGAGGAAAAAATATAAACAACAGCAACTGTTTCTGAAAAATAGAAGGTCCTTTGGTAGATCTACTAGGTCTACTAGACAAAGGCTTTAAAACAATTATGTTAAAGATGCTCAAAGAATTAAAGGAAGATGTGGACAAAATCAAGAGAACAATGTATGGACAAAATGAAAATATTAATAAAGAGTTGGAAAACCTAAAAAGACACCACAAAGAAATTCTGGAGTTGAAAAGTACATTAACAGAAATGAAAATTTCACTATAAGGATTCAAAGGAGATTTTAGCAGACAGAGGACAGAATCAATAAACTTGAAAATAGGACTTTGGAAATTACCAAATCCAAGGAATAAATGAAAAAAGATAGGAAAAGTGAACAAAGCCTAAGGGACCTGTGGAATACCATCAAGTAGACCAACATATGCATTGTGGGAGTCACAGAAGAAGGCTGAGTGGGGGTGGAATATTTGATGAAATGGCTGAAAAATTCCCAAATTTGATGGTAAATATGTATGTAAACATACCCAAAAAGGTCAACAAACTACAGGAAGATGAACTCAGAGACCCATATCAAGACCCATTGTAATTATAATTACATTATAATTTGAAAATTGAAAATTTTTCTTGAAAAATACCAAGAGAAAAGCACTTGTCACGTAAAATTATCAGCAGATTATCATCAAAAACTTTGGAGGCCAAAAAGCAGTGGTAGATATATTAAAAGTGCTCAAAGGAGGAAAAAAAGTCAACTAAGAGTTCTTTATCTGACAAGTCTTCCAAAAGTGAGGGTATTCTTTCACAAAAGTGAGACATTCCCAAATAAACTAAAGCTGAGGGAATTAATTACCAGTACACCTGCCCTGCAAAGAAATGCTCAAGGGAGCCCTGTAGAGTGAAATGAAAGGACAAGAGACAGTAACTTCAAGCTTTATGAAGAAATAAAGATCTCAGTAAAGGGAAATACATAAGCAATTAAAAGCTAGTACTGGGGCACCTGGTGGCTCAGTCGGTTAAGTATCTGATTTCAGTTCAGGTCATGATTTCAAGGTGCTGGGATGAAGCCCTACTTCGGGCTCCCTGCTCAGTGGGGAGTCTGCTTCTCCCTCTTCCTCTGCCCCTCCCCCCGCTCGTGCTCTCTCTCAAATAAATAAATAAAATCTTTTAAAAAAAGCTAGTATTGTAACAAAGGTTTGAACTCTACTTTTTGTTTTCTCTATGATTTAAGAGACTAAACCTTTTTAAAAAATTATTTATTCTAAAAGCTAGTATTGTTATAACTTTGGTTTGTAATTCCATATTTTTTCCTCATAATTTAAGAGGCTAATCATTTAAAATGATTATTAATTTATATTTTGTGATATCAACTGACAGAGTGGGGATGGAGCTGTAAAGAAGCAGAATTTTTTGTATGTTATTGAAGTTAGCTGGTATAAATTCAAGTTAGAGTGTTAAATAATTTTCAGATCTTAAATGTAATCCCCATGGTAACTACAAGGAAAATAGCTAAATATACACAAAAAGAAATGAGAAAAAAATTTAAATGTTTATTCACTGCAAAACCCAACTTAAAAGAGGATAGTAATGCAGGAAATGAGAGACAAAAGAAGACTATAAGGTATATAGAAAATAATAAAACAATGGGAGTCAGTTTTTTATCAATATTTACTTTAAATGTAAATGGATTAAACTCTCCAGTCAAAGGATAGAAATTGGCAGAATGGATAAGACCACAAGATGCAACTGTTTGCTGTCTACACGAGACTTACTTCAGATACAAGACACCTAGTGAAAGTGAAAGGAAGGAAAAAGATAGTCCGTGCGAATACTAACCAAAAGAGAGCAAATGTGGCTATAATAATATCAGACAAAATAAACTTTCAAAAATGGTTAGAGGAGATAAAGGACAATTAGATATTAATAAAAGGTTCAATACACAAAGAAGATAAAACAATTATAAACATTTACATAACTAATGACAGACTAGCAAAATATATGAAGCCCAAACTAACAGAATTGAAGGAAGAAATAGATCTACATTAATAACTGGAGACTTCAGTAGCCTATTTGCATTAATGGATAGAACAGCCAAACAGAAGGTAATGCAGTAAACCAACCAGATCTAACAGCATGTACAGAACATTCTACCCAAGAAAAATAACAGTATACACATTCTTCTGAAGTACACGTGCCTCATTTTCCAGGGTAGACCATACATTAGGCCCCAAATTAATCTCAGTAGATTTTAAAAGATAGATATGATACAAATTATTTTCTCTGACCACAACAAAATAAAGTTACAAATTAGTAACAAAAGGAAAACTCAGAATTTGGGCACCTAGATGGCTCAGTTGGTTAAGTGTATGCCTTCTGCTCAGGACATGATCACAGGGTCCCTGCTCCTTGGGGAACCTGCTTCTCCCTCTCCCTCTGCCTGCCAATCACCCCTGCTTGTGCGCTCTCTGTCAGATAAAATCTTTTTTTTTTTAAAGGAAAACTCGGAATTTTATCACAAATTTGTAGAAATTTAACAACCAATGGATCAAATAAGAAATCACAAGGGAATTAGAAACCACTTAGAGACAAATGAAAATGAAAACAACATGACAAAACTTATGGGATGCAGTGTAAGTGGTATCAAGGGGAAACTTTATGGTTATAAACAGTTACATTAAAAAACAAGAAAAATATCAGATCCACAACTAACTTTACAACCTAAAGAATGAGAAAAGAATACACTAAACACAATCTAACAGAAAGGAAATAGTAAAGATTAGAGCAGTGATAAATGGAGATGAGAAAAACGATAGAGAAAATCAGTCCAACCACAATATGGTTCTTTGAAAATGTCAACAAAATTAACAAACCTTTAGTTAGATGGACTAAGAGAAAAAGAAGACTCAAATTACTAAAATCAGAAATTAAAGTGGGGCATTATTATCAATTCTATGGAAATAAAAAAGATTTTAAGAGAGTTGTATTCAATATGCCAACAAATTGGATAATCAGATAAAATGGACAAAGTCCTAGAAATACAAAAGTTACCAAGACTCATGAAGAATTAGGTTGAATAGACCTGTAACTAGGCGAGAGCTTGAATCAGTAATCAAAACTTGCCCCCCAAACAAAATCCCTAGATCCGATGGCTTCACTGCTGAGTTCTACCAACATTTAAATAAGAACTAATACCAATCCTTCTCAAACTTTTTAAAAATTTAAGAGGAGGGAACATTTAACTCATTTTGTGAGGCCAGCCTTACCCTAATATCAAAGCCAGAAAAAAGACACCATAAGAAAAGGAAACTACAGACCAATATCCCTTATGAATATTAATGTAAAAATTATCAACAAAATACTAGCAAACCAATTAAGAAGCATATTTTAAAAGATTATGTGCCATGATCAAGTAGGATTTATTCCTGGAATACATATGGAAGTCAAACAATGTTATTATCACTTAACAAAACAAAGGGGAAAAAAACAGGTCATCTCAATTGATGCAGAAAAAGCATTTGAGAAAATTCACCACCTTTTCATGATAAAAACACTCAACAACTAGGAACTGAAGGAAATTATCTTAACATAATAAACACCATCTATAAGAAAACCTCGAGCAAGCATCATGCTCATCAGTGAAAGACTGAAAGCTTTTCCTTTAAGATCAGGAAAAGTCAGGGATGCCCACTTTGCCCACTTCTGTTAAACATGGTATTGGAAGTTCTAGCCAGAGCAATTAGTTAAGAAAGAAATAAAAGTTATCCATATTGGAAAGGAAGAAGTAAAATTATCTCTGTTGCAGATGATGTGATCTTATATGTAAAAAACCCTAAAGACTCCAGCAAAAAACAGAACTAGTGAATAAATTCAGCAAAGTAGCAGGGTACAAAATCAACACCAAAAAACCAGTTGCATTTTTGTATAGTAACAATGAAAAGGACATTATATTAAAAAAATCTATTTATAATAGCATTGAAAAGAATAAAATACTTAGGAATTAACCAAGGAGATGATAGACTTGTAAAAAACTGTAAAGCATTGCTGAAGGAAATTAAAGAGGACATAAATAAATGGAAAGACACCCATGTTCATAGATTGGACGACTTATATTGTTAAGATGTTAATTCAAAATAATTAGAGTCAATGTAATCCTTATCAAAATCTCAGTGACATTTTTTTCAAAAATAGAAAAACCCATTCTGTAATTCACATATGGAATCTCAAGGGACCCTGAATAACTGAAACAATCTTGAAAAAGAAGAAAACTAGAGGATTCACATTTCCTGATTTCAGAACTTACTACAAAGCAACAGTAATCAAAACAGTGTGGTACTGGCATAAAAGCAGATACATAGAACAATGAAATAGAATAGAGAGCCAAGGAATAAACCCTTGCTTTTATGCTCAGAAGATTTTTGACAAGGATAACAATGTTAGACCATTATGTGGGGAAAGGACAGTACTTTTTTAACATATGGTATTGTGAAAACTGGATAATCACATGTAGAAGAATGAAGTTGGACCTTTATTTAACACCATATACAAAAATTAATTCAAAATGTATCAAAGCCTTAAAGGTAGACCTAAAACCATAAAACTCTTAAAACATAGGACAAAAGCCTCAAATTTTGTATTTGGAATACATACATAAAGAATATATGAGGACTTTCAAAACTTAATGAGAAAACAGCCTGACCAAAAATGAGCAAAGGACTAAATAAACATTTCCCAAAGAAGACATATAAATGGCCAATAAAGTTTCAAGGAAAGATGTTCAAACATCACTAATCATTCAGGAAATAAAAATCAAAACTACAATAAGACCCATTAGGATGGGTCTAATGGGTTCACACCCATTAGGAGACTACTATCAAAAAAAAAACCCCAGAAAGTAGCAGTGTTGGCAAGAATGGAGAAATTGGGACCCTTGTGCACTGTTGGTAGATATGTTAAATAGTACAGTGCTGTGGAAACCAATATGGCAGTTTCTCAAAAAATTTAAAATAGAATTACCATTATGATACTCCACTTCAGGGAGTCCAAAAGGATTGAAAACAGGGTCTCAAAAAGGTATTTGTGTAGTTATATATGTTCATTGCAGCATTATTCATAATAGCTAAAATGTGGAATCAGCCAATGTCTGTCAATGGATGAACAGATAAGCAATATATGTGTGTGTGTGTGTGTGTGTGTGTGTGTGTGTGTGTATGTATATATATATATATATATATATATATATAGCAGAATACTATTCCGCCTTGAAAAGGAAGGGGATTCTGACATTATTACAATATGGATGAAACTTAAGGTTACTATGCTAAATGAAATAAGACAGTCACAAAAAGATAAATGCTATATGATTCCACCTATATGAGAGTCTACAGTGGGCAAAATTAGAGACGGGAAGTAAAATGGTAGGTGACGGATTGGGAAGGTGGGGGGATAGGGAGTTATTGTTTAATGGGCATAGAGTTTCAGTTTACAAGATGAAAAGAGTTATGGATATGGATAAGGGTTGTGCAGTGTTACGAATATGTTCAGTACCACTGATCTGTACACTTAAGAATGGTTAGGATGGAAGAGTGAGATCACTCAGACGGTGATAGAGATCATTCCTGGCTTTGCTCCCTTTCACAAGAACTCTTCACGGGCAAGGCACCACTGAGAGAATCCTAGAACTCTGGAGTGACACTGAAGCACCCCCCTGCACCACAGAGATCAAGACATACAAGAATAAGAGAAGTAGCTACCTGCTAACTATATATTCCCCTCAGTCCAGCTCAGAGTAGCACCATACAGACAGCCCCCCCCCACCAAGCCTGTGGTTCCTCCAGTGGGAAAAGAGAGTCTGGGTGGACATCTAGCCTTCCCAGTGTTGTTTCATGGGAGCTCCTATGCTATTCTTACCCCATGGGGATTACAGGGGAATCTTGAGGTGTCAACCACTGGGAATCTGACTGATGGAGCAGTGGAATGGGGGTTGAAACAAGCACTCAGATCTAGGCAGACGAAGTTCATACCTGTAGAGCCCAAGTAGTAGTCCCAACCAGTGGTTTTGCCCATCTGTAGAACCAAGTCAGAGGTGCACTCTGACCAGTGACCTCATCCTGTTTCAGGTCTGCCTGATTTGGATTCTGAATTGAAGAGTTTTGATGGCATTAGATCTTGGTTTGCCACACCTATGAAAGGGAGCTGAGTCATAGTCATTTCTGTTCCAAAGCATGACTGTTGGTCCCATCTGACTGGAAGGGCTGTCAGGAACTCTTGATAGTGCATAACCTAGCAATACTCAGGCCTAGAAATGGATAAGCAGAGCTGCTTGCTTCTGGCATGGACCATTCACCTGCTATATCCATGTAGGGGAATTAATCCATAGCTTCACCTGAGGCTGACGGTATCTCTCAACTGAGAAGCCTGTTTGGGAAAATTGGGAGTTGCTTGGAGAGACCCCTCCCTACCTTCTCCCTAGGCAGAGAGCTGAGTCACAGCCCCACCTGCTGTGAAGCCTGGCTCCTAGCACCATCTGACAAAAACAACTAAAAGCTTGTGCTCTCTCTCTCTGTCAAATAAATAATAAAATCTTAAAAAGAAAGAAAGAAATAGAAAATCGGAATAGACCAATTACGAGTAAGGAAATTGAGTCAGTAATCAAAAATCCTTCAACAAAGAAAAGCCCAAGACTAGATGGTTTCACTGGTATATTTTACCATTTAAAGAATTCACACCAGTCCTTCTTAAACTCTTCTAAAAAATTGAAGAGGAGGGAATGCTCCCAAACTCCCTTTGTGATACCAGCTGTACTCTGATACCAAAGCCAGAAAATAACACTAATAGAAATGAAAACTACAGTCCAATAACCCTGATGAATAGAGATGAAAAAATTCTCAATAAAATACTAGCAAATTGAATTCAGCAGCACATTAAAAGGATCATTCACCATGATCAAGTAGCATTTATCCCTGGGATGCAAGGATGGTTCAACATACCCAAATCTATCTAATACATCACAAATAGAATGAAAGAAAAGAAACATGATCATCTCAATAGATGCAGAAAGAACTTGACAAAATTCAACATATTTGTGATTTAAAAAAAAAAAAGCCCTTGAATTAAGTATGGAAGTTATGTATGTCAACAATAAAGTCCATAAATTATGAGCCCACAGCTAACACCATACTCAAGAGATAAAGGTTGAAAGCTTTCCCTCTAAAATCAGGAAGAAGACAGGGCTGTCCACCCTTACCACATCTATGCAGTATAGTACTGGAAGTCTTAGCTAGAGCACGGAGGCAGGAAAAAATAAATAAAAGGTATCAGATTTGGAAAGGAAGGGGGCGGTGTCTGGCTGGCTCAGTCATTGGAGTGTGCGACTCTTGATCTTGGGGTTGTAAGTTTGAGCCCCACGTTAGGTGTAGACATTAGTTTAAAAAAGAATTAGAAAGGGAAAATGTAAAATTTGTCTCTATTTGCAGAAGACATGATTTTATGTATAGAAAAGACTAAACTAAAAACATTTAATCAACAAATTCAGTAAAATTTCAGAATACAAAATCAACAAATAAAAGTCATTAGTTTCTGGGGTGCCTAGGTGGCTCAGTCAGTTAAGCATCCAACTTTTGGTTTTGGCTCAGGTCATGGTCTTAGGGTCGTGAGATTGAGCCCCAGGTTGGGCTCTGGGCTCTGTGCTCAAGCGTGAAGTCTGCTTGGAATTCTTCCCCTCTGCCCCTCCCCCTGCTCGAGCTTGCTCTCTCTCTCTCTCTCTCTCTCTCTCTCTCTCTCTAATAAATAAATAAAATCTTTTAAAAAATCAGTCGTGTTTCTGTACACAGTGAATTATCTGCAAAAGCAATAAACAATCCCATTACAATAGCATCAAAAACAATGAAATTCTTAGGAATAAATTTAACCAAGCAGGGAAAAGATCTCTGCTCTGAAAACTGTAAGACATCAGTGAAAGAAATTGAAGAAGACAAATAAATATAAAGGTACTCTGTGTTCATGAACTGAAAGAATTAATATTGTTAAAAATGTAAATACTACCAAAAGCCATCTATGGACTCAACACAATCTCTAACAAGATTCCAAAGGCATTTTTTACTGAAGTTAAAAAAAAAAAAAATCCTAAAATTTATATGGAGCCACAGAAGACCCCCAAAAGCCAAAGTAATGCTGAGAAAGAACAAAGCAGGAGACTTCATACCTACTGATTTCAAGCTATACTATGAAGTTATAATAATTAAAGCAGTATATGATACTGGCATGAAACCAGAGAAATGAAACAATGAAACAGAATCTAGATCCCAGAAATAAACCCATGTATATACATTCAATTAATTTTTGACAAGGGAGCCAATAATACTCAATTGAGAAAAGAGAGTATCTTAAATGGTGCTGGAAAAACTGGATACTCATGTTTAAAAGAATGAAACTTCACCTCAGTCTTACACCACTCACAAAAATTTAACTCAAAGTGAAATTTAACGACTTAAATGTGAAACCTGAAACCATGAAACTTTTAGAAGAAGATACAGGAAAAAGGTTCCTTGGGATGCCTGGGTGGCTCAGTCAGTTAAGCAGCTGCCTTCACCTCAGGTCATGATCCCAGGGTTCTGGGATCGAGACCCGCATTGGGCCCCTTGCTCCGTGGGGAGCCTGCTTTTCCCTCTGCCTACTGCTCCCCCTGTCTGTGCTCTCTCTCTGATAAATAAATAAAATCTTAAAAAAAAAAAAAGTTCCTTGACATGGGCCTCAGCAATGACTTTTTTTGGATATGACACCTAAAGCACAAGCAATAAAATCAAAGCTAAACAAGTGGGATTACATCAAACTAAAAAGTTCTGCACAGCAAAAGAAACCATCAACAAAGTGAAAAGACAGCCTACAGAATGGGAAAAAATATTTACAAACCGTATACCTAATAATAGATTATTATTCAAAACGTATAAAAAAAACCTCATTCAACTCAATAGAAAAAAGCCATCAATTTAATTAGCAAATGGTCAAAGAACATGAATATGTATTTTTCCAAAGAAGATATATGAAAGGCCAGTGGGTACATGAAAAGATGCTCAACATCATTAATCATGGGGAAATGCAACTCAAAACCACAATGAGATACCACCACCCTAGACCTGTCAGAATGGCCACCATCAAAAAGACAAGAAATAATGAATGCTGGTGAGGATGTAGAGATACGGGAATACTTCTGTTCTTGTTGATGGGATCATAAATTGGTACAGCTGCTATGGAAAACAGTATGGAGGATTCGCAAAAAATTAAAAATAGAACTACCATATGTTCTAGCAATTCTACTTCTGGGAATATATCCAAAGGAAATGAAAACACTAACTCAAAAAATCACCCCCTTCATAGCAGCATTATTTACAATAGCCAAGACACGGAAACAACTTAAGCGTTCATCAAGAGATACAAAAGTGGTATACATACAGACACACATACACACAGACACACACACAATGTAATATTATCCAGCCTTAAAAAAGTAAGGAAATCTGCCATTTGTGACAGCATGGATGGACCTTGAGGGCATTATGCGAAGTGATGTCAAGCGGAAAGACAAACACTGTATGATCTTAAATGTGAAATCCAAAAAACAAAACAAAACCAAACTCAGAAAAAGAGGTCTGACTTGTCGTTATAGAGGCAGGGATTGCAGGGAGGGGGAATTGAAGAAAGATGGTCAAATGGTACAAACTTGCAGTTATAAGATAAATAAGTATTAGGGATATAATGTACAACATGTTGACTGTAGTTACCACTGCTGTATGATGTTGTTAAAGGAGTAAATCCTGTCAGTTCTCATTACAAGAATTTTTTTTCATGTCTTTTTATTCAATCTAAATGATATGGTGGTAGATGTTAACTAAGTTTATTATAATCATCTCACAAAATATATGTCAGATCTTAATGCTGTACACATTAAAATGAATAATCATGATATATGTTAATTATATATTTCAATAAAACAAGAAAAAAGCATATTATATTTCAGTTAATGGATGGCTAACTGATCAGAATGATGCCTTTTACAAATCATAGCCAACATTTAGTGAGCACTTAATATTGGACACACAAACATACAAATGGTTAAGATGGTTACATAGGTAAATAAAGAAAGAAGGAAAAAATAATTTTTCTGTATGACAGATCACATGGGACTTAATAAATACTAGTTACAAGAATGACTCCTTCCCTTCATTTTCTGCCAGCCTATTATCTCTTGCACCCTTTTCATTTTACCATCCTTCCTTTGCAAAAACACCCTGAATTCAGCTCTTCAATTTCTCTTTTGTATACCCTGACTGCTGAGCACTGCTCAAGAAAATCATGTAACCACACAGACTGGATTCAATAAAATTCACCATTTCCAACATCAGCAAAACCCGCCATAATGGCAGTCCTACATGTTCTTAAGCAGCGACTCCCATTTACCTTTCTTTTACCTGTTTCCTCAAATCTCCCATACTTCCTCCTACTTGAACTGCCAGCTCTCGTTGACATTGGATAATAGACATTTTAAAATATCTTTGTCAATATATGAGCAAAAAATGGTATCACTTTTTTTATTTGGATTTCAGTGATTCTACTGAGAATGAACATTTAAAGTATGTTTATTGGCTGTTTCTGAATTGCTTATGTCCTCTGCCATTTTTCTACTGGGTTTTGTCTTAACTGTTTTCTCTTCTTCATGTATAAAGAATATCAACTGTCATTTTTATTAAAAATACTTTCTCCAAGTCATCATTTGCCTTTAAATTTGCCTATAGTATTTTCTAACAAATTTCATTTTTACATAGTAAAGTCTCAAGTTTTTTTCTATATGGTTTCTCCCTTGGGAGTATGTGATGCTTAAAAACTCTGGACAATCAGAGAATACACTTAGAATTTAATATGTGATAAAGTTAGCATCTGTCAATGGGAAAATGTTAGATTATTTAATAAAATTATTTAGATTCATGTTCTTAGGTGTTTTTTTGGTTTCATTTTTACATCAAATTTTTAATCTACCTGAAGTTTATTTTTGTCCATGCTGAGGAGGAAGGATCTTATTTATTTTTCCCAAATGGTTACCCATTTATTTTATTTTTACTCAAAAAACTACTAAGTTCTTCTGTGTTTTATTTCTCTTATAAAGTTAAAATGAAAGTTGCAAGAAAATAGGAAAATAAAATGGATAATAAAATAGAAAAATAAAATGGATAATAAGGGATGGCATCTTTCAATTAAAACCTAGAACAGGATAAGGGATAAACGGGGAAAGAAAGTAATTGTAATTTGAATATTTTAAGTACAAGGTATGTGAGTTTATAGCAGTGCATGGGTTTTGACTATTTTTGGTTTTTGTTACCATTATCAATAATTGTGCCCTGAAATGTTTTTCTCAGATATGAATTGGGCTATATTTAGGGATATTTTAACATTAAGTTGAGATTGGAATATGATACTTTTTACAGCTTGCATGTTGCTTACATCTGCAGCCATTTCAGGTTTCTTTCAAGAATTATCTTTCTTTCTTTTTATCTTTTCTTTTTTAAATTTTTTAAATTTTAATGTTCTATATTTTATATTAATTATAATATCTTTCTCTTATTCTACATCTCATAAATCATTCAATTCTTTTAAAAAGATCCTAGCCTTATAAAGAAAACAACACTTACTCAGAATGGTCTTCATCAGCAAAGCACCCAAGTGGAAATTTTTGTCAATAAAATTTTAAGTGGCTAGTAAATTTGTTGAGAAGAATAACCTTTAAAATGAAGGCATAGCCAGAAATGAACTCTTTATATGATTCCTTCTGTGCTGCTTTTTTTTTTTTAAAGATTTTATTTATTTATTTGACAGAGACACAGCAAGAGAGGGAACACAAGCAGGGGGAGTGAGAGAAGGAGAAGCAGGCTTCCCACTGAGCAGGGAGCCCGATGCGGGGCTCGATCCCAGGACCCTGGGATCATGACCTGAGCGGAAGGCAGATGCTTAAGGACTGAGCCACCCAGGCACCCCTCCTTCTGTGCTTTTAAAAAGACATATTTCAGAACTAATTCTTTATTCACCATGAAAAAAAAGAAAATTCAAGGACATCATTTTATTGACGTTGTACATTTTCCCTAACAAAGCAGTTTGAAGCACTTAAGTGTTCAAGTACGTATATTCCCTTCCTTATCAGGCTGTCTTGAAACTTTCATAACTGCAAACCTAGCAATGTCTAAAGGTAATACAATCTTCCTCTACTTATGATAGGTTTATGTCCTAAAAATATTGTAAGTTGAAAATGCAATACACCTAACCTATAAAACATCATAGCTTAGCCTCACCTGTCTTAAACATGTTCAGAACATTTGCATTAGCCTGCAGTTGGGCACAATCATCTAACACAAAACCTATTTCATAATTAAAGTATTAAATATCTCATGCAATTTATTGAATATTGTACTGAAAGTGAAAAACAAAATCGTTGTATGGGTACAGAATGGTTATCAGTTGTTTACCCTTGTGGTTGCGTGGCTGACTGGGAGCTGCAGCTTGCTAGCCTGGGGGAAAAAATCAAAATTCAAAATTTGAAGTACAGTTTCTACTAAATGTACATTGCTTTTACTCCATTGTAAGGTCAAAAAATTCTAAGTTGAGTCGTCATTAGTTGGGAACTGTCTATATATATCTGTGCTGCAAAATACACAATGCTGTATCAGTTTAAGCTAGACAGACATTTGCTATATTCACTATTTTGCTATATTTCACTATAGCGATAGGACAATTTAAAAGTATTTGATATGTCATAAATGAAACCCAAATCAGAGGCACCTGGGTGGCTCAGTCAGTTAAGTGTCCAACTGTTGGTTTTGGCTCAGGTCGTGATCTCAGGGTCCTGGATCTAGCCTAACTCTGGCTCCTGGCTCAGCAGGAGTTTGCTTGCCCTCTCCATCTGCCTCTGCCCCTCCCCACACTCACACTCACCGGTGTGTGCGCAGGCACTCTCTTTCTCTCTCTCAAATAAATAAAATAAATCTTTAAAAAACATGAAACCCAAATCAAATTAATAGGGTTAATTTACCTAGATCTCTGGGCGGGGGGGGGGGGGAACTAAACTAAATGGTCCTTTAAATAGTGTTTGGAACCTCCTTTTACTGTTCAAAGTGTAGTATATGGACCAGCAGCTTGGACCTCACTTCTGAGCTTCTTAGACATTCAGAAATCTTAGTCTAGCCTAGACCTACTGAATCAGAATATGCATTTTAACAAGATTCCCTGCTCATTCGTATGCATGTTAAAGTTTGAGAAATGCTGTTCTAGATGAATAGTTTGAGTTTTACATTATTCCTTGCAGATTGTTCTTTACAGAAAAACAAACAAAAACAGTATTTTCAGCTAAAATGCTTTTTAAATTTTAAATAAATTATGTGAAATAAAAAGTTGTAATTATTTGAAGTTATTTCAAACAGATATTAGTTTGCATTTTAAGATTCATTGTGGATATTTTTATCAACTTAAAAACTTTAATCCATAAGTAAAAATATAAGACAAGAGGAAGTTTTTGGAGGTGATGCATATGTTTTATGGCATAGAATTTGATGATGGTTTCATGGGTGTATACGGATCTCCAAACTCATCAAATTATATACATTAAATACAGCTGTTTGTTATATCAATCATACTTCAGTAAAATGGTTTTATTTTTTATTTTTTTAATCTTTTTTTAAAATATTTTATTTATTTATTTGAGAGAGAGAATGAGATAGAGCATGAGAGCGGGGGAGGGTTGGAGGGAGAAGCAGACTCCCTGCTGAGCAGGAACCCCGATGCGGGACTCGATCCCAGGACTCCAGGATCATGACCTGAGCTGAAGGCAGTTGCTTAACCAACTGAGCCACCCAGGCGCCCCTCAGTAAAATGGTTTTAAAATACACTTCAGTTCTATTTATTGTCAGTTGCTAGAGCATACATGTATGTAGATAGGGCAAAAGGAGTCTATATATAAGATGAAGAAATGAGTTTAAAAATAGGGTTTTGGTTTTGGTTTTGGTTTGCTGGTTTTGTTTTTATTTTTGAAAGAAGATGGGTGAGTGGCCTTCTAAGAAACTACAAAACAGAAAATTAGAAGACCTTAAGTGGAAGGTATTTGAAAGAATAGAACTAAAATTGACAGTGGAATGATGTCTTAAAAACAGCTTTTGGAATTTTTATGGTGCAACCATAAAAAGTGTCATGGGTTAAAAAGTGTCATGGTGAACAGTCACAGGAAGAATAACTCTTTAGTTTTTAGCTCTATACATTTTTTAAAAAGAGAGGTTCTAACATATGGAATGTGAAATTTTCAGTAGACTAAATGTTTTTAAAAGTGAATTTTTTATAGTTCAACTTTATCAGTTGGAAAATGTACATAAAGTTATGAATTGTTTCATAAAACACTTTTTGTGCATTAATAATTATTAATGGTAACTTTGTTTATGAATTTTGGATATTTTTATAAAACACTGTTGATTCTCAGTGTTTATAAGTATAAACAGAAACATCAAATAAACTTTCTTTTTAAGTGGAGATGTAACTGACAGTACACATATCTTAACTGTACAGTTAATTGAATTTTTTATTTGTATATGCTCATTAATCTCCACCCAAATCAACACATAAAACATTTCCAGCACCTCAGAAGGCTTCTTTATGCCTTTTCTCAGTAACCCGCAAGGTAAACCACTATCTGACTTCTATTTCCTGTTTTTGTGTGCTCTTTAAATTCACATAAATAGATTGATACAATTGAACTTTTTTGGGTCTAACTCCTTTCATTTAACATATCTATAAGATTCATCCATGTGGTCTACAGTAGTTCATTTTTAAATTATTGTGTAATAATTCAATTATATAAATACACCACAGTATATTGATGGACACTTGGATTGTTTCCAGTTCTTAGGTATCGTCAATAAGGATCCTATGAATATTCTTGTCCATGTCTTTTGATGGATGTAAGTTCTCATTTCTCTCGTGTGTATATACAGGAATGGAATATCTGGGTGATAGGACTGATAGCTTTAGTAGGTACTGCCACTCATTTTTTAAAGTGTTTGTATCAATTTACTCCACCAGAAATGTGTGAGAATTTCAGTTCTACATCCTCTCCAGTACTCGATATTGCTAATCTTTTTAATTTTGGCCGTTGTGGAAATTGTGTGGTAGTATTTCATTTGTGATTTGTACTTTTTTGAAGACTAATGATGAACAGTTTTTCATATGTTTATTGGTTGCTGGATTACCCTTTTGTGAAGTGTATTTTGAAGTCTGTTACCCAGTTTTCTATTGGATTTTCTGTATTTCTCTTATTGATTTGTGAGGGTCTTAAAAAATGTGTTCTGGGTACAAATAAGCATTACAAATATTTTCTCCCAATTTTAACCTGTGTTTTCACTCTCTTAATGGTGTATTTTGATGAACAGAAGTTCTTCATTTTAATTTGTCCTATATCCTAACTTTTAGTCATTTAATCCTCTCCTGCCCTAGGTCATTAAGTTATCCTTACATGTATTTTCTAAGAAACTTCGTTGCTTTAGCTTCTACGTTTAGGTCTTTGGTCCATCTCAAATTAATTTTTGAGTATGCTGTGAGGTGTAGGAGTCAAGGTTAAAATCTTTCCCATTTGAATATCTAGTATATCAAGCACCATTTATTGTAAAGGCAAGCCTTTCCCACTGAATTGCAGTGGAAACTTTGTCAGAAATCACAAGACCGTAAATGTGTGGATTTGTTTTATAAAGTTTATTCTACTCCCATTGGTTTGTCTGTCCTTGCACCAATACCACACTATCTTGTGTAAAGTTTAACCATTAGAAATACATTTCACTTGGATGAAATTAAATTGAATTAATTAGATATTTTTCTTCTTTCAATTTTCTGTCCATTATTTTTACTACATTATTATAAAATTATAAATCGTGTTTATCTGAAACTGCCATAATTCTCACTTTGCCTTTGAAGTGTGATTCTGAGCTATTGCTAATCTGATAGATGTGTGTAAAAGTGCTTCACAGAATGTCAGTTTGTTGAATGAAGTGAGTTCAAGTAGTACTTGTATCATTTATCATTGGCTCTGCTAACAGAGGCATGACTTTTGCTTTAAATTTGCACAGCTTTTAAAGACCTTAATTCAAGAGGGTAAAAAGAGGTTTCTCGTCAGCTCTTATTGGTACATAAGATTTCTCTCATCGGCCTTCTGTTTTGATTGGCAGTTGAAAAACTATGAATTTTTGAAAGATATTCTTTAAGGGTTTTTTTTGTTTGTTTCCAAATGATACTATCGTTTATAACTTAGAAGAGAAAATTGCACATTAAACATTAGGGTCTTAATCATACAGTGTATGTAGCTGTACTGAAGCTTCCCTGGAGGATTTGTTAATTCTTGATTATTATTTTTTCTTTTTAGGAAAGGTTTTGGGAAACTGAGACACACACACACACACACACATTTCCTCTGGTGCTGCCTATTTCTATATTAAAGCTATTAGAGTGCTGGCAAATCTTACTGATTTATACTTATCTAAAGATTCCCGAGTCATTTTTTATTTGACTAGCTTCTGTGCATTTTGTATTACTTATGTATATGCATGCATGTATATGTAATACCTGTATATTCTAATTAAAATTTCTAAAATTTTAAGTACACTTAACTTTAATAACAAATAGTTTAGTTTAAAACATTGAAAACACAAAAGACAAAATAATGGTCATCTATCCCTTGTTATCCTGAATTAATTGCTATTAACAGGTTGACATGTTTCATTCAGTTTGGGTGATTGCTCTATTATTTTTGTAAAATTGATATGCATAAATTCATGGTAAGGATTCAAACCATGCAGAAAAACACAAAGATGAAAGTTTTTAAAAATTCCTTCATTTAGGAATAATTTTAAATAACCATCATTGCCATCAGTTTTTTTTTAAGATTTTATTTATCTGACAGAGCACAAGCATGGGGAGTGGTAGAGGGAGAAGCAGGTTCCCTGCTGAGCAGGGAGCCCAATATGGGGCTTGGTCCCAGCACCTTGAGATCATGACTTGATCCGAAGGCAGACACTTAACTGCCTGAGCCACCCAGGTGCCCCTCATTGCCAATCAGTTTAACATTTTATATATCTTTTTAAATTGGATGAATGAATAGAAAATACTTTTATAGGAGATGACTTCATATTCTGGATTCTTTCTTAATTCAGTTTGAATTTAATACAAAAAAGGAAATAAAACTGAAAGAGATGTGAAACTTGAAATAAATATTTGCCATGAGAGATACTTTTCCTTCAATTTTGGCTTCAATCTTGGCTTCATGTATTTGGGGCTCTGTTGTTAAATGCACACGTTTGTAATGGTCATGTCTTCTTAATAACATTATAAAATACCCTTCTTTATTTCTTTTTTTTTTAAGATTTTATTTATTTGAGAGATAGAATGAGATAGAGAGAGAGCATCAGAGGGGGGACGGTCAGAGGGAGAAGCAGACTCCCTGCTGAGCAGGGAGCTCGACGTGGGACTCGATCCCAGGACTCCAGGATCATGGAGTGGTGCCCTGGGAATTACATGGACTCCAGGATCATGACCTGAGCTGAAGGCAGTCGCTTAACCAGCTGAGCCACCCAGGCGCCCTACCCTTCTTTATTTCTAATAACAATTTTTGTCTTCAGAGTTTATTTTGTCTGAAATCAGTATAGATACTGTAGCTCTTTTGGTTTTTGTATGCAAGGTTTATCATTTCCCATCCTTTCACTTTCGACCTTTTTGTGTCTTTAAATCTAAAGTGTTTCTTTGAAGACAGCATGTAGATAGTTGGATTATTCTTTTTAAAAAATCCATCTGCCACGCTGCTTTTTAGATGGCTTTTCTAATCCATTTACATTTAATTTAATTGCTGATAAAGTAGTACCATTTCGCTATTCTTGTATGTCTTAACTGTTTTTGTTCCTCTGTCCCTCTATTATTGCCTTCTTTTGTGTTACTATTTTCTAGTATACTACTTTAATTCCCTTACTATTTATTTAAATATATGTGAGTGAAAGTTTGTGTGTGTAGTTAGTTAGTTTCTTAGTGGTGCCCTGGGAATTACAATTAACATCTTAATTTATAACAGTTCAGGTTAATACCAACTTTCAATAGCACATGAAAGCTTTACTCCTACATAGCCTAGTTTTCCTCTTTACACTATTATTTTTACAAATTACATCTTTCTACATTATGTGCTCATTAACATGGCATTATAATTATTGCTTCATGCAGTTGTCTTGTAAATAAGGGAAAAAGGAATTACAAATGGAAAGTATATTAATACTGCCTTGTATTTATCTATGTCAGAACCTTTACTGGTGTTCTTTATTTCTTCATATGAATTTAAGTTATCTCTAGTGTCCCTGTTTTAGCCTGAAGGATTTCCCATATTTCTCGTGGAACAGGTTTCCTAGTGAACAGTTTTTGTTTCTTGGGAATGTCAATTTCTCTGTCAACTATTCTTGAAGGATAGTTTTACTGAATATAGAAATCTTTTGTTGACAGTCTCAGCCCTTGACTATTGCCATCCAGTGGCTTCTGGCCTCCATGTTTTCTGATGAGAAATCAGCTGTTAATCTTATGAGCTTCCTTTGTCATAATGTTACTTCTCTCCTACTTGAAAATTTCCTGTCTTTTGACAGTTTGATTGTGATGTGTCTTAGTGTGGATCTATTTAAGTTATTCTGTGTGGAGTTTATGAGCTTATTGAATGTTTAGATTAATGTTTTGTCTTAATCACATTTGCAAAGTTTTTGTCATTATTTCTTCAAATATTCTTTCTGCACTTCTCTCTTCTAAGATCCCCATTGTACTTATGTTGATGGTGTTCCATAGGTATCTGAAGCTCTGTGAACTTTCTTTCATTTTTTTTTCTTCCAATTCTGCAGACTGGATAAGTTTAATTGGCCTATCTTCAAGTTCAGTGATCATTTATTCAGCCTACTCAAATGTGCCATTGAATCCCTATAGTGAATTTTTCATTTTAGAGATTTTCAACTACAGAATTTCCATTTGGTTACTTTTTTTTATCATTTCTATCTCTTTATTGATGTTCTCTATTTGATGAGACATTCTTTTCATACTTTAGTTCATTAACATGGTTTCCTTTAGTTTTTTGAACATATTTAAAATAGCTGATTTAAAGTTTTTCAGTAGTAACTCCAATGTTTGGGCTTCCTCAGGGAAAGTTTCTATTGACTTTTTTTTTTTTTTTCTGTGTATGGACTGTATGTTTTTGTTTCTTTGTGTGTCTTATATTTTTTTGTTGCTTTTGTGAAGGAGGGGAGGATTTTCAGAGGTCCATACTTTGCCATTCCTGCTGATGTCACTTATGTATTAACTTTTCTATATAAAACATTCTTAATATAAATCCAGATATTTATAAATTCTTACACCTTTCTATGTGACACAAGGCTATAGTCTCTTACATGGACTTCTAAGTATGAGATTTTATAAATAAAACAAAATCTGTCTATATTACTATTATAAGTACTCAGAAAAATGTGTTTTAAAAAAATTCACAGGGATGTCTTCTTGGATATCATGATGCTGGCAAGTAGGGGTAATGAACTTGGCATACTTTCCAGTTACTAAGTGCCTAGTACTCTACCAGCAGTTTAGATGCAACAATCCAACTTAGTCCTTACAGAATGTCTCTGAAGCTCTGAGAAGTTAAAGAGCTTACCCAGGACTACACAACTGGTAAATGGTAATCTAAAATGTAAAACTAATCTTTAACTTGAGTTCTTAAGATTTTAGTGGTGGTGTTATACTGTGTTGAATACAGTGTGTACTGCATTTTTGTGTAGCCCATAAACCAATCCCTTGAAAATCACCTGTGGTGCTTATTGAAAGATAGATTCCTAGGCCCCAAACCTATGTATATTGAACCAAAATCTCTGAGATTCGGGCCTGGGGTGGATGACGATTCTCAGTTATGTTACTGGGGGAGTGGTGGTTTCTGGATTGCCTTTTTCTTATGACTTGGGCAAAAAAAACAAAAACAGTAAGCCATTTCAAGTTTATATAAAATATGATTCTACAATTCAAAGACCACTAAGTTTTCTTACAATTTTTGAATTTTGGAAGTACAAATTCTGCACTGCTATGAGAAGAATATATTCTGTAGTAATATAACAAAAAACTTTTGTGTCACTTTCTATGCTTATTAGTATAAGTTACTGATAAATTACAGGTTTTATAACATGTCAAAGCTTTACATCTTTTATATGTATTATTTTACTATGAATTGCATTTATTTATACATTAAAATTTAGTGGAAAATGTAAGCAGTGGATGAACCACCCTTTATTTTAGGTTGAACTCCCACCACCTGATCTTGGACCAAGTTCTGCATTAAATCAGACACTCATGTTGTTGCGTGAAGTTTTGGCATCTCACGATTCTTCAGTTGTACCATTAGATGCCCGTCAAGCTGACTTTGTGCAAGTATGTTATAAATCATTTTTAATAATTATACTTATTCCTCCCTATTATATATTCTGTTGAAATTCTGGCATTTTATAACCCATAACAATCCTTCTCATTGATTTTTTCCTTCAAATATTAAACCAGCTCTCTTTAATTTGAAAGTATTTTATTTAGTGATGCTCATTGTAAAAAACATTATGACTACGGTACCATTTAATCTTTTTAAAATGTACATCTGTAAGTTGGCCCCCTTCCAGTTAGTTTGATATTCGTTCTGAAGTACTGTTCACCCAGGCCTGTATCACTGATTGGGGAATAAAAAATAAATTTCATTTTATTTTTCATTTAAAGGTTTTATCATGTGTCTTGGATCCTCTCCTCCAAATGTGTACTGTATCTGCCAGCAATTTAGGCACAGCTGACATGGCCACTTTCATGGTCAATTCACTATATATGATGAAGACAACACTAGCTCTGTTTGAGTTCACTGACAGACGTCTAGAAATGCTACAATTTCAGGTAAATTTTACCATAAGATGACAGCTTACTGTGATGGAGCCTTTTTCTGTATACGATCTCAGTTACTGGCTTTAATCCAATTTCAGTGACCTACTTTCTATAAATCCTTTGATATAATCTGATGGAAGTCCATACACACACACACACACACACACACACACACACACACACACACACTCGGTAGTTTGGATTTGTTTGGGGGAAGCTAGAATATATAATAAATATGACATTTTATTCAAACCATAGTTTGTGATGATGGAATGAAGCTTTTCTTATTGATTGGAACAGTTATTCTGTATGCAGATTTCAGTTTCTGAACTGTGAATAATATGCTATATTTTTCAAGCTTTCTAGCTAGTGCAGAAGGTGTTACAGAGGACAGATATATTTTTATCTATGTGTAAACCAGTGTTAGGCAAAACATTACAGTTTGTTATACCAGTGACTCTAGTCCTATAAGCCGAATGGTATTGCTTAAGAGTTTGTAAAGTGGCTAAAACAAAGCCATTTGTAAAATTTACCAGATACTTGGCTTCTGATTTTGAAATAGTGGATTTTGGTAAATATAATATTTTTAAGAAAAAACTCTGAATGTTCTGTGTTATTACAAGTATATAAGTAATTTGGCAGTGGCTATGGTAAAAATTCATTTGTAAAGTTTTAGGGGTTTCTAAGGAATAAGTTTTGATACATCTAAACTTGTGATATTTTCTGATTTCTAATTCCTTCTTTTAAAAGAAATATAATGAAGTATGATTAATTTTCCTTCCTTACATAACTTTTTTGTGGAATTAATAAAATTCTTTTTTTTTTAATTCTTTGGTTTTTACTGTATTTATCACTAATTCAACCCCCAAACTCAACCATTTGTCTAAATCTTTTCTCAAGAAGTTCATATATATCAGGTGTTCATCAATCTGTTTTATCCCCAATTATCTGTGTTTCTTAACTATTCTGTGGTCATGTTTTGCATTCCAAGGGGACAAGCCCCAGTGTGTAAGTGCCTAGGCAGCCTGTACTTATTCCATGCTTGCTGATTGGCTGTTGGCCAATGCTTGTTGCGTGGGCCAGCCCAGAGTCAGTGTGAGAGAGGACTGTACAATGATGCAGATACTGGAAGGTGTGGTTTATTTAGGCCCTCCAAAGAAAGTTCACCTTGTGGAGTAAAAGATTCTTGATTTTCAGAATTTTTCTATCAGTAGTCTATTAATGTTCCTCCACTCTTACTTGCCTTCTTCCAGTGTTTCAAGTAAGGTGTTCAGACTAGTCTGATTCTCTTTTTTGTGGTAACTTATTCTGTCCATCTGGAAGCTTGTAAGGATTTTCCTTTGAGTTCAGATATTTCCTCAGGATATTTTTTGGTATGTCTCTTTTTCTATTATTTCCATTTGGATTTTGCAGAGCCATTTCAGTCTGAAGATTCAACCCTTTCTTTTGCTCAGTAAAGTTTTTTACTATCTAATTAATTACCACTTTCCCATCTGTTACTTTTTATATTCTGAAGTTCCTGTCCTTAGTTGGTTTTATCTCTAGAATCTCTCTTCTAATTTCTTTTTATATCTCTTTAATTTAATCTTTCTTTGATATTACTGTATTACTTTTCTTCTGTTCTTCTTCAGATACTCATTTGGTTTTAGCAGTAACTCTTTCATTAAATGTTTATATTTACACATCTTGTTTTTCTTTGATTTCCAGTAAGTCTAGTGACTGAGGGCTCTAATTGTACTTCCTTGGACATTCACTTAAAAAAAAATTAAAGTACTCTGTGTCTTTTTTTTTTTAAGATTTTTATTTATTTATTGAGAGAGAGAGAATGGTAGAGAGAGAGCACGAGAGGGAAGAGGGTCAGAGGGAGAAGCAGACTCCCTGCTGAGCAGGAAGCCCGATGCGGGACTCAATCCTGGGACTCCAGGATCATGACCTGAGCCGAAGGCAGTCGCTTAACCGACTGAGCCACCCAGGCACCCTACTCTGTGTCTTTTAATAGAGTTGCCTCCGGAAAAGATATTTGTTCTAATTATTCAGATGGGTTTTCTCTTAGAACATACTCACGTCTTTTAAGTTAACGTTTTTTAAGGGGGGAAGGGCTCAGCTATTGGAGTTTACTTGGATAATGGCAAGCATTCGGCTATGAAGAGCACAGTCAGTATACTGTGCCGTGGGCAAACAAACTGGTAAAACTGAGGGAACTCCCTGGTCAGGAAAAGATGGAAGACTCCCAACCTCTCGGGCCTATACTGGTAAGAGTAAGGGAGCAGCAGGCTTCTTCCCACTTGGGGATACTTCAGCCCATCAGGGGAGTCCACTTGTGTGGATTTTGCCCCCATTAGCATTGGATGACTTCCTCAAAGATAATACAAAGCGGGTGAGCATATACAACTCACATCTGCTAGTTCACATCTTCATGGGCAGTTCCTAAACCTGAAATCTTTGACCAACCTCCTGCTGGGTCCTCAGCTCTCCCCTAACTATAACAAACCTGCTTCTCCAGATGGCACATTTGATTGGTTGAGTCGGTCCAGTAAGTTGGGAGGGTAAGGGAATGTGGAGGTGAGGAACATAAGGCCTTCATCTTCCCAGAAGTCTTCCTAAATATTTTATTTTACACTGTTGTTATTTTTTAGTGTTTCTTGTTTTTTGTTTGTGTTTTGCTTAGTGCCATCTTTTGAAAGAGCTGACAGGCAACTCAGATTTTTTGACTAGTAGCTAGTCCTGGAGTCCTCTTCAGTTATCATTTTTAAAGTGAGACTCTCTCCCTTTTGTAGAAGGACTTCCTCTTTGGAGAAGGAAAAGCTTTTGTCACAGAAGCAGCTCCTGTGCCTCATGGTCTGGCCTCATAGCCACTGCAAGGAGCAAGTCCCTGATGAAGAGCTCACTCCAGGGTGGTCTACTTCTACTCTCATCAGTCCTATTCCTCTCTTAAAACATGTTCTTTCTGTTGTGTTTTATTTTAGATTGAGGCGCATTTGGACACACTTATAAATGAGCAAGCTTCTTATGTTTTAACTAGAGCAGGCTTGAGTTCTATCTATAACACCCTACAGCAACATAAGCCTGAACAGGTAAGCACATGCTGGATCCTAATTAGAGAAATGCCCATTTAGAGCATGGGTTCTAGAGCTAGACTCTAGTTTGAATCTTGGCTCTGCCACTTAATGTTGTTTTTCACTGGGAAAGTGACTTATCTCTCTGTATCTATTTCCTCATCTGTGGAATTGGGGTGATGTTAATATCTGTATCATAGTGTTGTTCTGAAAATAAAGTGAGAAAATACATGTACAGTTCCTAGATGACTACCCGAGATGTAGTAGAGTGCCCCCAAATATTAACTGTCCTTTTTACTATGGTAATTTTGGTTAAAAATAATGGAAAAAAAACTTTCGTATTATAAAATATATAAAGGATATTCATACTGATAAATTTTCCAGCGTCCTATATCACTATGAGTTAATTGAATGCATAGATTACTGTGTAAATGCAGTCATCCCCTTTTTAACTTAGTGAATCTTGGTCTGTTACTTTGGAAAGGTAAATACTTTGAGGCCAGCATAAGATCTTGTTAAGCTATAGAACTACAATGGAAACAGAGAAGGGAATGGGGGAACCCGAGAAATCTATGTCAGGATCTTTCTTTAAAAGCAGACCACTCTGATGGGAGGGATGGGGGAGCTGGGTGATGGACACTGGGGAGGGTATATGCTATGGTGAGCCCTGTGAATTGTGTAAGACTTTTGAATCACAGACCTGTACCTCTGAAACAAATAATACATTATATGTTAAAAAAAAAAAAAAGTAGGAAGGGAAAAATGAAGGGGGGGAATCAAACAGGGAGACGAACCATGAGAGACTATGGACTCTGAGAAACAAACTGAGGGTTCTAGAGGGGAGGGGGTAGGGGGTTGGGTTAGCCCGGTGATGGGTATTAAAGAAGGCACGTACTGCATGGAGCACTGGGTGTTATATGCAAACAATGAATCATGGAACACTACATCAAAAACTAATGATGTAATGTATGGTGATTAATATAACATAATAAAATAAAATAAATTAAATTAAATTAAAAAAATAAAAAGCAGATAACTCATTTAAATGGCATTAACATGAAGAATATTTGTAGTCCAGGAACTTTTAAATGAGGCTTTCAAAAATAACCAGTTCCAAATTTTTTATTCTGATAAGGCAGCAAGCAAATTTCTACCAAAGAGGAATCAGTTCTGCTGCTGTTTTATACTACCTACCTAAAATTGTCAGAGTGCAACTTCAAGCCTCCATGATTTACTGGCATTTTCTAAGTGCTTCCTTGCGTTTTGCCTTGCTTCTATGTAAATCTGAAATATCCTGGTATTCCCATTGTTAATAAACTTGTGTTTGTCACTCCCTCCAACAAATATGATTGCGTGCCTTCGTGCTAGTTACATAAAAATGATCAAGTCGTAGTCCCTGCTGTAGTTGACGTTGAAGAGATGACACTTGAGTTCTTTGGAAAGGAGCTGAATCTCCAAATTTGGGGAATCTATTAATAGACTATAGTTCATAAATGAACTGAAACTATAGCACCTTTTTTTACATCTTGTTTTTGCTTTTTTGTTTTGTTTTGTTTTTTAGGGCTCTTTAGCTAATTTGCCCAACCTAGATTCTGTGGCACTGAAGGCTGCAATGGTAAGTGAATAGTAAAGCATTTCAACATAGGTTTCCTCTATACTAATTATTACTAATTTTTTCCTGGGTGGTAATTTTTATCTCTTGATATACTACATTCACATTGGGTGCAAGAATGTTTCCTTTAACTAAGGTCTGACCAAGACATACGTTTGTAGTAGTATTCCACTCTACCCTAACTCCTCATCATTCCTGTTTAGGTTTTCTTGATTTTCAGAGTTTTACTTTTAACGTAATGGAGAAACAGAAATGACAGATGAAAAGTTGTTAGGCTATATATCATTAAAGACTTCCTACTGTTAGTGATCTTTGACTTACAGTTCTTGATTTCTTCCTGAGATAATAACTGAAATTGGATTCCAGTCTTAAAATAATATATTACTCTTGAGTGTGAGACTCCTCAAACTCCACTTTATTTCCTTCTTTTCAAGTGAGGAGCTTGCCTGCACATCTGTGAGCACCACTTCTTGTAGCATGTTTCCATGTCTTACGTATATACTTGGCACGTATGTATATCCACCAGTTAGATGACACTTGTTTAGCCAACATAGGATGACCTTGTTTGGAAGCTTTGTAGTAATACACTAGCAGCAGTAATAACAACAGTGTCTTTAGCATTTATTGAGCATGCTAGTGTTTTTCGTTTGCTAACTCTAATCCTCTGAACAAACCCATTCAACCTAGCACTGACATTCTCAACTCCTATATGCCTCTCCTATCCTAAGTATTTAAATACTCCCCACAATGGCTTGACTTCAGCACACAGTTCTCCTGGATGACTTTTGATACCAAGGCTTTGTTACCTATCATCTTACAGAGCTAAATTATATGAAAGGGATAAGCCCACAAGATACATAACAATGCAAAGAGTGCAGAGCCAACAATATTAATTTTAGAGAAGATAGATTTTAAAAACACTAAATAAAATAAATAAGGAATATTATGTCATGATAAAAACATATATACACATAGAGAGAAATAATTATAACTTCTGTTCATCAAACATCACAGTAAAAACTATAAAAATATGAAGATTTTATTCTAACAAGTTGAAAAATAAATAAAAATGAATAAATTTTAGATTAAGTAAAAAAGGTAAGTGTCTTAGAAAGTTAAATATACACTCACCCTACTACCCAGGAGTCCCACTTCACGGTATTCTCCCCACTCCCGAATGAGGACATAAGTCTACACATTACAAAGATCAGTAACCTTAGTTAGTACTCAATGAATGTGTTTCCTCCCTCTCTCTCTCCCCCACCAACACATATCCAGTCCATAATATAAACCCACAAAATATATTTAAACCCCATTACAAATTATTTTGTGCTTGCTCTTAAACTTTAATAGCAGTTAAGTTGAATATCTCTCTCTCTAAAGAAACAGAATCTTGTTTTGTGTGTGGTCCATCATTTTATATATAACTGTCTGTTACCTTCACTTGAATGCTTCAGGGCACTTCAGTTCAGCATATCCCAGAATTGAACTCTTTTAATTAAGTCTTTCCTGCCCCACCCCCAGGTCCTCTTCCAAGTTTCCCAACACAGAAAGTGGTAAGAGCATCTGTCCATTATCATTTCAACATTATCTGCTGTTTCCTAGGCATCCGATTACTAAGAATTGGGATGAAGATAGACGTGATCTAGTAAGGAGTGTAGCTGTTGCACAACTAAATAAATGTGAAAAGAATACAGTTATGAATTGTGATAATGCTGTGAATTAAATTATACAGATCCAGATCTGGAAGTCAGCCCTTACACCTTGTCACTAACCACATGCTGATGGTTTTACTGTCCAGTTCTCTCAAATATCTCCTCTTCTATTTACCATGTTACTGTCCTTGTGGTCTAAGATGGCTTCAATAGCCACCTATTTGGTATTCTTGCATCTACCATTACAGCCTTCCCTCCTTCTTGCTGTAGCCAGATGTAGCTTCTTAAAACTTAAATCAGATTATTCCCCTCCTTCAATGGTTTCCTAAATGCTTTTACCAGTAAGAATTAAAATCCTTTAAAAAAGTGTAGGAGACCTACATGAACCAATCTCTGTTAGCCATTCTCTTTCTCACCTCAAGCCTTCACCCTTGCTATCCCATGCATGCTACCCCCTGAGCCCCCACTACACACTCTCTTACTTAATCCCTATTCATCTCTTAAGATCTCACTTCACATGTCCTTTCTTCAGATTCTTTTGCCAAACACAGAAACTAGGTCCATCCTCCTGGTTTACACTTTTATAGTACTTTGGTGTTTTCCTTCATAGCATCTAACATAATTTGTAATTATATATTTATTTACATTATTATTTGTTTATTACCTTTCTCAGTAGATCATAAGTTCTGTGAAGCTAGGGTCTGGCCTCTTTTGCTCACCATTATACACACTTTACCTAATATAGTACCTTCCTAATAGTAGGTACTCAATAAATATTAGTTGAATGAATAGGTAAATTAACAATTAACAAATACAGTAGATTTAAGAAAGTAAGGTAGACTTGAAATCTGATGACCTTTCTTGTTAATATTGTTACTCAAAAGTTTGGTGAGGGAGATTAAGATGAATGACTTGGATTCAGAATTTTACAAGTAGCTATTGCTGATATTGACTACATTAAGAAGTTGACACTTTAGAGAATTTTAGTTAGAATGTTGAAGCAATAACTCATTTTGATCACAAAGAACTCATTATTTGTATCATGGTATATTTGCTAAGATTTAACCCTTATAAAGTGATGGTTGTATTTGAGATGTCTACTGACAAATATATGCACTTTATGTTTTGCTCTTTCTCTGTTTCATGTAGGTTCAGTTTGATCGTTACCTCTCAGCCCCAGACAGCTTGCTGATGCCACAGCTGAACTTTCTTCTAAGTACCACAGTGAAGTAAGTATTTTTTGGTTGCAACTAGTTGGTGAAGATTCATATATTTTTAAAAATACTAGGCACATTTCTTGGAAAAAATTTATTTTTAGGAATAGATTTACCATTGAAGATCTGTAGTTTTATACCTGAGGTCCCCTAGGAGATCTGACCTGACTCTCTTCATACTTACTGCTTGCACGTACGCAGCTCCAAAATCTCTATTTAGTGAATGGTTTATAAAATTAATGTGAATATAATTGGATGTATATAGCCATAATACCAAATTCCCTTATATTAACTAACATGTCAGAATGACATTGAAAATGTCATGGGAGATCAATAATATATTAATTGCACAGTGCAGATGAACTACTTTATGGACTATTTTGGATCTGTAGATATGTTTTTAATTGTTCATTATCACATATTTATCAGGAATGTGTTCAAGACAAAGAACTATACATTAAAATCTTAGAATATCACATAAGAAACAGATCATATTGTCTGAGTTTCTTGATTATAAGGAAAATATTGACAAATTTAAATTTTCTAAAAGGAAATTAGACAACTCTATACGTTTTTTTTTTCTTTCCATTCACCCAGTTGTGTATTAAATGCTTTCTGTATAACAGACACCAAGGATTAAGATTTAAAAGACATTTGCACTGTCTTCATGGAGATTATAGTCTGTTGGGTCATTTAGACATGTGAACAAATATTTATATTAAAAAGTATAATAAGGAAAGAACAATTGAACTTGAAGAAAATATTTCAATTATCTGCAAGGATGCAGTGGTACAGAGGTGGTGCTACACTTGTTTTCTGTTTTTCCGGAGAGTAGGTCTACAGCAATAAATAAAGCAAGGAGGCAACTCTTGGCTCAACATGCAGAAAAATTTGATATCAATTAGAATTGGCTGGAAATGGGATGGACCATTTTTTTCTCAGGCATAGAGTTAGGGAATTTTCCCATATTAGGTGTAGTTAGAGTGAATGATTTTAATTTTTTTTTACTTTTATGTTTTATTATCCTGAAAGATCTCATACTATCTACATAATGGAAGGCTAAAGACCTGAGAGATGGTAAAAGAAACTCCATTATGCCATGGCTCAAATTGTTGTATGTGTTTCTTAAATTATTTTTTTAAATGAATACCTGCAGCTCTTTTAGATTTAACCACATGTTTCAGTCTTAGCATTTGAGTGTTGAGTTGTTTGGGACATCACTAAATATAAAACATACCATTATTCTTTTCATAATATGCCAATTGAGGGGAAATTTTAATGTGTTTTATAAAGGATGGCATGCAGCCAAGATGCCATAAAGGAGAAAATGGACAAATTTGGCTACAAAACACTTGAAAGTTTGTTTTTTTTTCACAGAAAACAACAATATAAACTAAGTTAAAATATAAACAGTAATGTGGAACAATATTTGCAAGTTATGTAACAGACAAGTTACCCTTAATATTGAACAAAATCCCACAAATCAGGACAAAACAGTAGAAAAACAGGCACTGTATGTTTGGACAATTCACAGAAGACATGCAAGTGGCAAATAAATATATGAGAACATAATAATGATCAAAAATGCAAATTAAAAGAGCAGTGAGAATTTCTGCCTGTCAGATTACTGACAATAAAAAGTTTGTTATATGCTAATGGAAAGGGTCTGGGAAAATGGGCATTATTTCATATGCTGTTGATGAGAATATAAATTAGTACAATCCTTTTAGAGGGCAATTTGACAGCATTCAACAAAAATTTTAAAAGTGTACGTCCTTAGACTCAGGGGTACTTCTAAATAGATTTTTCCCTCCCTTTCATAAACTTTAATAATAGTTTAAAGTAAAATTACAGAACTAGCAGTGGAATTAAGCACTTTCTATGACTCTATCTGAATTCTTTATCTGTGAGGACTCCTCAGATTTTCTAAAGCTTAAATGATATTTCAGATCAGATGTTTGTCTCCTATTACTGAAGTATTTTAGTTTTCCATTTACTTTTACTGTTTTATTGATTAATAATAATAATAATGTAAATTTTGTTGTTTTATTAACAGCCAGATGAACATAGTTTTTGGTATATTGTTTTAAAATCTAAATTTTTTATATTAGTATTTTGTTTTTATAGTATGTATCTAACATCCTGTTATAAATTCTTACTAATATAGTGACATTTAAAAATTGAGATATGTGGGGTGCCTGGGTGGCTCAGTCGTTACCCATCTGCCTTTGGCTCAGGTCATGATCCCAGGGTCCTGGGATTGAGCCCCACATCGGGCTCCCTGCTCAGCAGGAAGCCTGCTTCTTCCTCTCCCACTCCCCCCTGCTTGTGTTCCCTCTCTCGCGGTCTCTCCCTCTGTCGAATAAATAAATAAATAAATAAATAAATAAATAAATAAATAAAATCTTTAAAAAAAATAAAATAAAAATTGAGATACACATATAAGTAATAATAGGACAACTAAGAGAAATTGGTTACTACCTATTTAATAGTATCACTTTTTTCATTCAGAAAATTTCTAATGTTGTTTGCAAAGTATTCTAAAATTAAAATGTAACCTGTGAATATATTTTCAGAAGAAAAAATATGATAGCAATTCGGCTACTTATTTTAAAAATCAGGGCTGTTTTGAAAATAAAGGACATTTTATACAGTTAAGATTCACCATGAAAGCAGATTTTCTAACTGCTTTTTTTCCCTTTTTTTTTGATTGATGGCATTTTCTTATTTTCAAAATTAACTTTTATCCTTATTTTTGCTACTGTAGAGGCACAGTGTTTATTTATAAAACATTTGAGACAATAGGACCAGAACTTTTATTCAGCTAAATTTTGAACCTTTTCAAAATAATTCATTTTTAATCAAAATTAATTTCATATTTTTATGTCACCAATTTATTTTCTATTCATATTTTATTTAAAATGTCAGTTTATTTGAAATAACTTTGAAGTGTAAAATATTCTTTTTTAATCTTTTTAAAATTTTGTTAATATTCTCTCCTGCACTTTACTATGGTTGCAGTACCTTTGGGACACCTATCACTCTTGTCTCCCTTTTCTTTGTCCTAGAGTTTGACTGCCTTTCAGAGGAGATTTTGATTGAATCCCTCAGCCTCAAAATAAACTATTGAATAAATTTAAATAACCAGGAAGCAAAGTTGTATAGAAAATGAAGAAAAGGGAAAGAAAATAGGTTTAAGGAATTCTTCCTTCCTTTCTTCCTTGGGGCGAATTAGAAGGGTGTGTTCTTTTTTCAGTGCCAAACTCCAATATTCACCTTTCAATGGTGTAAATACAGAGATTGGATTACAGAAACCATATTTAAAAATACATAAGTTATTCTCAATGTCTTTTCTTCATGATTCAGAATTATTTCTATGAGTAATTTAAGAAATAAAGGAAATTATAGATGCTTCCTAAAGTGAGCATATCAGAAACTGGATGTGATTTGAGAACTCTTGTTCAGGGATCTTCCTCTATTTTATATACTAGGAGAATAATGTACTAATTAAAAAATAATGGCTTTAAAGGAAGTATTTTTTTAAAGAGGTAGAATAATTTTTCTTTTTCCTCTTTCCTTTAACTGCCTCCTTTTAAGCCACCCGTATTAACTTTCAGGAATACCTGTATCAATAAAAATAAAGTAAGTTTTGGGGGAAAATAGGACTACTAGGGAAAGAACAGTTACTGGAAACCTGTGAGCTGAAAAATAACTGGAGCTTGCATAATGCTTTAGAGACTTCAGAAAGTCCAAGCCTTAAAAACAGAGTTAATTTAGTCCTACAGTAAAGGCTACTTTAGACTCAAAGAAGCTTAAAAACAAACTCCAAAAGATCATGCTGATCTTTAACTAAATTAAATGCCTTCCAGAACAAAACTTAGCACTCATAAAGATGACAACAAATACAATCAACAGTGTAGCATTTATAATGCAATAAAAAATAACTTAGGTGAAGTAGTAGGAAAATATGAACCAAAACTAGAAAAAAAATCTGTCAGTAGAAACAAACTGACAAATGACAATTTATAGAACTAGTAGGTAAAATCTTTTAAGACAGCTATTTACAGTGTGTTCAGGGACTTAAAGGAAAACATACTGAGAGAAAAAATAAGGAATTTTACAAAATGAGAATTCTATACCCAAAAAGTATCATATCTAAAATGAAAAATTAACTGAGTAGGTCTAACTGTCAGTTGGACACCTAGAAAGATCAGTCAGCCTGAAAAAAGTACAGTAGAAACTGAAGCACAGATAAAAAAAATTAAATACTAGAAAAAGATGGAGAGTCTTAGTGAATTGTGACATAATATTAAGCAATCTAAAGTAGGTATAACTGGAGTGTCATAGTGAGATTGAGTCAGAAAAAATTTGAAGAAATAAAACTTTTTCCAAATGTGATGGAAAACATAAACCCACAGACTCAAGAAGTTAAATAACCCAACAGAGAAGACCTTACCAAGGTACATCATAATCAAATTACTGAAAACCAGTGATAAAGAGAAAAATCTTGAAAGCAGCCAGAGGGAAAAAAACAGTTTGCAGGGAATAATGGTAAGTATATTATATTACTGACTTCTTGTTAGAGACAGTGCAAACCAGAAGACAATAGAGTATCATCTTTAAATATCTACTTTGATAGTGTTTTCATTAAGAGTATCTTTCAAACTGAAAGAGCAATAAATACATTTTGAGATAAACAAAAGCAGAGAGGATTTATTGCTAGTATACTGCACTGTAAGAAATGATAAAAGAAGTCCTTCAGGCTAAAGGAAAAGAATACCAGAAGAAAACTCACAGAGAATAATGAGCACAAGAAATACTAAATATAAATATAGTTGATCGTTGACCATTTATAACAAAAATACAATGAATTGTGGAATTTTTAACATATAGAAATAAAATTTATGACAACAAATACATGAAAGATGGAGTGGGAGGAAAGTAGAAATGTACGTTTGTGATGTTATAAGGTTATATAATATTTTTGAAGGTACATTGTGAACCTTGCAGCAAGCTTTTGAACAAAAATTATCTTAACATGCCAATAGATAAAATAAGATGCTAAAAAACCATCATAACGAAACAAAGCAGAGAAGGAAAAAGAACGGAGGGGCAAATATAAAAAAAAAAAATAGCAGGATGACAGACTTAAGTTCAGCGTTATAAATATCTATATTAAATGTAAAAGACTTACATACTCCAGATAAAAGGCAGAGCTTCTTAGATTAGATGAAAAAGCATGGCCTGTCTATCTATAAGAAATCCACTTTAAATATAAGGATACAGATATTTAAAAGTAAAAAGATGGTAACATATACCATGCAAATACTAATCATAATAAAGCTAAAGTAGCTATATTAATATCAGAAAAATTAGACTGCAGGACAGTTACCAACGATAAAGAGGGACCTTTTATAATAATAGAATCAATTTATGAAGAAGATATAATTATCTTAAATATGTGGAAATAATAGCAGAACTTCAAAAAACAAGCAGTATAAGCTCAAAAAATTTAGGAATAAAAGATACACTGACAATTATAAGTAGATATTTCAACATTGCTATCTTGGTAGTTGATAGAAAAGGTAGACAAAAATCTAGTATGGTGTAGAAGAACTGAACAATGCCACTAATCAGCTCAACCTAATAGAAAGATATAGAATACCACACACAACTATAGAAGGTAACATTCTTTTCAAGTGCATATGAAACATTCACCAAGCTAATATAAGAATGAGCAAAAAAAGAACTGAAAAAGTATAATCCACTAGTGAATATTTCCATCTATGAACATGGGAATTTTATTTTTTCAGATCTTTTAGAATTTTCAATCAAGTTTTGTCATTTCCTCATATAATCTTCTCTATATATTATCAGCTTTATTCCTAGGAAGTAATTCTGTGACTATTATAATAAGATCTTTTATTTTCCATTACCTGTTCTAATTAGATATTGCTGGTATATAGGAAACATACTAAATTTTATATGATAATTTTGAATCTGGCCAAGCAACTAAACTCTATTTTAGTTCTGTTAGCTTATCAATTGTTTAGTTTTTGGTAAAGACATCTACAAACAATGAGTTTCATTAATCTTTTTCGGTATTTATAACTAAACTCATTATATTGGTTAAGAGCTCCAGGGTAAATGGTAGATGTAATAGTGAATGTGCATCTTATTTTGAACTTTAGTGAAAATATTTCTGATGTTTCATCATTAAGTGTGATGTTTCCTGTAGATTTTCAGTGTTCCAACATAGTCACATAGTATTCTTCTCAAACTGGTTATGTGATATAGTTAAACCAATAAATTCAATATTACTTCAATCAGAATTCCCATGGAACCACTTCATTAAATGTTTATCTAGAAAAAAGTATGAGAGAGGAGACTAGTTACTTTTGAACATCTTCACAGTTATCACTGTGGTCCAGAGGAGTGTCATTTGTGCCTGTATTATCACATTAGCTTCTGGACTATTCTGTTTTTACCCTTGCCCCACCCCAACCCCTACAATGTAATCCATCTGAATACCTCAATAAGATTGATTCTTTAACTTCACTTAATCCTTCCAGTGAGTCCATGAATTACTATTTCCTCTTTACAGAAGAGGACATTGCTTAGAAAGGTTAAATGAACCAAAGGCAAGCAATTAGTAAGAAGCAGAGCCAAGATTTGAATCCAGTATTTCTGATTCCAGAACCTATTCTCTTTAACACTGGCCTGCACTGTATTTTTATTAGTCCTATGTTGAGATTATATTATTATTTTTAAAGGAAGCCCAAAAATGTTTGCATGGTAGGTAACACTTATGTGAGATATGTGGGCAGGGTGTTATGTAAAATACACTTTTTTAAAAAAAGATTTTTTTAAAAAAATAATCTTGATACTTAGTGTGGGGCTTGGACTCACAACCCTAAGACCAAGAAGTCGCACGTTCTTCTGAGTGAGCCAACCAGGTGCCCCTAAGATATACTTTAATTTTACAGTGAGTGACAGAAAACTGACCTGGGATGAAAATTAACTTGACTCATTGTGACGTCTTTGATGTTTGTATTATGTTAAAAGAAAAATCAAAATTCTTTAACCAATCTATTATTTATAAGTATATTATCATCTTTTCTTTTTAGTTTTTCAGGCTTAAACTGTTAATGACTTCTTCTCTCCTGTGATGCATTTGATTGCACTCTTAACTGTGGTTCTGTAATAAAGCTCAATTTAGTGATCACGGAGCCTGAATGTTGAAATAAGCTATTTTTAGAAATGCTGGGTTTATGGTAATGATGAAAGTTGTGTCATGTTGTTATGGCAACCAAAATCCTAAAGTACTGATTAATGACAAGCTCACTGATTCTGGAAGTAAGCAGTTCATTTCTTATCACAGCTAAATGCTTTAAATAATTATTTAAAATGTTTTGTGAACATGTTTTAAAACGGATGATATCCTCATTTAGTCATATATTAGTCTTTATTAATATTTTTGAGATTTATAATACTAAATTTTTAGGACATTGTGATGTTTATAACTGGACAAATTGAATTTCTTAATGCATGGTATTCTGATGCATGAGAAAAGTATTGCCCTTCTGTACAATTTTATAACATCTTCATCGCCTCCTTCAGTTTCTTTTTTCTTTTCTCCAGTAGTTAATTAACTACATGACTATTATCCTTGATATATGATACACTGGTATAGCAAACTACTTTCTAAATATAAGAAAGACTCAGAAACTTGGAAATAGGGCACATCGGGTCTGGGAAAGCAGTGTGTCCTTTCCATGTCACACTGAAGCATTGTTAACAGACCCTTTGAGAATTATTTAATTATTTGGGGGGATGTTTCATAGTCTGATGCTCTGCTTTTTGTTCATTAAAGACCCCATGCTTCCTCATGTCCTGTGTATTTTTTTGCTCCATGGGACATTAACCCGTTTTTTGTCTAAACTGTTTTATTCTAACCTTCCTTTCCAAATGCCTATAAATGACCAGTTCCTCAAAATGACCAGCTTTACCATCCTAATAGTTTCCTCATGAAGGAGTTATTAAATTTTTGACATTCTTTCATTCTTTATTTGTATGAGTTATGTTTTTATTTTTTGAAAGTTCTGTTTGCACTATGAAGATTATTAAACTGTCCAGAGGCCAATAGAGCACCACCTAATAAATTACTACCTACGAGATTTTCATGGATAGTAAAGAGACCAAGGAAGTTAATGGTCTAACTTTATAGATGATCATAGCTTACATTCAAAATTTTTTTCCCTTTCAACTGGCCTTTTTGCATATTCTTTGATCATGTGAAAAGCAGGACCTAGGTTTAGATTTTAACCTACAGAAATAATTCTGAGCAGTGTCTATAATAGCCAAACTATGGAAAGAGCCCAGATGTCCATCAACAGAGGAGTGGATAAAGAAGATGTGATATGTATGTGTGTGTGTGTATGTGTGTGTGTGTGTGTACATATACGCTCACACACACTCACACACACACACAATGGAATATTACTCAGCCAGCAAAAAAAAAAAAAGAAATTTTACCATTTGCAACGATGTGGATAGAACTAGAGGGTATTATATGCTAGGCAAAATAAGTCAAAGAAAGACAGTTACCGTATGATTTCACTCATATGTGGAATTTAAGAAACAAAACAGAGGATCGTAGGGGAATGGAGGGAAAAATAAAATAAGATGAAATCAGAGAGGTAGACAAACCATAAGAGACTTTTAACTCTAGGAAACAAAGTGAGGGTTGCTGGAGGGGAGGTGGGTGGGGGGTGGGGTAATGGAATGATGAGCATTAAGGAAGGCACTTGATGTAATGAGCACTGGTTGTTATATACAACTGATGAATCACTGAACTCTACCTCTGAAACTAATAATACACTATATGTTAATTAATTGAATTCAAATTGGAAAAAAAAGAAATAATTCTAAAAGTACTCTCCATCCACCAGCTATGGACTTGGCTATGATTGATCAGAATACAGTGTGTAGATCTGAGGTGAATGCCCGGGCTAGCACCAGTACTCAGCATACACCACTAAAAAACAATACTGCTTTCTTCCCCCTATCTGTACACGGGTTGATCGGTAGATAACCACATTCCAAGTTTTCAGAAGCACATGACTGACATGATGACATGATTTGTTGGTGCTTTTGTATTTAGTTAGAGAATACCGGAAACTTCCATTTTGAACATTGATTATTTGTCACTATAATGATTCATCATTATTCGAGACTCTACATTTCTTAAATGATATTAGTGAATAATTTGGGCCAAGACACCAGGCAGGCAGACAGATAGATATACAGATACATGCATATTCTTTTTAAGATAAAAGATACATACTAATTGCATACTAATTAGCACTATAAATAAAAAGGAGGGGATAGTAAAACGGCAAGAAAGTAAAAACCTTTAACATCTCAAGATTTGTATATAAAAGTAAAATTATTTATATATAAATAACGGATATGCTTATTATAAATCATTATTTAAGGAACCCAATTCCCCAAAATAACATGTATGTATGTATGTGTATAAATAGATGCACATAGAAGGTTTTTTAAAAAATAGCAAATCATTAAAATGCCCTTAATCCAATGGGATAATTTAAAAGTACCCTGTAAATATTATCAAGCTCAATATATTGCCTTACAGTAGTGAAATTAGTCCTAGAAATGTTAAATTACTTGTTGAAGGCAATATTAAGAAGTGTCAGAGCTTCGACTAGAGTCAAGGTCTTCTGACAGTAATGTCCATCACTGTACCATTTGATCTCTACTATATGTAGTTCATTAGAAAAAAAATTATTGAATGTGAGTGTGGACCTTTACCTGGCTTTGGTAGTGATGGTGAACTCTTACATTTGTCCAGAAATGTGAAAAATCATTATCAGTCACAGTTCTTGCTCTTTACAGTTCAGATTTGACTCATTCACTTTGGAGAATCTCTCTTCCTGTTGCCTTTCTCTCCTGTTTCACTTTAGCAGCTAGCTGACAGGCGAGGAGGAACAGTTCTTTGCCCTTTCCTTTATTTACTGCCCTACATGGAAGACTTCTTTTCTCCAATAGTTTTGGTATCTCTTGTCTTGCTCTGTACAGCCGTGTTCATTTTTTAATCCCTTCCCTGTCTTGGTAGCTTCTGAGGAACAGAATGAGAAACGCTGTACTATCAAATACCAACATTGAAAATAAATTATAAACTCTTACTTGGTCTTATTGGCTTGATTTTATTTATGTCTTAGCAATATTGCTTTATTCTGGTTTTCTCCATTTCAGATTTATAATGATTTTTCTGCTGCATTGTGAGTTGTAGACATTTGTAAGCTAGTTTAGCTTATAAACAGAAACGTGCCCTGGGTTGCAACTAAACGCCAATAAATTTAAAATTTTTCATCATTTGAACTTGAGAATAAAATTTAAAATTTATTCAGATTTTTCAACCATTCTACATTTACCAGTTACTCTGGATTTTTTTAAATTATATTTAATATTATTGTACCATATTCAGAATTTAAACTTCTTGTGAGAGGGAATAGCCTTGTCTCTTTGTATTCCTTATATAGTATAAATAACACACTATGTTCAGATTGAGTATAGATTTTAGAGTATTAGGGTATCAGGTATAAGTAATGGATGCTTTATACACTCCCCCAAAATCTGTCTTACTGTTTTGAGCAAAGAACGAAAATCCACTATGCCTAAAATTCATTATGTGACTTGTTGCAAAATGGGCATCAAATGTGTATTATATTTAACAGATTTTTAAAAATCAGTTTATAGTATTTTTCATCTATTTCATGTATGGGAAATAATTTTGCATCATATTGATGCATTTATTATGTTCAGTCAATTATAGGAATGATCACTAATAGATCAAAAATATCTTGAAGGCTCATCTGGTTAAGTAGATTTCCAAACCACTTTCTACCATCCTCCCTTCCAGTGAAAAGGTAGTATAGCCAGGAGCATTTCTCCACTCTGCTCAGAGCATTTACTCAGTGTAACTTCCTTCTACCTATTCTCATTTTGAAAGCTTTAGCAATTTGGGAGAAATGTCCAGTTGTTTCACCTCACCAAGAGTTTGAGACCCTGTCAGAACAGGGTGCTGATGATCGAAAATCATAAGTGTACTTCCCTTCTCATTCCATCCAGTTAATTTTATTCTTTCTTAGACCACAGATACATGTTTCCACAGATAGTCTTTTTAAGTATCATTTTGGTCATGGACATTCCAAAATGGAATAATTATTTCTAGCTCCGAGGATCAGGAAATGAGAGAGTACATTTTTATGTACTTTAATGAGAATTAAAGTCACTGAAGGTGAGAGAAAAGCATCCTGGGCAAATGGAGGAATAAAGCAGAGGAATTCAGGTGAAACGAGCAGGGCAGAGAGAACAGTCAGGAGTCGGACCTCAGGGTTAGAGTTGTGAAATGGAAGGTATTATAAAGGATTCTAAATGATAGGATGAGGGATTTTGACTTCTTGGAAACCAGAGAAACTCCTTGAAGGAAGGCCCTGGGTGAGGGAGAGACAAGATAATAGCTATGCTTTAGAAAGATTAATCTAGCAGCAGTGCTTATGATTGATTGAATGTGGAAGAGACTAGAAGAGGGAAGGCCAGATGGGAGCTTTTCTCTGTACCCCATACAAGAGTTCATTAGGGTCTGAATTGAGGTGATGCAACATGGTTATGCCACTGACAGAAATAACAAAAAAGTAGGTGTGGGAGTGAAGCATGAAAGACACATTTAAATTTAGTTGTAAAAATCAGAAAAGATAGCGTTTTTATCACTAGGTATAGTGATACTTGAATAGAAGTAGCTGAGAATGACAAGAAGTAAATGTCATGAGAACATGGAGAGAGTTGATGCAGATTTTATGAACCCAGTGCTATTTTTTCTAGTCAGATCTTTAAAAATTTGCTTCAGTTCATTTAAAACTTTTTATTCTTTTATGTGCATATGTAGAAGTTCTTTTTGTGGAAAATGCTGACTTGTTGGAGGGTCACATTATTTTAACCTGGTAATATAAATAGATAAGAAATCTAAAATGTGGTTACTGGTGTAGGAACTATAGCTGAAAGGACAGTTTACTGTAAGTTATTCTGAGATTCGAAGACTTGATAAATACAAATGACAATAAGCCTCTTTCTTTAAGGTTAATGTGTTACCAGTCACATTTGCAAGATCAGGACATTGATGGCAGGTCACAGTTTCTGTTTCTTGTCTAATAATCCTAAAAATACAGCTGTAAACAAAACACAGTCCCTTCCCTGCCGCAACAGTAAACAAATAATGAATATAAAAAAGTATGTTTGATCCCCAAACCAAAGTAAGTAACTTGTGTAGTTGTACAATGGTTTTTTTTTATAGTATGTATGTGGTAATTATGAAAATGAAATGTGGTGGTTCAAATACGAAGCTTCTTATAATTCTTAGTATTTTATTTTCGGATTATGTGTTCACATATTGTTTGTCTATCAATAGAGAGCAGATCATAAAACAGTCTACAGAATTAGTCTGCAGAGCCTACGGTGAAGTATATGCAGCTGTGATGAATCCAGTCAATGAATACAGAGATCCAGAAAGCATCCTACACCGATCGCCACAGCAAGTGCAGACGCTTCTCTCCTGATAATCTTATTTGAATGTTTTAGCAAAGTATTGCATCCCTAAAACTCTAAAAGTTTTCTTGTTCTTTAGTCTGTTAATCTTCACTTTGAAATTTGATGGTTACAATTTTCTTTGTATCATAACATTGTAGGTCCCAACGGTTTCTTTTCTTTGATCACAGATAAATGGAAGTAAGTAATATAATCTCGACCTGAGTTAGTGCTGCTCTGTATCTGCTCCTTATGTAGAGATGTTGTGTTCTCTGCAAGCCACCTCCCCAGCTCTGCAGTTTTCTGGAGTATAAATGTATGGGGAAAAGTCGTATGAAAGGTTTGAGGGATTTTTCTTTACAACATTAGTTCCAAATTAATCATACATAATAAATTTGTCTAAACTTAAGAATTAGTATACAAAGATGGGACATAACATCTCCTTACCTAAAGATTAAGTTGCTCTCTTATTAGTTATTCATGTGAGTTGACCTATTTAAACTGAGGAGCAGAAATATACACTTAGCAAAAAGTGGGAAAAGAGAGAGAGTGAGAAATAGTTTAAAGAGGGTGGATGTCACTCTCTGTATACCCTGGACTGAATTAAAGGTGAAGTGCACACTTCAAAAGGATTTTAGGTATGTAGGCACCCTGTGCTGCATGTAAATGTAGTGTTTAATGATAGGTATCTGTTACATAGTATGAACTGTAAACCCAGCCAACTACGGATTTTATCTCGTGTTCAAACCAAAGAAAAATGATCTACTCTCACACCAGAGGAAAAATACTGAGTAGCAATTGCTCGCTGACAGTGTATCTGTTCCCCCTGGTGGCCCCTCACAAAGAATGATCTGGGCTCTGACTTTAGAACTTTACCTATGAGTAAGACTCAGAATCATTGTTTTTCAAAAAAATAGATCTCAATGTGTTTGATGTGACTTTACTTTGTTGGTAAGATTTCAAGGATGATTCTTACTAGCAAAATATCTTAATTTCTGGTAAAACTATAAAAAGAGGTGAGTCCTTAAATTATAAATGAGAAAACTGAGGCATAAGGAGAAAATGGACAAGGCTAAAATATTTTGCAAAATAGTAAGATAAAACTAATATTTATATAACATATAATGTATAACACATTATTATTTACAGAACATGGTCTATTCATGTATCTGAAATTTGTAATTGTTTATATTAATATGATTCTTTTGGAGTAAGAGCAGTTATTTATCACCTCTTTTGGTGTAAATCTATGCTTTTAGTCTTTTTCCTTCAATGAGTATGTGCGATATATAAAAGATAGAAAATAAAGTATGATATAAATTGAGAGCTTAAATTTTATATAATTTATTTCTACAATGAAAAAAAGATTGCTACCTTATCGTTAATTAATCCCTTTGTTTTCTAGGAAAAAAGTGTATTTGGCTTTTTATACAGTTTCCTCAAAATATTAAAACTATTTCTAGAACAATGATAATTGAAGTATATTTTTATACATCTCATGAATGTGTTTTTAAGAAAATCTACTAATAGAAAAGGAAGTACAGTATAGGGCCAAATTGAGATGGTAGAAGATTGATGAGCAGAATGTGTTACCAATATTATCTTGAGTACTAAGTCAAAATAAAAGATTATAAGTGCGAATTCATGGACACAACACTTATATTTGCTATATACTTCCTGGTTTGCATTTTGAGCTGTTTTGATGTGGCATAAGTATAACCCTGGAGAATACATGTTAGCCTTTTCTCAGAGAAAGGTATTTGCCTCACAAGAACCTCTGGTTGAATTCTTCTGTTTCTTTCTTTCACCTGTACTTGAGCAGATGAATGTTACCTGAGAAAAATCACATAAATGGACTGAATGACTTTTTAAATTCATGATCACAGTCTTCAGGTGGCATTGTATTGCTTTGTAGTTCTACTCTGTCTCTCAGCTAACCTCACCTCTCCACTTTTCCGCCCTCACTTTTAATGGCCCTCATAATTTACAGAGGAAATAGCTGTTAGATGAATCACCCTCATTTTCCCACCTTCAAGTACTGCACCCATCTTCTCCATCTTTCCTGCAGAAATTGCAAAAACAATGTTTTTATGGTTATAAACTTATAAAAATTATAATTTAAAGTCATAATTTTACAAAAATTTTAAGTATCTTTTCTGGAGTTGAAAATTATAATAACTGAAATTTAAAAATTCACTGTAGGAGTTGAACAGATTTGAATAGTTAGCAAAAAGAATCTGCAAATTTGAAGTTAGGCCAGTGGAGATTATCCAATCTGAGGAACAGAAAGAAAAAAGGATGAAAGTCAACAGGGCCTCAGAGACCTGTGGGATATTATCAGTATTCACACAGTGGGTGTTTAAGAAGGAAAAGAGATGGGAAAGGGGGCCAAAAGAGTATTTGAAGGAATATTTGTAGGAAACTTTACAAGTTTGTTGAAAAGTTTAATATACACATTTAAGAAGTTAACCAAGCCCACACCAGAGATACACACCAAGACACATCACAATCAAATTATCAAAAGCCAAAGACTAAGAGGGGAACTTGAAAGCAGCGAGAAAGATAACTCACCATATACATGTGATTTACAGTAAGATTATCATGATTCTCCTCAGAAACCATAGAGGCCAGAAAGCATTGGATGATATATTCAAGTGCTGGAAGAACAAAACTGTTAACTTAGAATTCTATAGCCAGCAAAACTGCCTGTGAAAATACAGACAAAATTAAGACAGCTCAGGATAAACAAAAACTATCACACCTGCCTTAAAGGAATGTTAAAGGTAGTTCTTGTGGCTGAGGGGCGCCTGGGTGGCTCAGTCGTTAAGCGTCTGCCTTCGGCTCAGGTCATGATTCCGGGGCCCTAGGATGGAGCCCCGTGTCGGGCTCCCTGCTCCACGGGAAGCCTGCTTCTCCCTCTGCCTCTGCTGCTCCCCCTGCTTATGCACTGCCCCCCCCATAAATAAATAAAACTTTAAAAAAAATAAAAGGTAGCCCTTGTGGCTGAAGTGAAAGAATACTAGACAGTCACTTGAATCAACAAAGAAATAAAGAATAGCAAGGAAATAGAGGCCTCAGGCAGCACCGTAAGCCAGCTAGACGCAACACCATCCCAACAGCCGAGTACACATTCCTCTCAAGTCTACGTGCTGCACTCTCCAAGGCAGACCATATGTTAGGCCACAATTCAAGTCTCGGTAAATTTTAAAAAGACTGAAATCATACAAAGTATCTTTTCCAACTACAATGGCACAAAATTAGAAACCAATAACAAAACGAAAATAGGGAAATTAAACAATATACCCTTAAATAACCAAAAGGATTTTAGGTATGTAGACACGCTGTGCTGCATGTAAATGTAGTGTTTAACGATAGGTATCTGTTACATAGTCTGAACTCGAAATCCAACCAACTACGGATTTTATCTGGTGTTCAAACCAAAGAAGAATGATCTACTCTCACACCAGAGGAAAAATACTGAGTAGCAATTGCTCGCTGACAGTGTATCTGTCCCCCCGGTGGCTTTATTTCAAGAGAAATAAAGGAAATTAGAGAAAACTTTGAGGTGAATGAGAGTTTGATATAAAACAGCATACCAATACTTATGGTATGCAACAAAAACAGTGCTCAGAAGAAAATAGATAGCCTGCATTAAAGAAGAAATAAGTTATCCTAACCTTACACCTTAAAAAAACTAGAAATAAAGCAAACTAAACTGAAAGCAAGAAGAAGGAAATAATAAAGATTATGGCAGACAGAGAGAAAATATGGAATAGAAAAATAGTGTTTCAGTGAATGGGTATGCTAGCCATTCTGTAATGCATGTAGAGATGTGTTTGAATACACATGTAAAAAAGTTTGAAAAATTGTTTCTTGTATGGCATGTTGAGAAGAGTTATTTCTGAGAGTGTATGTGCTGTTCATAATGTAATGCATGCAGACAAGGATTTAAAGAAACATGTAAGATGTTTCTAGGAGTGTTCCTTGCTCGTCATGTTGAGAAAAATGTTATTTCAGTTATTGGATGTGCTGACCAGTGCTACATGTAAAGAAGTTGTTATTTATAAATATATATGTAAAAAATAAAAATAAAGAATAGAAAAATCTTTAAAAAAAACAAAGAATAGATAAATTGGTTTTTTGAAAAAATTTTAAAAATTGACCAACCTTTGGCTAGATTGACCAAGAAGAAAGAAAGAAGATTCAAATAACTAAAATCAGGTATAAAAATTAGTACTGACCTACAGAAATAAAAAGGATAACAGAATACTACAAATAATTGTACATCAATAATTAGATAATATGGATGAAATAGACAAATACAGAAAAACACAATCTAAACTGACTCAAGAAGAAATAGAAAATCTGAATAGACCTATAGCAAAGAGATTGATTCTGACTCAGTTTGACTCAGTTTGATTACTAGAGTCCAAACAATTCCAATTTTTAAAAAGCCCTGGATCAAATGGCTTCATTGATAATTTCTATCAAATGTTTAAACAATTAACACTAATCTTATCAAAGTCTTCCAGAAAATAGAACAGAGGGGACACATCCGAACTTGTTCTGTGAGGCCAACACTTGTTATTGGTATAATAAAGCCAGAAAAGGCAACATAAGAAAATCATAGTCCAGTATCCCTTATGATTATGAATGCAAAATCCTCAACAGAATACTAACAAGAAAATCCAGCAACATACTAAGGGATTATATGCTAGGACCAAGTGAGTTTGTCCCAGGAATGCAAGACCAGTTTAACATATGAAAGTCAATCAATGTACTACACCGTATTAATAGAATAAATAATAAACATGATTACTCTGAAAGATGCAGGGAAAGCATTTGATAAAACAAAAAGCACTCAACAAATTAGGAATAGAAGGGAACTTCCTCGAACTGATAAAGGACACTTAAGAAAATCTCACATCTAACATTATACTGAAAGCTCTCCCCGCTAAAATCAAATAAGATAAGGCTGTACACTCTTGCCACTTCTATTCCACGTTGTACTAGAAATTATACCCAGACAAATTAGGTAAGACAACATAAATAAAAGACACTCAGATTGGAAAGGAAGAAGTAAATCTATGTCCTTTTGAAGATGGTATGAGCATGTATATCTATTATATATATTTATATTTATATGGTCATATATGTATTAGAACTAATAAACAAGTGTAGCAACACTGCAGTATATAGACCAGTATGCAGAAATCTGTTGTATTGCTATACACTAGTAATGAACAATCTGAAAAAGTAAGGAAACAATTCCATTTACAATAGCACCACAGAGAATAAAATACTTAGGAATAGATTTAACCAAGAAAGTTAAATACTTAATCCACTGCAAACTACAAAACACGGTTGAAAGAAATTAAAGATGGTCTAAGTAGATGGAAAGACATTTCATGTTCATGGATGAAAGACTCAATATTGTTAAGATGGCAGTATTCCCCAAACTGATCTGTAGATTCAATGCAGTCCCTATCAAAATTTCATTTGCCTTTTTTTTTTTTTTGGTCCAGAAATAGACAAGCTGATCCCAAAATTTTTATATGGACATATAGGGGACCATGAATAACCTAAACAATCTTGAATCTTCCCAATGTCAAAACTTACTACAATCAAAACAATGTGATACTGGCATAAGGATAGGCATCGATGGGATAGAATTTAGAGTTCGAAGTAAACTCACACATCCATCATCAACTGATTTTTTTATAAAGTTGCCAAGACCTGTCAATGGGGAAAGAATAATCTTTTTAGCAAATGGCAGCAGAACAACTTGAAATCCACATGCAAAAAGGTTGAAGTCGGGGGGGCGCCTGGCTGGCTCAGTCAGTGGAGTGTGCAACTCTTCATCTCGGGCTGTGGGGTTGAGCCCCATGTTGGTTGCGAGATTACTTAAAAATAAAATCTTAAAAAAAAAAATTGAAGTTGGACCATATTCATGACATACACAAGAATTAACTCAAAATGGCTCAAAGATCTCAATGTAAAAGTTAAAAACTATAAAACTCTCAGAAAGAAACATAGGTATAAATATTTGACCTTATGTTAGGCAACAAGTTTTCACCTTTTATACAATATAGATTTTAAAATAAATATTAAAATGCAGAGTCACATAACGTTGAATACTTGGAGGTCAGCTTGTTTTTCCTATTTAGTTAAATACACTGTTTAGATACTATTATAAATACATAGGTCTACATATGGTTACTTTAGGGCTATAATCGTACTTAAGCACAATTATCTTGAAAATATGTATTTATTTCCCCTTAGAATATGCTTTTGGAGATAGATTATATAATTATGTATTCTCACAGCCACACAAGAAATGACTATAAATTGGCTAAGAAATATAATAATCATTTAATAACAGCATGCTCATCTATCAATTCCAACTAACATAAATGTCAAAAATAAAAACTTTCCTAGCACTGATAATAAGTAAAAATAAATGGTACTAAGCTTATGAAAATAAGGGAAAATTGTTGGCAGGGCTGAAAATATCCATATGAAATATTTGCTTGCTTTGAGAGGATATATCATTGTTTGACAAAGTGTTTTTTCATGATATATTTTAAGCAGTTAAAGTCCCAGCCAATCTAGGAGTTTCAAAGTTAATAGCTTTGCCACCAGGAAATTAATTTACTTGAATATTCTGTTTATTTCCATCAACGTCAAGATCTGGAATTCCACTGGAGCGAGCATTAGTTTTTGCCTACTAAAAGCAAAATGACAAGAAGCAAGAGTGGTTTTTCTTACGCAAGCCAGCATCAAAAGTTGGATCGCATGTGCTGAGATGCCATGAGCCTTCCTAGGGGTATCAAATGTATGAGCCTACTTTGGAGACTTCAGACAAGAGCTGGCTGCTATTTGCTATCCAGGCCTCAGATGGAATATAAAATGGTAATGAGGAGTGCACTGAGGTAGAAAAATGCATTTGCTGAGAAGCCAAGTCTTAAAAAGGAAATCAAAGATTTGGTTAGTATTCCACAGCCTTGCAATATGCACTTAATAGAAGATCAGGAATTTTTCTCTCTTGAAAACTATTACTTCCGTTTCACAAACAAAGATGTCAGCAAAGCAAGAGTTCAGAAGTCAGAAGGCTATCGTTAAAAACAATGAAAACAAAAACACCATGTCAAGTTACCCTGCCTTTATTCTGAATCCTACAAAGAAGAAATCACTTAACCACTGAGTATTAACAGGTTAATGTAATGAATCATACAATAATAAATCATAATGGAATTTGCAGAAACCCAAAAATGTGCAAATACACTCCTGTGGTTAACCTGTGATTCTGCTTGCAAGTGGTAAATCATTAGCCATGGTGTTGCTCTTGGTAACTGCAGGTATCAGGGGATGATGCAGAATTATTAGTATTGCTTCCTACTTTGTGTGTGGTAACAGTGGGATGAGGCTAGTGCTATCTCTGTCATAAATTTTTACATGTGTGGGCACATTTCTGGATCTTTCGTGCAATGTTTTCATAGATTTACTTATTCCTGCACCAATATCAAACATTTTAATATTATAACCTTAAAATCTTAATATATGGTAGGATGTTCCATTTTGTCTTTTTCATCTAGAATGCCTCAGGCATTCTTGGCTTTTCGCTCTTCCACTTAGGTTTTAAAATCAACTTCTATTTCTCAAGCAGCAGTTGGGAATATGGTTGGGATTACTTTGAATCTGTATATCAATTTGGGTACAATTAATATCTTTATGATGTTAAATAATCCAAATCATGAACATGTTAAATTTTCCCTATTTAATTAGAGTATTTTTAGTGTCCTTCAAAAAAGTTTATATTTCTTCATATAAATCTAAGAAAACTTTGGTCTATTCATTCCTAACAAACTTACAGTTCTTGTTCATAGTGTAAATGGCATCTATTTTTAAATTACGTTTTAAAATTATCTGTTGCTGTGTATAGAAACAGAATTGATTTTTATATGTTGATTATATTAGATCTCAGCACTTAACTCACTTATTATATCTAATATAATATCCATGCTTTGAGTTTTCTATATAGACATTTATATTATTTGAGACAAGACGACTGTGTTGTTTCTTTCTTTGCAATCTATATGCCCTCCATTTCTTTTGTTGTCTTAACATGCTGACTAGGACCGCCAGCACAGTGTTAACCAAGAGCAATGATAATGGGCACGTTTTGTAATTCAGATTTTAAAGGTGACATTCCCAGTATCTCACCGTTAAGAATTATGTTTGCTGTGGGTTTTCAGGAGATTAATCAGAGGGCATCATATGATCATAAGGCTCTTCTCTTTTTAATGTTAATGTGGTAAATGACATTTATAGTTTTTTTTTTAAGATTTTATTTTTATTTGACAGAGAGAGATAGTGAGAGCGGGAACACAAACAGGGGGAGTGGGAGAGGGAGAAGCAGGCTTCCTGCTGAGCAGGGAGCCCAATGTTGGACTCGATCCCTGGACCCTGGGATCATGACCTCAGCCGAAGGCAGACACTTAATGACTGAGCCACCCAGGCACCCGACATTTAGAGTTTTTCTGATCATAAACCACTCTTGCATTCCTGGGATAATCCTATATTGATCACATTATTTTCTCTTTTTGTACAAACCACTGGATTTAGTTTTGTTTTATATAGTGACTAGTGACCTTGCTAAATTTATTAATTCTAAACTTTATTTGCAGATTTTTTGGTAAACTTTATAAATTCGATCACATAGTCTGTGATTAATGACAGTTTTTTTTTTCTTCTTAGTCTTCTAGCTTTATGACGCCATGCAGAGTTCAATAGTACAACGTTACTGTGCTGAATAGAAGTGGTAATCGTGATCACTCCTGTCTTTTTCCAAAATGTGAGGAAGGAGGGAAAGCTTTTACTTGGCTGATATTTTGTAGATAAGCTTTATCAAATTAAGAAAGTCCCCTTCTGTTCCTGGTTTGCTATGATTACTTTAAAATCATGAGTTTTGAATTTTATCAAATGTGGATTGTTTTTTCTCTGTATCTATTTAGATAACTATATAGGCTTTATCCTTATTTGCTTAATGTGGAGAATTTCAAATGTCAAAACAACTTTGCATTCCTGGAATAAACCCAATGGTCATAATGTACAATCTTTTTTATATACCTCTTGATTTGATTTATTTATATTTTATTTAGAATTTTTTTGATTTTATGTTCATGGCCTATAGATTACTCTGTTATTTTCCGCTCTTTTAATATCTTTGTCAGGTTTGGGTAACAAGATTGTACTGACCTCATAAAACAGATTAGCACATAATCTCTTTTTCTCTTACACGGAATAGTTTAAGATTGTTATTATTTCTTCCATAAGTGCTTGGATGAATTCCAGGTGCAGCCAGCTTACCTAGAGATGTCTTTGTGGGAAGGTTTTACATTTCAGATTCAATTTTTTAAGTATAAAGAAGAGTATTCATACGGCCTATTTCTTCTTGTGTTAGTTTTGATGAATTCTATTTTTCAAGATACATGTCCCTCTCACCTAAATTTGTCATAATGTCGTTCTCCTTACTGTTCTTTTAACCTTTTTTAATGTCTGTGGCCATGGTATTAATAATTTATGTTTTCTTTCTTGCTTAGTCTTGCTGAGAGCTGTGAACTTTGTTAGTCTTTTCAAAGAGTCTGTTCTTGATGTGGTTGATTATCTTTTATGTTCCGTTGATTTTTTGCTCCATTTTTATTATTTCCATCCCTCTACTTTCTTGGTATTTTATTTGCTCTTCTTTTTCTACCTTCTTGAAGTGGGACCTCATAGAGATGGTCCCCGACTTACTATGTAGTTCAACATAACGATATTTTGACTTTACGGTAGGACAAAAGCAATATGCATTCAGTTGGAACTCTACTTCACATTTTGAATTTTGATCTCTTCCTGGGCTCGTGATATACAGGAAGATCCTCTTGTGACGCTTGCCAGCACTGGGAGCCCCAGCTTCCCGTCAGCCCTGCAGTCGCTAGGGTAGACAACTGATACAACCATTCTGTTTTTCATTTTCAGTGCAGTAGTTAATAAATGAGATATTCAACACATTATTCTAAAGAAGGGTTTGTGTTAGATGATTCACTGTAGGCTAATGTGAGTGTTCTGAGCACATTTAAGGTAGCCTAATGAGGCTAAGCTGTTATGTTCAGTAGGTTAGGTGCACTAAATGCATTTTCAACTTACCTCACCTTACAGTGGGTTTCATGGGACATGACCCTATTGTGAGTCAAGGAAGATTGGTATCATCAATCTTCAAACTTTCTTTTTTGTAATATATTCATTTAAATATCATCTGTATTTCCATGTAAACACAGACTTAGTTATATCCATGTTTTTATGTCATATTTTCATTATTTTTCACTGCAAAGTATTTTCTGATTCCCACCAATTTCTTCTTTGACTCATAGATTATTTAAAAAGTATATTTCCAAACATAAGACTTCCTAGTTATCTTTTTATTATTGATTTCAAGGTTAATTCCACAGTAACCAGCCGATAAATTGTATATCAATCCTTATATATCTGTTCATAGTTATTTTATGGTCCAGCATACTATTTTAGTGAAGGACGTCCCCCTTATATGTGGAAATGATATGTTCTGTAGTTATTGGGTGCAGTGTTCTATACATGTTAAGAGGATAAATTTTGTTAATCTTGTTCAAATCATCTATAGTCCTTTGGATTTTTGATCTGCGTGTTGTATCAGCTGCTGAGAAAGATTTGCTAAAAATTTTAACTACGACCATGTATTTGCTCATTTTCTTTTGAGTTTTTTTCAGTTTTTGCTTTATATATTCTGAGGCTATGTCTCGACATTTAAATTTTATCCCTTATGATTTTTTTCTTTGAACCTTTAGTTACTTAGAAGTTTGTTATTTGCATTTCTGCTTTTAGTTTTTAACAAAGGAGTGAGGCAATAAAATTTATTTCTTAAAAAGAACAATTGATGATGACAATAGGTTTCCTTCTGTCATGGCCCTTTTATGTCCCTGTCTCTGTGTCCTACTTCATAGTTATAAAAATAAACTGGAGATTTACCAATTAAGCCAATCATCGATATAGGAACTACTGGCAGCACCACCAGTCACTTTGGTAAATTAAGCAAAATTCACAGAGCATATTGAGATACCATTCATATTGTTCGCTTCTGTTCTCTCCAACCCTGAGGTGGGTGACTGGGATTCTGTTGGATCTGTTTTTTGAGTACCAGCATCTGACTTGAATCTCGAAGAGATCAGTCTGATAAGGTAATCTGATTTCATTAACCAAAATGACCTTATCTCAAAATGAGTTACGGTGCATAATCACGTTAAGAAGCATAAGCAAGTATGTCAGCTTCCAGTCTTTTGAGATAGTATTTATAATGTGACTCCTTTTTATCACTGAATGTAGCAGCATTCCTTGCACACGGTTTCTTGAACAAAATGAGGCAATTTTCTTGCTTGGTGGACATTCTGAGGTTTATACAACTATCCATAATCTGAAACATGAACTTAATGTAAGACTCAGTTTGGTTTATACCTAGTAGCTTCTGAGAAATTTTTCATCGAATTTTGGTGGCCGGCAAAGGAATTACTGGAATAAAAATATCACAGCTTCTGTGCTGTGTGCAGATACTTACTGAGTGTGATGAAGGAATTACTCTCTAACCATGCACATATTCTGAGCAATTAGGCCAAGTGCCAAAACCATTAAGGCTCAAATGCCAAGTGCCTGTAGGGAGGGTTCTGTTACAGGATTTAGCAACCAACCCCTGGCTCAGTTACCAGAGGGTGGCACTCCAGGCTTCCTGATAGCCGTGCCAGGCTGGATGAGATTCAGCAGCTGCCACCCGGCCACTGCTGCCTTCTAGATACTCTCCTCAGTGCTGCCTCTGTCCCCACCCTTCTTGCCCATCTGCCCTCCATCTGCCTGCCACCTGAGCGGTGGGGGCCCAGTTGGGGGGCACCTTACGAGTGGAGTCATGACACCCAGATGACACATTGCATTCACCTTCCCTGTGCCTCCACAGCTCTTTCTCCAGTTTGGCAGCTTAAAAGGACAGCGTTGCCAATTCCTGTTTCATAACATTTCAGGGGCTCCATTCTGAGGCTTCTGGAGTATCCTGGCGCTCAAGGAAACTGGGCATGCGGGTGGGATAGGGAGATCCATTCAAGGATTAGGGACATCCAGGCACCCCTGGCCTGCACCCAGAAAAACCTGAGGGAACAAGAGTAGCTTTTGTAACTCCAGAATTTCACCAAGATGAGCTGAAATCTGGTTCTGCCATTTCCCCGTCTTGTCCTGTTCCACAACCCACCCACCCTCCCAACACACAAAAAAGCAAAAAACAGAGCTCTGCAGTATCTTCACAATTTGACTTTTATCCAGAACTGAGGCTCTTTATTTGTTAGAGCTAAGCATCTGGTCCAAGATTTTCTAATTCTTTCTGTGGGAACTTGAATCAGTACCACCTCCCCAGTCCCCCGTGGAAGCAGATGGGGATCTTGGCGAGGTTTAGAAGTCCAGGACTTGGCAGGTTGAGAGTTCTATTTGCCAGGCTGAATTGCTTGTAATTAAAAAGCTCATCCTCCTCCCTTCTGCACTTCTGAACTTATCTGAGGCATCAAGAGAGTATTTAATCACGCACGGAAACAAATCTGTTCGTATAAGTGCAAATCTGCATTTGGAGTCAGGGGCTGAGCAGCAGCGGTGAGTCACACAGGCCGGTGAGGGTGACGGGGCACAGTCTGTGTCCCCTGCCCAGGTCGGGGCCGGGTGTGCAACCCTCCCCCCCCCGCTATCTCCTGTGCCCATCTTGCCTCACTTGAGGCTACAGGCAACACCCCCAGACTGGCCGCTTTGGAAGCAGGTTTGGGGTTTTGTTAGTGACAGTCACTGACACCAGATTGGTAATGTTTATCTGCTTTCTAATACTGAAAAGAAAATAACTCATTAGTGTTGACATTTTAATGTGTGAGCGTTCTGAGACAAAACTTAACTTTGCTCCTTCCAGACTGAGCTGTGCTGATCGCCAGATTGAGCGCTCGTTGGAAACTTGGGAACAAAGTGAGGCATGACCATGTGTGGCTCTTGGGGTAATAAGCACTCGGAGTTAATTTTAGAAATAATTGTTTCAAAAAAAAAAAACAAAAACAAAACAAAACCCAAAGGAGGTGAGGAGCCGGATTTTTCTCCCATGGAGGAGCTCTCCTATGGGGCATGGGTGGCTTGGGTGGCAGACGTGGAGGCAGTAGGGGAGAAGAACGACATTCTCTCTCTGTGTGCATGACTGTGACCGCTGGGAGCGTTTGCGGAGTCTAGCCAGAGCCTGGTGCTCTGGGTTCTTCCAGCCAAGGCTGGGGAGATGGCAGTTGCGTGGGCACCCGTCCAGGTCGGCCAGGGCTCGCGCTGCCACATTGGGAGCGTTTCCCTCTGCGGTTATTCTCTGTACTCTAGACGTACCTGTCACACAGGCCGACACAGCTCCGGTTCCAGCCCTGAAGTCAGCCATGAGAGGAAAGCCGGTGGGAAGAGTGTTGATGGTACAGATTGCTGGGGGAGCCCTGCCAGGATGACCTCTGGAGACCATGGGGGGTGTGTGTGGGGGGGGGCCAGACAGAGCCCATCTTTGCTACACAAGACGAGAGCTTGAGCTTCCAAACTGGAGACCCCCGGGCAGGGCCTAGGACCTGGCGACCATGAGTTCGGCCCAAGCCTGCGCCGTCCCCATGGTGCGAGAGCAGCCATCAGGGATGGGTTTCCCGAGTCATTCAGAGGCTCCATGAGGTGCCCAGGTCTCCTTCCACGGAGGTGGCCCAGTCAGGCACTCTGACTGCTCTCGTTCACATTCATTTATGCAATTTTGTTTTCTTGCCGTTTAACACACGTGTCTCTGTCTATCTCTTTCACACTCACACACAATGAGATTTAGTAACCCATTTTAATGAGGCAATTATATTTTAACTCCATTATGTGCAATTATCCACTCACATAAATTGCCCCAGCTGGAGCGCCTGGTGTTGATGTCTCACTTGCACTCACTTGCCGGCCCCTGGGGGCAGCTGGGCCTCCAGCCCTGGAACAGGGACACTCCTGCTGTCCCTGCTGCTCTCCACAGGTGGCTTGATGCCGCCAAGGGGCAGGAACATATGCGATTTCTGGCTCCCCCCAGCGCAGCCCTTGATGGCTGCGTGGGTGGTCTAGCACTCTGTCATCTCCTTTGTCGGGCTGGCAGGGCTGTTTATCTAGACCCAGAGCCCCAGGTAGCCTTCTCGCGCGGCGGGGCCAGAAAAACAAACCCGGATCATTGGAGCCATGCACCTCGGCCCAATGCTTTTCCCTTTCAGTCATCTAGGCTTGAGGTGCCACGGGTGGGATGAAAGACAGAGGCCCCTGTACACCCATCCCACCAGCAGTAACTTTAAAACAGAGGCTTTAATGATGAGATGGGTACTTCATTCAAAGTAACGATCTCATTTATATGGTAACACAAAGCAAGACAGAGCAGTCACCCAAGGACTTGCCACCCAGCTCACAAACCAGGATGTACCCAATACTTTTGCATCGACCTGCAAGCGTTCGTTTCACCCTTGCCTACCCCTCAGCAGGGCACCATTTGCTCGCATTTTGTCCTTACCTTTCACTTAATGGTTTAAACGTTCTATCATGGACATATGTATCCCGATTCGTTGTGTTAGTTTTACTTGCTTTGAGTTTTACTGAAGTGGTGTCATTCTAGAGGTAGCCCCCTGTAACCTACTCTTCTCCACTTGGTGTAATGTGAAAGATTCGTCTCTGCAACTGTGGAGAGTTATGGCTCCTTCCTCGTCACTGCTGTATAGGATCGTGTGACAAGTGTGACATCCATCCCCCTGTCAAATCGACTTTTGGCTTTTCTAGATTGTTTGTTTTGCATTATGAACAACGCTTCCATAAGAGCCCTGTGTACACAGACTAGTATGAATACATGAGAATTTCTGTACCTTGGAGTGGCATTTTTGGGTTATAGAGTATATGAATGTTCTAGATTTTTAGGAAGTACCAAATTGCTTTCCAAGTGGTTGAACAACTCATGACCCCTCCAGCCAGGCGGTATCTTTTGTAACTTTCCAGATTCCCACAGTGTCCTGTGCCCAGTGTGATGTAACGGTTAAGAGTATCATTTGGATCTGTGGGACCTTCGAAAAAGTAGTCGCTCTTTCTCAGCCCCAGCTTTCTCATCTGTGAAGTTGGAGGAAAATACTTGAGTATGGCACCTTAATATCTAGCGTGTCACATCGGCAAATTTCCTTGCCCTAGGAAAATGCAATCTCCCCCCAGCAACTCAGCACCTTCATGTTGCCAAGGGCAGCCAACCAAAATTCCTTGTGCTGTTAAGATGTTGGCTACTTGGTATTTTCACAATTTAAACCTGTCCTGCAAAGAAGATGAGAGATCAGTAAGATGCCAGAAGGTATGAACATTTTCTGGTTTGTTTCACAGGTGGTAATCTGGTCATTTATCTAATAAACACCCCCCACCATTGCTGTCATCTGGTACCTATTAGCCGCGTGTTCTCTACGGGATGTCAGTGGAAGGCCACTGCCCTCAGGGCCCCCCAGGGTGACAGGAGCCACGCCGAGGCTCCCTCACCCCGACGGAGCTGTGCTCGGAGGTGGCCAACGCCGGTGCTGGAGAGCAGTAAGAGTAGAGGGGGGCTTTTAGAAAGCATACTCCTGCAGGGCCTGTCCCTGTCTCCCCACCGAGGTCCTCAAAGTGCAGTGTTATTTCTATCCCCTGCTTTTACAGATAAAGAAACCGAAACTTCGAGACCATTAAGTGACTTGTCTTATGTAAGTGACAGAAGCTGGACTGAAGCCCAAGTCTTCTGTCACTGGACAGAAGACTTTTTTGTCCCACTGCCTCCTTCCTCCGCCCCCCCATCTGACTGAATTATATGCTCCATTGTATGTGTTTATTCATTTTTTCCTTCCTGTGCTATTTGGTAATCCACTTGATTACATTAAAAATAAAAAAATTCATTTGTGTTTCCAGAGGTGGCTGCAGCCATTAGCAGACTGATGAACAAGGTTCACTGTCAAACTTGCTTTCAGGGGAATGGTTCGAGAATTCATTGTAAAAACCTTATTCATAATGAAAAAGGCTTAGGACCACGGGCTTTAATTTCTCCCAGTCAAGTTTTAATCACTGAGAGGTTTGGTAACAAGTGAAACGTGTAGTCACCGCGCTCTTGGGTCTTCATTTTCTTCTCCGGTCGTTTCTGCAAGACCTCACTTGGTAATATGAACCGTCTTCTTCATGTTCATTTTCCCTGCAAAGTGCCCTGCGTTTTCTGGGCTCAGACGCAGCTGTTGCTCGGGTTACAGGCGGCGGTGGGGCGCAGGCAGAGGTGAGGTTCCCCGCCCCCCGCCCCGCAGCCGCCCAGTGGGGTCATTCCATCCGAGGCGGAGGGATGAGGACCGCCCTGATTCCTCACCACCTGGGGCCTGTCCCAGGAACACCCCTCAGCAGGCAGGTAACAGATCCAACCATCTTTCCAGCTTATTTCCCGCAGATTCCGACAGGCACTTGTTCCCCACAAGTCACACTGCAAGACTTTCCAGGTACTTCTTCGTATGCTGTTTTGGTGGCGGACACGACCGGCCAGGTGTGTTTGATCCAGAGGCAACAAGTTAGAGTTATCGTGTGGGGTGGGCCTCAGCCTTTTGCCAGACTTGCCCCGTGAGATCCTGCCCTGAGGTTTTGGTCTCTGCAGGAGGATAGTCATAATTGAAGCCTTATTTGAGCTGCTCCCCTTGGGGGGGTGATTTAACCCCACTGGCCCCTTCTTCCCTTGCAGGCATGGTTCCCGCCCTCGGGGAGCTTGTAGTCTCTATCCCCTCAGCTCTCCGTTGTCAGACAGCTGGAGCTGGGCCTTACTTTGTGTTCTTTGCTGGGACACCAGCCCCTGAATATTCGTTGAAAGGACTTGGTCATTGAAAATCAGAGGAGTGCTCCATAAACACCTGAAAGAGACTTTGCTAAAGTTACTCCCTGCCACTGTGGTGTCACATCATTTATGATCTATTTCCTGGCTCAGAGAGCCTCCTCAGACTCCCCTTCCTGGCCCGAGAGCTCAGTCCTTGATCTCTTATGGGTGGTGGAAGTAAAAAAGTACTCGACTCACCATATGGTCTCTTTAGAAAACAGAAAAAACATCCTTCATCCGGTCGCCTTGTGCTCTCTTGCCTCTGTCAAGGAGCCGAAGGGTTTTCCGAAGCATGCAAACACTAGAGGCTCTAGCCTGAGCAGTGCCTGCCCGCCTGTCACTGTCCAGGCACCACCTCCTTCTGTATGCCTGCCATTTTGGATCTCCAATTCAGGGCCAGGCACTGGGCATATTTTATGTCTCAACCTCACAACCCCACAAAGCAGGTTTCCCACACGGGAATCGGGAAGTTCTGAGAGGTTGAGGGACTTTCCCCAGTGGCAGAGCAGGTATCCAAAGCCAGTTCCGTCCACCCCGTGCTCTTCTTAACTCTCCCCCCGTGCCCCATCCTGGTGCCAGGAAGGGAAAAGAGCAGATCTGTCTCCAAGGCAACCGGAGGAAAGAGGCTGGTCTTCCCTGGGTGCCACTCATTTAGGATGTTTGCATAGACTTGTTTCTTGGGTGGAGGCTCAGGTCTGGACTGAGGCAGCAGTGAAAGCTTTCCAAATGGACTTCCCTGGCTGTTTGAAGGGAGAGGTCTTCGCGTGACCTGGATGTCCCCCTAACAGTGGGAGCCTTGAGCACTGGAGATTGTGAGGCTTCTGATAGACAAAGAGGAAGAGATTTTATGCCATTTAACATTTTCTGCTGACAACCAAAGAGGCCAGGACACCATGATTTTCAGTAATTAGAAGCTGGTTATCTCTTTCTACCTCTGCTTTGATTAGAACAGGAGGAAAACAAAACAAAATTTGGAAGATTGTCAGACTGTAGCTTGGCAGGGCCCAGTCGGTGACAGAACTGGGCCATTATCACTCATCAGTTATCTAGAGAGGAGTCACTGGAATGTAGAAATTCTGCACCAGCCAGACTCCAAGCAGGATTCTTTTAAGGCTGGTAGTTTTGTGGAAATAGGCTAATTCTTCCCTGCGACTTAAGTTCCATCCACCTAATAATCAGCTGCTTCTTCTTTAAACATAAATGCATTCTTTAAGAACTGCTGTGTTAGCCTGTATAAACCTGTCAGGCTGTACTCTAATTAGTCCTGATGGATATGGAAATTATGTGTCTATTGACATTTTTGTTTGCTCCATGAGATCTAACTATTAGCTAAAATGAACCTAAAAATCAACCACACAGGGGAACGTGAGGGTTGTAAGAAGTTTGAGTAGCTTTAGTGTAAAATGGCTAGACGGAAACCCACATGTAGGCTCCAAAATGGCCTCCCATTTCTCAGAGTGAAGCTGTCTCATTGCAAGATAAGGCCCATCCAACTGCTTCCCTGGCTTATTATTAATAGGGCAGTAAGCCCCAAGTTTATTTCTACCAAAGGAGATCTTACTTGTGACTTTTAGAGTCTTCCATATTATATCTGTTCTTCCCTAAACTTCATACAGTTTTAAAACTTTATAAATGTACATTTTGAAGGCTTCTTTTTGCTAATAGAAAGTCACTTTAAAAAAAATAAATTGTTAGGACAATTGTTTCTGGTCTTTAGAACAGAATATAGGATACTCCCCACTAAAAATAGGGTTTTAAAAAAAAATCTAAGAACTGTATTTAGTATTTGGTACAACTTACATTATGCTCAAAGGCTCTTTTATTTGATCTGTCTTCTTGGATATTAAGAAATTCACTTTTGTAGCTTTCATACTGGTTCCTTTGTAAATCTACTTGCTGATAATTGCTTTACTTTTATCAGTGGTTTAGAGCAAACTTTTTAGTTATCTTTACAATCTAGGTAGTTTACAAAGATGCAAAATTTGCAAAGTTGGTATTTTCACACCATTGTGAAATCAGTGTGATTGTATTCAGAAAATTCTAAGGGAGTGAGATTGCAAATTCATTATAATGATTATGTAAAATAGGGGTTATCAAAATGCAAAGCCACAATAATGACATTGAAATAGCAATGAAATGTCAACACTCAGACAGAGGTAGAGGCATTTCCATTACTTTTCCAACCCCAGGGGAAGGTCTGGTTTTGCTGAGAGACATCAGGTGTAATGGGTGAGTATTATTCTCCCGAGCCAAGGCCTTGGAGTCACATCTTATCTCTGTCATCTGTTACCTAAGCTAGATTACCCTGATAAAGTAACAAACTTTCTGTGCCTCAGTTTCCTCATTGGTAAGATGGGGATAATGGTCTTGTGACTCAAATAAACACACATTAAAAGCGTAGAATAATGCAGAGCACAAAATAAGCATTCATCGGATGTTAGCTGTTCTTATCTTCATTATGGTTATATTGCTGAAATTTAGATTGGGGAAAAAGAAAAAAAATGCACACAACTCAATTGCCTCTACCCACTTAATCTTTGGTATAATGGGCAAACTTCTAGATGAAAAATGAGGACATCTGGGTTCTGGTCTAGGCTTTGACTCCCACTTGCTTTGAGACCCTGTAATACATCTGGGAGCTTGGTTCCCTCCTCACTAACATGAGAGGGTCCTGCCAGAGTCTCCCTGCTCCCACTCGCCCCGAACACTCCCAGATCTTGCTCAAGTGGCTCAAAAAACCACAATTACTTATTTTTTAGTGTAGTATTACATTTTAATGCACCAAAACAAAATAAAGCATCCAGATGCCAGCTAAAGGCAAAGCTGGAAATAATCTAAAACAATCTTTTCAGAGATACTTTGGAAAGATGTTTTTAGGCAAAATCCTAATCAGCAGAGTCAGAAAAATAGGACCACATTTAAAAAGCAAAAGAAAACAACTAAACAACTGCAAGAGAATAGTAGTATCAGCTCTTTTATTCTAGTGTCTGGCTTTGTTTCTAGGAACCATCACATGAAAAGAGGGGCAGAGGAACAAGGAGGAGGAAGCAGGAGGGAGCTAGAGCAGGAAAGTACAACTTGCGTGTCATGTGTGGTGGTTATTTCATGAAAAGGTATTCTGACAAATTTTATTCAAAGACTAAATGAACCAACACCCAGTAGCAATCTGCCCCAAGATTTTTTTTCTCCCCCAATATAAACCTAATCAAAATAATCCACTTGTGTCCAAAAAGTTTCCAGTAAAATGGCCGTCTCTCTCTTTTCCAGTGTTATTGTTAAATACGAGCTCCTGTGGGCTTGCACATTCGTATTGTGCACATTTCCCTCGGAAAAATGAAGGTGAACAAATGGGAAAAGATGTAACGAAGGTTTTGCAGCCTTATTATAAATACTTTATGAATGAATCAGAGAAATTAAAGATGAAAAAGCCCACTAACTCAGCTGGTTCCCTGATGTCTGCTGCCATATACTTTTAAGTGGTTTGTCTGGTCTAGTTTCTAGTGACTCAGGTTATGGGGAATTTACCACTTCTCTCAAAGCTACTTTGCTAGTGGAGACTATCTGGCCGGCTAGGAAAATTTGTCAAATTCCCCCTGCTTTGTTTAATTTCTCACTAATCTCATATTATTTAGCTTATTTAATGGTTTATCTCTAGTGTCTTTAGAGTATTCATTGTTTTCTATGCATATCTTATGTTTCTTTCTTTTCTTTTCATTCAGCCTTCTTCTCTTTAGTTGTTGCCAGGAAAAAAGCAAATACTTTTTGTTTTGTTTTTTTTTTGCTTGTGGATCTGTGAGCAGTAATCACTGGTTTCATTCAACAAATTACCAATAACAGCAACAACCTGAAATGATCACATACTTTTGTTGGGTGATCTGCTAAATACTTTATGTAGGTTATCTCATTTATTAAGTCCCTTCTATTGGCCAGATACCAGGAGTGCAAAGTTAAATAGACTTCTGCAATTGTTGTCAGGGGGAGGGGGGGCACCTGGGTGGCTCAGTCATTAAGTGTCTGCCTTCGGCCCAGGTCATGATCCCTGGGTCCTGGGATCGACCTCTGCGTCTGGCTCCCTGCTCGGCGGAAGGCCTGCTTATCCCTCTCCCACTCCCCCTGCTTGTGTTCCGTCTCTCCCTGTAAAATAAATAAATAAATCTTTTTTTAAAAAGGCAAAACAAACAGAATGTCAACGCGGCACCCAGAGCCCTGCGGGAGTGTGGTGGGTGAGGGGTCACCCCAGCTGTGAAGCGGAAGCAGCAAAGGGAGAGGGAAGATAGTATTCCAGATGAGACGAACTCTAGGCCAAATCCTCAAAGACTGAGAAAGAGCGTGCGGCCTTGGAGAGGATGGTTACTCCAGAAATTACATAGAGTTCAATGTTAAGTTGGAAAATCATAAGGACTGTTGAGAGAAGCGAGGCCAGGGTCAGATTGTGGAAAGCCGTGCCATTACCTGGTGGGAAACTTGTTGGACTTTGGGTTTGACGCAGAGGAGTGACGACGTAGCGGCCACGCGGGGTTTGACGCAGAGGAGTGACGTGGCGGCCACATGGAAAACACCGAGGAGTAGAGGCAAAGAGACTGCGGTTGTGGCATCTGTCCTGGTGAGAGACAATGAGTGTCAGGATTCCGGGGGCAGGTTAGTTTCTTCCTGGTTGGAGCGTCATTGAGGCCTCCTGTCTCCCTTGACTCTAAGTAACTAATAAGTTACTCACCACGTACTTTCTGAATCTCTTGAGTGCATCTTCTGGGTATCTCGATGCTGAAAACCGGTGGTGGGGAACACATGTTTGCTGCAGCCAGTGGAGTTATGTCAAGTGATGGTTATTTACTGACAACCGTCTAACAGTGTCTGTGGAGAGAGACAGGCACTCCCAATTCGGAAGCATGCAGTCCGTGCGAAGCCCAGTGCTGTGGGCGCTAGCATTTATTCTGTCAACAGGTGGCAGCAGAGAGTCAACCTTCGGACAAGCAGCCCAGATCAACCCATAACGGGAAATAACCACGTGCAGAGGTGATCCTATCTCAAAGAGGAGTTGTTTTATATTTTCCTACCAGCCTAAAAGTAATAAGACGCTAAAAGAAGGCTAATACTTGAGGTCCATAGATTTTATACATATCTAATTTGGTTACGGTGACTGTGGTGTATCCATAGGATAGAAATGACCCTAAAATAAGCTGCAGTCTGATTAATTATATTCCAACAAGCTTGTCTGAAGTACCATGCTGACGGAAAAGTAAGGTCTGCTTGGAGTCTAGAAAAAACAGGATGGACCAAAAGATTTACACCAACATTCATTCAGAACATCCAAGGAAAGGAGTGACTGTAAGTGGCTGATGTGTGCCTTGCCGTCAGCAGATTATCAATGTCTAGAAACACATTAGAATTTCTTACAGTTGGATGAGATGGTCCTCCAAATTACTGAGCACTTTTTGTCAGAATCTGAGCTTATCAAATAATCTCCTTTGTATCGACAGGGGTAGAATGGTATAGTGGTAAACTGTGGGCTCTGCTTTCAGACCCTCTGTTTTGGTATCTGGACCCTGACACTTAGAAGATTATCTATTGATATATAACAAATTACCCCAAACCTAGCAGTTCAAAATTGTAACCATTTATTATCTCACAGTGTCTGCAGGTCAGATTTAGAAGTGGCTTAGCTGGGCACTTTTGGCTCAGGGTCTGTCATGTGGTTGCTGTCATCAGAAGGCTTGACTGGGGCAGGAAGACCCACTCCAGAGTAGCTCACTTACATGGGGGGCCCACTGGTGCTGGTTGTTGGTCCTCCCACAATGGGCCCCTCTACAAGCTGCGTTAGGAATCCTCAAGACATGCAATTCAAGAGAGAGCCAGCAAGAAGGGGCAATCAATGTCTTTTATCCTGGTGTGAGGAGCACCTGCCATCACTTCCAACACATTTTGTTCATTAGAATTGGGTTTCTAAGTCTGATTCAAATCAAGGGAGAAGGAGGCTGATACTCCACTTCTTGAAGAGAAGAGTTTCAAAGAATTTCCACACAATTGTATACCATCACACTGTGTAATCTTGGGCAATTTACCTGAAGTCTCTCTGCTCCAGTTTCTTCATCAGTAAAAGAAAAATAATTGTAGTGCCTGCCTATAGAGTTCTTATAAGGATAAAATGAATTAATGGAGACCTTAAAACAGTGCAGGATATACGATGAGTACTTGATGAGTATTAGCAGTTGTTATGCTGACTGCTAGTTCGGTTCCAGACCTCTTTGGCCGGCGATGGAGCTAATCCGGAGTCAGGAAGAATATATGCTGGCATTAGCCATGGGATCCCCCTTAAGTCGATCATTTCTATAAGCAACAGAGTTATCTTCACACCCTCTTGTTGGGCTTTGATGAACCTAGATACTGTTCTTGTCTAGGTTGGGGATCTAGGACCAGCAGCATGCTTTCTTCTTCTTCTTCTTCTTTTTCTTGTTCTTCTTCTTCTTCTTCTTCTTCTTCTTCTTCTTCTTTCTTCTTCTTCTTCTTCTTCTTCTTCCTTCTTCTTCTTCTTCTTCTTCTTTTCTTCTTCTTCTTCTTCTTC
>NW_027397069.1:58162002-58224430 GCF_003265705.2 Callorhinus ursinus | reverse complement strand
CTTCTTCTTCTTCTTCTTCTTCTTCTTCTTCTTCTTTTTTTTTAATAAAGCCTCCTTATCCTTTTTTCATCAGTGGAAGTTGTCTGGAAAGGCACCAGACAGACTACATGACTTCTCAGGCTCAATGGAATAAAGATGAGGAAGACCAAATGGCACCTGGGGGTCCTGCTGAACTCAGAGGTACAAATCTCAGCTGAGCCATCAGAAGCTATCCAAAAACCCTTGAATAGATCCTTTCAGATTCTTAGGGTGGTGTCACTGAACAAGGGCCTCTTGAGGGCTCTGTCCTGAAGTCACCTCTCACAAAGCTGTGTCCCTAACATTGTAGGAAAGGGAGCCAGAGATGAAAATCACTTCAAAATGACCCACCTCCATTCTGCCTCTAAGAACTGAACTATCAGGAACACATATTGCAGCAATGTTCAAGAATCTTAGGGGTATTATCCTAGATTAAATCAAATTAATAAATATTTATTAAGTACCTACTGTGAGCAAATTCACAGAATTTCCTAAATTGAAAGAAACTTTCTGATGGCTGAGGAATGAATCAAATTTTAACCCATGCAGGATCATAGAGATACTACTTCTATCTGTCGCAGCCAAAACTCACAGTGATATTCCAAGAATATGGGTCAGGAAGTTGAATAAGGAGAGTTTTGATTTTGTTACCTAACAAAGGCATTGAATTCAAACCAGAAACCTAAAATCACTCCTCCTCCTCACAGTTTCAGCTCTCAAACCAGCAAACTTGCCTTCAAAAAGAGAGGAGAAATTTGACAGGGTGTCCACAAGGTACCCCATGGCCCGAGAGCTAACCAAATGAAAGTTAAAAGTTCAGAACTTTGCTTTTGAATATCTAAAGCAGCAGAGTGGCTGGTTCCATGGAAGGTGAGACCACCAGGAAGCATAAATGTCACCCTCCAGCATGCATACCCTGCTGGCTGGCCCTTCCCTGAAAGACATGTCACTTCTATTCAAAGGCAGTATCCAGGGTGAAGTAATTTATAGATTTCAATACCAACAAATGAAAAATGACTATTTCTGGTCAGGTATTCTTATTAATATTAAAAAACGAGAAAAGAGACCCCATTGTTTGTCAAGGGATCGCATTTTCAGCTAGCTTAACAGAAGACTCAGCTTCATGATCAATATTTGGATATTTTCTAGACACTGTGTTACCTAGGGAGGTCTGAGGACATTTGGACATAGAATATTATGATTGAGTCACAGCACATAATTTTCAGGCAAATTTTACCTTTTTAAGGTGGATTACAAACCATCTAATTTTCCCTTGTTTATTCCTATGAGAGAAAGCCACACAAGAAACCAGGCAGAGAAATAAAAGATGAGTCTTTTCCTCGCACAAAATCTGCACGAGGAAGGGCGGATGGCTCTCCGCACCGGGCACAGATGCGTAGCTGTAAACCACATACCCTTCTTTTCTTCTTGGAAAATGGTCTCCAATTAGTCTAGGACACTAGATGAACTGCAGCTAAGGAAAAACGTTCATTACTTTCTGCAACAGTGAATGCCATTGAGTTATATCAGCGATTCTGAATTCTTTTTCCTCCAAAGGCCCCATTTGGCCTCTAAATCTCTTTCACAACCCCTCCTCCTCTCTCTTAAAAATGTTTCCTATTCACTGGGAGGCTCTCATCCAAGGAAAATAGATGGCAGTGAAGGACCTGGGGGAGGGGGACAGGGACGCAGAAGGGAGCTGTTTTAGTGAAGAGAGCGGGGTGTAAGGGTTGCTCCCCACATAATGTTTGGATGCTTATTAGGGGGTCTGAGGGCTCTTTTGGCAAACATCAGGTTGGATCCAAACATTCACCCCAGTCCACTGGAATGTGCAAATTCATTTGATAGGTTAGAGAAGAGAGGTTTAAAAAAATTTTTTTCCTAAAAATATGAGATGACTTTGTACAGAAGAAAAAAAGTGGTAGCTAATGAGAAGGACTTTTTTTTTCTTTTTCTTTTTTTTTTTTTGGTAGGATGAGAAGCTGAATGGCTGGAATAGAAGTATTTCATATTTCAGATGCAGACTGTAATAGCTGAATAACCTTATTTTGACTCACAGCTTCACACAATGCAGGCTTTCATCACATGAAGAGCCACAGCAGAGAGTTTGGGGCCATTTTCTCTCTTTATTCATTTTCTAAGCCCCATCCCTCCCCCAGCTCCATTCCCCCATTTCCTCTGTCTGGGTTTGAATAGCTGAAGTGTGCCCACAATATGTACTAGACACATTGTTACCTCCTTTTTACCAAAAGCACCTGGCGGGGTCACTAGCCTCCCAAGTCCCCCCCGTGGAGTGGGGCTTAACTCTTTGAGTGACAACCATCTGAATGTGTTTTTACAATGATTTAAGCAAATACTAGAAATAATCTAACAAACAACTTTAACATATACTTTAAAAACTGGAAAGAAACTGAAGTCTGTTAAATTGCGTTAAGTTTTATTATTTCCCTTCTATTCTTCCTCTCATCCTATCTCCTTTTCCCTTGGGTTCTTAACATGAAAATGTGAATTTGTCCTTCCCCAGCTGAATCAAGTCGGAGGTGGGATTATTAACCACTTTTAAATCTGAGCCTGGAGTTATCTAGACTTTGTGATCACAAAACAAGCAACCACACATATGTGGTAAAAGAAAAAACAGTTCCTATTGTACAGCAAAGCATAAAAATAATCAAGATGCTTTGTATTTCTAGAAACGTTATTCTTCTCCAGCGGCCAGAGGACTGTCAGAACGTAACTCCAGATTTCTGCTTCCAGCCAAGATGGAGTAACAGGGACTGAATGTACTCTCTGGTCAGAAACAACCAAAGGGAGGAAAAAAATTATATATAAAATAATAGTTTCAAGACGCTAGACAATAGGCAGCTAGGGATAACCTAAATCAGATGCAGATTTATTTTTGTTAGAAGTTGTACTTTGCACCATAAGCAAAGGGGTGTGATCTCTTACTTAGTGTGGGTGTCAAATGTTGGAAGTGCTGATTGTGGTAACCTGTGGGCACCTCCACTCTTGCCTGGATCAGACAAGAGTCCTCCCTGAGGACTGTGGGCCAGGGCTCTGCAAGGAGTACATGAGAGGTGATGGGTTTTGGTGAGGACAAACCTCAATCTCTCCTTCATTTTCATCTGAGTCTTACGATGGACTCTTAATGAGAATGAAAGCTAGACCTAACCTTGAACAGGAGCGTGAGCTGATTGTGTTTGGAGCCCTGTGGGAGACAGGAGCCATAGAAAGTCTGAAAGTGGCTGCCTCCTCCCCATCACAACAGGGCAGGCGATGGCCCTCTTAGGGGTAGTGCCAGGACTGTGATGCTTAGGGGGCAAGAGTCTGTCTGCAGCCTGTGGCTTCCTTCCTCCCTTAAGATGTACAGATGGATAGGTCGAAGACTAAGGTTTGTAATCCAGGTTTTAAAAATTAGTGCAGTTTGTGAATGACCTTCTAGGGCTGTAATGTCCTGTTTCTCGATCTGGGTGATGGTTACCAGTGTGTTTACTTTGTGACAATTCATCAAGCTCTAGGTTGCGGATTGTGAACTTTTCTCTATGTATATTATAGTTCAATACAAGGTTATAGAAGTAAGCATAATGGTCCACATCCATTGTGGCTTGTCATTGACTCTGTTTTGATCCAATTACTATTTTATTACAGAAGAATGTGTAGTTAAACCTTGAGTACTGACCTGATATTTTTAGTGGTAATCCTAGAGACCTTGCATATTTTCAAGTAATTTTAGGAATTCAGTCTCCTCATTCCTGCAGGTGGAGACAAAGCTGTATCATTCAATCCTGTGCCCTTTGTTAGGAAACCTTTACTTTCCAAACAAAAATAAATATTCTCATTGACAATGGCATGGTGGCCACTGGGTTAGTTGGATGGCATTATTTAGAAATTTACTAATGCTCAGCATCATAAAAGCCTGGCTTTTATAATAGCCGCATGACTAATGTTTGTTTGTTTGTTTTAGCTTTCCTTTTTCTGTTCTTAATGCCTTAAGTGAACACAGGATCTTATTTTAGAATTGTTTTACTGTCTTCTGTGTTTCATGTAAAATTCTTGGAGACAGGAACTATCTTTTCTGTTTCACCATGATGGCAGTTGGCAGTGTTACTCATGTGCTTGAGAGACTGGAAAGGACAATACTTCCCAGAGCCCTGTGAGACCACATGCCAATTCAAACTAACGCTAAGTGACCACATATCCAATATTATGAAACATAGCCTCTGATCTGGACTCTGTGATTCCGCACCAGCAAATGAACCAGAATCTGTCTCAGTTGAATCCCAGGACATCGGAACACCATTTTACCCATTGACCTGGGTGCCCCTGGAGCTAGGAGTAGCCACACACAACAGCAATTCAATGTTCGTATACAAATTCAACTTCAGAGTTTAGTAAGGTGCATTTTTCATTCCTATCTAGTTGAACATCTTCGGAAATCAGGGTAACCTCAAGCCAAGCGAGGTAATTTTTCATACTCTCCTAGAGAAAGTGGAGGCTGGGCTGGAGGTGGACCTGTGGTGGGCAGGGGAGCAAGCTGGCTGCACTGTGGCTTGACTTAGGCCTGGCGCAGTCGGCTCTGCTCCAGGCATGATATCTCATGTGAAAGCTGTACCTGGCAAAGCTTCCATCACCTTCATGGTGAGCCGAGAGCTTACATTCATAACACTCTTGGGAGATTGCTGTAAGCATCAGTCTGCCTAGATCGGGGTACAGCCCACCTGACTTTACCTGCAAAGAGGGATTCAGATGCAGGATCCTCAAGGGAGCGTGCATCGAGGGCAAGGGTGCTGCCTAGAATAGCAGTGAGAGATGAGCGGCCAGATCCAGAAGTAGGGGCTTGGATTAGTGGGGAGACTGTAACAGGAGCTGGAGGAGACCACAGCCCCCGAGCACCAGGTCCAACCAGCCTGCATTTGCTGAACATGATCCTGCAGCAGGGGCTGTAAGCATTGGATACGGAGGGAGTTAACAGTCTAGAACACAGTAGGCTATTCACTGAGTTGGAGTTAGGCAAAACTGCAGATAACCAGGGCTTTAAGTGTACTGGGAGAGAGTGAATGATTCATAGAGCCGTTGTCCATAGGTCTCTAAAGAGATTTCCAACCCCTTTTCTCTTAGATTCAAAGTTAAGGAAACCTGTCTGGGTGAAGACAATGTCCTTAACCAAGGCCCAGGCACAGGGGAGAACAGTGAGTCTCCCCAAATAGATTCCCCGAGAGAACCAAAGAGAGGCCTCTGGTCGGGCTCCTACCCTGAGCTGGCTGTTGAAGCTTGGGAAGCCCCCAGAGTGTGAGTGCTGCAGAGGTATACCCCCGGGGGGCAGTCTGAGGGCCAAGGAAGTGCCTGAGAAAATGAGTTTGAGAGCGCTGTGTTGAACTCAGGCTCACTTGGTCGTGTGCACCCCTAGGTGAGCATTGGACTGGGAGCTTGCCAAACTGCATGGACTGGTTAGGAATTGGAGCGGAGGCCTAGGCTCAGGCCCATGGCCTTGGTCAGGACCAATTGAAAAACACTTGGTCATGGCCACCGGAGGACCATCTGGTGGCAGCTTGGTGGCTTTGAGGCAGCACTGGAGGTGACCTCAGCGGGGGACATCTGAGTCCCTGCTCCAGGAGTAAGGCTGGGAAGCTGGGAATCGTCTTTGGATTCTAGTAAACGCTTGAGAATTCTGTGCTACATCATGTCTCTGGTAAGGAGATGGGCACCTGCAGGTGGATATGGCAGGAAGTAAAGGGGCTGGTTTTCCTGCTATAGGACCACGTGAAAAATGTATTTTATTTTGCATCTCCACTGGTAAATGTCACCTTCCCAGACTTAAAATGGACCTATCTCTATGGCCGTTTTCTGATTATTCATAGATGCAATTCATATTTTAAATTGTTGAAAGTGTCTACTTACACTCCTCCATGAGAAATAAAGATCAGAGAACCGACCCTAATTCTGGTATATCTACCAATCCTTTTATCTTCAAATGATTCAGTGTTTTCAATATTTAGGATAGTCAGAAGAGATGTCCGTGGGAAGATTATATCTCCTGCAACATTTTGCTCTTCTAAGCCATTAATTGATCTTCAATTTTAACTAAATCCTTCAGCTTAGGGAAAGGCAGAAAGATCACCATCAAATCAAATCAGGGAGAAGGTAGGGGCTGAAGTGCTTGAGAAGAAAGATTTTTCCACTTTGCTCAGCTTTGGGGAATGAAGGAAATGATATATCAAAGCAGGGACCGACCTCAGTGCCCTAGGATATAAATATAACATGTTGTACAGCCTAGGATGATCCCTATGAGGCACGGTCAGGATAGAACCCAGTGGTGCCTCCACTCCGTGTATATCCCCGGCTCAGGAAATCCTGCACTCTGACGGCAGGAAACAGAGGGGCAGGCTGAAATCCTAGAGCTTAGAAGACACTCCTTGCCGTCGTGGGAGGAGGGTGTGCAGGCCGGGCAGAGGAAGCTATATGAACTCCAGTGAGGAGAGGGGAGGAAATCAGTTACCCAAAACAACTGGGCTCTGAAGCCCTGTTACACGGAGAAATTTTCCCCTCCAAGAGTACCGGAAGCTGGTCCAGACCTCTGCAGCAGCATGAATAGGCAGAGGAAGGAATGTGAAGGCAGATAAAGAGGGTGGCTGGAACACAGGCCCTGCCTGTGTTTTCATTTGTCTGACGTGGAGTGGAAGACGAATGGTGGAAGCCCGGAAAAGGGCCCTCGGCTCCGCTGACGATAGTGGGAGGCCACGGCGTTGGCTGCGAGTGGCCGGGGAGCAGGGCTGAAAAGCAGGTGGCTAGCGCGGGCTGCTTTAGAACGCACATTTCTAGAACACGACCAGCGCCCCCCCCCCAAGGGTAAGGAATATCCAAACAGGTTTGGCAGAGCGAAACCGCACTCACTCATACTGGCACTTGTGAGATTCAACTTGACAGCAATGACATTTCAGACAATAGGAACCTGAAAAGCGGGCTTTCAAGTGCTCCCAGGAACAGCCGCTGTGAGATGTCCATTCTCATGAGTCCTGCTGAGTTGAGGTCTCCAGATTCCGGAGGTGACACTTTACCCCCAGCAACACTATTAATTCCCTGCTGGATTTCAAGCAACATTTTTACTTGCTGAATGATGGCTCGCTTATCGCATCGCCCCTCTGAGATTCTAGCATGCATGCGAAGGGGACCAAGACAGATCAGACCACCTCCCTTTCATGACTCAACGACTGTACTTTCCTAAGACACCATTCTCCCTGAAATTCTGAAGGCGACCGAGACACTTAGCGTTATTAATCACGTTATGACCCCTCAGAGATTGCTTACTGGAAAGTAGTTTGAGAAATTTACATATGGGAAATGGAAGGCACCACAAGTCTGCTGGTTCTCTGCCCATTTTTTTTTTTTTCCAAAGGTAGGAAATGTCCCTTTTCATTGTGAGATTGGCTCACCACGCTGTGGACTGTAGTGAGCAGACTGGGTCAGGGGTCACGGGAGTGGAGCGAACAAAAGGGCACGGGTGGTTACTGCACAAAGGGCCGCTTCCAGGCAAGATGGTCAAGTTTGGTTTCGGCCCAGTGCTCTCGCATCGCCTGCCAAGAAGATGGGGTTAATTGGGTAGGAAAGTGTAGGACGAACCTGATGTTAGTGGAACATTTCACTGTGAATGCTTTAGCATTTAACTGGATTCTGTATCTGGTGGAGTGTGTGTGTCTGTATGTAATTCTCACAACAACCTTAAAAAATGAGAATTAGTAGGCCTGTTTCATTAGTAGGTCCTCACAGATGAGGACACTAACCCCGATGGAGTGAGCTTGCCTGATGGCATGGAGTCATTAAAAGGCATAGTGAAGTTTAAGGGCACCTGGGTGGCGGTTAAGCACCTGACTCTTGATCTCAGCTCAGGTCTTGATCTCAGAGTTGTGAGTTCAAGTCCCACTTTGGGCTCCACACTGGGTATGGAGCCTGCTTTAAAAAAAAAAAAAAAAGGCATAGGAAACTTTAGAACAAATATCTGACACTGACTTCTATGCTTTGCACTTTTAAAATAATTCACTTTTATTTAGTGTTAGTTATATAAATATATTTCATTGGATTTTCATTTAAAAAGTGGAGTTGGCAGCCGGCAGCCAGCAATGCTTCCTTGTGGAAATTCAGGCACTTCGGGCAGAGGTATGGAGAAAAGATTATGACGGAGTGAGATTTTTCTCGAAGTGCCATGCTTAAAGCTTTCCCTGTGTGACAACTGTCAGCACTATGCAATAATCAGCTGTAAGCATGGTGCCCAACTGCCCTCGCCATTTTAGCAAGTCCCCCGCCACATGGTACTGGTATGCTGTCCCAGATAAATCTTTATATTAGCCTTCACTGTGAGTACTCAGGAATGTGGAGCATTCAAAGCAGGAAATTGCACCATCAGCAACATTGTCTTTGAATGTTGACATTTGCTCAGGGTCAGGCCACCCCAGGGGCCATCATCATCATTTTGTGACCCGCGTCGGACCTTGTGCTTCTGGAACCATTCCAGGTGTGGGAGGAGGGAATGTCTTGGAAAACTCTGCCCGGCGGCCTGGCTTGTAGAAACGTGGCCAGATGGTTTTGTCATCTGCCCTTGTCTACACTATACACTGTAATTCTTCATTTGATGGAAATGAACCAAATGGAAACTCGAATTTACTCTTCGGAAAAATGCAAACAATAGTACGCACGTAGGGCACATCGGGTGGCTGCGGGGGTTAAATGAGAAAAATATACACAAAGCACTGAAAAAAGTGTCTGACAAACTGAGCGCCAAGCCAGTATGAGTCGTTCCTGTGATTTTTATTATTACCAATACGCTTGTCTTAAATTAAGTGTGTTATTTCCTAAATGACTTCCATTTTTGTTGATTGTTAAAAGATAGAATGACCGGAAGAAAGTTCAGACCTGAAGATCCACTCATTGAACCACTTTTTTCTCTCTGCCACTCTTTCCTTTTCTCTTAAACCTCACGATGCCCTTTTGTGTTTTCACAAAGGTTATTTGCTTCAATGGGCAGAGAGAGTATTATGCAGGGGATGATGAAAACAACTGCCCTGTTAGTTGCTGATTTTAAATTTGTCATTTATGAATAGATAATAAGGTGTATACTGCAAAATAGTCACAAGGTACAAGAGGATATACAGTGAAAGTTTAGTCTCTCCCCCAGTACCTTACCCATCCAAATTCTCTTCCCTGAAGGCAATCCTGGCATGCTTCAGAGGGAATCCACACATGCCCACTCAGACCACATGCACAACTCTGAAAACAAATGACAGCACACTGTACACCATGTGCTGGCTGTTCCTTCCTTTCTATACTCAGAATGTATTTTGCATAATATTCCTTAGCTGTATATATAATACTGCCCAGTACTTTAAATGATTGTATAGTATTTGATTGTATAGTATTTCACGGTATAATTTACTCTAATTTACAGTCTAGTCTACATGAACGGATATTTTGATGTTGTTATTATAGATAATGCTGCAGTGATATACTTGTTCTTTACTTTTAATGTTTCATCACTTAAATATCAACTATTTTATCTGCCTGGTGCTGACTTTCCCAATAGGTAGAGGACAGGGACCCAACTTTATTTTTTAACCAGATATGTTGTGTTGAATAATCTATCTTCCCCCCCAATGGTTTGAAGTATACTTTTATCATATACTAAATTCTTTCATGTGTTTAGGCAGTAAAACATAACATTTGAGTATACGCTCAGCAGTCTGTCTGGGTTTGAACCCTAGCTCTTCCACAAACCAATGGTTTAAACTTGAACAAATGATTCATCTTGTTGTCTCAATTTCTTCATCCAATAAGTGAGAATAAATTTCATAGGATTATTGAAAACATAGTACAAAGCAAATATTGTACAGGGCTTACAACATTGCCTGGTATATAATAAACTCTAAATAACAATACCTATTGTTGTTTCTCTACTTATTATTTCTGGCCTTTGTAATATTTTTCCTATTGCCTTTTCTTCTCTTCATGAATCACGAATCTAGTGTTCACGAATCTATGGATTGGTCAATTAATTAATGTAGCTTTTTAATATATCTTAATATCTGCTAGGTTATCTCCTTTCTCTCAATTTGAAGTTTCAGAAATTTCAAAAAAAGAAATTTCTCATGAACTAAGAATTAGCTTGTATAGTCAAAAAATTGTATTTTTGTTGTGAATAAGTTAAATTCATACATGTTGACTTAGGGAAAACTGAAAGCTTTGTAATATTGACTCTTCGAGATGTGACTGTATGTCCATATTTAAAGTTTTTATTTATGCTCCTCAATAGCATTTTAGGGAATAGATTTATTTCTAGTCACTTTTTGTTTATACATCACCTACCTGGTTGTGGTTCATATATATGAAGACTATTATTTTTTTACTCCGCTATTTTACTGCATTTTCTTATTACTTATGATATATTTCTAGTTAAATCTTTTAGGTTTTCCAGAGAAAACAATTGTTTCCAGAAAAGCAATCACATGAAATAATAATTTTAATAATAATAATCAAAAAATAATTTTGTCTTCTTAAATTTTATACCTCTATGATTTCTGTGGTCTGTTGCAGTGACTGGTAGCTTTGAAACAATATAAACAATATTGCTGGCAAGGAATGTGCTTTCTTACTTCAGATTTCTTCTGGGGTGGGAGGAAGGGGCAGAGGGAGAGGGAGAGGTGAGAGAGAATCTCAGGCAGACTCCCTGCTGAGCACAGAGCCCAATGCAAGCCTCGATCTCAGGACCCTGAGACCATAACCTGAGCTGAAATCAAGGGTCTGATGCTTAAACGACTGAGCCACCCAGGTGCCCCTTGCTCCAGATCTTAATGATAATGCTTTAGCAGAAGGCTGGTATGCATACACACATACGTACATACATATGTACATACATGCATGCATCCTTCCTTTCTTTTTCTCTGCCTGTACCTAGATATATACTACATCTGTATTTAAATAGATATTAGATATAGATATGTGTATGTGTATGTAATTCATGTTATGAAGTACATATTTTTAGTATTTAGTATTTAACATTTTTTTATCTGGAATAGATATTATATTGTATTAAAGGCCTTTAAGTATCTATGGAGAGGATAAAATAAATTTTCTCTTTTAACTAATTAATATGCTGATCTATGGTAATGTAGTAATGGATTTCCTAATATGGAATTATTGAGGCATTACTGGAGGATTCTGTTTGTTTTTATTTTATTGAAGATTTTGCATCAATATTCATAAGTAAGCATGGTCTATGGGTTCCCTTTTTTGGTATGTTATCTTTGTGAAATTTTTGTAGGTTAGCTTTGCAAGAAATTTTTGCAGATTTCCAGTTATGAAAATATGGTAGATTATATATCTGAAAATACCTTCTCATTAGAGAGTACATAAAAATGTTGAATAAGAAAATGGGAACATATTTTTAAATTAATTAGGTTTTCTATCTCTTCTGGCATCATTTTTGGAAATTTTTATTTTAATAACAATATATGCATTACATCCCAGTTTCCAAATTGATTTGCAGAGAGTTGAAGTACTCTCTCATGATTCTGTTCAAGTTTTTGTATCTATAATCATTTCTATTACTCCATTTCCTAATATTTTATTAAGTGTTCTTGCATCTATGTTCATGAGGATTGTTAAATGACTATTTTAAATTTTCTCCCTTTTTATTATACATTTTTAAGATCACAAATCTATTTTACCAATGAGTAATAGGGTCTCTATTTGGTGTTTTATGTCTTTATTTTCTAAGTATTCTGCAACTCACATTTTGATTTTCCCTTTCTAATCGGCAGGTGGCAGAGATTTTTCTATATTTTAGTTTTAGCATTAATTTCGAGATTTATTTCTTGTGTCCAGAGAATGTAATCTGTATTATTTCTACATGTTGGAATGAATGGATTTTCACTTTGTGGCCTGATGCACAGCATTGTAATAAGTGCTGTGTGGACACTTGAAATAAAGGTTTCACCTGGGACTGAGAGGGTTCCTGGGATGTAAGACCTACTGTGCAAAAACTAGGGCCACCCCGAATAAAGTAGGACCAGGTCACTCGATCTAAGGATAAAATTCTTTGGTCACTCTCTTTCATTGAGAACTTTATAGGCCTTGCTGACTATCCTTCAGTAGTGACTACAGTAATAAAATCATCTGATGACAACATGAGTTTTTCCCTCTACTACAGGTGACTGGATATTTTATCTTTGAAATCAGTCATTTTACTAGGCTGTCTCAACATTGGTTCTTCTATGTCAGATTTTCCTGGGCCATATATTGCCTTCATTTGTGGAACCAAATCTTCACTTAATTCTGGAAAGTTAAAAAAATTGTATATCAATAAATATTTTCCATTTCCATTAGGTTTTCCCTTTTTCAGGGACTTTAGTTATGCCCTTTTGACTCTCCTATTCTCTAATCTGTATAAACTATTTTCATTTCATTTTCTTTGCTTTTCTCATATCTCTACCATCCTTACTGTATTTCTCATTTGTTTGCTTCTAGTTTAGCCTTTGCTTTATGGGAGAATTTTAGTTTTTATTTTGCCTTTTTTCTAAGTTACATCAGCTCATGTTTCATCTCTTTCTATTGTCCTGTCACAGCTTCTCTGAGCTCTCACATTTCTGCTCTGTGCTCTTGGTTTAGAGAAGTGGTTGCTTCTTAAAGATTTAAAAATTTTGCCATGATATATTTAGTTAAAATTCTCATTTGTTAAATGCATTTTTTCTCCTGGTGTAAATGCTTTCTGTATATTTTAAATTTCTATTTACTCCCTTTACCCCATTGTCTTTTCGAAGGAGATAAATTCTTTCTCGACTAGCTATTTGTAACAGATTATGTGAAAGAGGAATCAGTGCCATGTTTCAGGCGAGTAGAAATTCTTCTTAATATCTGGGGTTGTGTGTGTTTGTTAATGAATTACTGAAATCTGATATCTATCAGGTGAACTCAGTATCTGCTTCCTAGTCTCACTGATAGACTGTTTCCTGCAAAGTGGCTTGTCTCTGTGATTCCTCATTCAATGTTACCTTCCAAGGTTCCTGAAGCTGCCAAGAGTATCTGTGCTTCTTGTTTCAAACAAGAGATGGTTGGTTTTGTCCTTCTAAGGGATAAACCTCATAGAACTATACTCTATTGATTCTCTGAGATCTGCAGCTATGAGCATTCATTCTTGGTATCTTTATCTTCACTGCTTTTGTCAGCTTTTCTTATGTACTATTCATGATTAGATATACTTCCTAGTTTGCCATAGATGGAGCTTACATTTCTGTTTCTTCTCCTTCTTGTTTTACTCTGCTGGGTTTTTTTTCTAACTCCAGGGGTATTTTAAACAATCTATTTTGAAAGGACCCAGTGCATTAACATTAATAATTTTAAAAATTCTTTCTTCCTCTCTCAGATATCTCTGCAACAAAAAAATGGAGAAATTTTTGTTGTGGCTAAGTGGTTAAACTGATGAGTGCAGAGAGCCAGCTGGGATCATTGAAAGTTGTGGTAAAACCTCTTGAAGAGTCAATTTTCATGGAGGAGTGGTAGGAAAAAGAGACAAGAGAATTACCTACCCCAGAGCTGACAGTTAGTGAGTAAACACAGGTAGAGATGCAGCACATATTTACAGATGACATCATATTTGATTGGGCAAGTATTTGTTCTGATTGTTGAGTTCTTGTACTCTACCATTTTGTTACATATTGTGAACATTACCCTTCTACTTAACACAAAGTAGAGATTTGTTCATTGTTTGAATACTTCAGTCAATGTGAATAGCCAATTTGGAAGAGTTCCTGAATTTTTCCACACTGACTAAATTAACCAGGTAATTGCCATATATCCAAAGTATTACCTGATGCTGACACCAACTTTTCTATTTATTCTTCCTGTTTCTTTTTGACTTTACAGACAAATTAACTCTGTGGTGCCTTCACTTCTTATCCAAATATTTTATTTATGAATAGGACCCTCTGATTCATATTTTCTATATTAATGCCAAAGCAATGTTTATATACTAACAGTAAACTGGACTGTTTATGCCGTATAGCCAGCCTGGCTTGTCATGGTTTCAGGGGAGCCCTTTTCTCAAGACATGAAAGGTCTAGTGTTAGAGATCAATAAACCCTTTCAGAACGCATCAACAGTAGCCAAAACCCTTTCTGTTCAGCCAAATCTACTAGTTTGGGTCCTTTTCTCCATCAGGGATTAAGGAAACAAACACAAAAACAAAAACACTCTATTGAATCACACCCCTGAACTGTGTTAAACCAATTTATGTAGGGGCAATAGAGTTGTAATTGCCTTCAAATTAATCTTATCTTTCTCCAATATTCATATGAAATATTTCCACCCTACCACCCACCCTGTAAGACTTGCTTACTTCATACCTTATCTAGTGAGATTCTGCAGTGCAATTAATAATGCCAACATTTAATGAACATTTACCAGGTACCAGGAGTTGTGCTTTCCATGCCTTACCTCATTCAATCCTCGGAATGACTCTTTTAAGATGGAACCATTACTACCCCAATTTATGGAAATTAAATTTCCAATTTAATGAAATTGAAGATGAGAGAGGATAAGCACATTATACAAAATCATATAGCTAGTTAACATTAGTACCAAGAGTCTAACCTGGCCCATCTCACACTACTAAGAAATAATGACCCTATGTGCACACTTCTTCTACTTTGGACCTCTGTTATTTATATCCTGTCATCTTCTTTTTTTTTTTTTTTAAGGTTTTATTTATTTATTTGAGAGAGAGAGAGCACAAGAGGGGGAGGGTCAGAGGGAGAAGCAGACTCCCCGCCAAGCAGGGAGCCCGAAGCGGGACTTGATCCCGGGACTCCAAGATCATGACCTGAGCAGAAAGCAGTGGATTAACCAACTGAGCCACGCAGGCGCCCCTATATCCTGCCTTCTTAACCCAGTGGTTTTCAATTCTTGCTGCACATTAGAATTCATATGGAATCTCAAGGGACCCCAAATAGTCTTAAAAAAGAAGAAAGTTGGAGGTCTCACACTTCCTGATTTCATGTTACTATCATGCTACAACAATCAAAACAGCATGAAACTGCAATACAGACCAATGCAATAGTATAGAGAGCCCAGAAGTAAACCCCCATATATATGTTTCAACAAGGAGACCAAAGTCATTCAATAGGGAAAAGATGGTCTTTTCAACAAGTGGTGTTGGGAAAACTGTATACCCACATACAAATGAATGAAGTTAGACACTTACCTTATATGATACATAAAAATTAACTCAAAATGGATTTAAATATAAGATATAAAATCAGGGATGTCTGGGTGGCTCAGTCGGTTAAGTGTCTGCCTTCAGCTCAAGTCATGATCCCAGGATTCAGAGATCGAGTCCGGCATCAGGCTCCCTGCTTGCTCAGTGGGGAGCCTGCTTCTCCCTCTGCCTACCTCTCTGAGCTCATGCTTTCTCTCTCTCTCTCAAATAAATAAATAAAATCTTTTTAAAAAAGATCTAAAATCATAAAACTCGTGGAAGAAAACATAGAAGAAAAGCTTCATGTCTAAGGATTTGGCAAGGGATATCATGCCAAAAAACAGACAATAAAAGAAAAAATAGATAAGTCTGACTTCTTCAGAATTAAAATTTTGTGCATCGAAAAACACTATCAATGTGAGAAGGTAACCCACAGAATGGGAGAAAATATTTGCAAATCACGTGTGTTAAAGGATTGTTTTCCAGAATATATAAAAAATTCTCACAACCCAACAGCAATAAAACAATTAAAAACTGCACACAGGACTCAAATAGACATTACCCCAAAAGAAGATATGCAAATCTCCAATAAGCACATAAATAGATAGTTAACATCGCTAATTATTAGGTAAATGCAAAACCACAATGAGATACAACTTCATACCTATTAGCTTGGCTACTGCTGAAAAAACAGAAAATAAGTATTGGCAAGCTTGTGGAGAAATTGGAACCCTTGTGCATTGCCAGTGGAATGTGAAACCGTGGGTCTGTTTTGGGATAAAGTACGGTGATTCTTCAAAAAATTAAACATAGAATTACCATGTAGGATATAAGCAAAAGAAATGAAATCAGGGACACGAACAGATATTTGCACACCAATGTTCATATAGCAACATTATTCACAGTAGCCACAAGGTGGAAGTAACCCATATATCCATCAATGAATGAATGGATACACAAAGTGTGGTGGATCCATACAATGGAATATTACTCAGCCTTAAGAAGGAAAACAATTCTGACACAGGCTACAATATGGATGAATCTTGAAGACCTTATGCTTAGTGAAGTAAGCCAGACACAGAAGGACGAATATGATTCCGCTTATATGTGGTCAGAGAGACAGAAACTACTTTGGTGGTTATCTTGGGAGGGGGAATGGGAAGTTAGTGGGTGGAGAGTTTCACTTGGAGAAGTTGAAAAAGTTCTGGGGATGGATGGTAACGGATGGTTGCACAGTAATGTGAATGTAATTAACGCCACAAAACTATACACATAAAATGGCTAAAATGTTACCTGTTATGTAACATATATTTTACCTTAAAAAATAAAATTGCCCCAAAAAAGAGTCAGCTCTAAGAAAAAAGGTTCTGCTAAGCTGGATGACCCTTCAGCTTCCTTCTTTTCCTGGAAACCTCACTCCTGGTGGCCTCTGTCTTCTCTAATGTGGATTCATTGATCTCCAGGGACCCAGTGGTCACTCAGGGATTTCCCTTCCCAGCTCTGTTGTTGGAGCCGCTGCTTCCCTAATCTATGTCTTGATTTATTCCCTTGTTTTGGTGAACAATAGTCTCTGTGAAAGGACTCATGGGTATTAAACCTTCTGAGTCCTTGCATGTTCTGGGATGTCTTTATTTTGCGCTTTGCTGAATTGCAATTCAGTTTCCCTGCGAATACGCAAGGCATTTCTCTATTTGCTTCTAGCATCCAAGTCGGTGCTCTGTAGTCATTCCACGGCAGCCTATGATCTCTATTTTTTGGGTTTATTGAATCTGATTTCCAACTGAAAGATTGTCTCCGTCAGAGTATTATGCTGAGCGAAATAAGTCAGTTGGAGAAAGACAATTATCATATGGTTTCACTCATATGTGGAACATAAGAAACAGCGAAGAGGATCACAGGGGAAGGGAGGGAAAAGTGAATGGAAAGAAATCAGAGAGGGAGACAAACCATGAGAGACTCATAACTCTAGGAAACAAACAGGGTCACTGGAGGGGAGGGGGGTGGGGGGTTGGGGTAACTGGGTGGCGGGCATTAAGGAGGGCACGTGATGGGATAAGCACCGGGTGTTATATGCAACTAAGAAATTTTTGAACACTACATCTGAAACTAATGATGTAAGTTGGCTAATTGAATTTAAATAAATAAATTTAAAAAATAAAGAAAAGGAAAAAAAAAGGTTGTCTCCCTCTCCATGTTTTTGTAAAATTAACCAGATAATTGGTGAATATCATTCACCGATGTTTTCTCCCCATGTTTACCCACTGGGTTCATCCTTTACTCCTTGCTGTGCCCAGGAAATTGTTGGAACTCCAGAGCTATAACCTGACTGTCTACAAGGGGTGTAGTAAAGTGTCCCCAGGCTTCAGTTTTCCCTGATTCCTTGTTTTATTTCAAAATAGGGTTGGAGTTGGAGTTGCTATTTATTTCTCTAAAAATCTAAAAGTACATCCCCTGAAAAGCAAAACATCAACTAAATAAAAATCCCTATTTGTCCAAAAACTTAATTTGTGAGCTATCATGTGTTACCTTCATATTTTCACTTTAGACTGTTATCATTAACTGAGAACCAGTCATTGCAGAGACTGGGTCCTCCCACTTCATACAGCATGATGCTGTGGGTTAAGAAAACATATTTCAGATTTCGTTTCACTTTTGTTTTGTTTTGTTTACTTTGTGCCTTTGTATGTGTTCCCATCTAAGTGTTTTCAGTCTTTAAATAAATATTTAAGACCCAGATCTATATTTGGATGCATGCATAATCAACATCACCTTCAGTTAAACCTTCTGCATTTTGCAACAAATGGCAGAAATTGACCTTGATATTTTCCAGGAGGACAAATTCATAAATATGAAAACAAAAAAGAAAATCCTGCACCACGATAGCAAATGACTCAGTGCAGCTTCTGTAGCGAAGGCCGGCACACTTATGAAAAGTACAATAAATTATATAATACCACAAATCAGCACAGATAATATGAGCCTGTGCCTTTTCCTTAATGCTGGCAATTTTTATGTATCTAAGCCCTTGTGTGCTTCACCTTCAGTGGGTTTTGTTCATAAAAACTAAACATTCACCCCCCCCAGGTGAATCTGTCATTTAAAATCCTACTTTTGCTTTGTTAGAGATGCTTTGTGTGGGAGGGAATAAAACCACCCTTTGTTTTTTTGTTTTGTTTTGTTTTTTCATGTAAAGAGAGAGTTAGAGAAAACATTGGTGAAGGAAATCTATAAATAACATTTTTTAAAATGGTCACTGTTTGACCTCCCTGACTCAATAAAACCTTGGTAACAGAACAGCTAGGCTTTAGACCAGGAGGTTGGCTGGGATTTCACCATGCCTTAATTTTTTTTAACTTATCCTTTGCCAGGTGTAGAAAGGGTCCATGGCTAAGCAAAGGAAGAAGGAGGGAGTGAAGGAAAGAATTAGGGAGTGTGTAAATAGAGACCTAAGGTGTGGTGTCTACAGATCTGAGGTGCTCCCCAAGAAGTTACACAGCTACACTTGACCTTCTCAAGGACAGGCCGACTGCGCGCTCCACCTCTTCTCCCTTCCCTGCAGGCTCCCAGAAGATTCAGTTTGTTTTCAGCCCTGCGTAGCAGCCTCTAACATTCCCTCCTGCCCGGATATCCACCTCGCCCTCCTCGTTCCTCCTCAGGACTTAGTGGAGAGTGGGCCCAGTACCTCCACTGCCCTGTTACTTGCTACTCCCAAAGACAGGTCCTTTTAAACCACGCTTAGTGCATAGATGGAGGATGCATGTGAAGAACCATGTGATCAGTACGGTACAGGGGCTGTAGGGTCACTGTCGCATTCTCCCCTTCCAAATAACTGTCAGATGCAGGCATTATCGTCTGTCAAGGAAGTTAGAGAATTCTGTCCAGGTCACTTCAATGCCCCTGTTCTTTACACTACACCATGTGCCGCTGGTCCAAGTGGCAGGGTCTTACAGTGTTCCAAGGCCAGTGGTTTCTAGCTCCTGACCAGAAGCCCTCCGAGCGTTCTATTGCCTCAGCTTCTTACCCAGCCCCTCCTGCCACCCAGAGGAAGGATGTCGTGTACCTTTTGTTCTTTGAGAAGATAAGTTGCAAATGACAACCTCTAGGGAGCAGCCACAGGCCTTGCGGGTCTTTGTCTGTGCCAGGAGAGAGCATTTCCCTCCACCGTATTTTAGGTCCGTGTCTTCCCCCTGATGCTCCCAGCCCTATCTCCCCAGCCCCAGTGGCTGATGACTTTGGGGCTTGTGAGGTAGTTGGAAAAAAGACCCCCAAATCGGGATTGGACATGCTCTTTCCATTAAAATGGAAATGTTGATATTGTGACAGGAAGGTAAACTAGTAAAAAACCCTTCAATCGTGGCGATGAGACCCCAGTAAGCATGCACTTACATTCTTCCAGTAATCTCAGGTTGCTGAATGTAGCCTGGTGGATGTTTGTAGGACAGAGCTGATTAGGCAGTCATGAGTCAGAGCATGAAGCCAATCCATGTGTCTGTCCATTCGCCACGCACCCCACCACCAGCCACTAGAGTAATTTTGCTATGAAACTTTTGTGTTCACGTACCAAAAGTTCACACTCAGGGGAGGAGGCAGTTCCCTACCTCGGCGTGGATTTTCTGTGTGGCCTCCATTAAGGATCCCAGAAAACACGGTTCTGATGAGCCAGCTATACGGGGCCAGAAGCAGAAAAGGTGGTGTCTTAGAGTGTTCCGGCTGGGATAACAGACCACCACAGACTGTGTCACTAAACAATGGATAATTATTTCTGGAAAGTCCAAGATCAAGGTGTGGGCAGATTCAGTTCCTGGTGAGAGCTCTCTTCCTTGTTATGTCCTCACAGGGCAGAGAGGGAGAGGAGAAGCAGGCTCTCTTGTGTCTCTTTTTAGGACATGAATCCCGTCATGGGGCTCCATTTTCATGACCAATTGACCTCCCAGTAGCCCCACCTCCACATACTATGACAACGGGGATTAGGGTTTCAACATAGAAAGAACACAGACATTCAGCCCCAGCAGGTGGGGTAGCACAGGAAGGGGCTCCTGAGGGCCCGGCCCAAGCCAAGACGGGCGGCGGTGGTGGTCGCAGCAGTGACACTCAGAGATACTCAACAGTGGGAAACAGCTCAACAGTGGATGTCAGAGGCAAGGGCAAGAAATTTCATGCGGCTTTAGGGAATTGAGGCGTGGGTAGTAGATGGTCCTAAAGAAGGCTTGAATAGGAGAGGAAACACAACTGTCATGAATCCCACCGAGGAATTCAAAGGTCTGTTGGTGAGAATGAAGGAGTGGGGATTCCCATTTCTAATTAAAGGACAGATAGAGGTCCTGCAATCCCAGGGGTTAACATGAACCAGCAAGATAAAGATTATTCATGTTAATAGGATTCATTTTTTAATCCCTGGCCAGTGTTGAATAACATGGTTTACAGCTATCAGAAAGAAATGCCAGCATTCTTGATCTTCACCATCATTTAAATGGGAGAGAGAAGAATTGTTCTTTTCACTTGTATGCATCAGTGTTTGTGGTAGAAAGGGTCCCATGAATTTTCTGGGGGTTTGCTCCCAATCCAAGTATCTGCTTTGGTGGTTTGAATCCCAACTTAGAAATGTATGATATTTATCCTTCTGGACGTATGAGTGTTTTCCCACTAGCCAACACTAGCTCAGGTCACCGAAAACATAACACAGCAATTATACATTTCCTGTCACCTTGCTGGCTGCTTTCTCTCACTCCCAGGTCCTCGACAGGCAAACTTATTCCACGATTGTCTGTTCCAGGCCCACATCTCTGCGTCTCACGGCTCTCCCATGTGTCATTGGCGTCTCTTCACTGGCCCTACCTCAGCTGTTTTGTGTGGGTCCCTCATTATGTACCAAAGCCCTCTGCTCATATAATGTTACTCTTGGAAACTGGACTTTTCCAAAAGGTTCTTGGATCAACTTTTAAGTCAAGTCTCTCCCCTTGGGTCCTTTTTAAATTGTCACTTTGCATTTTCATTTGGTTACCTTTGGGTCTGCAATGCTGCTTATCTACGGCAGCATCCTGGGTGATGCACCCCTTCCTTAGGGCCTCCTTAGTTTTTGCTCACATTAACTTTTCACCCAGAGTCTGCTCCTAACATAGTTCTATTTGGGAAAGGGTAATTTCAATGTTGTTTCCTTGTGGGACAAGTTTCAGGGGCTGAAAACACCCTATATGTTCTTTGAGTTGACCTTGTTCTCCCACCACACAAGTTCGGTGGGGCTCAAGTTGTAAATGTAGTTCGCTCACCTCCAGCTCTTAATGAAAAACTTGCTTGCTGAGCAGACAAGACTCTTCATCACAGGTAAGTCCTGTCCTCTAAACGTGCGGGTGCCCCAGCCAGAAGAATTTCCTTTTAGCAACTTTCGTATTAAATATTAAATTGCCTGTGTGTTGCTCTTTGGCATTTTCAAAGCAACTTAACATGGCATTACTTACCCTATTGTACAGTTGAGGAAACTGAGACCCCCCAAGAAGTGGCTTACTCCCCCCAAATTAAAGCTGAAGGCAAATACAGATATTTTGAAATCTCTACTAGAAAACGCTACCCTGTGATACCGTGACCCTTTCCTTAAGATCAGGTCCCACTGGACATCACTCCCTTCTCATTGCTCTTTCTCCCCCTTCTGTGTATTTTCTTTTTCTTTTGGGCAGAGTTATCTCATTTATTATTGATATTGAATAAGGAAGACTTAGCAGGAACTTGAGAAATAATGACTTACACTATCTCCTTTTGGTTCTAGGATAACAGAAAAAAATATATTCTTTTTTTTAAGATTTTATTTATTTATTTGAGAGAAAGAAGGTGAGTGAGAGAGCGTGAGTGGGGTGGGTGGGGGGAGGGGCAGGGAGGGAGGGAGAAGCAGGCTCTCCGCTGAGCAGGGAGCCCCACACCAGGCAGGATCCCAGGACCCCGGGGTCATGACCTGAGCCGCAGGCAGACGCTTAACTGACTGAGCCATCCAGGCACCCCAGAAAAAAATATATTCTTTAAAGAACAAAATTTTAGTATGAAAATTTGTCATGTGCACCGAAAAGAGACTTGTTTCTTTTCAGTGTGGTGAGCAAAGTTTGGAATGGAATGGATTATTCAGCTTCTGACAACACTCAGACGCCTTAGTAGGCACTCATTTTATAATGCTCACTACTCTGCATTTGCTGTTATTGTTGACAAGAATATAGATATTAGTTAATAACTGAAAAATTTTCAGAGAGATATATGTGCTACAGATGTATGTACGTGTGTCCATGTATATTCATGTGCATATAAACATACATTTCTGTACAAGAAAAATACAAATGATGCCAATAGAATGATAAAACTCTAATCTCTCTCTCTCTCTTTTTACTATTTTAGGCAAATGTTTGGCCTTTATTGCACTCGTATGGTTGATTTCTTTTATCCTTTAGAGTGCTTTTGCTATGGTTTTCTGCTCAGCATAATAATTTCTATCTGTATGAAATTACTCTGATTGCTACCTGCAAGGCTCTGTGATTTCAGTTGTTTGAGGAACATGGTGCCATTCAGATAATCTTCAAAAATGCAAATAGTCACAGGAATGTCCACAAAAGTCAGTTTCCCACATTATACTGAAGAAAAAATAGAAGCAGAAGTGTGATAATAGTGACTTGGTACAAAAGAACCAAAACACTGCGGGGCTGTGGCTCAAGCTTCAGAGGAGGAAGGCAAGACAGTGTTCTAGTTGAGAGTTCTCACTGATTGGCGCTATAACCTTGACTGCCTCAAACTCTGACTTTCATGTAAAATCAAACCGACAAAAGACTTTCTGTCAGATTTTCCGATTCTACTTGGAACATTTTTAGAATACGCTCCCTGATGTTTATGATTAGAGTGTCTACCTCTTGACACTCGTTGCACCAGGCTATTTTTAAGCCTCTGCACAGATTTTTGCTTTCTTGAGCTTCAGGACTTCTGATTTCTGCGTGTCAAAGTCAAGCTTCCAGCTGTTTAAATCATACACGGGGGCAGAGTCAGTCCAATTACTAGGGGAGCCTCTGGGAGTTGGTGTGGTTAAAATGACAAAGAGTGAAAAAGAAAGGATCAGAAAAACTGGACTCAGGGTCTTCATAAGTACAACGCCCAGGCACATGACTCCCCTGTGTGTGGTTGGAACACCCATTTTAGGGATTGTAAAGGCAGTTACTAATGAGTCCGTCCTCCCTCTTGTTTGTCTGTGAATAAAGTAGTCGGACTTCTCAACCTTGGCACTATTTGCATTTGGGACCAGACCATTCTTGGCTGTGGAGGGCTGTCCTGTGCATTAGACAATTTTTAGCAGCATCCCTGTCCTCTCCGTAGTAGATGTCAGTAGTCCCCTCTGGTTGTGACAATAAAAAATGTCTCCAGACATTGCCAAAAGGCCACTTAGGTAAGAGTGTGGAGCAAAACTGCTCCTAGAAGAGAAGCACTGAAATAAATGTTCAATGCATTTATTCATTAAGGTACAATTTTCTAAATTATTGGCTCCCAAACATTTCTTTCCCTCTTGCCTTAGAAAGGGAAGTGATAAAGCTTTACACTTATATGCCCTCTAATACATATTACATTTTTCTAATGCTGATTTTTTTTTTTTTTTAGAACAGTAGTGACTGCCTTAGAAAGACAACTCATTTTTTTTGAGGATCTGTTCACAGAGTCTCACAGGATACTTGCTCCCATTATTTTTCTCTTGCCTTTCTTCTCCCTACCCCAATTCTTCCAGAACCTCTAGAGAAAGTAAAAGAAATGAAGGTGGTTCTTGCTGCTGTAAGGTTGAACGTGTGATGTTGCATTTTGGGGATATTGCTAGATATAAGAGAAAAGAGAGAAAGTAATATGAGGGGTTATTAAGCCAGAGTGAATTCTAACTCAAAGAGGCAGGGGGCAGGGAGTTGGTGATATGTACTATTAAACATTTTGGCAAAACGTGGCTATGTCCTCTTTACATATATATCTGTCCTGGCTAAGAATGCACTGAGAACTTAGGTACTCACCCTAGACTTTGGAAAACAGACCTCTACAATTTTAGAGATAGTTATAGAGAGGGGCCCACAAGAAATGTGGCTTTGGTGGGAAAGAATGGTCTCGAGTATCATAAGATAAATTTCAGTGAGGAAACAAGAGGTACCACCCAAAGAACCAACACGGCAGAGCTAAGGAACCGGAACCCAAGAACCCTGATTTTAAATTCCTTTTCATCCTGCACCATACCCCTTACTTTTTTGTGTGTTGTTTATACTTTTTTTTTTTTAAACACTACACTTAAGCTGTTAATATCACGCAGATTGTGCCTCGATCTTTGAGGTAAGATAGACATTACTAAATCTGTTTTGGAAAATCTTCAAAAGGAGTAATTCAGTCTAATTCATTTCAGTTTACACTGTGGTTTAGGCCCAGAGGTTAACAGTCATGAGAGTATCCCTTGGCATTGTCTTCCATGGATATATTTCCCTTGAAATAAAGAGGAAAAGAAGTGACTGGATTTGGGTATTGTTAGTATCGTCTGCATTGATATCTTTTTAATTTCACTGATTCTTTTCCTTTTTAACATGGTTACCTTTGTCTTGTTCATTAGCTGAATCTGTGTTGCTCCCAAAGCAGCAGAGACTTTTATGGGAAGTCTTCATGTATCTTCTTGCTTCCTTAAGCTTTTAGACAAGCCAATCACACCTCTGAAACCTTTGGAAATATTCAATTTTAAAACAAGCTTGAAAGTGACAATATTTAATCTTTGACTTTGGCGAGATCTTTGTATATTTGAGTAGATTTTACAAACTCCTCATGTTGTGAGCCTATTCATTTCTTCCTATCAACATCCTCCCCCAGATCACCCAGAAACTCTGAATTTAGGTGTGTATTTTATAGAATCAGGTTCACAATTTATTGCTGAATCGATTTTGGCTCTAGAAGACAAATTTCAAAGGAGGAGCTTTAATTCCCTTGGTTTTAGCAAAGAAAATTGTCCAAGTGCTTAGACCATATTGGTCTCAAATAAAACAAAAGATGTAGATATTGGCTGAAGATAAAAAATATAACCAGAATAGATTCTGACAGTAACTCCATTTTTAATCATATTCTTTAGGAAAAAACTTCATGATATGCCATATATAACATGGATACATGAAAAGCTGTCTTAGAGTTTCAGGGAGATTTCTCCCTCAAATTGTAACAAAGTACGGTACTTTTCCCTAAGGCTCTTTATTTTAAAAGATAGAGATTTTGAAATATTTCATCACTTTCTAAACTTCAAAATCCAGAATGTAAGTGCTCTCCAGTGTGAACTTGAGCCACTACGGGCTCTGAAAACAGAACACCGTGTGACTGAAATGCTCGGATTCAAGTCCTCACAGAGTTCATAACCCTTTTTGAGAAACTGAACGTCTCCCATACCAGGGGCCAGAAGGTGAAATGTAAGAAGAATCAAATAGTCTTTAATTCTTTTTAACCAAATAAATTTCCCATCAGAATGGGCTACAGCATTTTTCTAGGCCAGCATAAAATGAACACGCAGGAGACTCTTGTTCAAAACTTATGAAAAATTTCAGGATAGTGATAATTAAAACAAGTGAGGAGCTCTTCTAAGCATGACATTGAAAAAAAAATAAGCATGACATTGTTTTTGAAGATTTTTTTCATTTGAGAGAAAGAAAGAGAGAGAGAGCCAGCGAGAGCACGAGTGGAGGGGGTGAGGGAGGGGAGGGTGCGAGGGGGAGGGAGAAGCAGGCTTCCCGCCGAGCAGGGAGCCCGATGGGGGGCTCGATCCCAGGACCCTGGGATCATGACCTGAGCTGAAGGCAGACGCTTTACGACTGAGCCACTCAGGCGCCCCTAAGCATGACATTTTTGAAGAGAGACATATTTTCCTTCTACTTACGGAGTTCTTCCTTTTGGTTCAGCTGGGTACTTTGTAACTCGGTGCATGGCTTTAATTGTTCAGAACAGGTCAGGGAGATACTTCCATGATCCATCTTGTTTGAACAAGAAAATGTGATTTTTGAATAATATTGTAAGCCCTTTAGCCCAAAACATTTAAACCAAGCTGTATTTTTTTAAATGTAGACATCTGCAATTGTAAGAAACACTGTTGTTTTATGTACCGTTGGGGGGGGGGGAAGATGCTACTATTAAGTATGATGCATCATCCATTGTAAAATGAACTGTACGTTCTGAGACACTGCAACGTTTTAGATCTTAGCATTGATGAAATTGTGGATCTCCGTGGAGAGGTTTGCAACGCCGTGAGCTACCTCTCATCATCTCCTTACCACGTAATGTGAAAAGGCTCTCTTGTTGATAAGAATGAGGCATAGAAGGTTAAAGAGATGTGCTAAGGTCACATACCTCGTCAGGGGTAAGGTGGGAGCGTAGCCCACGGGGCTGAATCGAATGCTTTCTCCCCTTAGCTTAGCTGCCTTGTCTCTTCGGCAGCATCTTTCTCTGGATAAGAGAAGGTCACTTATAAAAAGAAAGAAGAAAATGACAGAGAACTGGAGAGAAAAGGAGAACTGTGCACACAAACATTTTCTTTCACTACATATATATGTATAAATTTACTACATATGTGTATTTATATATATGTATGTATGTATGTATGTATGTATTTTAATGTAAGCTCTACACCCAACATGGGGCTTGAACTCACAACACCAAGATCCCGAGTCGCATGCTCTGCCGACTGAGCCAGCCCGGTGCCCTTCTATATGTATTTTAAACGACTCTTGGGAAGCATTACTTTTTGTGTGAAGTTTAATCAATTTATACTTCATTTTTAATTAGTTTCAAGATGTTGATTTTATATCTATGTCTCATTTCAAGCTGTTGATATGTATGTACTTACACATGCCTTTTCTATTTTGAGGGGTGAGTGATAGAGTTATTTGTGCAGCAAACACCATGAAAGTTTAATGCAGACCTCTACATAAACCTACCCATTAAGATGAAAGACATTTCGGTAAATATGCCACAGGATCAATTAAGATTATGTAAGGGCTGTCATCTCTGTTTAAAGTGTCTTGAATGTGAGTGACCTGGAATTGCCAAAGAACTTTTTTTTGAGATGTTTAGCAGAAACTATTTCTTCCTTATCTGCATCCACCTTCCCGATACACACGAACACGACGCGCCCACGTGCCATCTCCTGAAGCCTCTCTTGCAACCTTACAATCTCATAACTGAAGTTCACGGTGCAATGGTTGTCACTTACGTTGCTCTCCCTGAGAGACGGGCTGGGACTTCAGAGTGTGAAATCTTCCTGGCAGCCTTCATGCCTCACCCCCACTCCATCCTGCTTTGGGAGAAGGGGGCCTGGGCTGGGATGTGGAGCCGTGGGAACCTGGCTTCCACACACTGGATCCCCTGGGTGGAGGTCGCGCTTCCCCTGAGAAGTCAGCAGGACCAGGTGGTCCAGACGCCTCTGGAATTCCAGCGGGGCAATGGCAAATGGGCACCGTGGGCTGTGTCTGCATGCCAACGACTAAAGCTCAGACATCCAATACAAAGTACTGGTGCCAAACAAAAGCTAACTATTAAAGTCGATCCTTGGGAAGCGGAGGGGTAAAAGGAAAAGGGATTTGGAGAAAAGCTGTTGGCAATGTGGCTCTTAAGACTCACACTGCCTAACACAAATTCAAGTTACATTCTTCCAAAGACATTCTTCAGCTGGAAAGCCACAACTGGTGGAAATCTGCGAATGCCTTGGATAGCAGTGGACTTAGTCAGATTTAGGTGGGAAAAATTAAACAAGGAATGTTTTTAGAAAATCGACTTTAGTTCCTAGCTGCCTCTCCCTTCTCTTTTTTCATTTTGCTTTTCTCTTGCATCTTAGTAGGAAGGGGGGAAAGAAAAGATATCCATTCTATTTTTCCTTAATTTTCATCTTGCAGCTCATTATCTCAATCAGAATGTCACAGTTGAGTGCGTTGATTTCTGAGGAAAATTCCAGCAGGTTCTTGCAGCTCTTGATGAACTGTGGCTAATCGCTGCAGTTAAATTTTCTGTCATGACCCGAAACGGATTCTAGGTGTGTGATTGGCAGGAAGGTTAAATAAAGAAATGGCGTGCAGAAGGGATCGTATGCTTTCTTGGCTCTTGGGGATCTGGAAGGGGAGGAAGAGGTCAGGGATCGTGAAACAGTAACCATCTAAGACCAATTGAAGAACAATTTTATCAGAACCCAAAGGGGGTCCCAGCATAATCGTGTACATTGATGGAGAGGCTGCAGGTACCCGTAGAATACAACATCTGCCACGACAAAAGGTGGAAGAATCTGGTCTACACAAGGACGTTTCCCATCAAACATACAATGAGACCTTGTGAGCAGGGCATTGTATTGTTAGTCACTGGAGCTCCAAAGAGGACTTGGCAATGAATGAAGAGAGCTACCTCCCAGTGAGAGCGGCTAGAAGCAAGGACTGGGCGTTTGAATCTCTTCTTACCTCTAGCTGGGTCCTCCACACTCAGTCTCTCTCTGCTTTCAGTCTCCCCATTTGTGAAATGAAAGAAATAGAAACTAATTTACCTCCCAGGGTGTCTTCCTAGCATAATGTATGGAAGAGGCTTGGAAGAATGGAGCAATCTGAAGACATTCCGGGCCAGAGTTAAGATCAGTTAGCTGGAGAATTAAAGTACATGAGGCTTGAAATGAAAGAATGCAAGACCCAAACCTGTAGTGTCCCACCCCTCAAAAAAGGAAGGCAATATATAAAGCAAGAAAACAGAATTGTGTGGAAGAGGAGCCTGGGGTAGGGGACGCCTTGGGGGTGTGGTTGGTCAGACCAGGTGTCTGGGAATCTCTGTAGACCGACCTTAGGTATGCACTGAAAACCTGGAGGGATGGCCATAGGTTACAATCTACAGAATTTACGAGATCAGGGAAAAGCTATGATTGTCGGTGGCAATGGAAATGGATGAGAGGAGCTAAAGAGAAACAAAAGGCAACATAGTCAGAAAGGGTGAGGAGAAGCAAAAGGTCCAAGGGAAGTGGGACTATATGGGATGCAAATGCAGTTGCAGAAAACAAACCTCGTTAGAGTAAACAACCCAAACCTAAAACTAAAACAAGCAAAAAAGCCTCCTGTCTCCCCTCCCCAGCCAAATAGATTGTTTGAATTACACAGACAGTTAAGCCCGAATGGTTATCTGGTTGCTTCTCACAGACACAGTCTTAATTTGCAGTTCTTTTTTTTTTTTTTTTTTTTAAGATTTATTTATTTATTTGACAGAGAGAGAGCACAAGCAGGGGGAGTGGGAGAGAGAGAGAAGCAGGCTTCCCTCGGAGCAGGGAGCCCGATGTGGGGCTCGAGCCCAGGACCCTGGGATCATGACCTGAGCTGAAGGCAGACGCTTAAGCAACTGAGCCACCCAGGCGCCCCCTTAATTAGCAGTTCTTAACGTGGTCTCAGAATATACAGAATGAGGTCCTGGCAGGGTTGGGGGGAGGTGCAAATAAAACGAAGTGAGTCGTGAGTCGTGGCTCAGAACCATCCAGTGTGTCTGCAGTGGGTCTCAGAACGAAGCAGATCTTTCCTTGCTGCTGGAGCCATGGGCAGAGGCATGATGGATGCATTTGGGGAAAGTAGGCAGGGTGGGTGAGGGGCGCACGTCTCCCTCGTTCTTGTCCTGTCTCTGGTAGAGTCAGCAGCGGACCAGGCAGAAGATGGGGTCAGGAGAGTGTTCTTTGTACTCTAAAGCAAAGGATCCCATGCTGCCTTCCTCTGGCTATGACAGTACCTGCATTTCCAATGCTGGAGATACGACACAGGGGAGCAAGACGTAATAAATCACTGGTTTGGGAACCAACCCAGATCAAACCTTATTTTCAAGGCAATGTGAATGGAAACTAAGCGTTCAGAATTGAGGCTGTCTTATTCCTTCTTTCCATTGCAGCAGCTGCTCAGCCCCCGTAAAGTCACCGGCATCCTGGTCACGTATCGGGAAGCACCTTCCCTAGCACGATCACCTTCCATGGAATCTCAAAGAGGTTTTTTTCTCAACTGCACTTGGATAATTTGTGGCCTCGGGGAAGGCATCGGGCTTGTTCGAAGTATGCATGTATTGGATATTGAATATTTTTCTTTGAAACTCAAGAGGAGAGATATAGCAGAGAACAAAACAGATTTCCCCTCTCCTTCCTGCCTCTGTGCCTTTCTGGCACTGAAAATACTACATTCCTCAGTAGGCACAGCAGGTAGACCCAACCGGGGAAGATGGGCTCATTCTCCCACAGCTTTTGTCCTCAACACCTTTTCCTTCTTTGAGTCCCTTTCCGAAAAGAACTTTCCTAGCAATAGGCTTTGGATGGGAAGAATTAAAAATAGAGAATGTCCTGGCTCCACTGCGATCTTATCTCAGACGAAACTGAAGAGCAGTGCGGAGGGGTCCTGTCTAAACACCTGGCGGTGCTCATGGCTTAACTGTCCCCCAGGGGTGCATCACCCTTAAATCAAGACCACAGGCTCTGGGCCCTGGAAAAGTAGTTCTTGGACACATCTCGGGACCTTTCACCAAAGGCTCATACCTTCCATGACATATGGACATTTTAAGATCTGCAAATAAATTATATTAGGTAATAAAAGGGCTTTCTGTAAGCTCAGAGTGGCACATGGAAAATTCTGGGGGACTTTCAAAGTTCTCACAATAAAGGAGACTGGGACACACATCATTTCTGTGCGTTTATGTGTTTAGTTTGAGAAAGAAAACACCGATCCCATTTCCTAGGAAAATGGCACTACCTCCTAATTGGCTACCCCCCTTTATCCCCTAACCACCCCCACCCACCGTTCTCTTTTTCTATGAAATATAAGTGAAGACAACTTTCCCTGGAAGTGAGCCCTAACCCTGATTTTATGCCGCTTATTTGAAATGATTTAAAACAAATATTTTTGTGAACTTTGGATCCTCAAATTGGGAAAAACTGTTTATAAACAGATACTGACATGGTTGATGACATACTTGGCTCAAAAAAATGTAAGCCTTCCTTCAAGCTGGCCCCCTGAAATAGTATTTGTAAATGATGAATTTGTGTGTAAAGGGACAATTTCCTGTAAATCAATGTACCTTACTTTAGATTTCAGTTTAATACCAAAAAACCCCTGTCCTTGGAAAACAAATGGCATACAAATTGCCTATGATCTTCATAGGAAAAAGCCATATGTTATTTGGGGTGATTTATCTAGACTTTCAATCCCTTCTCATTGGAAACCTGCATTTCTCAATAATGTTCCAATTAAACTAACACAGCAGAATCAATCTGGGATACCTGTGTTGATAATAAATGGACACAGGCTGATTCTTTGGGTATTTTCATTGTAGGATGCACCCTAATAAAGAAATAACAAGAGATGCTTTTAGTAATGCCATTACCATGAAATGGCTTTTGGTTTTTCCAGTTTCAGACCTTCTCAGAGCTATTTCAGTTATTAAAGAGAAGAGCAATAAACAAGGGCCACTCACCAAGACTGAGGACAAACACGATGGAGTAAATCTACAGGAAAATCCGCTTCTGGTTTCAGCCATACTATCCCAGACAGGGAGTTGAAGCTAGTCTCACTTTTAAGGTGTGTTAGAATAGCAGATTTTTGGTCTCTGAGGAGGTATTTGTAAAAGTTTTGTGTGATTCTGCTCGTCTTTTAAGAGAATATAGGCAAAAACACTCTTATCTAATGGGTTCTTCTCTCTCAGAAATCAAATTCCTCACTCCATAAATTTAGGCGATAGGGAAGTACATTGTTGTTTCCTGCCTCTCGGGAATCTTGGCGCCAATTGAGAGGAGCGTGAAAGCGCCCCCGGGAGCATTTTGACTCAGAGCTCGCAATTAAATCCTAGGAGCTGGAGTCTTTTGCACGGTCTCTGGAGGGCTGGAGAGCTGTAGGGATCCTGCAGTCTAGAGAGGGCCCAAACCACTACATCTAACAGTGCTTTGCATTTGTTAGGCGAAAACAGGATGAGGGCAGCAATGAAATTCGGGAAGCTACTGTCCAACTCAGCGCTTCCAGCTTCCAGAAGAAATGGCTCAAAGGTCATTATCCAGGAATGTTTGATGCTAACAAACACCTTTCCCCTGTAATGTAAATAGGATGGGAACCTGGACTAGGATTTTGACACTGGTTTCTTTAACATCATATTCTAGCCCAAAGGTCTTGTTCCATGACTTTTTATGTGACATTTGGCAAGTAGTTTTATTTGGTCCTCATTTTTGCCTCCAACAAAGTGATGACAATATTTTCTGCCGCAAATAACCTGAAAGGGGTCTTGTAAAAACAGTATGGGCATATACATAAATTATTTTTTCTCCTTGTATTAAAATAAATAAACACAACGTACTTTATAGGATTGTTATTTTTATTTTCAGAAACATGAATCTCAAGACAAGCATGATTTGCAGTATCTCATATTTCTAGAGCACTGTATGGCTTACAAAACATTTTTTTTACATACAGTAACTCATTTGATATATACAAAAATACGAGAAGACAATTCAAGGAACCAGATAGATGCCATTTTTTCATTTCATAAGTAAAGAAATGAAGAACCGGTAAGGCTAAATGATTTATTTTAGGTCACAGAGTCTTGAAAAGAGTACTGAAAGCCCCTGATTTGTGATAATTGTCAATTAGTCTTTCACTTTTCTTAGGTGCCAGAGTTTTATGGATCACTAAATTTGTCTGTACTTCTGAGCCAAGTTGCTTAAAATCTTAATATTCTGATTTTTCAAGTATTGCGATTCCAGGGCAGAAACAAAACTGTGACCAGTCTGTTGGGGTTGTGAGTCAAGATGTGAAAGATCTGACAACATGGTAAAACTCAGCCTTGATGCCTCATAAACAAACTGACTTAATCAATAGGGGATTTCTATTTCTAATTCTTTTTTTCTAATGGAAAACAGTGTTAGTATCCAACTATTTATTTTGTGCAACACTTTTTGAATTTCTTCCCTCCTTACCCTTTAATAGTTCCTCAGAGTCTTTTTGTACACTAAGTTCTTACTCCCCTGGCCCCAGTGTGTGGTCTCAGGGTGGGCCCCCTAAAAGAGCAGTACGGTCATAATCCTTTCCCTGAGAGTCATGGGCAGAAGGAAATTCAGTCTTTTCCAGTGGGTAGGCCTGTGGTGGATACATTTCTGGGGCTATGGTTATCATCACATAAATTCCAGAGCAGAAGAAGCACACACACACACACAGTTGGGGTGGGGTGGGAATCTGAAATAAAGCCTTTTAAGGGAAGAGGCGAGAATTAAAGGCAGTCCTGACAGATTTCCAAATCCTTGTCGGGTTCTTGTGGTCTCCTGGCCCTTGAGTTCTGGACTACAGCCCTGGAGCCTTACTCGGAGATGAACCTGAATTGAGGGTGTTTAAGATCACCTTTCAATCCAAATGAAACAATTGTTCAAAGTAATGTGCCTTCTCAGGCGGAGCATTTCCCATTCAGCTTTTTAATCTGTGCCATGTGTCATAAACACAGTGAAGCAATAATGTAATTATGTGAAGGACAGAGTGGAAATTAAAAGGAGGAAATGCGGTCCGGTGGTTAGATTGGCAGACTAAATGTCAGGAGTTCTGTTTCTGTTTTTGACATGACTCTGAGGACTCAGCCCTGGGCTCCCTGGTATCACCTCGAGAGCCCCAGAGCCTAGATCTGTCTCCTACTTAAATGAACATAGCTTTTGATACACTGGGACCCCTTTGATGGCAGAAGATGCCCTTAAAAATGGATCCCATGCAGAATGAAAATCTAATTCCATAGCTGGCCCATACTTCCTTGTCTACAAAACAAGGACAGCATAAATCATGCCTGATGGGGCTGGTTTCAATTATGGGAATCAAAGCCAACCTACTTTTTATCTTGTGACATAGTTACCAGCTCAACACAGAGGAAATTCGGTGCTATGGGACTGACAGTTTTTTCCATATATTCGAATAGAGACAAGTGCTCTTCTTTTTAAATTCTGCCCTTTGGCTTCTATAGTCAAATCATTTCTCTTTCAAAACCATGATGTGGTAGCACCTTTTAGTCCAAAATGTTGTATGTTTGCTTTTACAATTTTCTCATTGACTAAAAGAATCATGGCATGTTCCTACTTACACATAACATGATTGTTTATGTAAAAAGTGCCCCCTGAAGAAAGTACTTACGTATAAATTAAACAAAACATGTACAGGATCTGTATACTGAAAGTTATATAATGCTGATAAAAGACAAAGAATACCTAAATAAATGGAGAAATATCCTGTACTCATTGATGGGAAAATCTAATATAGTAAAGATACCAACTCTCCCTAAATTGATCTAGAGGTTTAATGTAATTCTTATTAAAATACCAGCCAAAGGTTTTTGCAGACATGGACAAACTTATCCTAAAATTTATGTATAGAGATGAAAACCCTACAATAGCTAAAATCATCTTGGCAAGGAAGACTAAAGAGAGAGGAATCACTCTACCCTCTCTTAAGGCTGACTATAGAGTTATAGAAATGAAGACAGCATGGTCTTGGCAGAGGGACAGACATAAACAACAATGAAACAAAATAGAAGACCTAGGTATAGAACCGCACAAATGTGCTTCTTCGATTTTTTTCAAGAAAAGTGCAAAAGCCTTTCAATGGAGGAAGATAGCTTTTTTAGAAAATGTTGCTGGAGCAATTGGACATCTATAGGTTAACAAAAACAAAAAACTTCAACCCTGCACCTCACACCTTATACAAACTTAATTCAAAACAGACCACTGACATAAAAATAAAGTGTAACATTATAAAACTTTCAGAAAAACACTTCGGAGAAAATCTTCAGGATCTGCAACTAGGCAAAAAGTTCTTAGATCTGATGCCAAAAGCATGATCCATAAAAGGAAAAGCTGATAAAATGGACTTCATCAAAATGTAGACATTTTCCCCTGCAAAAGACCCTCTTAACAAGATGAAAAACAAGCCACAGATTAAGAGTATTTGCAAACCACATACCAACAAAGGACTAGTATGAACTCTATATAAAGTACTCTTAAGACTCAATGAGCACTGGGTGTTATATGCAAATAATGAATCATTGAACATTATGTTAAAAACTAATGATGTACTATATGTTGGCTAGTTGAACATAATCAAAAATTTAAAAAAAAGAAATCACAAAAAAAAGACTCAATGGTAAAAAACCAAATAATTCAATTAGAAAATGGGCAAAAGACATGAGCAGACATTCCATTGAAGAGGATTTACAGCAAATACACATATGAAAAGGTGCTCAGCATCAATAGCTATTAAGGAAATGAAAATTAAAAGTCTAATGAGGCTATCACAATACACCTATCAGAACGGCTACAGTTAAAAATAAATAAATAAAAACATCAAATGAGGAAGATGGACTTGGATCACTCAAACATTATTGGTGGGAATTTAAAATGAGAGAGTCAGTCTGAAAATAGTTTGGCCATTTCTTAGAAAATGAACTATTCAGTTACCATAAGACTCAGCAATTGCAGTCTTTGGCATTTATCCCAGAGAAATGTACATTTACATTCATACCAAAATCCAAATATGAATGGTTATAGCAGCTTTATTGTAAGCCTCAAAGTGGAAACAACCCAAATAGTCTTCAGCAGGTGAATGGCCAAACATCCAGTCGTTCATCCACACCATGGAATGTTATTCAGCAACACAACGAAGCAGACAACTGACTCACACAACAACTTGGGTAAATCTCAAGGGACTTATGCCCAGGGGAAAAAAGTCAAGAGCCTAACAGGTCCATTACTGCATTAGTTTTCTGTTGCTGCTGCAACAAATGACCATAATCTTAGCAGCTTAAACAACACAATTTTATTATCTTACACGGAAACCAGGAATCCAAAATCAGTCTCTAAAGCCTTGGAAAGTCAAGGTGTTGACAGGGCTGGTTCTTTCTGGAGACTCTATGGGAAGATTAATTTCCTTGACATTTTCAGCTCCTAGAGGATGCCTACATCACTTGGCTTACAGCTCCTCCCTGGTATCCCTCCAGACTCCATCACCACATCACCTACTACTATGTCTCTGATCTCATGCCTCCTTTTATCAGGACTTTTGTGATTATATTAGACCCATCAAGACAATCCAGGATAACCTCCCTTTCTTTTCTTAAAATTCTTTTTATTTTTTTAATTAATTTATTTGAGAGAGAGAGAGAAAGAGAGCACAAGGAGGGGGAGGGGCAGAAGGAGAGGGAGAAGCAGACTCCCCACTGAGCAGGGAGCCCGATGCGGGGCTCAATCTCAGGACCCCGGGACCAGGACCTGAGCTGAAGGTAGATGCTTAAGCGACTGAGCCACCCAGATACCGCCATTTCCCTCTCTTAAGATCCTGAATATAATCATATTTGCAAAGTATCTTTTACCATGTAGGGTAATGTATTCATAGGTTCAAGGAATTAGGATGTAGACATCTTTGCAAAACCATTATTCAGCCTATCACATATACTTCTCGATTTGATTTATAAAATATTGTTTAAATGAAAAAATTATACAGCTGCAAAACAGATCGATGGTTGCCAGGGAGAGGGTAGCTAAAAAGGGCAACACTTGTCATGTTAGAACTGCTCTGTATCTTGATTATGGTGGTGCATACACAAACCTACACATAGGTAAAGTAGACCTAAACACAAACACACACACACACATACACACACACGAGTATAAATAAAACTGGGCAAATTTGAATAAGATAGGTGCATTGTATCAGTGTTAATATCCTGGTTGTGATATTGTTCTATGATTTGCAAGACATTATTGTTGGGGGCCTAGGTGGCTCAGTTGGTTAAGCGACTGCCTTCGGCTCCGGTCATGATCCTGGAGTCCCGGGATCGAGTCCCGCATCGGGCTCCCCGCTCAGCAGGGAGTCTGCTTCTCCCTCTGACCCTCTTCCCTCTCGTGCTCTCTATCTCTCATTCTCTCTCTCTCTCAAATAAATAAATAAAATCTTTAAAAAAAAAAAGACATTATTGTTGAGGGAAGCTAGATGAAGGATACATGTAATCTCTTTGTATTTCCCACAACTGTAAGTCAATCTATAATTATCTCAAAATAGAACATTTTAAAAAAATGAAACAAAACTCCCAGAAAGTCAGTTTTTATTGTAGAAATTGTAGTAATACCTTAGATTGGATCCCAAACCCAGCTAATAGTAAGAATTGTTGAGGGGGGGGATTGTTGTAAGAATATAGACTCCTTGACCATATCTCAGACCCACTTGATCAGAATTTTGTGGGATAAAAGCCAGGAATCTCCATCTTTACAAACTTCTCAAGGGATATCAACTAGGTTTAGAAACCACTGTATAATATTATGCATTGGTTTTCTTCAAACAGTTTTACATGTAGTACTTTTTGTTTACATAAAATTTCAAGAAGCACATCGGTCCCTCTTACCAAGATGATAGCAGAAGAATAGACAATCCTCTACATACACTCTTCAGGGAGAGTTCTGAATAAGATTAGGGAGAAATTGAATAAGAATGAGAGGAACTTGGGATACTGAATTTAAAAAAAATTATCAGTCTGACAAGTTATGTCTGAATTAACCTACTAGAAAGATGGTTGTTTTGAGGTTCTCCCTAACAAGGGAGGAGGCTGTTGTATGGAGGAGAACTCTAGAAGGAGAATGGGGACAGGTATGAGCATAAAAAGGGGACACGCTAATTAGAGATACTTGGGTGCTGTTTTGGATGTGCAGTTTACTTTAAAAATGGAAGATCTTCTGTTACCATGCATAATTGTTTGAAGGCCTTAACTGTAGCACTGAGAGTTGGGGCATGATGAGAACCTTCATTTTAAGTTGCCAAAGTGGTGGAAAAACCAAAATGGCCAGATACAGAGATTGGAGAGGAGAACAGATAAAATGACATTTCAAAAAGCAGAAGTAACTTAAAGGTTTATGGGAGGATTTTTTTTTTTTGAGGGTGCTTGGGTGGAGACCAATAAAAATGTCTCTTAAAAGACAACGTATATCTCTTGTGCTTCTCTGACATAAATAGGTATTGCACGAATAAAGGCAGGAATCCTACAATCTATGAGCTGACACTAGCACAACTGAATTAATGGAGATATTGTTAATTTGGAAACTTTACCTAAAAAGCAGAGCCTGTGTCCCACCCACAAAGTTAATTTAAAAACCTGACTGGGGTAAATGAATACATATAGGCAATTAAAAATAGGTGTCATGGAAGGAAACAGTGCGCCAGGTTCTACACAAGCTTGAGTATTGACTGATGATCAGTCACATACCAATTGTTATTGTCTTGGTTGCTGCCCTTTCCCCCATTTCTCTTAGCACTGGAGAGGACAAAAGTCTGAGATTCAAGGCAGCCTGTACGTGGAACTTCACTAGAAAAACCTATGTGGTGGGATTAGCTATCCTATTATGCACATTGGACAGCATTTGTCCCATGCTTTCAAGGGCGGAGGAAACAGATGTTAGTATAATGACCCCCTGCTGCCTAAGTCCCTCCATGTGAGGAGGCAGCCAGCTGTACGCAGAGGGCATACTCCCCTCTGCCCATCAGACGCTCACCATGTAGGGAAGGGACTCCCTGCTCTGGCACCCTTTCTCTGGAGCTGTGGACTCTCCAAGTAGAGCTGTAATCACTGGCCTTCTATGGAGAGAAACTGAGACTTCTGCCAGCAATATTTGCTAAGAGATTAAGTGACATTAGATAGTGTTCATTGTGAGAACTTAATGAGTTCTGGGACCTTAATCTACTGTAATGCATCAGCCTTAGGGTATGTCATATTTGTTAATGTTCTTTTTATCCATAAATTTTTGTAATGTGTTGTAGCCAGAGTTCTTGAGAAGGGAGCTGTTGCTAATTTATTGGACTATGGAAGAAAATTGTGAAGGTGCCTGGTGGGAAGTGCAGAAGTGCATGCCTCTTGAAAGGTCATCTAAGTCTTTTGTGCATGTCCAGTGGAATGAGAGTTGCATGGGTGGAGGTGAGCCCCTTACAGCCCATGGGAAGACCCTATCCCAGTTAGTGGTTTATACATGATGAAGGAAACCTTTATCTCAGTTTTGCTTCCTGGCCCTCAGAGGTTGAGGAAGAATCAGTCTTCCCCCTTGTGGATACTGGGCTTGGAAACTGGGCATTTTAGAGGGTAATTACCTCTGAGGTCAAGTGTGATGCTCCTATTTCCAATTTGTGATACAGAGATGTGGCTTATTTGGCCAGAATCATCTCTCTAGAGAGTGCATCTCCCATGCTATTCCAAGCCCTTCCCTATGCCTTCTTAGCACACTTATTTAAACCGAATCACTGGTCTGGCTCTAAAAAGACTACAAGAATGCATTATCTTAAACTTTAAAGCCTAATCCTTAATTACTGGCAGTCTTCTTAGTATTTCTTCACATGACTCTCTAGATCAGACCCTTCAGATCTTTGGGGCGTGTACTTTATTGTGCTGTACACTGGCACACCCATATCCTAACATATTAGAGTAGAATGGTAGACCATTAGTCAGCTGGCTGAAGGGGGTAAAGAATGTAGGCATTGCTGGATATGTCTACAATTTCCTACAGGTGAACAATACACACAGTACTGTACTTAAAATTCCAATACCATTCTACTTGGGAGCTTAATAAACATTTTGGGAACTAAGCCAACATTACTCTCCCATACCTGCCTTTTCTTATCAAAGGAATAAAGACCAACATTGCTCCTCTGCAATTTTATTGTTAGTTTTTTTTTTCCTGGGTTAAGGACTTTCCCTTGGCCTAAGAAGCTCAACCCAACACCAGCACCCCAGTCTCATTTTCCTAACCAACAGCTGCACCGAGTCTCTTGAGTGTGAGATAACATTTAATCAAATCAGTAAACACTGGGCTGTGATTTGAAACACTTGTGAATACAAGGATTGTGTCCCATCCACCTGGCTTTCTTACTATAGGATTAATGTGTTGAAATAGGGCTGGAGATCCTGTGACAAAGATCAAGTTTACCATAAACACTGTGATTTATTCCTCCCTGGAGACTTTTAATAGACAGGGTGTCCTGTTGCCCTGGTGTTGTAATTCCAGGTCAGTAACAGAAGTAGAGTATTAAATGGGAGCTCAGTGACACCTTGAGCTCCTAGCTGGTTCCCACCTCCAACTCCACACTTCTAGTAAATGGCTGGGTTATATATCACTGCCGCTGCCAGGAGCTACTCTTCTCATGTCACTTTCTGATTGTAGGTCCTTGCATTCTGAAGAGCTTTCCAAATGTTCTTTTCAGATCTTCTTTATAAAGCCCCATGAGGGGTGTAAGGAACACCTCTTTTGAATGTATAGGATATCCTGAGGGTGTGAAATGTCTCAAAATATGTAACAGCATGCAGTCGGGGGCACATGCTTCTGAAAATTGGCCACGGCATTCTCTCTGGGACTTGTCCCTCAAGCTTCTATGAGGTCCAAGTTGATGTCCCCTGTGTAAGAAATACGGTGCCAGTCCAGAGGGTGGACAGCGAGGTGACGGCAGTGCCCCCCACACCTGGCCTACTTTCTTCAAACCACCTCACGCTGCTCCTTGCCCACGTCAGCTGTGTATTGGTCTGCTCACAGTGCCCTCACACACTTTCCCACTTCTCTTTTTCTTATATTATTTCATCTTTATCTTTGCCTGTTTACCAACATAAATTATGATGCCTTAACCTCTGAATGCCAGCTCCTTTCTACCATCAACATCCAGTTCAGGTTCCTCTTTATCCTTCATCCAACACACATTGACTGAGTACCTGGTACATACCGACTGGCCTGCTAGGTTTGGGGTACCCACTGGTGAGTAAACAAGCATGCTCTCCGCCCTGTGAAGCTTATAGCCTAGAGGGAGGCAGACAATTCGCTGGAAAGCAAACAAAGAAGTAATAAGGAATGAGCAATGAGACAGAATCATAAGGCGAACCTATTCAGAGAGGGTGGTGACATTTAAGCTAAGACCTGAAGAATGAGGAGAAACCAGGTGTCCTTTGAGAGTGAGTAGGGACAGAGCACCTGGCAGAATGAGCAGCATGTCAGGGGCTGATGTATGTTTTAGAAAGCTAGGTGTGGACAGCATGAGAGGAGGGCAGGAATGGAAGTGGGGGGACCAGCGGGTGGCTGTGGAAGGGATCCAGAGGAAAATGATGGAGGAGAAGGGTGGCAGTGACAGTGGAGAGACGTGATAATGGAGAGAATTGGTGTAAGAGGTTGAGAGGAGCCAAGAGTGGATCATTCCAAGCAATTTAAGCCCCCAGTGACTCTTTCAGCCTAGTGCCAGGTACCCAAAAAAGGTCAAAACATGTTTGTTCCTTTTCTTTTTCTTTTCTTTTTTTTTTTTTTTTTAAGATATAGCAATTCTATACACCATTTAGTTGACAGTAACTTAGATAATATCCTGTGACATCTCTCCCACTTTTTTGAATCAAACATACTGGAACATAGCATCAGATAAACACTAAAAAGTATACCATTGGCCATCCTAGGAAAAAGTCAACTTAGCTCTTTGAGGAGATAATTTTTTTCTCTGATAGCAAAGCCATAGTAACAAAAAGGAGGCATCAATTGTAGTTTCTCTTTAAAATTTTAACTTTATCTGATATTATTTTCTTGATTACTCAGATACTGATGTTCTGGGGTAATATTAATTTGAGGCGATTTTCCAAAGGTTCAAGGCCTATTTCTGGCATGACCCTTACTCATGATTGGCGGTCAGATGGTGAACAGCAGAAATGCACTGGATGGGGCATGCCAAGGTTAAGCCAGAGCTGTGTGGCCACATTGCAAGGAGCCAATCAAATATGGTCACAGTCAAGCTTGTCTGCACAGCAGAAGCAGAGGACTCTGTGCTTCATTGTTGGAGGTATGGAGACAGGGGGAAGGAGAAAAAAGTTGCCGGAGGAGGAAGCTGAGTGAAGATCGTTCTCCATCATTTGTGGATCAGTTTGTCCAACTGGAGATTTCAGGTCAGACTCTACCTGAGTTTCCTGTACAACCAATGGAGATCTGAGAGCTGGAAGATGCCACGTGGACTTGTAGGTGGCTCACCGAAAGAGTGTTCTGGGTGAAATCCCCCAGGGACAAGTCTTGGGCCTGAATGGAGACTTTTGAGCAGGAAGGATTGAAAGAACCATGCATAACATGCTGGTGGGTTTGGGATGAGATACTCAGCTCAAGAAATGTTGGAAAGTCCCAGCAATCAGTTATCAATACTGGGGGGGGGACAATCTTTTATTTAAAAAAATAGTCTTTATATAAATGCTTCTATTGTATCAACATGTGCAAAAAGTTGTGAAATCAACTGAGTATTAAATATTCCGCTGTACCGAAAATAGCAAAACAACAAACACAGGTTATTCAGTCTTTCCACTTTGAAAAAAGAAACACTGCATCAATTCAACCCATAATTTAAGCCTGCAATCATGGGCTCTTGCTAGACTAGGGGCGTGGTCTGAATGAGTGGCTTCACTACTGGTCATTCCAGCCACGTAGAAAGAGCTCCAGTCTGGCCCGTGCTATGGGGAAAGACCGTATCTAAACAGCTGCAGCTGAATCAACTGACTGAAAGTTCGGGTGAACCTAGTTAGCTGTGGCATGGCTGCTTGAGGAGGCCCCACGGTTGGGCCATGAGCCTTGGCTCTGCCCCTTGCCTGGCCCTCGCAAATCCTTCAGCCACTCTAATGACTGTATTCTGCTGCCCTTATTCCGTTCACCCGCAGGACAGACATACTCCTTTATTTTTCAAGTCCTAAAGTGAACATAAGTACTGCCAGTCAGAAAGTACCAGCTGAGAACGTGGAATAGAGAATGAGCGAAGAATCTCTCCACAGTGACGTCAGCATGGGAACGCAAAATTTCTAGAACTAGGTACCTTCATTTTTCAGTGTTATGGGTTTATTGCGCTTCCCCTTTCATACAATTATGCTGCTTTTTTCGGTTCTGGCCTTAGTCTGTGGGTCCCACCCTAGTCCCCAGAGAACACATGCTGGCTATCATTTTCCTCCACGTACTGGAAAGAAAACAAATTAGCAGGAGAACTTCCTGACTTAGGAGTTTTATAATGATAATAGTTACAATAGTAAAATGATTTTTTTAACCAATTTATGTCTATGATTCCTTTTCTTACTATGTTGATGCACTAAAAAAAAAAAAGACTGCCAAGAAAATTCACTACTCTAATTTAGTAATTTATCCTAAAGCATTATTTAAAGGCTTTTTACAATTTATATGTTTTTCCTGGCAAACTAACCAGATGTTGATTACCAAGATACTTTACGTTTTGAAAGGAAGTACTTTTGCTTCTCTCATTGGCCTCTGGAAAAGTGATAAAAGGATGGTTACTCGGACTGGATTTCTGTTTGAGTAACTGTTGCTTTTATGTCCAGATGAGTTTGCTGAATTGGCATTCCTTTTAAGTTTCTTACAGGAGCCATATAATCCAGGTATTCTTTGGGCTGAAGTTGTGCAAAACTTAAACATAGAGCAGACCATTAACCTGGGCAGGTGTGGCTGCTTTGGGAATTGCGTGCTATTGTAAACAAAGAAAACAGTGCTTCTGATCCCTGTGTTAGGGGCCGCCCACATTTCACTCCTCACCAGGGCCAGGCGAGGGTCAGAAGTGTCTGCTCAGAATGTTACTCTCCACCACGTGCTCTCAGCATCGTATGCACACCTCACGATGGCATTAATTCCTTTGAGGGTAAACATGTTCTTATATGTTGGTTTCTTCACTCAATCGTGAGGGTTGAGGCAATATAAAGGAAGGACAGGATTGGGTTCAAATCCTTTTAAGGCCACATTTTAGTCGTGAGACACAGGTTAAACTAGATAACCTCCCTACGTCTCCTTTTTTAATCATTTGGTTAAAAGAGAGAGAGGGGATTAATAATGCCTTTATCTCCGGCTTGAATAAGGAACGGATCCGTACTTACCTGCTAGATATACTTACCAGTAGGGTGCTCAAGAAGTGTCTACCCCTCATTTTCACTGTTCTTTATCTTTTAGTAAATCGGTGCTTAGCCCTTAGTAGGGGATGCAATAGATTCACGTGTGATCCATAAATTAATGAAGATGAGAAGAGGCAGTCCTCAAGAGTTTTGAGGAGAAAGTTTGTCTGGAATACACTTCCTTGTCTTTAACCGAGTCAGCTTCTTCACCCAAATTCCTAACACTGTATGCATGTCCAAGATTTATACAGTGTTAGCATGAGAAGAGCAGTGGGAGGAAAAGGTAGTGGCTCTGGCCTTTCCCTCTTATTTTTGAGTTAGTTAGTCGGTTGAGTTAGTTAGGGACTACTGTTCTATATGTAAGTCTAAATTCATCAGAATGGGAAAAAATAGATATTTCTCAAAATTCTTGGTGGCAAGTAGGAAGGAAAGTTCACAGTGTAACAAACCGTGTCCCCAGACAGCTGAGGAAAAGCCCTTGATTGTACTGGGGCAAGCTTCAAGGGGACTGGATCTCCACTCCTCACCCGCCATTTCGTAGTGCCGAGTACTTTCCATAAGCTTTTTTTTTCTTAAGCTAAAAAATAGACTTACACATCCATCACTGTTATTTAATTTGTTCCCCCTTCAAAATAATCTATTTCTTTCTCTGTGTCTTCACCTGTTGCTCTGAGAGCAGAAGGTGACGAAAGGAAAGCCTCTTCAAAGAAGATGAAAAGCCCCCTTGTTATGAAACATCTCATTTTCCATGGTTAAATACTATTCAGAATACAGGTAAAGCCCTGAGTAGTTTCCCTGGTGTTTGCCAAGCCCAAAGCCGCAGACGGTCGAGAGGGGCAGAACATGAGCAATGAGGGAATGTGGGCTCAGGGATTCCATGTTTGGACAGATGGCTTCAGGCAGTGCTGCTAGCCAGAGAAAGCAAAAGTCCACGCCTGGAGCACCAGGCCCCAGGAGACCAAGTGCAGACGTCCGCACCAACTGCGTGAGGTCATGGGGAGAGCCAAGTATGAAGACAGGATTCTCAGTCATCATCACCCGCAAAGTGTCAAGAGGAAAGGAGAGCGGTTTTAGTCATAAACTGGATAAATAGATTATTTTTCTTGAAGAAGAGTATTTATGAGAATGAAGTCATATGAAAAGGGTTATCAAAATAAGAAGCAGTAGTGACAAATTCGGGTGGGTGGGAGTGGTAAGGGGTATTAATCCTGCTTCCTTGGTATCCCCTGGCCGTTATGTGTTCTGGGTGTAGACCTGGTTTATTAACTGGGTTTTATTTGATGTGTCCACCTGGATCACAGTGGGTAATGGCTGCCTGGAGTGCAGGGAAAGAATCTGGTGTTTGATTACTGATGTCTGCCACAGGACAGGAAATAGGGATAGTTACATTAATGCCTTTTACTGGCCATCCCTGCTCTAGAACTCAGCTTCCTCATCTTGAAAACAATGCCCACCAAAGTTATGTGAATTATTCTAAGCCTAGGGTGTAACCAATGAGTGTATTATTTGAGGGTTATTGTAGGGCTATTAAATTCACTTGCTTATTACGCTATATTTAGCATTCAAGTAAATGGAAGTATTCAACCTTCTGCATTATTCATCATAACCCACTCATTGTGCATAGATATCTTGGGATTATAGTAGTCCTGGCATTAAGTCATCAGTCACATAATGTAGTAGTACCTGATACGGCCTTACAGGATTATAGGCTTTCATTGGTGGGGGTTTCACAATGTGATGTCAAACTGAAACACTGCATAGTTAATTATATATTTTAAAAAAAAATGGGACACTTGCAATTGTCTTGGAGATCTGTATCTGTCTATTTATCTATTTTCAAAATGTGCAAGGTGAAGCATTGGCTACAAGTAAGATAAGTCTGTTTTAAACAACTGCTTCATAACAAATAAGCTTTTTGATTAGAAGACCTTCAAAAAATAGTCCTAGTCTCAAGGATCTGGAAGAGTCCTTGAGAAGCTGACTAATTTTCTAACCACCCCTCATATTCAGGCAGGACTTCACATGAAGGGCTTCTGGAATTATTTTGCACAATTTTCATCTTTAAACTCCCTAAAGCAGATTTGACAGTCTCCTTGAATAACCTATTACACAACAGATCCAAGTTTTGTGGGGCCTGGAGCTCATACAAGTTTGGGGGTTCCTTTTAAAGAAAATGGATACAAAAATCCCTTTTACAAATTGCACATAAACGTAAGACATATAAACACATCATCAAGTCCTCTACCAGGTCTTTGGAAGGGGCTTGTAGCCCTGAAGCATTAACTTTATCAGCTTTGTATTCTTTTTTTTTCTTTAAGTTTTTTTTAAATTAAAAGATTTTTTTTTTTTTTTAAATTTTAAGTAGGCTCCGTGCCCAACATGGGGCTTTGAACTCATGACCCTGCGATCAAGAGTCACACGTTCAATGGACTGAGCCAGCCAGGCACCCCTAACTTTTTAAATTCCAGTTAGTTAACATGCAGTGTGATATTAGTTTCAGGTGTACAATACAGTGATTCAACACTTCCATACCCGCTGCTCATCACAAGTGCACTCCTTAATACCCATCACCTAGTTCCCCCACCCCTGCCACCTCCCCTCTGGTAACCAGTAGTTTGTTCTCTATAGTTAAGAGTCTGCTTCTTGGTTTGTCTCTCTCTCTCTCTTTTTTTTCCCCTTTGTGTATTTGTTTTGTTTCTTAAATTCTACATACAGGTGAAATCATATGATATTTGTCTTTCTCTGACTGACTTCTTTCGTTTAGCATAATACTCTCTAGCTCCAACCATGTCATTGCAAATGGTAAGATTCCATTCTTTTTATGGCTAATATTCCATTGTATGGTATACCACATCTTCTTTATCCATTCATCAGTCGATGGACACTTGGGCTGTTTTCATAATTTGGCTATTGTTGATAATGCTGTTACAGAACCTTGACTGGATCGCCCGACGGAAGAACCAAGCGGCACCCGGAGATCTTGGAGGATTGGAAGTTTATTTAACGCCGGCGGGCTCAGAGGAGAGCCATCTCCAAAGGTCTGAGCCCCAAGCACAAACAAAGGGGTCAATTTATACACTTCTACTTCCACATACCTGGCACTTACGGCACGTGCACAAAGTGGGGCAGGGAGAAGAACCCGGATTGGTGCATGCGGGAAGCAGAGCAGGGAGAAGAACCCTGAAGAACCCCAAGGCAAGGCCTGGGACTCTACCTGGCTCAGTTGTCCTAAGACAAAGATTTTCCTTATCAATGCTGCTATAAACATCCAGGTGTGTGTATCCCTTTGAATTAGTATTTTTGTATTCCTTGGGTAAATACCTAGTAGTGCATTGCTGGATAGTAGGGTAGCTCTATTTTTACTTTTTTGAGGAACCTCCATGCTGTTTTCCAGAGTGGCTGCACCAGCTTGCATTCCCACCAACAGTGTAGGAGGGTTCCCCTTTGTCCACATCCCCGCCAACATTTGTTTCTTGTGATGTTGATTTTAGCCATTCTGACAGGTGTGAGGTGATATCTCCTTGTAGTTTTGATGGCATTTCCCTGATGTTCAGCGATGTTGAGCACCTTTTCATGTGTCTGTCAGTCATCTGGGATGTCTTCTTTGGAAAAATGTCTATTCAGGTCTTCTGCCCATTTTTTAATTGGATTATTCATTTTTTGAGTGTTGAGTTTTATAAGTTCTTTATATATTTTGGGTATTAACTCTTTATCAGATATGCCATTTGCAAACATCTTCTCCCATTCCATAGGTTGCCTTTTAGTTTTGTTGACTTTTTTCTTTGCTGAGACCTGAAATCATCAAAATCCTAGAGGGGAACACAGGCAGTAATATCTTTGACCTCAGCTGTAGGAACTTCTTTCTAGATATGTCTCCTGAGGCAAAGAAAGCAAAAGCAAATATAAACTACTGGGACTTTGCTTTGTATTCTTTTTTTTTTTTAAGATTTTGTTTATTTATTTGAGAGAAAGAGACAGATATAGCCAAGAGAGAGCACGAGCCAGAGGAAAGAGGGAAGCAGGCTCTTCACTGAGCAGGGAGCCTGAGCAGAACTCGATCCCAGGACCCTGGGATCATGACCTAAAGCCAAGGCAGACACTTAACCAACTGAGCCATCCAAGTGTACCCAGCTTTATATTCTTAATAGTCAGTAATGTGGACTAACTTCTTAATCCTGCCGGAATTGAGGAAATAGCTACCTATACACTTATCTAAGGTAAGAAAGAATATAACAAGTTCTGATTTCATCTCGCACATTCTTCTAAGAACGGGAGTCCAAGTAGTAAAATGTGTGAGTGGGTAAATTTTTTATATTTGTTTTCAAGACTATATGCGATTCCTGATAGAATATTCTTTGACACACATGAGCATATACAAAGAGCAGTAGAAAGTTTATCTATGATAAAAAATTCGGGCTTCTGAAAATAATGAAATTTTTAATTTTCCTTTCCTCTTCCCCTTCCACTCCTCTCCACTACTATTTCTTTTCTTTCATTTTCTCTTTTACTCCTCTCCTCCTCCAGCTCTTTATGCTCCTATCCTTGTTTCTCTCTCTTTTTTTTTACCCCTTTCTCTCTCTTCTCCTTAAAACTACATATTAAAAATTCTAAAATGTCAACTGTAAGAAGAAGTTAGGTTCATTGTTCCCACATACCCTTTTCTTATTTTTACTTATAATTTTTTTTGAGAGAGAGGAAGGGGTGCAGAGGGAGAGACAGGGGGAGAATCTCAAGCAGACTCCGTGCTGAGCATGGATTCTGACTTGGGGCCCGATCCCACATCCCCAAGATCATGACCTCAGCCGAAACCAAGAGTTGGATGCTTAACCAACTGACCTGCACAGGTGCCCCCTATACTTATAATTTTTTTAGGGTTATTAAGGAAACTCACATTAATTGTACACCCACAATAAGACCTGAAGGCCAAACAATCAGCAAGACAAGAGTAGGTGAAAATAGGTAGCAGCCAAGCCCCGAAAGTACAGGTATTAGATGTGGATGCATTTCTTGTATCTGCAACTCCAAACTCAGGGATGAATCACCAAAACATACAGAAGAAAAACAAATGCTGTTTTTAATTTTCTTTTTTCCAGAAAGCATTCTATTTTGGTTTCTCTCAAACTAGGTCTGCAGACATTTTTTGGAGCTTTGCGATTTTTTTTCCCTTAACAGGTATCTTCATTACTGAAATTTAGAAACATTGTTTTACTAAAAATTTAAAACATGAAATATTTCAAATCTCAGAAAGTAGTATGACACCAAAAGAGCCCATCGATCAAATCTGGCAGGTTTGTTATATGGTTTCTGATCTCTAGTTTTTTTTTTTAAAGGTATCAAACAGTTCACATATATAGTTAAAGCCCTTCTTCTAGGCTCCCTTTCTCTTTCAGCTCATCTTAGAGTTAACCACCAATTAGATGGTGGTGGAAACACTTCTAATTCACTTTGTGACTTCACGGATGTTTTCTACAGTTGCATTTTATCAAGTTATACGAAGAATTCATATTTTTTTTTGCTCCAAAAATAGATTAAACATCTATTGTTCATCCATCTATTTCAGATACAAAGGTGAAAGTGCAGAACAAAAAGTACTGAAAAGAGATTAGGGCTACTTAATTAAATTAATTAGTTAGAAATTAATTAAATCACACACTCAACAAAACCAAGTACACGCAAAGTTTTGGTTCACATTCTTTTGATGATAAATGTCAAAGGACATGTGATGGGTTAAAGAGGGGCACTTCTGATTCACCTAATACTGACACATTCTTGGTATTACTGTCAAAATCATAGATATGTTGGGACCTGGGACCACAAGTTCTGACTGCCTAGACTTGTCCAGGGAAACTTGGTATGACCTTTGGGATGTCAACAGCCCGGCTCTTACACGATCATTGGTGACATATTGATGAAAGGAAACATTTTCTTCACACAGAGGCATTATTAGTATGAATGAGTTCACACCTTTGGGACCTTTGAATAAAAGCTAGCTCTATTCCAGGCTAAAGATGAGACTAATGTTAAATAGAGAAGAACAATGAACATATTCTTAATTGGGGATCTTGCTTGTTGAAAATTAGGAAGAACAATCACTTATTAGTTTAAGTGATGCTTTGCATCTTAATTGCGGCCAAGATATATTATGTAAAATATTGAGAGAGAGTGACAAGGCCACAAATATAACACATATTGATGTAGGTTGGGATTTCCAAGCACTAGTCATTTCTCAATTTTAGTGAAACTAAAGACCAGAAGATTTAGAAGGCAGAGTAAAAACAAGAAATAATTGCAGTTATCAGTATGAAGGTAAGAGCATTCCATGAATACATTTGCTAATTATTTTATCTTTACTGACCTCACCTTCTAAAGTATACCATCTTTAAGATCCTCACTAATATCCGGACTTTCTTCTCTTTAGGCACACAGTCCTTTGGATGTATAGTCACAATGGATGCATTTGTATAAGAAGTGTCTTGAAAGTTACACTGTGACCAAAATTTTGGGATGAAAGCAAAATACATTGTTATTATTTAATACTTAGATGACATAGCAAAGATTTCGGAACTAATATGTTTACTAGTTGAGACTTAACTAGTAACTGAGAACACAGAGTTAATTCCTTTTACTTTTTTGTACTAGTGAGGACTCTTTTGGTAGGAAGATTTGTTTCAGTGACAGTCACTAGTGGAAATCGAGGATCTGATTGTGTGGTTTAACCTCAGCACCAGGTAGCTGAGCTACCGGTAATGCTCTGGCTTTCAAGTTATAATCTCTGGCTCACAGTTTGCCTGAAACAGATAGAAAAGGCAGGTTAATTATGTTTCCAGTTTTAGAGAAGTATCAGTGCTCCTCAGACCACTGACAGCAACTTCACAAGCTAGGTTAAAATATAAAAATATATTAAAGGGATATGTATTTACTTTTTAAAGATTCATAGCCTCAATATATTCTTTTTTGGTACTTTTATAAAATAACATCCTGGATGATAAAAAGATTTACAAACTGCCACTGTAAAACAAATCTATACACTGCCCAAGTTAGTTTTAGGCAAGATGATTTTTTTCACATCAACTAAGATAAAATTAGTTTAACTTTGAAATGATGTCTAAGAGTATGTTTTACTTTTTGCCTTGTGCCAGCCACAGATCCAACATGAATACGTGTGGCACATGGATAGAAATGCTCACAGATGTAAGCATCTTTTGCTGAAGTTCTCAAAGTAACAAACTTATGATTTGGAACAAACTTCCAAGTTAAGAAAGTTGCATAACTCAATGATTATTTCAGCCAGGTCTATGGAATTTGGAATTCAGTTAGCACAATGGAAGTGGGAATTAAAATGGTTTTTAATTTCCAATAAAGTACTAGTACATGTGATTTTTCTGGGCAGGAGTCATTGTTCAGTATATTCTTAAGTCCACTGAAGGCAACAACATACAGCACTATGTTGAGCAAGCTATTTAATCCTGCACATTTTATTTCTTCATTTGTAGAGTAAGAATAAGAGCAGTCCTGGGGTGCCTGGGTGGCTCAGTTTGTTAAGTGTCTGACTTCAGCTCAGGTCATGATCTCAGGGTCCTGGGATTGAGCTCCACGTTGGGCTCTTTCCTAAGCAAAGAGTCTGCTTCCCTCTCTCCCTCTGCTCCTCCCTGCCCCTGCTCATGCCTGCTTTCTTTCTCTCTCTTTCAAATAAATAAATAAAATCATAAAAAAAGAATAATAGCAGTCCTTACCTCACAGATTTGTTAGGGTGTTTAATGACCTAAGACACCTGAAACAGTCCCTGGCATATACTAAACATTCAATGACTATTATCTATTATTATTACCATTGTTAATATTGTTAATATTATTATTAGAAATAATAATGCAAAAAATTACTAAAAGAAAGACAATCCATGCTCTTTCCCCCATCTGTTTTAAAAGTTTCAAGTCTTAATTTGGAGCACTTCCATACCTCTCTACTCAGGTCTAAAACACTCAATCTAAGACTTTTTTCTGTTAAGAAGATATGATTTCATACGTCAAGGAAGAGGATTATTCAAAGCTTAATTACATTTTGGACAAAGAAAGTAATTGCACGTCTTTAGGCAGCTGGCATTTCTCTCTAAATTCCTACACTTTAAAAAACGAGGCATTAACTCTTCATTAGGGGATCCACAGTTTTAGTCGAGTCTGATAATGGAACCCTAGTGTCATTAATTTGGAAGAGATGAGAAACAATAGAGTTTGTATGGCCCAATGAAGATAATGTTTGGTGTTTTTTGTTTTAAGACTTTTATTTATTTATTTGACAGAGAGACAGTGAGAGAGGGAACATAAACAGGGAGAGTGGGAGAGGGAGAAGCAGGCTCCCCACTGAGCAGGGAGCCCGAACCGGGGCTTGATCCCAGGACCCTGGGATCATGACCCAAGCCAAAGGCAGATGCTTAACAACTGAGCCACCCAGGCGCCCCAAAGATAATGTTTTTATCAGTCAGGATTCCAGGGAGAAATGGATGAGACACTCAAACTGAGTAATTTGAGGAGAAAGAAAACGACTCCATGCCGAGATATTGTCAGGTTGTGGTAAATCCAGCGTACAAGGCTAACAATGTCCTGAGCCTCTACCACCCCAGTCCAGGGAAGGCGGCCTGCAGGTGGTCACCCCACAGGCAAGGAGCTGGGGGAACAGCAAGAACCCCATACTTCCCCCTTCTTCTGATCTCTCTAGTGCGGAGAGTGTGGGGCCTATTGAAGTTGTTCATTGCATTCAGTGTCCTGACTCAAAGAGCAGATGCAAAGGGGTGGAAAGTGGATCTGTTGGGCAAATGGAGAAAATCCAGTACAGATGAATGGGCAATAAACATGGGACCAAGAATGAAGTTGTTCTCTTCTCTCCCCTTCCTCTATCCCATAAAGATGGACAGAGAGAAATAAGATTGCTCTTCTAAAATTTAAATTACATATGCAACAGGCCCACTTCCTATGTCACCTTTACACATACATACCTCTGAGGTTAAAATCTGAAGCTAACTTTAAGATATTCACATATCCAAAGAAAGAATATGTGCATCAGAGAGTGGCTGATCAAAGCTGCTGCATTCTAATTAGACAGTGATTTTCTTTCCAAAACTCCCCCTGAATTTCAAAGTTTACTTTACTTTGAAACACACACACACACACACACACACACACACACACATACCAGACAAATGCCTTACTCTAGATATTGACAGACACTGCTTACTTTCACTTCAGAATTTCAAGAAACTGAGTCATTTTATGATAAAATACTTATGGCTCACATACTTTTAAAAAATATCATTTATTCAAGCTTATAAACCAGTAATGGATATATTTAGTTATTTGATAGCAATTATTTTAAGTATGTCATATAGATGCAGAGGGGCATCATTCAGTATTTTTCAGATGGGGTGGTATAGATTTTACTTTTATTTTTGTCTCTACGGTGGAATTATTGATAAAGTAATGAAACAAAAATCTACTGTTCTACAGTTGTATGCCCTTGTACAGTAATTCTCAGCCTCTTTTATCTTATGTTCCACCAGCAATTATATCTAGTAGGCTCAACATGAACTTATTAGATGTATCTGATTAATTAATTAAGTGGAAATTTAAAAGCCTTTACTTCCAGGAAAGGTCATATTTCATTAATATTCTGCTATTATTTTATCATTATAAGGATTAAGCCTGTGAAAAATTATAGTAGAAATTATTAAGGCTTTAAACCAAGCAAAAGCTATTCATTTAGTTGCTGAAAATTGTTATTATATGATTGAGTGAAATTTTACTACTTTAATAACTGTAAAACACAAAGATGTTCAATTAAAAATATTGCCATCAATAGGATTACGTAACATTCTGCAATAGCAAAGCAGAGCAGAGGTGTTGTCATACAGAGGGCCAATGACACAGGAATGAAGCTCAGGAGGTGTGTAAGATGTATCAAGGACGTGATTGGTCAAAAGAAACAGAAAGGGACAAAAGTCCGGGGAATATTCCACAGTAAGCATCTCACTGGGAAGCTGGACAACAAAAAGACTTTCTGGTCACATGGGAAGTAGGGATTAGAAGAAATATTGCCCAAGGTGACAATGAGTATATCGAAAATCATAGATCTCTGGAAGTCAGAGAACCTGGTGTGGCACAGACATGAGGGACAGCCAGTCATTAAACTGTAATGTTACTTCTGTGTCTCATCTAGATTCCCGTGGTACTTGGACCCTGTGGTACTTGGACCCCATGGTACTTGGACCCCGTGGTACTTGGACCCTGTGGTACTTGGACCCAGTGGTACTTGGACACCGTGGTATTTGGACCCCATGGTACTTGGACCCCATGGTACTTGGACACCGTGGTACTTGGACCCCATGGTACTTGGACCCCGTGGTACTTGGATCCCATGGTACTTGGATCCCATGATACTTGGACCCTGTGGTACTTGGACCCCATGGTACTTGGACCCAGTGGTACTTGGATTCCATGGTACTTGGACCCCATGGTACTTGGACCCCATGGTAGTTGGACCCCATGGTACTTGGATTCCCTGATACTTGGACGTCATGGTACTTGGATGCCATGGTACTTGGACTCCATGGTACTTGGATCCCATGGTACTTGGGCCCCATGGCACTTGGACCCCATGGTACTTGAATCCCATGGTACTTGGATCCCATGGTACTTGGACCCCGTGGTACTTGGATCCCGTGGTACTTGGACCCGTGGTACTTGGATTCCCTGGTACTTGGATGTCATGGTACTTGGATGCCATGGTACTTGGACTCCGTGGTACTTGGATCCCATGGTACTTGGACCCCATGGCACTTGGACCCCTTGGTACTTGGATCCCATGGTACTTGGACCCCATGGTACTTGGACTCCATGGTACTTGGATGTCATGATACTTGGGTGCCATGGTACTTGAATGTCATGGTACTTGGATCCCATGGTACTTGGATCCCATGGTACTTGGACCCCATGGTACTTGGACCCCATGGAACTTGGATGCCCTAACATATGTTCAGGCTCAGTGCTTTTTAGAAATATGTTTTAGTTTGTTAGATATTCCCAATGATTTTAATTATATGTCTGAACTAAAATGTATTTCCCTTCTTAATGTAAAAATTTCTTACTTAAACGGTATATAAAAATCAAAAATTTTTAAATGAAAAAAGAAGAAGAGGCTAGTCAACTCTGAGCTCAGAGAAAAGAATGTCACTTGAACACTGGCTAATGTGTCCTGTACAGACTTGGGGACGCACTGGAGGGAAGACTGGATGCACCAGGAAGGCAGGAACTGAATCTGAGAATGGCCAGAGCAAAAGCCACAGTCTAGAAAAGAGCCAGCTCTGCATCAGGGATGAAGGCAGATGAGGAACCCAAGGACCCAGAGGAATGCCACACCCGGGAATGGGAAAGCCAAATACAACACCTGAACAGGGGCAGGAACTGGGAACAGAATAAGCAGAGACAGCTCAGTAGTCTAGAGCAGAGCAGAATCCAAAGAAGGCGATGGGAAACTTTCACGGGCATCCACTGTGTAACATGCACTGCCAGGAGCTCTGCATGTCCATCTTCTGCAATCCTCACGGCCTTCTGGAAGGTAGGGATTAATCATCCCCACCCTACCACTTCATTACAGAAGCCAGCAACATGGTCCCATGCAGAGCACTAGCTTAAAAGACAGTGGGAAGGAATTTAATCGCATTCAAAATCCACTTACTAATAAAATTCTAAACACCTATTCATAAAAAAAAATGTATTTGTGGACACAATGAAGTAGACAGTACTGTATACTTAACCTGAGAGTTACCATTGTATTTTGTAGAAGAGTTGAAAGCAGCAAGACCAAGGGGCCCAGGCCACCCCCACTGCTTAGCTTGGCGTGACCTGTACTGTTACTAACGACTAGTGTAGGAAAGAAACAAAAATAAGCCAATAGAGAAATGCAAGAATTCTTTCTACAAAAGATGTAACTATATACTTAGAAAATTGAGGGATGGTTGGGGCGCCTGGGTGGCTCAGTCATTAAGCATCTGCCTTCGGCTCAGGTCATGATCCCGCGGTCCTGGGATGAGTCCAACATCGGGCTCCTTGCTCAGTGGGAAGCCTGCTTCTCCCTCTCCCCCCGCATGCCATTCTACCTACTTGTGCACACTCGAGCATGCGCTCTGTGTCAAATAAATAAATAAAATCTAAAAAAAAAGAAAGAAAATTGAGGGATGGTAACCAAAAATGATTCATGGTAATTAAAAGACGGAAAAAGAAATTTGTAGAAAACCTGTCAGCTTTTCAATTCGTGCAGAGCATAACCTGTCCAGGCTGTGATGTAGAAGAAACAAAATTACAGTAGAAATGTTGGGCCAGACACCGTCGGAAGGCTCATAGTTTTTCAAATTAGTTAACATAAACAGTCCATTGATTTACTTATTCATCTATTAACTAATTCTTTTATTAGTTATGTTTGTCAGTTAGTTATGTTTGTCAATCCCCCGTATCAGGGGAATGAGACAGTTTCCAGGGGCCCACCCTTGTGAAGTTTCTAGTCTGTCGGAGGGACCTGAGTGTTAGACAAGTGGTTGTGACAAGGACTGGTGGCTTCTCTCATGGATGAGACGCTGCCATCCCCCGAACACTGGCACAGAGTAGTCCCAGAGAGAATGCTTGTGTCCTACGAGGAAACCAGTTGTGTTAGCGTAGCGGTCTAGCTCATTTTATCAAAGAAAAACAAGGCACGGACAAGACAAATGCAAACCCTCCTTTGACGCTCTGTAATTACTGCGTAGCTTTACAAAGAGATGATATTGTAAACCTTGAGTTTTTTTCACCTGACTGGGTTTCAGGTGACATTTGGATCTTTTAAAAGGACAAAGGTGTGTCATCGTGGAGAACACGTGAAGTGCTTCAAGTTCGGGAAAGTACTCCCTGAAGAGGGGCAACAGGGCTCTGAGCATCATTACAATAAATGTCAAATACCCCAGAGGGACTGCTACTGAAGGGGCAATGCTCCCTGAGCTGAATCAGTGAGGGATTGAAGCGCACAGACTCCCTATTTGAATAGCATCCCTTTTATGGTAGAGTCTGCCCTGGTTTTGCATAGCTCTTAGTGAACTAGAGTTGAGTCCTTGCCTGCCCTGGTGCCCGCCTTTAAATGCTGAGCAGGGATGATCTGCTCAAACATCCCAGTCAGTCCTGGGACCCGGGACCGGATGAACTGGATTCGGGGCTCAGTCCAGCCGCAGACTAACCTGCAGGCAGATTTCATCTTTGTAAGCCTGTTTCCCCTACCCCCAAAACACTTTATTATGAAAAATTTCCAGCAAAAGGCAAAACTAAATGACTTTTACAGTGAACATGCATAATCCCATCACCTGGATTTTACCATTAACATTTTACTTCCTCTGTCACATACTTACTCATCTATTCATCCCTCCATCCATCCATTAATCTCTTATTTTTCTGATGGATTTCCAAGTAATTTTGTAAGAAATTGGTATACTTCCCCTTACATACCTCAGCATGTATATAATGAATTAGAGTTGAAGATTTGCTGACGATTTCTTCTTTTGATGTGAAAAAATGCAGATACATGAAAATACATACATTTTAAGTGTCCTTTTGCAGAGTTGTGAAAAATGCATGCACCTCTGTAATCCCAGCTCCTGTCAAGAGAGTTCTCTAGTGGAACTCCCCCTCCCCCACTTTTTTTTTTTAGCTCTAAAATGGAGGCGAGAGTACTTGTCTGAGAGCTGTTGTGAGGATAATGTGAGCTAATGTGAAAAGAAGCTGTGTAGCTTGTAAAGTGGGGCATGAGAGTAAGGCACTATTTTTATAATTGTAATTAATATCATCATTGTCTCTTTGATGAGTCTTGCAATCAGACGTGAGGCCAACTCTGAGAAGGTGACAATTTCAGGGAGACGCGTAACCTTAATGACCGTAAAAGCCGTCGCCGTCCCAGTGTTAATCACTGGGTGCTTTGCACACAAGTAATGCTAACAACTCGGCTGCATGCACAGCATCCCTTCCAGTGGTCCGGGAAACTGTCCCCGGGCAGTGCCTGGCATACGTCTGGCAAAATGGGGGTGGCAGCATTCCCTCCTCTTGATTTCATGATCATCCTTGTACCACGTGATCTGGGTGGCCCCAGAGGTCAGCCCTGGCTGCTCATTCCCCTCCCTACTCCTGGGGTGGCAGAAACTAGGGAACTAAGAGCGGCGCTATCATTTGAGGTGCCTGACTTCATGAAGTGGAGTTTTATGGTGTTGTGTATTTCTTCCTAAATAATTAGGAACACTGAGCACAACACATCTGTGTTTCTTTTATGCTAAGGTAGTTTTGATGATGCACCTTTGGTAAGGTTGGTGCACCCTGCACATATAGCAGGCTCCTATCTACATTGCCGTTGACCCTTGGACATGAACATACTTCAGTTGGTGGAATTTAGGGTTACAGATTAAGTGGGAATTGTTGGGTTCTCCTGCCTGGACCTGGAGAGAGAGGAGAGGGGTCTTTCACTCAGAAGAAGCAAACTGCACTACAAAATGAAGGAAATACAAAAGAGAGAGGAAAGGCAATTAGTGGCAGACTAGAACAATAAGTCTTGCAAAAAGCCTTGAAGGTGAGAATTTCATCTGTAGTGGAAAGGAAGTCAGGTGCCCCTACTGCAGGAGACAGTGTCATAAGAAGTCAACCAACTCAGCCAGCAACTCAGGGAAACCAAAGGCTCGGAAAGCCAACCCGGGCTGAGACTTTGCCTCTGGTCCAGCGTGGCTAGAAGATTATGTGAATTCTTACCCAGTGCGATGCTCTCACATGGAGGTAAAAGAATACCAACATTTATAATATAGCTATCTAAAGCCATTATGTATATTCATGTATGATTAACACAGTGTCAATATCATTGCTGTTGTTGGGCGCCTGGGTGGCTCAGATGGTTAAGCGTCTGCCTTCGGCTAAGGTCATGACCCCAGGGTCCTGGGATCGAGCCCCGCATCGGGCTCCCTGCTCAGTGGGAAGCCTGCTTCTCCTTCTCCTTCTACTGCTCCCCCTGCTTGTGCTCTCTCACTCTCTCTGTCAAATAAATAAATAAAATCTTTAAAAAATATATCATTGCTGTCGTTAAATTAATAGCTCTGTGTGGAAAGCCCCAAGCAAAATATTTTCCTCTAAACTTCAAGGAGAAGCACCAGAACCTACGTGACTCCTACTGAGTCACAATCTTCATATTTAGGCAGGGCCAGTCCTTGACCTATTCTTCCAAGTTACCAGTTTCAGGAACCCCTCAGTTCTTGAACAATGACCAACAGTCATAAAAATAGTTCATGTTTATGAGTACTTACTCTGTGCTGGCACTGTTCTGCATGTTTTAATTCATTATTTTATTCAACAATACTCAGAGCAACTCTATTTGGATCCTTATTTACATTGAGGGAAACAGGCACGGTGATGTTCAGCAACTGGCTCAACTACCAACCCAGTTGAAAGAAGTGGAGTCATGGGATGCCTGGGTGGCTCAGTCGGTTAAGCGTCTGCCTTCAGCTCAGGTCATGATCCCAGGGTCCTGGGATCGAGTCCCACGTCGGGCTCCTTGCTCAGTGGGGAGCCTGCTTCTCCCTCTCCCACTGCCTGCCACTCCCCCTGCTGGTACTCACTTGCTCGCGCGCTCTCTCTCTCTCTCTCTCTCTGACAAATAAATAAAAAAATCTTAAGAAAAGAAAAAAGAAAAGAAAGAAAGAAAGAAGTGGAGTCAGGATTCCCCCTGAGCCCATAGTTTTAGGTACTTTGATGTGTGTTTCTGGGTAACCAATCCCTACAGAGTTGTGGTCGGAACTGCCTACTCTATCAAGGACATGTGACAGGTGCCTGATGAAATTAAAGGCCAGAACACCCCGGGAAGTGAGTTTGAAATATATCATGCTAACATGACCTATCTTGTTAGCATAAATACCATCAATTGTCTAGGACTAAGACAAATGTCTCTGGGAAGCTACTTTGGATCAAGGTGGCAGTAGTTTCTCTTTCTCGTAGAGAGGGTTTCGCAACTACTGAGATACTATGGAAATATGTTTTTCTGGAAACATAATTCAGTTGAATTATGGCTGCAAGTACAAGCCCAGGTGACCTCATTTTAGACTTTATCTTTAAGTTGGAATTCTATTTGTAGTAACATCCAAGTAAACAAGTTTTCCATTTTATAATCCCTTAGTCTATTCTATTTCCCACTTTTCTCGACAATTATTTCATATTTTGTTACTTTCCTCAAACTTCTCATCACTTCACCCCCCTCCATACGCTCAGCTAATGACTTGCTTACAATTTAATTGAGAAAATCGAAGCAATGCCAAGAGACCTTCCACAAGTGTCCATGGCATATCTAAGCGACTCTGCATCTGAGACCTTATGGTCCAACTTCCTCTTTGTTATTACGAATGTACTATCCTGGCTCCTTGCAAAGGGCAACGCTTGCACTTGTACGTGAAATTGAAATTCCACTCCCTGGAATACTCAAGGATATTACCCAGCAATTCTGTCCTCTCCTTCTTGAATAGTCAGTTTCCCCGCCAACAGCTACTGAATAATTTCCATCCGTTATTAAGTGTCCCATCTCTGGACCATTTTTCTGCCATCCTTCACTGTCAAACTCCTTAACTGAGTTGCCTCTACTTCATGTCCCCTAATCCACCCCTCCCATTCTCTCTCAAATCTACTGCAGTTAGGCTTTTGTTCTCAATTCTCCACCTACACTACTTTTGTCAAGGGCACGAATGACCTCTATATTACTAAATCCAATCATCAAAACTTAATCACATTATTTAAACTATAAGTGACATTGTGGATCACTCCTTCCTCCTTGAAACTATTTCTTCATTTGACTTCCATGTTATCACTCTCCTAGTTTTCTGTTTATCTCTCTGATTACTCCTTTTCAGTCCCATTTGCTGTTTCACTGTGCATCTCTGACCCCTAAAGGTTGGAGTGTTTCTCTTTCTTTTTCCATACTCAAAGGTCATCTCATTGAGTCTCATTGCTTTAAATGCCATCTTCGTGCACATGGGCTCTCAGATTTTTAGCTCCAACTCCTGCTGCTCTCCTGAGCTAGACTAAAATTTATCAAATGCCCACTCAAGGAATGGGACTATCAACTCAACTTTTGTTAGGTGAAAATGAAGGAAGGCAAGAATCGAAAAACAACAGGAAGGATATGTGGCAGACCCTGTTAGTTGTCTACTCAAAACCCATTCTCTTACCTGTTCCTTGCTAACAGTATTCTGATTTTGTCCAGGTATCCATATTTCAGGAGAGTTTTCCCACCCCAGCTCAAGGAGGAGTCCTATATTTTCTAAGCAATGAAGCAGTACCCTTGCTAATCTTTTGTTTAGGAGAAGTTGTTTCTGGACAATAAGATGTGAGGAGAAATATGATGGATGGATTCTGAGAAGGTCTTCCTTGACAAAAAGACAGGCACAGGAAAGGGTGGTCACTCTTCTTCCCATGGATTTTGGGGTGGGAATGCAGGATGGGATGCCTGGAGCTCCTGCAGCCCACTAGCGGCACAGAGCCAGGGTGTGGCTAAAGACAAGCCCTATATACTGAGGGGGGTGACGTAGGATGATGTGAAGAGAGTGAGTCCCTGATAATATCAGCCTTTGAAATAACAAACCCAGGAGCTGCTCTACAGTTAAACTTCCTGTTATGAGGACACAAGTTTGCCTAATTTGATCTCATTGACTTGGCATTTTCTGTTACTTGTAACTTCAACATGAAAACTGGCATAGTGTTCGATTTTTCAGGGGAGTACATTTGAATGTCCTTATCTATGTTTAACTGGGATAGTCAACATCAGATTCTCTACTCTTTTCTGATCATCTGTTCTTTCAATCTCACCGCCACCAAGAAGCTGACCACTAGGTTACCTGCTGCTTTCCCTACTTGATCATCCACTGTGTTGGACGTCCTCTTTCTCACCATTAGAGACTTGGCTTAGAGGCAAGATTGGAATTTTTCAAAAGAAACGTTATAGAAAACTAATAATATAGAAAAAGAATATGTCTTTTCCCCTCTCTTTCCTCTTTTTCTTCTTCCTCCTCCTTCTTCCAATCCTTCCCCTCCCACTTCTCCTTATTCCTTCCTTCCTTCCCTCCTTCCTTCCTTCCCTCCTTCCTTCCTTCCCTCCTTCCTTCCCTCCCTCCCTCCTTCTTCCCTCCCTCCGTCCCTCCTTCCCTCCCCTCCATCCCTCCCCTCCTTCCCT
>NW_027397069.1:58093435-58161992 GCF_003265705.2 Callorhinus ursinus | reverse complement strand
CGTCCCTCCTTCCCTCCCCTCCATCCCTCCCCTCCTTCCCTCCCTCCTTCCTTCCTTCCTTCCTTCCCTCCCTCCCTCCTTCCTTCCCTCCCTCCGTCCCTCGTCCCTCCATCCCTCCTTCCTTCCTTCCTTCCTTCCCTCCCTCCCTCCTTCCTTCCTTCCCTCCTTCCTTCCTTCCCTCCTTCCTTCCTTCCCTCCTTCCTTCCTTCCCTCCTTCCTTCCTTCCTTCCCTCCTTCCTTCCTTCCCTCCCTCCCTCCTTCCTTTCCTCCCTCCTTCCTTCCCTCCCTCCGTCCCTCCGTCCCTCTGTCCCTCCGTCCCTCCTTCCCTCCCCTCCATCCCTCCTTCCTTCCTTCCTTCCTTCCCTCCCCTCCCTCCCTCCCCTCCTTCCCTCCCTCCCTCCATCCTTCCTACCTTCCTTCCTTCCTTCCTTCCTTCCTTCCTTCTTTCCTTCCTCTCAATTTAAGAGCACAGATGAGACTCATACTCCCTCTGGGCATTTATCTCATCCATGTAGAGAAAAGCACACTGCAAGGGTTTTGTAGTCAGAATGAGCTGGGCTTGTTGGGGGAATAGGAAGCAGGCCAGTGGGGTAGGATGTAGTGAGGGAGGGGCCAAAGAGCTAAACAGGAAGATCACATGCGCCTTGTGACCATGGGAAAGCTTATGACTTAACAAAGAGGACCATGGGAAACAGGTGGTGGCTTAATCAGGGAGTGATTCAATCTGATTTATATTCTTAAAGGTTCCTTCTAAGTACTCTGTGGGGAACAGATTGCAGGAGCGAGAAAGGAACTGTAAGATCAGTTCAGAGGCTGCTTTGGTGCTCCAGGCGAGAGGTAATGGTGGCTAAAGGCTAAGATGACGGTAATGGTGACAAGGAAGTGACCTCATCCCGGACATATTTTGGAAATAGAACCAAAAGATATTGATAATTGCTAGGAACTGGGAGTGAGGTAGTAATAAAGGAAATAGAGAAACTCAAGATGGTCCCAGTTTTCTATCTGAGGAGGTAGTTGATTGTGCCATTTCCAAAAATGAGAAAGGCCGGGATAGAGACTGGTTGGGAAATGATAAAATCAAGTCATTAGGTATTTATATTAGAGATGTCTAGCGGGTGAATGGATACATTAGATAAACACACACATTTGTGGCAATTTGTTACAGCAGACCCAAGAACTAATACAAACTTGTAACACATTACCACAAACTTGATGGCTTAAAATATCTACTCTCACATAGTTGTGGAAACCAGAAGTCCCAAATCAGTTTCACTAAGTTGAAATCAAGCTGCCATGCTGCCTCTGGAAGCTTCCAGCATCTGATGACTAGCATTACCTATCTTGTGGCCAATCCCTAGCTCTATGGTCTAATCTTCTTCTGCCTCACTCCTACAAGGAGATCTATGATTTCATTTAGGGCCTACCTGGATAATCCAGGTTAATCTCCCCATCTCAAAACCTGTAACTTAGGTTACATCTGCCAAAGTCCATTTTTGCCATTCATTGTTGTAAGGATTAGCATTTAGGTATCTTTGGCCGGCGGGGGAAGGGGGTGGCATGAGAAGGGGGGCATACACATTATATATATACATATATAGTCATTTCACATATATAAATACCCTCTGGGAAATAGACAAACAGTTCCTGACCTCCTAGAGTAAGAATACTCTTCCCACCCAGCTCAGAGAATTTTTTTCATGGGTGGCCAACCCAGATACGTCCTCCACCTGTTATGGTGCTCTCTGGCTCTCAAAGCTTTTGTCCCTGGTCTTTTGTTCCATCTTGTCTAGTTTCCTTAAAGTAAGTATTTTCTGTGACTATACCTCATCATCTAATCAACTTTTGCTCTCTGTTCACTGCTGTACTCCAGTGCCTAGAAAGTTCCTGGCATGCAGTAGGTGCTCGATGAACATTAGTTCATTGAACGAATAAATGAGGAGATGGCAGTGAACAAGGAGATATGAACTTGATACTCCAGTTCACATAATTTTAATGTCATGGAAATTAAATCTATCCGGTGATGCCGGGGCCCTTTACTTATAATTCTACGTCAGTGTCTAGCCACACATGGCTTTGAAGACAGGTGCTCCTGTTCTCTGGAACCTGGCCATATTACATCAGTTCATTCATTGCCTGGCAATTGATTCATTGTAGACTCATGTTTCCAAGTGAGCAAGTCCATTTTTGGATGCACTAAATTACTATCTCCTGTCAGAAGTGTCCCTCCAATCTTTACATCTTTGTAGCATAAGACTAATGGGGAATTCTTGATCGCAATAAAGAATCAAATAACCCAGATTATTGACTCCCTTTCGTGGGTTCTTTGATGACCTTTGGTCCTTTAGATCACATTTCATTCTGGAAGGAAGTATTCTTCTCAAATGCTTCAGTCACAGATGCATTCACAGTGCTAGTCGAGCTGGTTTTCTTTTTTTTTTTCCCCTCAGTCACACTTCTACAATAATAATAACAATAACAATAACAAACAAAAATTCATCAAAGGAACAGAGAGTTACTGATTTATCATGCTTTGTTATTTTTTTGGCCACTCTGAAAAACATTCATTTTATAACTAACCCATCAAACTGTGAGACTAGGGAAAGGGTACAACAGCTCATGCGCACTTCTGTTTCAAACATGAAGTGAAAATAAAAATCAAGGGGAACACCTAACAAAATTAGGAAATTGATGCATTCTGGTGCAAAATTAAATTTAACATACATCTCAGAGTTTTCAAATTATGCCTCTTTGGCCACCCAAACAGGTGAATTGTTTCTGAATTGCTTTCAAACTTGGGGACACATTTAGGCATCATAGCAGACCTACAAATAAGTGTATCTGCACCAAGGATATTCATAAATTGTTGGTTCAGGGCGCCTGGGTGGCTCAGTTGGTTAAGCGACTGCCTTCGCCTCAGGTCATGATCCCGGAGTCCTGGGATCTAGTCCCACATCAGGCTCCCGGCTCAGCGGGGAGCCTGCTTCTCCCTCTGACCCTCTCCCCTCTCGTGCTGTTTCTCTCGGTCCCTCTCTCTCTCTCTCTCTCATATAAATAAATAAAATATTTAAAAAAATAAAAAATAAATAAATAAATTGTTGGTTCAAATAAAATGCCAGTGTGTTTTAAGAAGAGAGAATTACTTAGAAAAATGATTAGGGCACTATGGAAATTGATAATACATATTCAGTGTTAGCACCAGGATCTTTTTAAACACAGTATCCAAAAATAGATAACCAGAAAAAGAAACTGACCAAGTAGGGCCAAGTGAATGTCTTGATAATAAAGGAGGAAGAGAACTGTGAGAAAGAAGGAGTTCTTCAAATGAGGGGTAAATAGACTTGTTGCATCATTACCTTAAGAGTATCTTCAAAAGCAGAAATATGGTAGGCAGCAGTAGCACCGGAAACCATTAAGAACTCTGTATCTTAATAAAAACATGGCACCATTAAAAGAGAATTTCATGATTTTTTGGAGCTCATGTTTTAAAAGTAAGTCACCCTGAAATGTCTGCACAAGTGAAGAGCATACTGATATTCACTTAAGTAAAAGACATACTGACTTAAAAGGATTATAGACATTCTCACTTCAAAAACAAATCTTGAATGGAAATTCTCTGCATGATCTTCTCAACTTTGCGGCTAATCTAAAATGCATCTAAAAATAAAAGGTATTTTTAAAAGGCCTTTAGATTCCACGCACGTTGGAGGTGATTGAAATTTGGTGGAAGTTGCAAGAGTAAATACTACAGAAGGGCGTGAAGAATGACAAGAATGTCTTCGGGTCCTCACCTAAGTGGTCCATTAGAGCCTTATGGAGAAAAACAGGATTTTCACAGTTTGAAGGAACTACGGAACCGAGATGGTTAGTGAGGGACGAAGCTGTAGCCATGTGGCTTACTTTGGAAAGAAAACTCATGGGGAGAGTGAGCTGCCTGGACAACGGAGCTTCTGCAGGCATTAGGAAAAGAATAACATAAAGATCGGAGAAGAGAACACCAAGTAAAGGAACTGTGCTTCTTAATAACCAACAGTGACGTTTTGGACTTAGTAAATCATGATCTAGTTTGGGCACTCTAAACTATCACATTATAATTGGTGAAATAAGTAAAAATCTATTTACTTTTTAATTACAAGAGAGTGAGGTGACTTAACATTTCTGATTGCCCTGAGCTTCGAACGGTTTGACTAGTTTAAAGCTTAAAAAAAAAAAAAACTTTGGCAGGCAGTTGAAACATGGTACACTGCTTTGGTACCATTCTTGTGGAAAGAATGGTAACCAAAGTAACCCCAAAGGGGAGAAGAGCATTTTGCCACGTGGGTCAGCTTGCAGCTTGCAAAACTGCATCCTTGAATCCTGCCACCCAGCCTCACCTCTCAGTTGGTCCCTGTCCTGGGGCTTACACCCCATCAGCTCTTTAGCGGACAGCAGATGTAACTAACCAGTTTTGACCAGCTTTTAGTAGGGAATGCCAAGGAGAGAGAAACTGGAGTCTGAGATATTACTGAGCCCCAAGTTATATTAATATTCAACAGGAATCTCTTTGTGGCCCACTGGTTTTTAAACTTTCCTTCTTAATAGTAAGATACTTTTTGTGAATTAAATAATATGTATAATCCCAAATCTAAAATTGATAAAACAGAGCTGATTGACATGGGAATGCGGGAGGGGCCTAGAAGCCTAACAGCTTCACATGGTCACCCTCTCTCTAACCTAAGGGTACTTCGTGGAACCACTAGAGCTGCAAACTGCCCCTACATCTGATTCCCAGAGATGCGCAATGACTTGGCCACGGTAGGTCATAGAAGAGTCAGGGCTGGGTCCAGACTTGCTTTTCCTGGGGTGTTTTCCCCACCACATCACTCTTCCTATTACTTCTCTAGCAACTCTTTCTTAGAAATCCTCCACACACCTGAGGTGAAGGATGCATTAACTGACCTTATTGTGGTAAACATTTCACAATATGTATGTATATCAAATCATCACATTGCACGCCTGATACTTACATAGTGTTATATGCCAATTATATCTCAGTAAAGGTGGAAAAAAAAAAAGGCAAAAGAAACCCTTCACAGTGCCCCTTTTAGAGAAGCGGACTGGGAGAAAGAGGAACAGAGTAGGTGTCACAAGGTGGGATGGCCCTGAGTGAGACCAGACAAACGACAGACACCCCAAATGGAAAAGCCCCACTGTGTGTCCACACACCTGCCCCTGAGCTCCTTGACAATGAAGCCAAAACCCCTTTCGTGCTGTGTTTTCTAGAGGACATGAAGGGGCCCTGCAGGTTCTCCGCAGGATTCCCTCCTGCTGGGGCCCTTCAGGGCAGCTTGAATCTGCTGGGTTTCCAAGGTCACGGTGAACCCTCTGAGAGACCCTTTGATTTAACACGTAAGGGAATTCCCACTGGCTGATTAAATATTTTTATATTTTATCATTTTCCTGCAGCTAGCAGCTTTTGGCATGCAGGGTATTTTTATGTACGTTATAAGTAAATATTATGGGGTCAGTCACAGAGACGAACACGGACCCGCAAGCCTGGGGCTGGAAGACATTAGGCTTCACTGAAAAAAAAAGTGGGAATAAAAAAGGAAAATATTGAGGATTTGAAAGACTTGCAAAAAGCACTGCAACTGTGCCTCCAAAATCCAAAGTTAATATAATTAGACCAATAGAAGCAAATTGATCTTAAGTGATATATCTAGATACCAAGGGATCACTTTGTTTAATTCATGTTATTTCGAGATTGCAGCATTTATTAGAAGGGGGTAAGCGGGGTTACACTTTCACAGTAACAACCATGAGTTTTGTTTTCCAGACAAAACTAGACCTTTCCAGGCTCTTCCACAAAGCACAACAGACGGATTCCTAGGATGCCAAGCCACTACTCAGAGTTTCCAGGGGCCACAGGCCACTTTTGGTCCAAATGTCCCCTTGGAAAAGACAAGAAAGAAAACATCAAGTGTGGGCTCCTGTGGTGTTAAGCTCCAGTGCCCTCTTGAGTGGTGGAGTCTCGGTGATCTGCTTGGAAGCTGATGTCATAAAAATCCTCCTTGACACAGGGTGATTCATCGCAAGAAGTGCATCCCTTCCTGGGAAACCACTAACCCTCTGAGCCTGTTTCCCAGCCGCCCCGCCTGGAAATCGCCGCAGAACTCATGCGGAGTGTCTGGGTCAGCGGCTCCAGTGTGGTAGCTGCCTCCGCATGCCTCCCCAGAGCATTTTTTCCACTTTTCTCTCGGCTCCCCTTGTGGCCATCACAGGGCAGGAGGAACCGGAGGAGGCGCTCCACCATCATATTAGATACGCGTTGCCGCTTGAGCTTTGCCCTCCTGCTCTTTGCGCATCGACTCTGCCGGAGCTTCGCCGTTTGCCCCTCCGCTACGCCGGTCGGCTTCGATAAGTCCAAACCATTTCAGCCTTTCCAATCGGCTGAGTGCCTTTCTTCAACACACCCCGTAAATGCTCTCCTCCCTCAAGGTGCTTTCAACACTGGTCGCTGGCATCTTCAAACCTAAGAGCTCAGCCTAACCCCAGATCAGGAACAAATTCTCAGTGTCAGGGATCCGGCAATAAATATACTGGCAGGAGGGGAGAAAGGAGAAAACGGGAAGAGAGAGGAGAGAAGGGAGGGAGGAGGGGAGGAATCTGCCTAGAGCACAGGGCACAGTCCTCCTGGGGGTTTGGAAACACCTGCTGAGCACTCGGATTGAAGGCGGACCCCCGTGACGGCGGCGGTGAGAACCTTCCGCCCACGAGGCAGCGCAGTGGAGGCAGGATGTCTGAAAGGGCCTGGAAGGAAGGAAAGAGCTGACGGGTCAGAGGAACTAGGAACAGGGCTGACTTGTCAGGAGAAGGGTGTGAAGTGCCAGCCCAGCTCCAGGGAGGAAGGTGTGCCAGAGCTCCTGCCACGATCCACGGCTCTGGTCGCTGCAGCCCTTCCCAGGATGGTCTGACAACCCCGTTTGAGTGGGGCGGCCTCTCAAGTTGATCCAAATGGAATGAAAGCCTTCTGAAGTCTAGGTATGATGGTGTCTTCTACTTCCTTTTTGCCTACCTGGCCTGCATCTGGAACATCAGGCAGAGATTGCACCGTCTGTCGTGGAGCCAGTCCCCGCCCACACTGGTGAAGAACGTTCTCACCACCCCGCCCTCCTCCACGGCTGCTGGCCGTCTTCACTAACACCCACACTTACCCCGAGAGCTGAGTTCTAAGAGCTGCAAGAGAGAATCACATAAAGAAATTGTCTGCCCTCTAGAAGCTACTGTAGAACATTGTCCAGTTGTTTTCTCTGCGTGGAAACTGGGGTACCAACTGACCATCTGCGTTTAGGTCCTCCTTGGAGAAGGTCTGGTGGGATTTGGGAGAGGAACCTACTAAGGGGCGTACTTACTTCAATTCCAGGAAATGAGACTTTCTTAACTTTCCAGGTAAATCCTTCAAGGCTAGGAAATAGCTAGGGAGGGAATGAAGACAAAGACAGACAGATGATGAGTTTTTGGCAAATCCTGTGTAGTTAAGGGCAAGTTTTATTGTCTAAATGTACAAAGTAGATCTTCGATGATAATTATTAATATTTAATAAGATGAAATACTAAGTGCCAGGCAATGTGCAACTCTTCTCTCGGTCCTTACAAGAAGCCTATAAACTAGATTCTTTGACTATCTCTGTTTTACAGAAGGGGAAACTGAGGCTGACGGATGTGAAGCAAAATGCTCAAGGCCACGCAGCTGGTAAATGGTAGAACTTGAATTTTTGAATTTGTTTCTAGTTGCTTTTCTACTCTCTTCGCACTTTGGGTCACACGTATACATACACGAACTGGGTAAATCCTGTTAAATAAATCTTGTTTCAAGATTAAAACCAACAATTGCCTTTTCCCCTCTAGACTGACGAGTTTTCGCTGCTTGCATCTGCAGTGACTACCTCTGGAGCAGGTTTGCTTATGCACTGCATTATGCCATTTAACAAACTGATGACACCCCTGTCCCCACTGTCCAGGTCCACCCGCCAGGCCCCACAACACGGGCACTATGTACTCACAGAGATTGGCCCTTTCTGGTGGGTCTGGAGCCCTGGACTCGAATCTCCAGTTGCTGCTGACTGACTTTAATGTGGGCAAGTCAAGGTCCTCCATTTTTTGTTTGTCCTTGAAGATTCTGCAGTGCCTCCCGGCCCAAGGCTTCCACCTCAATAGCCAGGTCCCGGAGAGAGGAAATTTTGATCATGACATTCTCGAGCCATCTTCCAGCTGAACGCCACTCTGCTTTTTTGCATTTGTGCAGGGCATTTCTGCAGGGAGCGGCTGGAAGGAAGGTCAGGTTTTGTTCACCAGTTTCTCTTGACTCTACTTCTCATTTCTGGCCTCTGTGCAAACGAGGTTGGGTCTAAGGTTCAAGATCCGTGTCACTCCACAGCTAACCCCGGTCCCTCAATATGAAGGCTGCTCTCAGGATCTCAACAACACCTATTCTGTGGCCCTTAGAGAAGGTTCACTGAAAGAGAGGCATGTTCCTTCAAACTGCAATTTCTAAATGCAAGCTATTGGATGGCAGAGAAACCAAAGCCCCTCGTAGCAACGGTATTATCCCATCCTAAGCCTCTGTTTCTACTTTCAAAATGTGCTAAAACAATAATAATAATAATAATAAAGCTATTCCAAATATGCCAAATCTAAAAAATCTGCACTCCCACACTCCACTATTGTGACTGTTTCTAGTTGATATTTTATAATCTTATCACTTTGAGCCACACATCCACATACCACCCTGGGTTATTTATGAAGATAAATCTGCTGAGATCAAAATTGACAATTATTTTTTGCTTTGTCTAAATTTATTTTTGCTGCCTTGGAAGAAAAAAGATTTTGAAAATATTTTCCAGTGGGTTTATTTGTTTAAAAAAGATTCCGGTAAAGAAATTAACTCTGAACAAAAAATATCTTTCGGGTCGTCAACTACCAACTACCACATATTTGGATTATCTTGAATTATCCAGGAGCTGACAATTCGGTTTTAGGATTATTTGTAACCTTGGCTGTGTTACTACGTTTCGATGTTTTCAAAGCTTGTCTAAAAGTATAGCTGCATTAATTAATTTCTGGCTCCTGGTGAGCATGGGCTTACTAGCTAATTGAACCTTGCATTACCCATACTTTATGAGCTTTGTTTTTCTCATCTCTGAAGTAGAAAGAATAATACCCTACTGTATAGAAACTGCCATGAGAATTAAAAGACATAATATAGGTGAAATAATGATTGCCTACCCCACAGTAAGTGCTCACTAAAGGGTAGCTTGAAAATATTATCTGAAGAGTGAAGTTTAAAATTAAACTGGGTGACAAGAATTTGTGGGCATGTCTTCTGTCCCCCACAAGCCTCTGTGCTCTGGGAGGGTGGGCAGTGGCCTCCTCAGACCTTCACTCTTCCCCAGTGTTCAGACTGGTCCCGAGATAGAGCAGTCTCTCAGTGAATATTGGTAGAATGAACATCATCTGAATCTCAACCGGCCGTGAACTCCAATGCAGTGACAAGCAGTTGTGTATAGTTGTCTATATTTAGAATCAAATTCTTTTCTCTAAGCACATTTTTAAAATTTAACTCTAATCGTAAAGATCCTGTTTTTGTTTTCCTCCTCTGCTTAAGAAACTGAAGCTGAAATTCTAATGTGAATTCAGTAGATTAGTGTTAAATAAGCTCACACCTAAAATAAGTCAGCAGATAAATGATGTCATCGGCTTTTCCGGGGAGAGGTAAAATCGAGACAACTTGGGAGAACAGCAGGAATTTGTTATTTGCGGACAGCTGAAGTACAATGAAGAAAAGATTCAACCTCACACGGGAATGCATTGACCACTCTCCCTGGAGGAGGCCGAGGTCATGAGGCCACCTGCCTGAAAGAGTCAGTTAAAAACACACTGGGCTTGAACATGTTGCTTTTGCTCCATAAGGAATATATTTCCCAAGTTTTCATCTAATAAGCCTTTTGTACCCTTTAAATATATAAAAATAAGTGTATGGGCAAATGCTCCAAACTAATACACAAATATTATCTGGGGCTACTGCAATAGTCTAAACATATTTGGCTCAGATTCAAGTTCTGTGTGTATGTGCTTGTGTTTAAAGCAAACTTCAGTTCATAGGACCGTATCAGTATTAGTCTAACAGATAGTTCAAATGCCCAATATATGCTGTGAACAGTGCGAATAAAGCTAACAATTTGGCACAAAAGAGTAAGAGGAAAAATGCTCAGGTGCTGGGATGGAAGATTGGGACCACATTGTGCAGTGCTGTGCTTCTGAATTCAGAATATATTTTACCTTAAGGGACGAGGTTGGGAAATAACGTTGACCTGAAATGAAAAGCAACATAAGTATTGGCTACCTGGAGAGCCACGATGGAAAGTTTCCCCGGCTGAAAGCAGCTTTATTGGACAAGTGTGCCCTGGGAGCCAGGAGTGGGAGTGCCCACCCACATGCTGAGTATTTGTCATTCTTTGTCCCGGTCAAAGAGCCCCCTAGAGGTTTCTGGCAGAGTAAATGGCCTCCTCATCGGGTCTGTGCTTAAGAAAGGCCTTTCGACAGTGAGGAGAACGCATTAGAGAAGGAGCAGTTCGTGTATTTGATCTCACCTCATGGGTAGCTCTTTTCTAGACACAGGAGACAATAGATATCTCCCTCTGCAGTTTCCCCTGGGCACTTGTCTTCTCAGTTTTCGGGAAGGCAGGATGATGCCACTCCTGGGACAGGCTTCCCGTGACGGCAGGGTGCTGCTCTGCTTTGCCCACCCACAAAGGGAGGGCAGTCTTCTTGTCATTCACTTGCCTTGCAGGAACTGAACCATAAATTTGTCTGCATTTCGGATTATAGGACCGAGGCTGTGTGTTTAATAAGACACATTTTCTGAACCCCAAGCAGAGTATCGTTCTCATAAATATTACAAAGTTGTTCAGGAAAGTGAATTCTTATCTTTTGACCCAAAGTACCCTCCAGAATCTACTGGTATCTGAGCGCATTACTCCAACCTCAGAAGCACTTCTCTGAAACAGAAATAGCCGCCAAGAGCACAGTGTGTCACTCAGACTTCCAGCAGGAAACAGATGGCACTCTCAGGCTGAGTAAGAGAGGGATGGTAATAAAAAGGTGAGTTACAAAGGTGCGGAAAGATCTGGGGATGCGTGCAAAGGGCGCTGAAGGATCTTGGGGCTAAAACAGCAGAAGGTGATGGTGATTGGAAAGCTCTTCCTTACCCCCGGGTCTGAAGGGACATGTGCCGGGTCCAGATCTCAGGGTGGGTAGCCGTAGGGAGAGGGTCACTGGAGGAGAGCTGTGATATTTGATGGAAAGATGTGGCCAAATTGTGTCCACGGCAGGAAGGGAATTAAATTCACAGCCTCCGTCTCCTCCCACTGGGGCTGAGAACCCATTGATGTGGTTTGTGCAGATCAGCCTGCCGGACACAGACTAGGACAGAGAAGGGTGGAGAGTATATCTGGAGGGCAAAGAGAAAATAACCAGCTCAGTGCAGTTTTGGTATGCAGTAAATCCACATAAAATAATAGTGGTGGGACATCTGAAAGATGTTGGACTAGGAAGCTCCAAGCTCATGTTCCTCCATATAATCGTGGGGAAAAAACCCTCAAAAAACCCTTGTCCAAATGGCAACCATCTTAGACACAAGTGGTGGCAACTCGGTCCCCAGTTCCACTCTTTAAAATGGAGAGAGCAGATCTTATTTGCAGATTATTGTGTACCTCTGTTCTAACCTGGCTGGGGATACCTGAAGAACTCGCTTGCTCTCTCTTTCTCACATAATTCGAGACACAGGTAGGAAAAGCTACAGGCTTCGCTCATAAAAGCAACCAGAGAATACACACGCATGGACACCCCGGGCAATAGATTCTCACTGGAGGCATACAGTATACCATCTAAGGGCTGGAGGAGAAAGTGGGGTAAGACTTTGGGAAATCAGGAGATTCAAAAGCAGTGTTTGTATAGGGGAATCTAGAAAGCCACATGCATACCCAGGGAAGACATATGCTCACAAAAATCAGACGATTTTAACCTTTCACTTTAAGGCTGATGTCTAGGCCAGCAGGGAGTCTGCTTCTCCCTCGGACCCTCTTCCCTCTCGTGCTCTCTATCTCTCATTCTCTCTCTCTCAAATAAATAAATAAAATCTTTAAAAAAAATAAAAATAAAAATAAAAGGGCACCTGGGTGGCTCAGTTGGTTAAGCGACTGCCTTCGGCTCAGGTCATGATCCTGGAGTCCCGGGATTGAGTCCCGCATCGGGCTCCCTGCTCAGCAGGGAGTCTGCTTCTCCCTCTGACCCTCTTCCCTCTCGTGCTCTCTATCTCTCTCTCTCTCTCTCTCAAATGGATAAATAAAATCTTAAAAAAGAATGCCATCTGGCCACTTGAGACTCTTTGAGTCAACAAGCAAAAAAAGTAATTACAGTGTTGGCTGGGGTGATTGACCTTGACTACCAGCATACATTGGACTATGACACTACAATGGAGGTAAAGAATACATTTGGAATACAGAACATCCTTTTGGTTGTCACTTAGTATTACTGAGACCTGTGATTAAGATCAATGGAAAGCTAGGGAGCCTGGGTGGCTCAGTTAGTTAAGCGACTGCCTTCGGCTCAGGTCATGATCCTGGAGTCCCTGGATCGAGTCCCACATCGGGCTCCCTGCTCAGCAGGGAGTCTGCTTCTCCCTCTGACCCTCTTCCTTCTTGTGCTCTCTGTCTCTCATTCTCTCTGTCTCAAATAAATAAATAAAAATCTTTAAAAAAAAAAAAAGAATTCAAGAAACTTAAATAAATAAATAAATAAATAAAATCTTTAAAAAAAATAAAAAATAAAAAAAGGCTGATGTCTAGGCTGAGAGCAAGTCTAACTAAGGGAGGAGTAACCCAGCCAAGGCTGTGAGTGGGGATTGCTCTCTCTCTCCTCTCTCTCTCTCTTTTTTCATATATATGGTTATATATATATATATCAGTGTTTTCGTTTGTGTGTTTCAGCTCCTGGCATAAGAAAATCTCTATCAAACTGTGTTAGCTCAACACAGGCTAAAGTAACAGAGGCTTCAGTGAGCACATACGGCAAGGAATAGACTTTGCAAAAATAGTCTGGAAAAGTCTCAAAACAAATGGACTATCCCAGTCTCCAAAAATTAAAAAAAAGCAAGCCCTGGGGAAAGGGAGAAGTCGGATATCCAGAATTACTATATTATAATAATGTAATGCCCAGTTGTCAATGATGGTGACAACAACAACAGCAAACCCAGGAAAATACGGCTTATTGAAGGGACAAAATAAATGGGCAGAAACCATCCCCAAGAAGGCGGACAATGGACTTACTAGACAAAGACTAAAACAATTCTTTTTCTTTTTTTAATTAGTCTCCACTCCCAGTGGGGAGCCCCGATGGAGCTTGAACTTATGACCCTGAGATGGAGACCTGAGCTGAGATCGAGGGTCAGATGCTTAGCTGACTGAACCACCCAGGTGCCCCAACAACTCTTTTAAATATGCCTAAAGTGCTAAGGGAAAACATGGACAAAGAACTAAAGGAAATCAGGCACAGAATAGATCTTAAAAATGAGAACATCAACAGAGATAAGAATTATAAAAGAGAAATAAAGAGAAATTCTGGAGTGAAGAAATGTAATAACTGAAATGGAAATTTCACTAGTGGGCTGCAACAGCAGAGATGAGCAGGCAAAAGAGAAAAATCAGAGAATTGGAAGAGAGGGCGTCTGAAATTCTCAAGCCTGGGGAGCAGAAGAGAAAGGATAAGAAAGTGAACTGAATCTAAGGAACTTCCAGGATACCATCCAGAGAACTGATACTGGCAGCCCTCAGAGACCGTGTGGGCTCAGGTTCAGACAACCACAATAAAGTGAACACCCCGACAAAGCAAGTCAAATGAATGTTTTGTTTTCCCATTGTATATAAAAGTTCTGTGTACACTACACTGTAGCCTATTAAATGTGCAGTAGCATTATGTCTAGAGAAACAATATATATACCTGAGTTAAAAAATACTTTATTACTAGATGGTAACCATCATCTGAGCTTGTAGCAAGTAGTAATTTTTTTTGCTGGTGGAGGGTCTTACCTTGATGTTAATGGCTGCTGACTGATCAGGGTGGTGGGTGCTGAAGGTCAGGATAACTGTGGAAACTTCTTAAAATAAGACAACAGTGAAGTATTCTGCATCAGTTGACTCTTCCTTTCATGAATGACTTCTCTGTAGCATGCAATCCTGTTTGATAGCATTTTACTTCCATTAGAACTTCTTTCAGGGATGCCTGGGTGGCTCAGTCAGTTAAGCTTCTGCCTTCAGCTCAGGTCATGATCCCAGAGTCCTGGGGATCGAGTCCTGCATCAGTTTCCCTGCTCAGGGGGAGCCTGCTTCTCCCTCTGCCTGCTGCTCCCCCTGCTTGTGCTCTCTCTCTCTCTCTGAAAAATAAATAAATAAAATCTTAAAAAAAAAAAAAAGAACTTCTTTCACACTTGGAGTCAATCCCCTCAAACCCTGCCACTGCTTTGTCAATTAAGTTCATGTAATAGTCTAAATCCTTTGTTGTCATTTCAACAATCTTCATAACATCTTCACCAGGAGACGTTTCCATCCTTTTTTTTTTTTTTTTGCTCATCCATAAGAATCAACTCCTCATTTGTTAAAGTTTTATCATGAGATTCCAGCAATTCAGTCAGATCTTGAGGGTCCACTCCTAATTCCAGTTTTCTTGCTGTTTCCACCACATCTGTAGTCAGAACACATACAATATTCATCAGTTAAGTTTGCTATCTTATATAATAAGTATGGTGTGTGGCACCTTAAAACTCACAAATAGAAACATCACAGATTACTGATCACAGATCACCATAACAAATATAATAATGATGAAAAAGTTTGAATTACCGAAAGTGTGAGAATGACCAAAATGTGACAGAGACATGAAGTGAACAAATGCTTTTGGAAAAATGGTGCCACAAACCTTCAATTTACAAAGAACACAGTTGTCTGTGAAGCAAAATAAAGTGAAGTGCAATAAAAAAGGGGGGAAAAACCTGTATATAAGTTATGGGAATCCCAGAAGAAGAGAAAGAAAGTGGCAGAGAGTTTATTTGAAGAAATAATAGCTGAAAACTCCTGGATTTCATGAAATACATGAATATACAAATCCAAGAAGTTCAATGAACTTTAAGTAGGATAACCAAAAGAGATACATATCAAGACACATAATCAAACTGTCAAAAGCCAAAGTCAAAGGGAACCTTGAAATCAACAAGAGTGAAGCAACTCATGTACAGGTGATCCTTAATAACATTATTCCCTAATTTCTCAGCAGCACTCTTGGAAACCAGAAGGCAGTTGGATGATATATTTAATAAGTATTGAAATAAAAACAAAACAAAACAGAATTCTCTATCTGGAAACTATCCTTCAAAAGTGATGGAGAAATTAAGACATTTCCAGAAAAACAAAAGCTAAGAGAGTTCATTACTACTAAACTTGCTCTACAATGAATGTTAAAAGAAGTCCTTCTCAGATGAGCGTTTTTCCAGTACCACCAAGCAATTAACTTAGTTCTGACACTATCTACCTGGAGATCATGTCAGGTCCAAAAGTTAAACGCTCAGTCCTATAAGACTGCCCCCCACTTCTTCACTTCAGATGTCAATCCTAAGACCAGGTTGTCACCTACCTATGCTTCTGATGGTCAGATGTTCCCATGATCCCTCCTTGGGTTTCATTAAGTTACTAGTGTGGCTCACAGAACTTAAGAGACACATTTTACCTTCTAGATTACTGATTTGTTATAAAAGGATAAAACTCAAGAATAGCCAGATGGAAGAGATGCATAGGACATGGGATGGGTCACAAAGCTTCCCATCCTTTCTGAGCACCTTCACATGGTCACCAACCCAGAAGTTCTCTGAATCCATGCTTTGGGTTTTTATGGAAGCTTCATTACATAGGCATGATTGATGAAATCATTGGCCATTTATTCAACGTCCAGGCCCTTTCCTTCTCCTAAGGTCAAGGGATGAGACTGAAAATTCTAATCCTCTAATCACATGATTGGTTCCCCTGGCTACCAGCCCTCATTCTTGGGTTATATAAGGACTTTCCAAAAGCCATCACATTAACATAACAAAAGACACCTTTATTACTTAAGAAATTCCAATGGTTTGGGGAGCTCTGTCCAGGAATGGGTGAAAACCAAATATGTATTTCTTGTTATAAATCATAACATCACACCTTCAAACAGAAATGAAAGAATCTTAGTAACTCAAAACCAGATGAAGATACAATGACCTCTGGTAAAAGTATATATATGAGAAAAAATAAAAGCCAGTATTATTATAATTTTGGATTTAATGCCACTTTTAACTCCACTTCAGGATTTATGACACAAATGCATACAACATAATTATAAATCTCTGTAAATGGGTATATAATGTATACAGATGTAATTTGTGACATTAATAACACAAGAAGGGTAGAATTATTATAGGAGTAGGGTTTTTTGTAATTGAATTTAAGTTGGAATCAATTTAAATTAGATTATTACAACTTTAAAAGGTTATATGTAATCACCATGGTAACAACAGAGAAATATCTATAGAATATACATAAAAGGAAATGAAAAGGGAATCAAAATGTATCTCTACAAAAACGAAACACAAAAAGAGGTAATAATGGAGGAAATAAGGGAGAGAGAATGATATAAGACATATAGATACCAACAAAAGGGCAAAAGTAAGTCCTTCCTTATCAGTAATTACTTCAAATGTAAATGGGCTAAACTCTCCAGTCAAAAGGCATTGGTTGGCAGAATAGATTTTAAAAATTTGAACTATAGGCTGTCAACATGAGACTGACTTTAGCTCCAAAGGCAGAATTAGGTTGGGAGTTAAATGATGAAAAAGATACTTTATGCAATTAGTAACCATAAGAGGGCTGGAGTAGCTAATATTAAGCCAAATAGACCTGGGGTAAAAAAAATAGCACAAGAGACAGGAATATATATTGATAAAAGAGTCAATTCCCTAAGAAGACATAAAAATTATGAACATATGTGATATACAAAATATCAGAGCTCCAAAATGTATCAAGCAACATTAATAGAATTTAAGGGAGGAAATAGCTCTAATAGTAGGAGATTTTCAAAAATGACTACAACAACCAGACAGAAGATCAATAAGGAAACAGTGGACTTGAACAACACTACAAACCAATTAGAATTATAAGACATACACAGAACACTTTATCCAAGAACAGCGTAATACACAGTTTTCTCAACTGGACTGAGACATTCTCCAGAATAGACTATATGTTAGACTACAAGATAAATCTTAATACATTTTAAAAGATTGATATCATACAAAGTTTCTTTTCTGGCCACAATGGAATGAAGCCAGAAATCAATAGCAGAAGGAAAACTAGAAAACCCACAAATATGTGGAAATTAAGCAACATACTCTTAAGTAACCAATGAATCAAAGAAGATATCACAGGGAGATTTAGGAAATACCTTGAGACAAATGAAAAGGAAAACAGAACACAACATACAAAAACTGATGGGATACAGAAAAGCGGTGTTAAGAGGGAAATTTGTAGCTTATATGCTTATGTTAAAAAAAGAGAAAGATCTCAGATCAATAACCTAAACTTACTCTTTGAGGAACTAGAGAAAGAAAAGCAAACTAAACCCCAAGCTAGCAAAAGGAAGGAAATAAGAAAAATCAGAGCAGAGCAAAATAGAGAATAGAAAAACAATATAGAAAAAACAAAACAAAAATCGGTTCTTTTTTTCCCAAAGATTTTATTTGTTTGTTTGTTTATTTTGGAGAGAAAGAGAGAGAGTGCATGTGCAAATCGGGGAAGGGAGGGGAACAAGCAGATTCCGTACAGGAGCACAGAGCATGTCGTGGAGCTCGATCCCATGACCCGGAGATCATGACCTGAGCCAAAAACAGGAATCAGATACCCAACCAACTGAGCCACCCAGGTGCCCCTAAAGTTGGTTCTTTGTACCAACCAACAAAACTGACAAAACCTGTAGCCTAGATTGACTAAGAAAAAAGAGAGAAGACTCCAATAACTACAATCAGAAATCAAAGAGAATGTTAAGAATATCTGTATGCCAACAAATTGGATAATCTAAACAAAATGGACAAATTCCTGGAAATGCACAAAACTAAGTCATGAATAAATAGAAAATATGAATAGACTTACAACTAGTGAGGAGACTAATCAATATTCAAAGCTACAACAAAGAAAAGTCATGGGCTAACTGCTTTCACTGCAGAATTCTGCCAACATTTAAAGTTAACACCAGTTTTCAACTCTTCCAAAAGATAAAAGAAAGAATACTTCCTAACTCATGCTATATAGCCAGCATTACCCTGACAGCAAACCCAGCTAAAACACTACAAGAAAATAAAACTACAGACCAGTATCCCTTATGATTATTGATGGAAAAATACTCAACAAAATACTAGCAAACTGCATTCACCGTAGTATATTGAAAAGATTATATGCCATGGCCAAGTGGGATCTACTCCTGGAATGCAAGGATGATTCAATGTACAAAAATTAATCAATGTAATGCATCACATTAGCAGAATGAAGGAAAAACTCCCACGTGATCATCTCACTTGATACAGAAAATGCATTTGACAAAATAACAACTATGACTTCTCTTTATTTGGGATGTGTTATGTGTCAAGCTCTACATGAGACATTCAATAATGTTTTGAATCCTCAAGGCAACACCCTAAAATATGTAATACGATATTATTGCATCCCTCTTATATATGAAGAAACTGAGGTTTCGTCTTCAAAAACTGAAGTAATTTGTCAAAATCATATCTACACAATAAGGAGTAGAGTCAGTAGATATGTTCTAGATTTTCAGATTACAAAGTCTAAAACATTGCTACTGTGTTTTGTGGTTTTTGCTCCTCTGTCGAAAAAGAATCAGATGAAGGTTCCAGGAGCCGATTTGCAAAAGTCACTCCCCAGCTGATGGGCTTAATAAAATGGCCTTTGGTGCCTTCATCTCTGTCCCCCATCCTCACTGGTAACACAGTGCTACTATTCTGATTGCATGTCAACTTTTGTTGCTGAAATGGGGTCTGGCCCAAGTCACTCCCATTCTGACTTCGGATTGCTGGATGCTGTGGCTTCCCTTTCCCTGCGTCTGTCCAGAGCGAGAAGGGTTCGCATGGAGCCGGCAGCCCAATAATGGAGCGGCCCCACGGCAGGAAGCTGGTGAAGCAACAGAAAACGCAAAGGAAGTTCACAAATTGAGAAAGCTGAAATCAATTTGGTTTTGACTCAGAGTCATGCTCTGCCTCTCTAAAAGATTGGTGTCAGCTCCCTGAACTTGGGTTATAAATAAAAGCCCGAATTAAGAGTTTCCAATGTTTTAAGGAGTTTTAATAGGTATATTGTTTAATTTCCCAACAAACTGATGAAATGCAGATCTGCTAAACTGTAAAACTGCCTGCGACATTTGTTTACTTGGACTATTACAAGAAAAGAGATCTTTTGAGATTGTATCTTTTATGTCGTAAAACTCAAAAATAGGCTCCCGCGGACTTCTGACATCGTACATATAAAACTTTTACAATCCTTCCGAACGTATTACCTTGCGTTAGCCCCGCAGCAGCTGGGGAGGTGGTGTACCCGTTAGGCCGGGAGTCCCTGCTTTATACCTGGGAAGGAAAAGAGCGGATGGGGACCCAATCTTTGTGACAGTCTGAGGTGAAGGGGCATTGGCTTAGCCTGACAGCCTGGGTTTTTCCTCTGACTTAAAGATTTGGGATTTCCGGAGAGGAGATGGTGGAATGCGAACTCGTTGTTATGGGAGTTATCCACAGAAGTAACTCCAGATTTTGCTTAGGTTCCATTTATTGCCCTCTGCTTTCTGAGAGTCTTACAACATCCTTTCTCTACCACTGGCCACATGCAGAGAGATCATCGGACTGACGGTAATAGGAGAAGCCTTTAGTGTTAATCAAGCGATTAAAACTGACCCAAATGCTATGTATGAGGTTAATGCTGGCGACTCTATCAAGCAGGTTTAATATTACGCCAGTTCATAATTCCAACCCAAGTTATCTTACAGGAACCTGGCCTATTAAAGATAAAGCCCACCTCCCCACCTGCCTTAAGAAAATGGAAGTTTAAAAAAGGGGGGCAAAATTAAGAAAAAACGTAAAAGACAAATTTTGTTTATAGTTCACACCAGGTCAGGTGACTTCTGCTATCTTCTCTAGGTTGCACGCTTTAACCACGGGAAATAGAGCTGCATGCATTAAGCAAGAATTTTCCTATCACCGAGAAAATCTGCTTATTAGGTTTGCCAGAAGCTGTCCTGCCTCCCAGCCAAAATGACAGACTGGTGAATCCTCGGCCACTGGGTGTGGGCGGCTTATCAGGTTCTCATCTCTGAAGGTAGAGGGTACAAGGAGGTCACAGGCAAAGGCACTGGTGGCCTCTTTTCAGTCCTGCCTCCAGATTGAGGTAGTTTGGCTTCTTAAGATAACCTCCCAGGTAGAAGCATGGCGGTGGGGGTGGGGGGGCGGGGGGGGTGGTGAGTTAGCAGGTGTCCCTGGAGGCCAGGTATCCCTGAGCACTAGTAAGGGGGCGGTGGGGAAAGCCCACTTGTACTGATTAGGACCCCATCTCTTCCCTACCAAAATATTTCCTAAGCCTTTAACCAACTGAGCCACCCAGGCGCCCTTTCCTAAGCCTTTAAACAAAAGACTAGCAAATCCCCGAAGATCAGTTTGCCCTCTGGGATTTTTCAAAATCCATCCCAGCCTTGTGGCTTGGAGGAGACGTCCTCGCCTGCAAGAGAGGACGGGCCACTAGCCTTCAGTCACGCCGTGCTGGTCTGTATTTCTGAGTTCTCACCAGTAGTTAACTCTGCTGTCAGCATTAACTTTTGTTCAAGTTCAACTCTGGAAATGTCCTTCCTTTATTCTCCGTTTTCCCTTCCTCAACCCACGGCATACTCCCCTGTCAAAGAAAGCCTTTGTAGAGCCAAAAGTAAAATGCTGCCTCAGGGCAGTCACTGTGCCCGGGGTGGGGGGGGGCGGGGGTAGCCGGCATTCCACAGAATGGAAGAAGAATGTGCCCTTTGGTTGTATAATCCTCGTGTCTAAAAATAGCGGAGACACCCCTTACTGTACTGGTTGGTGATACACAGACGCATGGGTGATGAATAATCATATTGACAGTCATTTGGGGATAAGCAAGAGAGAACAATGAGTAAAAACTGATCCCAAAATATAAAAAATGAGTTTCACAAACCTTGAAAGAGGTGTTCATTGTAAACTGAGGTTTTTGTTCCTTGATCAATTCCTCCACCCTTTTATTCTTTATCTCTTAAAACCTGAAGAACTGCCTTCATCCGCACCTTCTATTCAATAGGCTGCTCCATGGGAACGCTCGCTCTGTGGCATTCTCTGAGGCACCCACAGCAGGGCTGCTGAAGGAGCAGACTCCCACAGCAGGTGCAGCTGGGTCTTCCAAAGGTGGGAGCCCACATCCTTCTGGTAAAGACGCTTCCCCTACACTTCACGACAACAAACCCACTTCCACAACACGTAATTTAGATTTTCAGGTGACTCTACAAGCAGTCATTCCTCCACTGCGAGTTTAGGATACTCTTACCAGCAGTTTGCTCATTTTCAATAAATGCTAACACAAAAGCAAGAAATACACAATTGCTGTGAAAAAGTACGTAACTTGACTTCTTTCCCTACTTACTACCAACAGGCTTTTCCCCTTCTCCTTTAGATTACGTGCATAAACACTGATAAAAGGGCAAGCATCTTGCCTTTGGGGACTAGAGTGTTTTTGATGATGACAGCACAAGGAGCCCTGGGGTGGAATGTCTTGGTAGCAGTTAAAGGTTAACAAGATGAGTCAATAGGCCTGTCAATGTCTTTGAAGAAGGGCGGTGTTGTGCAATGTGGGGCAAGGGGTGAAGTTAGAGGAACCTCCCAGCCTCTCTCTCCAAATTTTCAGACACAGCAGGTATTGCAGCAAATTGCCTGGGGCCAGCCACATCTGCACCCTGGGGGCAGATGCTATGTCACAGAGTAAAGGATGTTCCAAACTGGAAGGCTCTTTATAGAGCATAGAGACCGACTTCCTTAATTTACTGGCTAAGGCCTATGTAACCTAACTTGGACTATGTACAAGAATATTTACAAGCCCTCTATACATTGTTAATCATGTTCATATACATGATGTCATTTGTTTCTCTCCCCAAATTTTGAAGTGGCAATACTTGTCCCATTTTGCATTGGGGAAGCTGAGGATCAGAAAAGTTCATGGCTAGTTCTAAATCATAGAACTGCAAGTGGTGGGCCAAAGACTTGAGCCTCAGTTTTTTTAAATTCTGGTCCCTTTTCCCTGCACCTAGGGCAGCATGTCCTCCAGCAAACATTTATTTTATGCTTTCTAGGTGTTTGGAACCGTGCATAGCTCTATAATCTGTGTTCCTGCTACATCTAAGCCATTAATAAAATAGTGTTGATAAATTGTAATAAACTTTATTTTTTGGTCATTTTCTATTTCATCAAGGAAATAAATAAAAGACTTGGATTCCCCCCCCCCCATTTTCTTGTACAGGTAAGGAGTCCCATTTTGGCTCACCCCACGAAGTTGTTACAAGTGCACCTTTACACGGATAATGATAAAATCTCCTGGGAGGTACCTGGGAGAGTATCTAATCCAACTTTGTCATCTGTAGAGAGGAGAAAATTCACACCAGGACCTTCAAGTCAATTCTCTGAGGCCACACAGCTGGCTAGATGCTGAGCCAGGACTGAAAATCAAAATGTCTGATTGCCGGTTCAGTTTATGAATAGTTTTTAGCCAAGAGTAGCATGGTTGTTTCATATTGGTACTTCTTTTTCCAAGACTGCTTTTTTAAAGGGATAGGATAAAAAGGGACACTTTTAGGTTGAGATGTGTGTGTGTGTGTGTGTGTGTGTGTGTGTGTGTGTGTGTAGATCCAAACCTACAAGAAGATTAACAAGCTCGTTCATCTGAAAGAAGATGAGAAAAAGAAAAAACTAGGAGCATTTCTGTTCTCAGTTATATTTGTCCTTCCTAATCAAAACCATGTGAGAAGCTAGAAAAGAACCAAGAGCCCGGTGTGATTGCCAAAGACAAAGAAGGGACAGCAGAGAAAGAAAAATGAGGGAACAGTGAAGCAGAGACCCACTATTATTTCCAACATTTCAGCATACAGTCACACTTCCAGTTCTTCATCAGATAAGAATGTTTTGCGCAAATTGGGCCAATTTACGCTGCACAGGAAAGCCTGTAGCCGGGCTCTCAGCCCACCACTTCCTGTGGGAGTCAGCGAAACAGGCTCAGCCCTTCCATTCCTCTGACCAAAATGCTTCCAAGCCCGAGGAAGAACCTCATGGCTCATCCCGCCATTTGGTGGAAGGAGTCCACGGTCAGCCCCTGACAGTCATTAGGACAATATCGTCCACTTCTCAGGTGTTTTCTTCCCCACTGTGTGTGTGTGTGTGTGTGTGTGTGTGTGTGTGTTTGCACTCAAGTGAGAGTGTGTGTTGGTAAGAAAGCTTAACCTTCTTTTGGCTCCCTGCACGCCAATTACTCACTCTTCATGCAAGTTAATTCTTTGCAGTTGTAATTTTAAGTTTCCTTTTTCCATGACAATGCAAGCAATTTTAGGTACAGGAAAAGGCCTTCTACCTGCTTGCCACTGACCTCCATCCACAGTCCCTTTTCAGCAGGGCTCCAAAACCTTGCATTCAGGATGCAGAGACAGGAAAAGTTCCACGGGAGGCTGCCTGCTGAGTTTCATTCCTTGGATTTTCATTCTTAGATCAACTTCTCAGGAGGCCAAATGGTGAAGATAGATAAATGATGTGGCGTCATTTAGCTTGTTTTACAACAATATTCACAAATTTTCATTCACGATCATCTCCAAACTTCTTCCCAGTAGTCTTCTAATCTACTCTTCTTTCTTCCTGCTTCCCTTCCTCCCTGATCACCCCCATGCTGGTAATAATGAGATCCCATAGTGGTTTTCCAGGTGCTGCCACCACCACCAGGCAACTGTTAGGACATTCTGTCTTCCCACCATCCCTCTTGGTGTCCTGGCATGTCTGAGATAGGAATGGGGAAGAGGGTGCAGCTGACTCACCTGGTTCAAGGCCCCGGTGCCGGAGTGCTGCTCTTCTGTCTAGTTCTGCCTTGAGGGTTTTCTCTGTGGGCTCCTGTCCCTCACCCCAGTCTGAATCTACTCCTAGGGAAAACGCTGCTCTGGTTGGAAGGTTCTTTGGGCCAACTGAGAGCCCTTGGAGTCTCTTGGTCTCCCTGCAACAACAAGAGCTCACCCCAGAGCAGATTCTAGGCTGGTACTATGTGTCTAAGAAGCAAGATGCTAACTCTTTGTTCAGGGATAGAAGTCCATGAGATGAAATGGCACATCCACCATCCACACAGTTAGTGCAAAGCAGAGGACCAAAAAGACTCAGATCTGAGCTTTAAGTCAATTCTCTTTCCAGCATCCAAGTCCTGGTAAAGCCAAGCTGCAGGGAGCATGAGCAGAGGGTCAGTGTGAAAACCTTCTGCTCAGAGGACTTGGTCCTCTGGTTTTTTTATTACATTTCTTACTGAATAGAAGGAATTATTTATTTTCATTAGGAAATCTGATAGAGTCGAAAGCCCAGAAAACCTGGGTGGGGATTGCATAGTTTATAGAGAATTCCATGGAGGGCAGGGCACAGGAAAAGAGGGTGACTGATGTGACCAAAAATTCCAGAAATAAAAGGAATCTAAAGATCTTCTTCATAAATATCAGATTCTTCATAATCTGAAGATATTCTTGCTCAGTGTTTGCAACATTTTAAAGCCCAGGTTCTTAAACAATGCTTTTTCAGTGAAACCTCTATGTATCTCTACAACCCAAGATTTTGAGCAATTTCTCTTGTATTTGGGATCATGAAAATATGCACCCTTACAGATTCTTTTGTGTCCCCAAAGGGACTAGGTACTTGCCTCCTCACATCCACCGAGGATCCCTGTAGCACGATGTCACAGAAGATGACAAGGCCAAGAGATGTCCTCCCTATAGATGCTTGGCTGCCTCCCCAAGACAAGAACATGTTTTCTGTCTCTAGTCAAGAGCTTTGTCCTCTACAACATTCTGTGTCCCTAGAGTTCAAGTGTATCAAGACTATGAGATGTACTTAGAGTTTTCAATTCTTCAAATTCTTTGAAGTGCTCAAGGTATTTCCTTGGGGAGAGTTATTCTAGTCTTCTTCTGGGAAACAAGCACATGGTATATCCATCTTCCACACGGTTCTTTAGTCAGAGAGAGAAGCATTGACGTTAGAAGCAGAGAAGAGAGCTCCAGCCAAAGTCTAGATCTGCCTCTGAACGAAGAGGAGGGAAGTGAATGAGGGTGAGACCTACATAAAAGAAGACTCCCATGACAACTTGAATTTGGCATAGTAAAAAATGGCAAAGACCTAGGCCAAAGCAGCATAAAGTCTCATTTCCAGATTTAAGATTTTAAGAATAAAACTAATCAGCCAAGTGAAACGAGAATTATTTAAATACTCATAAGTGCCCCAGGAATCTTTAGAAATTTAAGCAACACTCTATAATTAATACATATGGGATTTTTTTTTCTTTTTTAAGAAAGGAAAAGTACAGCTGTACTGTGGACTCACAAAGGAAGACAGAGGGTTTCATCTTGAAAGGTATAAAATGATCTCTCTCTGAGAATATGAAAGAAGATAGATTCAGACCAGAGCAAGCCTGAGAACTGCAAGGGACAGGAAAGGACAGTAGTCCCTGGAAGGAACATGTGAGCGGAAGGGTTATAGGAACTTTTAAGTCTTTTATGAAAGGATTGGAGAGAAAAAAACCATGGGAGGCCTATTAGCAAGTCAGAGAAAGATGGATTTAATGATGAACATGACATACTTGAGATAATGAACCGCATCATTATATTCATCTTTTAAAAAGAGGAAAGAAAATATGTCCCAGGAATATGAATACATACATATTTGGTGGGGATGGGATCGGTAGAATCTGAATCTTTGTTAAATTGGCCACTAGTAAGCAAGCAAATTCTAAAATAAAGTGAGTTCAAAAGCAAGCAAAACTACTCTATGGTATGAGAGATGGGGAGGGGGAAACCCTGGAGAGGAGGGATGGGGGCATCTGGGGTGCTGGTGATGTCCTTTTCCTGCACCTGTGTCGGATTACAGAGGGGGTGTTCTTTATGGAAAACCTGTCGGGCCGTTCACTGTGACCCGTGTGCTTTTATGTATGTGTAACAAAGGAATAACAAGTAAAAATAAAAATGAAATAAGATGGAAGTTTTAAATAACGTCAATATGAGAAGTATGGTGATATATAAACCAGAAACAAAGGTGGGGTGGTACACTAATGAAGTTATAAAGCAGCACATAGATATTTTTAAAGATCAGTAGAGAGCTGAAGATGAATAAAATAGCAATCAATCAGGGTGTGACCACATTTTACTTTTGCCAGGGATATATTTCTGCACAATTTTATATATTTAATAATTTATTTTAAATTTTATGGTGGATAGTTCTAATTAATAAGAATCTCACATTCCATTTGAAATTAAATCATTGCTCTCTTATTTTTCTTTTTAGAAATAAATCCAAGTTTCCATGTATACGATTTGTTTAAGATGAAACATATCCAGATTTGTAGAAAGGAATGAAATCATATAGCCAAATGTGACTTTCAGGAAAAGACTAGTCGATCAACCAAAAATAATTTGATTGCTAATTATGTGGCCAATCCAATACTAGCTATCATCGAGGATGCAAAAAAAGTAAAAGGTTTTGTTTCTATTAAGAACTAATAATCTAGTTGGGGAGAAAAGACCAGCAAATATGAATACTTTTTCATTGTTCAATGCTGTCGCTGCACAAGTGGTAATATGAATGTGGTATGAACATATGTTACCTTAAATAGAACATGACTTTGACTCTCTCTTCCCATAAAAATATTGAAATAAAAACCACTACATTGACTGAAATTCGTGTAGCTTATAAACTGAAGGCTATTTATTTATTTCATAAGAATTATCTGATGGAGATCAAAATTAGATGTCATCTTATTGATGGGTTCATTACAATATTCAAAGAATATTCAAAGAATTTCACAGCAATGAAATTTGTAGTTGGCACTAAATGACAGCATTTTGTGAAAACGCTAGAAAGTTTTAAAAAGGGAAGGGGAAGGAGTAGGAAAAATGTCTCAAGTTAAATGTTAATACCACTGGGAATCAATTACCTACATGATAGATGGGAGAAAATTGGTCAGCGCCAAGGGCCAAAAGTAATGAGTGTTGGGGTAAAAGAGTAAACCAAACTACATCAGACCTGGGACCATGATTTAGCAGGAAATGGCAAAACAAAACCAGAGTCTATGTCTCTGTTTACCTAGAAACAAAAAACTCTCATATTGAGCAATGAAAAAAACAGTCTAGTAGAATGAGCAATGGGTCACTGTAATGTCCGCTTTTCAGCCCTGTTTCCAGTCCACAGTCTGTGAGTGAATCAGAACTTTTCCTTTGGTTGAATTGACTTCTGGCTGAGTGTGGTAGGTTGAATAAGGGCCCCACAAAAATATTTATGTCCTTGTCCTCCGAACCTATAACTGTTACCTTATATGACAAAGGGGACTTTGCAGATATGACTGACATAGTTTTTGATACAGGGAAATCCAGGGAGTCCACTGTAGTTACAACTGTCCTTATAAGAGGAAGGCATGAAGGAGAGATGATGACGACAGAAGCAAGAAGCTAGAGCATTACGAGGCATGGTTCACAAACACCGCAGACTCTAGAAGCTGGAATAGACGAGGAAAAGGACTTTTCTCTAGACCCTCCAGAAGGAACCAGTCCCAAGGGCACCTGGATGTTAGCCAAGTGCAACTGATTTCTGACTTCTGATCTCCTGAACATATGGAAATAGACTTGTGTTGTTTTAAGCCATTCACCTTATGGTAATTTTTTTATAGCACGTTAAGAAACTAACACATCGAGTAAAGTGCTCAGTCTAATTAGACCTGCTTTTCTCTAGGATGCTTCTCTTGCAGGGCAGTTGATGAGTGCGTCATTTTGACAGAGGGATAGGTAGTTCACAGGTAAGCAAGGTTTCTTGCAGCCATTTTGGGGGGAATTTTTTCTTCTGTTTCTGTGGCTCTAGAATCTTTAAGTTTGGAGCCTCAGCTTTTTGGATTGTCATAGAAACCCACTTACTGGGCAGTTTTCCTGAAATTCATGTCTATCAAGAATACATGGGGGTTGGTACTCCAACTCCAGGAAAAAAGAAACTGAGCACATGGCTTAAGAAAGAAAATTGGCAAGTTATAGATTAAGACACCAACTCTGAAGTGTAAGTCTTAAGATGTTTCTATAAGTATTCTTTGACTCAAATATCTTTTTGGTATGCGATTTGTTCCTCATCTTCACAGCAGCAACAAAAGTGTGAAAAGGATACTTGTAAAGAAAGAGTTTAACACGTTTTTCTCCCTCACTGGACACTGGGCTCTTTGAGGTCAGAAACCCAACTGGTCGAGTGCCTGGTGAATAGCAGGTGATAAAACAGGTTTTCCAAGGAAATAGGAAAGAAAAGAAGGAAGGAAGGAAAAGAAGTGAGAAGGAAGAAGAAAGAAAGAGAAGATGTGTTTTCGTATTTTTTTTCTTGAAACTGAGTGAATTGGAGGGCCAGAGCAAATCTCATCAGCCAGTGGTCTGGGTAATGAGAAATCATGATGGAAAATGATGGAGTTCCAAAATGAAGTTTCAGAGGAAATTTGAAGGAATATTACGGATATTTTAAGCCCAAATAATTCAGCTCCAACTTTTCCTGTGAGCCTTTTGTTGTAACACTAAGGTAACCACAGACAGAACCTTGACAGGTCCCACACATTGTACAACCATGAAAAGATTGGCATAAGAAAGACACTTGTCAATCCTTCTAGAAACTTAAAAGGAGAATGGTAAGAAGCTAATACACGGAAAGAAAAAAGGCTTGTGCTTGAATAGGAAGGCCTCAATAGATATTATGGTTTGATTAAATCTTTAGTACGAATGGCACTGGGAAGAGAAAGTTTAATGTGGAGAAGGAAATACTTGAGTTACTGGTTGCATTGGTGCAGAAACAAACTTGTACCGAACGTCGTGTGCTTCATTCAACTGTTTTGGGTGTATCATTTCTTAAATGGGCTCCAGAGTTTGTAGTATCCAGGCAAGGATGACACCACATATTGACAAAGGTGGTTGACATGATTTGGACGTGGTGCCAGGCCATAGGAAGGCTTCCGCACTTTCCACAAGGGAGGACATCTTGGCCGCAGAGAGAAGCAGTAGGAAGTCAGGAGGCCTGGATTCCAGTCTGATGATGACCCTGTGACCATTCCTAACCATCCCCAGACTACAGTTTCCTCCCTTTGACTTGAGGAGGCTGAATCAGATCAACACCAAAGTCCCTTCCTAATCTGAATTCTATAACTCTACTCTTGGCCTAGAGAGCAGTGTTGTGCATTCAAAAGGAATTTTATCCTCTGTCGGGTTCTTCTGCCCCAAATATTTTAGGTCCTGACTTGTACACAGTAAGGAGCAAATAACATCGCCTTTTGAACCTGTGGTTAAAAATATTTAGTTTTTTTGGTGTTTGAAGCATTCTCTTCAACTAAATATCATAACCTTGACATAGCTGGACTTGTACTTAACTTTTATAAACACATGCTACTGGCAAGATCCTATGAAGTAATTGACTTACAGTGACCTTGGTGCTGGTAGCATAACAGCTCAAGTTTTTCATTATCATTCTGTGCCAGATAAGGGAATTTTCTTCTCGTTCAGCTGATTTTCAGGCTTTGTTGGGTAGTGGGTAGTGAGCGCTTTAAAATGCTCAACATGGAATGCTGCAATGTGAATTTCAGCAGCCTATTTGGGGAGCTATTTTTAGTCTCTTAATACATGATTAATGTGACCATTTTCTCCTTATCACTGTCTTAGATTTAATTAACAATTGGTGTGATTATTCTTCCTGGTTGTGATGCGAGACGATTAAACCTTTGAATCATGATCAAGGCCTTATAGGTTAAAAAGCTACCCAAACTGCTTTTGATGGGCCAGGAGCGTGATTGTCTTTGTGGACTAGCGAGTTTTGAAAAATCTATTTGCAGAGCTACATAATTATTGATTATAAAATAAGTGTAAGTGGTCCCGCAGTTCAAGCACTGCAACAAAAATGAATTGTATCGCTCCATAAAATCTCACATATAAATTTAATGAGCGTTTCCTTAGCATAGAGTAAGATTTGAGAAGATGCATTCTCAGCTCAGATTATTCTCCTTGTTTGTATTATGCCTTTCCATATCAACCGTGTAACTGAGGAAGAAGCCAACCCTGAAGAGCAAGCTCGCTGCGATTCCCATATTTGGCCGCCCCACCCCAGTAAAGACTGCTCCTCCCAAGTTAGATTGTGTTCCTCCTGTGAAATGGTGACCAGCAGGCCCTGGGGGGTAGGATCTTGATTTCCTAAAAACTGACACGGATGTGTTTAGAGCTATCTGGGAACCACATGGCAAAATAGGACCTTTGAGTCAATTTTCAGGTGATAGAAACTGGAACTCCTCTTTTCCTACCCTTTCCCACTTATTATTCTCATCACCAACTAAAAACAATACAGCAATCAAAGCAGTTTAATCCCTTTATTATTTACTCAAAGTAACCCAAAGCAGGAATTTCCAAGAAGTCAAAGTTGTGGGACCTTGAAGGAAAAAGGGGTAAGAATAAACAAGTGGCAAGAGCTTAGTACAGGGTCTGATACATTTGAGATGTTCAGGAAGTGGTGACTATTATTAATGGCATAACGACTATTATTTCAAGGCACTCACACGCCAGCCTGGTGTTCTCGTCTATTCTTACTGCTTAGGAATTTGATGCCTAAACTGAATATTCACTATAGCAAAATTCCACTCCAAGTAATTAATTAGCACATCCCATAGAGTTAGGCACAATGGGACTTTTAACTGCCTCTCTGAAAAATGTACTATTACATTTATTATTTTTATTTTTTTATTATGTCACAAGCTTATTTTATTTTTTTTATTATGCTATGTTAGTCACCATACAGCACATCATTAGTTTTTGATGTAGTGTTCCATGATTCATTGTTTGCGTGTAACACCCCGTGCTCCATGTAGTACGTGCCCTCTTTAATACCCATCACCAGGCTAACCCATCCCCCCCATACCCCTCCCCTCTAAAACCCTCAGTTTGTTTCTCACAGTCCATAGTCTCTCATGGTTCGTCTCTCCCTCCGATTTCCCCCCCTTCATTTTTCCCTTCCTTCCCCTAATGTCCTCCACGCTATTCCTGATGTTCCACAAATAAGTGAAACCATATGATAATTGACTTTCTCTGCTTGACTTATTTCACTTAGCATCATCTCCTCCAGTCCCATCCATGTTGATGCAAATGGTGGGTATTCATCATTTCTGATGGCTGAGTAATATTCCATTGTATATATGGACCACATCTTCTTTATCCATTCATCTGTTGAAGGGCATCTCAGTTCTTTCCACAGTTTGGCTGTTGCGGACATTGCTGCTATGAACATTGGGGTGCATGTGCCCCTTCTTTTCATTACATCTGTGTCTTTGGGGTAAATGCCCAGTAGTGCAATTGCTGGGTCATAGAGTAGCTCTATTTTTAACTTTTTGAGGAAATTCCACACTATTTTCCAAAGTGGCTGTATCAACTTCATTCCCACCAACAGTGTAAGAGGGTTCCCTTTTTGATTCTAGAAATGACTTTTTTTTTAAAATAAAAACCTGTTTTGGGAGAAGGGCTCAAATGGAGTCATTTCTAGAATCAAAAGGTATGTAATTTTACTCTTTTACAAGATATTGGTTTGTGGGAAATAATGTTATTTATTTTAGAAAAGAAATTGTGTACTAATAAAAATCAGTGAGTTTTAGAAAGCTACTCAGAAGTTGATCACTTGAGCTTTGAAGGAAGTTTAATCCCAGCTCTAGCATGAAATTGATTTGATGCTTTAGGAGACTCAGTTAAATTGTCTACCTTAATTTCTTCATCTATAAAATGAGAATTATGTTATAATTCAAGATTCATTCTTATAATATTATGGTAGAAGTATACATCCCTGGCAGAATAACCCCCAAATAAGGTATATTCCTTCTTAGCATAATGGTATAAAGTCATTTCTGGCCAAGAGCAGGGAAGATGGGCAGGAAGGATTGTCATGGCACAAGTATCTCTGTGATTTTGTGAACCCACAATTGTCCCTGATGGGGCAATGTGACCGTTTTGAGCAACTGAAGTCTAAGGGCATAAAGAGAAGAAATCATGGTTATGGGAGAAAAATAATCTGAATCTCCACTTCATATTCCCAAATAATAAAAATTTGCTTCTATTCAAATTTGAAAGAGTACATATTTTAAAAACCAAAAATATTTACTGGCTGATTATAGAGCTGTGATAGTAATGATGCCAAATCAAGTTGGATAAATGGTGCCTGGTACAGAGAAGGCCCTCAGTAAATGTTAGATTAAATCTGAATGTAAGTGATGCAAGATATTTTGGAAATAAAAAATTCCATGAAATATTAAATATCAAAAATATAAAAGCCAAGTATTATTCAGAAAAAATCAAAGAGTAAAGCTTAAATGATTGGATTCCCAATCAATGATTCCTTTACAGGGATTTTCTGAGAAATATTTAATTAACGAATATAAAGACTGCATTTTAAAGTGATGTTTTGAAAGTATTTTTCTGCCTTTTAGATCATTTTATGAATTTGTTTATTTTGGCCTTTTTTTAAAAAGATTTGTTTATTTTACAGAGAGAGGGAGCGGAGGGGAGGGGCAGAGGAAGAGGGAGAGAGAGAGAGAGAGAGAGAGAGAGAGAAGCAGACTTCTGGCTGAGCACAGAGCAGAGCCCTCCACAGGACTGGATCTCAAGAACTTGATACCATGACCTGAGCTGAAATCAAGAGTCAGATGCTTAACTGACAGAGCCACCCAAGCACCACTGCACCTTTTGGCTTTTTATCAACAAGTATTTATGGGGTGACTACCAGGTCACCCTAGGTATGAGGGACTTTTCTAAGCCCTGGGGAAGCAGAAGTGGACAAAACAGGAGAAAATCATGTCTTCATGGAACTTAGGCTAGAGTAGGGGAAACAAGTAAATACGTAAATTACATAGCATATCAAATGCTAATAAATTACATGGAGAAAAGCAAAGAAGGAAAGGGGGTGAAGGATGCTGGGAGGAAGGTGTTTCATTATCAACAGAATGGCCAGAAAAGCCTTCCTGAGTATTTGAGCATAGATGTGATGGAAGAGGGGAATGGTGAGCCCTGGGGAAATCTGGGGGATCAGCATCCTACGTAGAGAAAACAGCAACACCCAGGAAGATGCCATGCCCTGGAGTCTTGAGGATAACAAAGAGGTTGAGTGGCTGGAGTGGAATGAACAAGGGTGAGAGCAAAGGAATTTGGGTCAGAAGGGTAACGTGGAATCAAATGGCACAGAGCCTTTAGGTCAAAATAAGAATTTAGTCTTTTATTCTGAGATGGGTGACATTTCACCTTTTTTTTCTTTTAATTGTGGTGAAATAGGCATAACAAAATTTATCATTGCAACCGTTTTTCAGTGTACAGTTAGTTCAGTGGCACGAAGTGCATTTACTTTGCATTACATTATCACCATCCATCTCCATAACTTTCTCATGTTGTGCAGCTGAAACTCTATACCCACTGAACAATAATTCCCTATTCCCTCCTACTCCCAGCCCCTGGCAACCATCATTCTACTTTCTATCTCTATCAGTTTGCCTCTTCCAGGTACCTCATATAAGTAGAACCACACCATATTTATTGATTTGTGACTGGCTTATTTCATTTGGCATAATGTCTTCATCTCTTCCAGTCTTCCAGGTTCATCTCTGTTGTAGCAGAGGTCAGAACTTCTTACATTTTTACTGCTGAATATCCCATTGTATGTATATACCATATTTTGTGTATCCATTCATCCGCTGATGGACACTTGGCTATTATGAATAATGCTGCTGTGAATATTGGTGTATAAATATCTGTTCAAATCCTTCCTTTCAATTCTTTTGGGTACATACTCAGAAGTGGAATCATTTCAGGTTTTTGAACAGAGGGATGACTTCCATTTTCCAGATTACTCTGGTTGCTGTGAGGAAAATAGGCTGTAAGGAGACAAGGTTAAAAAACGGGAAGACCTGTGAAGGAGATCCTTACTGTTGGATCTTGAAAATCTTCTGAAGAAAAAACCCACAAGATTTTCTGGCCGATAGGCTGCTGTTTGTGGGGAAAAAAAGATGAATCAAAGATGACTCCAAGATTTTTTTTCCATTACAATAGTAAAAGTGTTCTTTACAGGCCATTTTGAAATAAAAGATCGACTAACGCAAGTTTCCGAATGGACATATTTCTGCACATTTCAAAGGCATACTACATTCGCATGGAAGGTGCGGGTGGAGGACAAAAGACAGACTTTGCATTGATGTGACTCCCCAAAGGCTCACATATGGTATTGGGGGGGCGAACTGAGGCTTTATGAGACCTCATGGAAAGCAAGAGTTTACGCTGTGTGCAAATATGGCAAAGCCTAATCAGTCATAACCCAACATTGAATGCCCAGGAATCTGACATGAGTTTGGCTTATTTCTGAGCAAATATATTAGAGCTAATATCTAAATGTTTCTTTTTTCTTTTTTTTAAGATTTTATTTATTTGAGAGAGCATGTGTGTGAGCAGGGGGAGGGGCAGAGGGAGAGGGAGAGACTCTCAAGCCGACTACACACTGAGCAGAGAGCCCGAAGCCGGGCTCTATCTCACGACCTTGAGATCATGACCTGAGCTGAAACCAGGAGTCGGATGCTTAACTGACTGAGCCACCCAGGTGCCCCTAAATGTTTATTTTCAATAAAACCTTTTATATTTAATATTAGCAAGGTCACACAATGTTTTAGTATGAAAACGCTCAGGGATATGAATCAACAGAAAGGTCACTAGCTAGGCTGTACACAAATGCTCTGTAATCATAATTTGTGAACAAAAGTTACAGCCAGAAGTTCTTATTTTATCACCCCAACAGCCCCGGGAGTCTATACGATTATTTTACACAGGGGTGACTGAAGTCTCTGAGAAGTTAAGAAGCTTGCCCAAGATCAAAGAACTAATAAGTGGAGGATATTTCTGACACTAATAATTTGAGCGAATATTTTGGAGAATTCAACCTGACTGAGCCTGATTATTACATACAAGATACAGTCAGAAGGCAGGGAGGCAAGTTTTATCAATACCTATACCCACTTCTGCCAGAGTGACTCAGAATTGGTTGCTATGTTCATCAAAGTGCACCAGCTGGAGGAACAACTTTTCCAAAAAGATCTTTCCTTCCAGATACTCAATGTCATCATAGTTTCTCCAGAGACGTTACCTGGGGATGACAGGTGAGGCTGCTAGGTGTTCACCGTGTGGGTCCAGTGTGAAATATACAGCATGAATTCAATAGTGTCACTCACTCCAAGTGCATCCAAACTCCACAGACAGGCATGCAGCAGCCAAGTATCCCAGGCAGCCAAACTTCTCCTGCTTGACTTATCCAGGTAATTTGTTATGGAACCTGGACTGGATCACCTGACGGAAGAACCGAGCGGCACCCGGAGATCTTGGAGGATTGGAGGTTTTTTTTAACGCCAGGGGGCTCAGAGGAGCCCTGAGCACAAACAAAGGGGTCAATTATACACTTCTACTTCCACATACTTGGCAATCTTGGCACGTGTGCGAAGCGGGGCAGGGAGAAGAACCCTGAAGAGCCCCTGGGGCAGGGGCTGAGACTCCCTTGCTGGCTCGGTGGGCCACCTTAGGACACAGATTTTTCCTTATCAGTTGTCTTCAAAGGGTAGCACAGTCCCGCCAGTGATGACTACATCTGTGCCTGCTAAATGAATAACATCTAGTTCTTTCCGTGTTGTAGTGCGCAGTAAAAACACTATAGCAACTGAGTCAAATGTAGAAAATATGATTGGCCACACAACAGGCCATGGCTACGTGAAACCAAATAAGCAGAACATTCAGCCAGTCATCGATGGTCTAAAGAGAAAGCAGGTATAAATCCAAATATTCAAATATTTGCAAATTTAACCATTCATGAACTGAATGCGTTCAACAGTTCTCCTGGCTGCACACAAGGCAGAGTGACTGTCAAGAGAAACAGTGGCTCAATCTTTATCCTCATCTCTTACATTCTTTTAAATTAGTTCCTTCTCTGGGACGCCTGCATGGTTCAGTCGGTTAAGCGTCTGCCTGCAGCTCAGGTCATGATCCCGGGGTCCTGGGATCGAGCCCCGCATCCGGCTCCTTGCTCCTCGGGGAGCCTGCTTCTCCCTTTGCCTCCCACTTCCCCTGCTTGTGCTGTCTCTCTGACAAATACAATCTTTATAAATAAAGAAGTAAATAAATAAATTCCTTCTCTTTGGTGCTCAAATCATCTGTCCTGTACAAAAACCTCTCCTCAGAAGCTCAGCATACATCCTTCCTCTTTCTTCCTTTCTTTCTACACAAAACTTTCTGAAAGAAAAAGTAACACTCAGTACTCTCATAGCCTCACTTACTCTGCGCCCTTGGCAGGCTGGCTTTGGCTTTAGCGTCTCTTTAAAGACCTCTATCTTAAAGATATCTTAATTGGTAAATAAACCCATAATTACAAAATTAAGTGTCTCTTCTCAATTCATGGTTGTGATATCTTGATTGAAAATAAAAATATACATTTGATCTTCCTCCTGGTTTCTGGCACAGAGCAATAAACATGTCTTTTTTATGTTAAGGAGGTGACTTTTGGACCACAGGGAAGGGGGCTGGTTGCCAGTGGAGCCAATCTTGTGATGAGAAGGTTGGAACTCTCAGTTCTACTCTCCAAACTCCTGGAGGGGGTGAGGGTCTGGAGATTGAGTTCGACCACCAATGGTCAATGATTTTTTCAATCAAGCCTATGTAATGAAGGTTTCATAAAAACCCCCAAAAGGGTCTAGAGCGCTTCCAGGTTGCTAAACACATGGAGGTGCTGGGCAGTGAGTTCAGAAGGCATGGAAGCTCCACATCCTTTCCCCACACCTTGCCCTATACATCTCTTCCATCCGACTGTTCCTGAGTTACATCCTTTCATAATCAACTACCCAACAGGGTCGTAAAATGCTTCTCTGAGTTCTCTGAGTGAGCTGCTCTAGCAAATTAATTGAACCCAAGAAGGGGGTCTTTGGAATCTCTGATCTATAGCCAGTTGGGCAGTAGCACAGGTGACAGCGATGGCATATGAAGTGGGGGTAGTCTTATGGGATGGAGCCCTTAACCTGTGGGATCTGATGCCATCTCCAGGTAGACAGTGTCCAAGTTGAGTTGACTTGCAGGCCACCTGGCTAGTGTCAGAGAGTTCCTTCGTGGTGGAGACACAACACCCCCACCCCAGCATCTTGAAATTGGTGACCAGCATGTTAGTAGCCAGTTTATAATGTCATCAACTGCTGATCAATTAACTCTTTTTGGAATCATTTCTCATGTTTTGGCTTCAATGACGTTATACTCCTATTTCGTCTCTTGTAACCCTACACTCTTGTTCCTTCTCTTAGTATTTTAACCACCTCTTCTCAGACTGCCTTAGTGTGGACTCTAGTTGGTTTTGTTTGTTTATTTGTTTTTTGTTTTATTTTGTTTTTTTTGTTTTACTAACTTCTTAAAAGTAAATGTCCCTGTGGTTCTGTTCCCACTCTCTCCTCTGGTGCCACCACATGCTCCCAAATGGTGCGTTCGTTCATTCCCAAGGCTTAAACTTTAAATCTATCTCTGACCTAGTTCCACTACCTCATTCTTTATTTTCAGTGATCTTTTCAATATTTAAGCCATGGTCTCTTATGAACACCATGTTGCTGAGTAACCCAGAAAAAGTCACAACCTCTTCTCTTTTGTGAGATGAAAGAGTAAATCTTTTAGGTTTCACATGGATCTTATCAGTCAAGGATCTTGTCTGGAGATGGAAACTTAAAGAGAAACTGACTCTATTATGGACTATTATGTGAACTTTAGAATTGCTAGTAAGGCTGAGAGACAGAGTTAAGGGCTAGAACAGGACACCTCCAGGAGTTTACATAGCTAGAACTACAGACAGGTCAAGTCCCACTAGAGGGCAAGTTTGACTTTGCTGACTGGCTAGCTCTGCAGACATGACCACGGATACTGCTGCCTTCACCATTGTGACTGTGCTCCGTATATAGTGAAGTGACCATCGGTCACGGTCCTGACATCCCACACACAATTCAAAATCTCCAGTTGGAACAGCCCATTGGCTGATCCTAGATCATATTGCCTGGGCCCTGGGAGCAGGCAGAGGATGGATCTAGCTGACCCAACACACAAAGGGGATTTCCACCCAACGGCAACGGGGACTGGGTGTGGGACAGCAAATCCTCTCCCACTAAGAAGGGTGTACGATAGATATCTCAAAGCTACCTCAGACTCAAGACGTTCAAACCAGAGCACCATCTGTTACCCAAGTAACTTATGCCTCAAGCCTCTGCTTCGGGCCCTCAGGATACGAATTCTTGCTTCACAAGTCTTTGTTTCAATAGTTGTTCAGTTTTATTCAGTAACTACATTGGTCAGGCTGTTAACTTTTTGATCACTTCTTTCTCTTCCTTTCCAGTCCTAGCACATAGGTTTTTGTTAAGAATTGGTTACCGAGGGAGCGAGTTAGGGGCTAAAGGCAACACCAAGCAAATCTCAAGGCATAGTTTCGTCAATCTAGGATGAAATCATTTTGACTTGAAGTCTTGCTCTTATGTGTGATTTTCAAGGACTGTTTCTCCCTTGCAATTTTCAATGAGCTTCATTTCCCAAGTAATGCTTTTTGAACCCCTTGAATGCTAATGACAGAGAACAGAACCTGGTGATTAACAGCCTCCCTTCTACTAGAAAAGGAGAGCGTACTAAGGCAACCCTTTCTCTGGTCTTTGATTCTTTCACGGTGAGGCAGATCACAGCACTCTCAACACATAATCATCATCATCTTTTGGAAGTATATTCAATTCAAATATTTAAACATTTTCATATGTTGATGAAAGAAACATCCAATAAATTAGGTGTGATCTGTACCTATGGCAGCCTACAGATGAAGAGGAGGTGAAGATGTGTCATCACTCAAATAGACATATTTGCCTTTGCTTTTGATTGTGAAACTCAGCACATCCCTTGCATTCATGAAACAATAAAGGAGATAATGTGATGTTATTTGAACATCTATATATATCCACAGAGGATAATAAAGGCCTTTGCTACCTCCAAGCCCACATGTTATGTGCATTTTCAGTGTCTAGCAGTTGTCACAGTTATACTTCATGGTTTTCAAGACTGGGAACTGATTATATACTCAGTGGACTCTTAACCGAATTACGTCTTTGAAAAAGCAAACCACCCACCATATTTAAAATTAGAACTTGCCCCTACCACCTTGGCATTCCTAATCCCCTGAACCAGCTCTGCTTTTTTTTTTCCTATAGCAACTTAATCACCTTCTTAAAAATACTATATGATTTAATTGTATGTGTTTATTATCTATTTTCTATCCCTTCCTCTGGGAGGACAGGGGACTTTATCTGTTTGATTTACTTATGTCCTGAAAGCCTCAAACAGTACCTGGCACATTCTAGGCATGTAATTAGCATCTGTTGAATGAGTGAACAAACAACACCCAGACAGCTCTAAGGACAGTTGTAATGCCCGAGACCTTTGCTTTTGCTGTGCCTTCGTTTGCACTCAATTCCTGGTCCATGGTCCCTTCCTTGTAAAAACCTACTTTTCCAAAGTCACTGCAAGCCTTCAGTGACTCCTCACAGTTTACTGCACTCCTATTTCCCGGAATTACTGCATTTCAGCCAGGATCATCAAGCTAAAAGAATTTTTTGAGACCTTCTTTTTTTAAAAATTTTTAAAGAGCATTTTTAGGATCACGGCACAATTGAGAGGAAGGTCCAGAAATTCCCATATAGCTCCTGTTGCTATGTATGCACAGACTTCCTCAAGATAAATACCCGTTACTGGAGGACACATCTGTTCCAGTGGTTGAACCTACAGTGGCAAATATAACACCCCAAATCCATAGTTTATCTTAGAGTTCACTCTTGGTGTTGTACATTCTATGGGTTTGGACAAATGTATGATGACATGTATCTGTCATGACATCTATCATACAGAACAGTTTCATGGCCCTAAAAATTCTCTGTGCTCTGTCTATTCACTCCCAACCTCCACAATCCCTGACAATCCCTGATCTTTTTACTGTGTCCCTAGTTTCCCCTTCTCCAGACTGGCATATAGTTGGAATCATAAAGTATGCGGCCTTTTCAGATTGGCTTCTTTTCTTAGTGATATGCATTTAAGGTTCTTCCATGTCTTTCATGGTTTGATAGCTTTTTAGTGTTGAGTATTAGTCCATTGTGTGGATGTACCCCAGTTTATTTATCCATTCACCGACTGAAGGGTATCTTGATTGCTTTCAAGTTTTGGCAATTATGAATGAAGCTGCTGTAAACATCTGTATACAGGCTTTGGTGTAAACATAAATTTTCAACTTCTTTGGGTAAATACCAAGGAGCACAATTGCTGGATCATATGGTTAAGAGTACGTATAGTTTTGCAGAAAACCACCAAAATGTCTTCAGAAGTGGCTGGATCATTTTGCATCTCCACCAGCAATGGACTCCTGTCTCTGCACATCTTTGCCAACATTTGGTGTGGTAGGAATATAACTTTAATGGCTAAATTTCCACCCCACTTTTGTCTCTGGATGCAACTGAGATAGTCTAGCAGGGGGTAACTTTCATGTTGAAGAGAAATACACTCGATCCCCCTGATTAAGACATAGGATTGCTAATTTATGCTTTGTTGTGAATAGATAACCGTCCAAAGGGAGTTGTGTCATCCTTTTCAAGATTTTACTGAAAACTATGTGTTATATAGAAAACAAAAGAAGTGTAAGTCATAGTCTAATCACAAGTTGCTTGGTATTTTTATCAACTGCTCCAGAAGACCTGGACTCACAAACTTAGGTGTGTTGTTTTTCTTTAACACTCTTTCTTTTTAAAATGTATAATCATCATCACCATCATCCTCACCACCATAATCATGATCATTATCCCATGAAGTTTGATATTGGATTATTTTAAATTTCCTAACCAGAGTACAGGAAAACCATACTTATCTAAAGGCCATAGCTGGAAACCACAACACTCTGGAACTGAGTCAACAAATGGTCTCTAGCTGTTTTGAATCACCTAATTAAAAGTATCTTTTCAAGATCTCCTTTCTTTTCTTCTTGCCAGCTTTTACTCTTCCCCTGGCTTTTGGACTCCCGTGGAGGTCCTCTGGAGCAATCTGGTTTCTTGCAGCCATTTGGCCTAGGGTGTTGAAGGGAAGAAAAGCACAGTCCAGGAATTAGGAAGGATGTGGCTGGGGCTGGAGTTGGGGAGGAAAGCAAGGCCTGAGGGAAACATGATGTGGCTACACTATTGTTTTCTAGGCTAATCTCATTAGTAAATTAAAAAAGTAAAGCTCTTTAGTCATTTGAGATGTCTTTATTCCACCTTTACACTTGATTTATTATTCAGCTGGGTATTAGAATTTAAATTAAAAAATTTTTTTCTTTTGATTTTGAAGGCTTTTCTCCTTTGGCTTCTATGTCCCTTCCTTGTGTTTGACTTCTTCTTTTTTCACAGTTTTTTCCTTTATCTTTAGAGCTCTGTCACTTCTAATTGAGTCTTATGTAGGCCTTTTTTCAGCACAAAGTTGTTTTGGCTAAGCATTTGAAGAGCGCTTTCAGACTGCAGACCTGACTTCTTCAGTTTGAGAAATGTTCTCCTGTAATTTTTTTTTGGTATAATTTTCAATGAAATTCACCATAAGGGGAAGGGGCAGGGATTAAGCCTTAAGAGCCGAGGCACCTTCAAACCTCAGTGTTCAGCAGAGGCCTCTGTTTCTCCATCCTTCAGTTTCTCAAGAGATGTGACAACTTTTATTTAGTTTGAATGGTCAGCTCCTTGATCATTTGGAAACTGGTTTTGTTTTAAGTTACATATTATCTCAATTTCAGATGAAAAAAGATAATTCTTTGATGTGTGGCTGGAAAATTACTTCTGTTAGTAGGTTAAGAGCATTATTTTTCACCAGCTCGCTCTTTGTCCAGTGTTCTCTAGCTCAGCGGGTGGCACCACCAATGTCTCAGGTTATTTCGTCTTCTGGGTTGCCTTCACGAAGTACCACCAAGTGAGCGGCTTAAGCAGTAGAACTTTGTCTCACAGTCCTAGAGACGAGAAGTCTGAGATCAAGGTGTCAGCAGGAGTGGTTCCCTCTAGGGGCTGTGAGGGAGAATCTGTTCCATCTTTTCTCCTAGCTTCTGGTGTTTTGCTGTCAACCTTTACCATTCCTTGGGGTGTAGAGCACCACCCTGATCTCTACCTTCATCTTCACTTGGTATTCTCCTTATGTAGATGTTTGTCTCCAAATTCTCCCTTATTATAAGGATACCAGTCATATCGGATTAGAGCTCACCCTAATGAACTCATTTTAGCTTGATAACTTCTGGAAAGCCCTATTTCTAAATAAGATCATATTCGGAGGTACTAGAGGTTAGAACTTCAAAATACAAACTTGGGGGTACAAAATTCAACCAATGACATTCAAGAACCTGGATGTCATTTCTGACACCTCACTCACTTTCGTCTCCACATGCAAACTGTCTGAATGTTCTTCCCATTGTACCTCAAATACACATCGTATCTAGCTATTTCTTTCTATCTTTACCCCAACATTATCTTTCTTTCTTTGGCCCACGGTAGTAACCTCCCCCTGGGCCCCCTGTTCCTGCTCTAGTCTGTCTGAATTCATTTTCCATTTTCCAGCCAGAGATCTTCCCAAAGTGATTATTTGATTATATCTCTCCTCCTCATACAACATTCATTGGCTTCCCATTGCCTAAAGATAAACTTAAAACTCCTTCATGTGGCTTACACACAATCTGGCTCCAGTCTTGTCTCCCCTATTTTATTTTCCCAATGCTCTGAGCTGGGGCCAAATGGGAGCTTCTTTCAGTTCCTTGATTGCACCACACTCTTGCCTCTAGGCTTTGAACATGCTGTTCCCAATCTGGAATACTCTCTGACCTCAACTCCCCAGACATTGACTCATCCTCTGGTCCTCAACTTTAATGTCGGCTAACTTCAGGAAGGCTAACCCTCTGTAGTAGGCTGGATGTGGACCTCAAGAAGACATGTCCATGTCTCAATCCATGGAAACTGTGACTATTACCTTGGTTGGGAGAAAGATCTTTGTACATGTAATTCATGGTCATAGCTATACCCCTAGTGCCTAGCCCAATGCCAGTGGCATATGGTAGGTACTCATTGTTAATATTATATTTTAGTATCTATATTATATGCCAGAAACTAATGTAACATGGCATGTTAACTACACTAGAATTAAAATAAAATAGAAAAAACAATACTGCTAATAATAGCTTTTCCTCAATAAGTAATCAGTCAATCAACGTTTCAGACTAGGCACTGGTACAGATTTGAAAAACATCAGAGCACCATAGTTCTGATCCTCCTAGTATCTTAAGAAACTTGCAGTCTCCCTAGTAGACAAAATGCTCACATCCGACAAGACACCTTAAGAGCCCCAAAAGCAACACCACTCCCCCAAATGAAAATAAATAAAATCGAATCTGATTTTACAAGTAGTTTAGGGAGACTTTTATCAAGACATTTGTCAAAATTTATTTTTTATGGAATGCCACCTTAGTTACTTAGAGCTGTTTTTGGAGGAGTAACATGATCCTTAACCTAGAAAATTCTATAGTGTAATGAGAGAAAAGGAGAACTATAATTTTCTTCTTATAAGCAAATATCAAAAATATATGCGAAGATATGTGTTCTTAAAGACTAAAAAAAAACCTAACAAAGACAGGGAGAAATAATAATAAGCAAATTCACAAGTTCCATGTTTGTTTACCTCCCATTCTTAGTGCTAACCGTCATAATCCTTGGAACTTCCTTGTATGCCAACAGATTTTCCTTTCAGAAACTGCCCCTTCCCAAAGTCCTATTGAGCAATAAATCCCAGGACCCCCACCTCTTCTCCCATGGGTGAGGCTAACTGGAGTACCCCCTACTCCTAGATATAGTGATTGCTGCAGTGGTGAGCATGCATCTCAAGTAAGATCAATCAGATTTATTTTCAGGGATTGCTCTGGATTTCACAAGAGAGAGGGGTGATTTTTGTTATTTTCTTTTTCTTCTGAGATTGCTGGTTCTGAAGATAATGCACTCTAAGCTCCTAATGGCCATCATGGCCACATGTGGTGAGAGCCTGCCTGAGAAGGAAGTCTACAAGGGGGAAAGCAAAGCAAAGGCAAGAGATGGAAGTGAGACACACAATCTTTTTGGATTTTATTTATTTATTTGACAGATAGAGACATAGCAAGAGAGGGAACACAAGCAGGGGGAGTGGGAGAGGGAGAAGAAGTCTTCCCACTGGGCAGGGAGCCCGATGTGGTGCTTGATCCCAGGACCCTGGGACCATTGACCTTAGCTGAAGGCAGATGCTTAACAATTGGGCCACCCAGGTGCCTGAGACACAGAAACTTGCTGAAGCTATTTAAGCCCCTGTTTCCAGGAGAGCCTGTGACTCAGTCAGCCCTGGGATGATCCCCATCTTTAGGTTGTAATACAAGCTATGCAGGGATCTATACGATGTGATAGAGGATGGGTGGAGGGGAATGTGACAGAGATGGCTAGATGTTCCTAAAAATGAATGCTTCCTCTTCCTCCATGATGTGGAATCATCCCTGGGCAGTGACTATCTGGGGGGACTACCTCTCCCAGCCCCTGGCATCTAGATGGGGACATGTGACTTGTGGTTGCAAATGGGATGAGAGTGGGAATGAAGTGTGTCCCTTTATGTGTTTATTTTCTATGAATAGACTTGAGTTTTTTTAAACATTTTGAGGTTCCATATGAGTCATCCTGTTAATATTAGCGGCAATTTCCCCCAGGTTTATGGAGATGTAATTGACATGTAACATTGTGCAAGTTTAATGAAGTATGTCCCTTTAAAGCCGAGGCCGTTAAGAACGGGATATGCCTTCTCTACTCTTTCTTGCCCTCTTTCGTTGGCTAGACTCCAATGGTTTCAAGGGCATTTTTATTTAAAATCAATAGAAAAGAGAGTAGATTGCTGATCATTAGTCTTAAACGCAAATTAATTTAAGACTGAACTAGTATGAAAGAGGCATCTTAAAAATTCTCAGCACTGAAATGTTTGTGCCCTTTTTGAATTAAAAGAAATAATCAAATCTGCTTAATGGTGAAGACCATTAAATGACCCGTCCAACCATGTCCCCTTTACCTGAGTGCCTAGCATTAAAACTTTACGTTCCAGGTGTGGGCATTCTGTTGCTCACGAGCAAAGCATTTGGTTTGGTCACTTCTTTAGGCCTTGGTGTCATCACACAGATCTCGAAGTTTCCCTCCAGCCCTGCAGCCCTGACTCCATCATCCGGTTGCCTTATGGGAACTCTTGGAACCATGAGCTTGGAACCATGAACTCACTTACCACAAGACAGTCCAGTCAAGACTGCGCTGGAGCCAAAGAGCAAGATGGACAGGCTTCTGTAGCTTGTAGGCTTTTCTGTCTCTGAGCATTGTTGAAAAAACGTCATCACATTATGTTGTCAATAAAGCCCCTCTGTTCAGCCTATGCTGATCTGCTGTCTTTCTCCTCTCTTTAAAATGTATGCAAATTTAAAATTTAAATTACAGTGGGCCATGGGATCTATAACTGTATCCAGGAGGCGCAGAGAATATTTGAACTTTCAAGTAAGAATTCATCAGTTAGCCACAAAAAGAGAAAAAAAAACCAAACGCCTCAATTGTTTTAAGATAACAATAATCCTATTGTTTTGATTTGGAAACTTTAGGTTTGCGGAAACCTTCCAGAGCCTATATAGAAGTTGAGGATGAGTCCGTTCGTTGCCACAGGCTAACGTGCACTGTAAATGTCAGAGCTGGGGAATATTTGTTAAGTTTTATGAGGCAGCAAATTACAGGTCCCCTGGAGCCAGGAGAACTTTTCTCTTTTATATTGTCCATGTGACTGCCTATTCCAGAAGCATCCCTGGAGGTCATGAATGTTGCATGCTTGAGAAATATTCTTTCTTCTTCATTGAGTCTGTTGGTGGTAATTGGGTTATTATTAAAAGACAGGCAGACAGTCGGAGCACCATTGTTTGATGGTTACTCTTTCCCAGTTCTTTGGATAAGTGCCCATCTATTTTTATCTATCTTGTCATTACAGGCCAGCCCTGAACTAGTTTGACTTAGCACTGGAATGAGTTAAGGAGTGGTAGATGGGATGGGTTTGGGGAACAACAGATTGAAAAGAAAGAGGTATCCTGAAGAAGAACATGGGAATGAGAGAGATGAGGGGAAGGGAAACTGGAGGGTAGGAGTAGGAAAGCAAGATGAGTCCAAAGGGTATACACACACACACACACACACACACACACACACACATAGGCTCTAAGGAGTTCCAGGGATGTCTGAATGAAAAATGTGGCAAAGCACATTTGGATCACCCATCCATTCATTAATGCATATAATAAACATTTATTGAGTTGCCTACTATATGCCAAACTTCAAATCAATAACCACGTCTTATAAAAGGACAGCATTATTTTTACATCAGTATTTGCAAATGTTTCATGATAATTTCCAACACGGCTAACACCAATGTGTATATTTTGCAGAGGAGGAAATGGGAACCAGTAAGAGGTTAAATGACTTGCCTAAGGTCACAAAACAAACTACTGGCTGCATAGTGATTAGAAGTCAGAGACTTTAAATTTCAAATGTATGTCCTCTGGCTAGATAATAACTAAGGTTTAATTCATCTAATAGGATTTTTAAAAAATAACTTTCTTTCAAGACCAGGTTTATAAGCAAGTATAAAGTCCTTTTCCAGGACCATTCCCTTGTGGTGGGAAGTCAAAAAACATTTAATGCTAATTACTCATTTGATCATTTTTTAAAAAACTTATTATCAGATGATGTCCTTGGTGTAGAAAAGGCAATTTGCCTTTTTTAATGTGTTCTTCCAAATCAGTGCAAGGGCAGTGACACTGTAAGCATCCTGGCTTTCTTCATAAACATCAGCCTTTTGTGTCTGTCATTTTGTCCCCTAGACTAAAATTGCAGATAAAATTGGACCCAAGAGCATCACCAGAGAACAAAGCTTCAGAAATCCAAACTAAGATAAGCATGAAGAGAATCATAAATCAAGGAATGATAGCTTTAAGAGAAACCAAATAATTTGAACTCTGAAAGTACATAAATGCTCCAGTCAAATTATATTGCATGTAGAGCTAAAACAATGGGTATAAAAAGTGTGAAAAGATTGGGCAAAATGGCCAAGTGTTGCAAATTGTCGAAGATCCCCATCAATTCCAGCCCGAAGTTGGTCATTGGATGGAGAATTAGAATCCTCTTGGCCTTGATGAATATCATCTTGCATGTTTTAGGTTTCAAGGATAATAGCCATTTAGTCTTGTTCCACGAATAGTGATACAAGCTGGTCTCTCTTGGTTGCTGTTCAGTACAGCAGTAGCACTTCCCTTAATTGATACACCCTCTGGGAGGGACACAGCCTGACATCCTGTTTGTTGTCGCAGCTATAAATTGTAAATTAGGTGACAGCCATACTCTCCTATTTAAAGGACATCCTCCTTTTTTTTTTTTTTTTTTTTTACAACTCTTCTCTGCCTATTAGTCTGGTTTTACAATCTTTGAAGCACAATTTGAGGCATGAGGATTTTTCTCAGTAAATGCATCAAGCCTCAGTATTAACCAACAGCTACTGTATGAAAACCTTGAGGCCACATGTAAAATGCCATGTTGTCTCCCTGACCAGAATGTCCCCATGAGCAGAAACCACCAGAAATTTCTTCAAGCCAAACTCAAGTTTGGGAAAATTACATGAGCAAGAACTCAGAGTTGCCTACTCTTTATTTTGGAAATACAGAATTCACATTCAATACTTATGGGACCGTGAATGGTTTGTAGGGAATCCATAAGCCCTGGGAATTTTGAGCATAACTCCCTCTCTGCATTTTTCTGAGACAAAGGTCCGTGCTTTTAATATTTTCTTTAAAGTGTGGAACCCCACTATACTATAGCTTGCCTGCCTAATTGTGCATTTTGGAACTTCTTGAGCCAAGTCTTGTACACCATATATTACTTGGCAAGAAGTGTGAGTGCTAGCCCAGACTCTATGTTTGCTTATATCAGATCGATTTTAGATAAATGTAACCATGTAAAAATTTTTCATGCTGATGGGAAGAAGTATAAACAGTACAAATAAAGATGATGAACATGCTGATATTATCTTTAGAATCCCACCAAAAATTCACATTCTATAAGACATACAATCATAACTCATATTGTTTCTTATTGTGTTCAGCACAATTCCACCTTGTCTTAAACACATCTTTGAAAGTCTGCTTGTCAGATAGTTGAAGGAGTAGGCCTTGTGTCTTTATGAATAATTCACCTAACAGATAATGTTCTCACGGTTAATTGAAAATTACCCAATTCTTTCCCTTGTGCAATGAATATCTCAGTCATGTCTGCTGTGATGGGAATCACTAGGTTCTGCTGCCGGAAAATCATCCTGGCATGCATCGGAAAGGATTGGAGAGAACATTTAGTGAGGTGGACTTTCTGCTCAACACATCTGTCCATGACCACTTCTCCATGGCGATCTGTGAAATGTCTGCCTTTCCACATAAGCCCATCTTCTGCTGAGTTCAAGAAAGAAGTGGATGAGAAAAATACTCTTCTTACAGTCTGAGGCAAAATCATTCAGACTTTTTCAAGTGATGACTTCTTTTTATACTTCTCCTTGAACAATTCAGGGCTCTTTAAATAATAATGGATTCCTGTATTCCCCTTCCTGTTTTCCTTTTAACTTGATTTCCAGCAGCTCTCTTCCTGGGATATAGTCCCAATCCTCATTCCTGTCATCTCGGTAAATGTGTGATGTGGGCAGAGACTGGGAAACGGGGCTCAAAACCGGAAAAGAGGAGGAATCTGGTGCTTTCTAAAGGGTGTCCATTGAACCACATCAGTCTGTGCCCAGACAGTGGAGGAAGGCATGTGGGCTTTGGGACTTTGTTTAGGACTTTCTACTGTGTTTTCTCAGTATAGATTCTTAAAAAAACGAACCTTGACTGCACTGAAACTAGGAGAAGGGGGATTGTCCCACACTCTGTCCAGAATAGTTGTAGGTTTTACTGCCCGGTGAGAGGTAGCAGCAGACAAGCCGCTCTGAGTGGGAGGGGAGCCAGTGGAGCAAGAGAGGTGGTGGAGCTGGAGGGAAAGGACGCGGGAAGCCAGGATGGACTCAGGCAGGCACAGGGGGACGTGCTACCTCCTCTTCTGAGCCTAGCAATGGAGGCACTCTCTACGTGGCGTGTGCCCTTTCTCCTTCCTCAACCAATTAAAAATAGGGCACATCATATAGTCAGTGGTATTTAATCGGGCCGTATAGTGACAGATAGTAGCTACACTAGTGGCGAGAATAGCGTAACACAGGGACTCGTTGAATCACCATGTTGTACACCTGAAATTAACGTGTGTCAACTATACTCACAACTATACAAAACAAAACAAGACTAGTGCCCATGATGTATGAGTAGAAGCTTCCCTCCTGTCCCGGACCAGATATCCCAATAGTGTTTAGCATCCTCCTCCTACATTTCAGTGTCCAACACACTCCATTTCCACTGCCCTCTCCTCCCCGGCATAATTCTGGGGGGTGGGGTAGAGGTGGGGGTGGTCCCTTTCTCTATTTTGTCCTGATCCAATCTCCTTTCATACCTTAATATCTTCTAATTTACCTCCCCCTTATACCTATCGATGTTTTTCTTTCCATGATTCTATTTATATAGATCTGTTAAAAAATCAAGATTGTATTAAAAAAGCAGAGCAGAAGGAATAGAGTCAATGATATTATAATAGGGATGTACCATGTATCAGGACAGATGGATACACTTGGGGTGATAAACTTGTCAAATCACTAGGTTGTACTCCTGAAACTAACGCAACGTTGTGTGTCAACTATACTCAAATAAAAAAATCAAGATTACATTTTATGTAATTTACAGAAAATTATGTCATTTGAACAATCAAATAGTTTCCAAGGCTTATTAAAAAAAAAAAAAACTGAACACCCTCCCCCCTTTTTCTTTCCCCATTTCTGAGAGTTGACTATTTTTGACTTTAAAAGTATTTATCTCTACATCTCCAAACTTTTTCAGTTTGGGACATACTTTGACCTCCTGTTTCTAGGTGAAGATTTACTCTCTTTCAGCTGGCCTGGCCCCCATTCCCATGCAAGTCTTACACAATCAATGATTACATAGTTCTTGCTACCGTAAATGCTGCTTATATGTGAATCATGTGAGAAACAGAACTTTTTGTGTGCAGCTTTATACTCTCTTTGGAATCAACAATTGCCTTGGTTTTGCTTCTTAGTTTTTTTTAATGTTCTCATTAAACATTCACCCCCAACCCCCAATCCAGTTTTCCTACTGTCTGTTCTAGAACTCCTACTTGTTGCATATTGGTCATCCTAGACTGACCCTCTCATTGTCGTTTCTTTTCTCTTCACCCCACCTTTTCAGAGCTTTTCCAGCTTTGCTATCCAGTGTCTCTGTTGAGTTTTTCATTTCTCCCGGCACCTTTTTAATCCATAGGAGCTCTTTTATCCCCCCACTCCCCGAATGTTCTTTTCAAAAAACAATATCCTTTTATTGTGTTTTATGAAACTAAAATCTTCTACGATCTCTCTGAGAATATTGATGGTTTTCTTTTTCAATATCCTGCATGGGTTCTGTGTTCCCCAAGTTGCTTTCTCCTGTTTGCGAGTGTTATTCATGTTTGAGACTTTCTTCAGCTATCTACGGATATCTAGATATCCCTAGACAGCTGAGGAGCGGTCTCTTCGTATTTTTTAAAATGGCCTGAAAAGGATAAAAGGTAGCCCTCGTGTGTGGTTGGTACCTCCCACCTTTGGGGCACACAAGAGGGTGATCTGGGATCCTCTGAAGTCAATCTCTCTGGACATTTCTTCTTGGGATGGTCAGATGCCAAGTGAAGAAACTTTTTTTCTCTGTAGGGTGTGTGCTTGGCTACCAGTGCCTAGAAACTGAGTGATAATACATGATTTACAGTCCCACGTTCAGTAGTTAAATGGGGGTGGGGGGTGGTCTCCATGGCGCAGATCATATTCTTCCTAGCTTCTCCCACTGACAGTTTGACATTCTCCTTTTTTTATGGCCGGAAGTAATGTTAATTAAATCCATATACATAAGTTTGTTGCAGAGAACTATACATAATGTTGTTTTTTTTTTTTTTATCAAGGTACAATCGACCTACAACATTATATTAGTTTTCGGTGTACAGCATAGTGATTCAATACTTACAAAATGATCACCACAATAAGTCTAGGTAACATCCATCACCACACATAATTACAGGATTCTTTCTTCTTGTGATGAGAACTTTTAAGATCTCCTCCCTTAGCAACTTTCAAATATGCAGTCCAGTATTGTTAACTGTCATCACTGTGCTGTACCTCAACTCCCCGGGACTTATTTTTTTTATAACTGAAAGTTATTATCAAAAAGACAAGAAATAACAAGTGTTGGTAAGACTGTGGAGAAAAAGGGTCCCTTGTGCACTGGGTGGGAGTATAAATGAGGGCAGCCACTCTGGAAAACAGTATGGAGGTTCCTCAAAAAATTAAAAATAGAACTACCCTACAATCCAGCATTTTCCATTCTGGGTATTTATCCAAAGAAGACAAACACACTAACTCAAAATAATATTTGCACCTCCCTGTTCACTACAACATTATTTACAATAGCCAAGACATGGAAACAATTTAAGTGTCCATCTGCAGATGAATGGATAAAGAAAATGTGAGCTATGTGTGTGCGCGCACACGCACACACACACATACACAGGACTATTACACAGCCATGAAAGAGAATGAAATCTTGCCATTTCCAGCAACATGGATGGAACCTGAGGGCATTAAGCTAAGCAAAAGAAGTCAGAGAAAGACAAAAACCATATGATCTCACTTATAGGTGGAATCTTTAAAAAAAATGAAAAACCAAGCTCATAGACACAGAAGACAGATTGGTGGTTGCCAGAGGCTGAGGGGCAGGTGGATGAAACAAGTATTCGTTTTAGTTCCTGCTATTTCATTTCTTAGTCATCCTTTCGCTTTCAAGCTTTCACAATTTTATTTCGATTTCTTTCTCTCCTAGTCATTGTCCTTGTGAGCCAATGCCTTAAACTTTTTTCTTTCATTTTCATTCAAGTGAGGTTTCAGGAGAGTGAGCAGTTGCTTAGCCTTCTAATTCTAACCATAAGTTCTCCTGCTATCTCTAAAAGTAGTTTTCTCGGGAACAAGAGCAGGGTCGTCATGTGCAGTTGTATGGGGTACATAGTGCACAATTCAAAGGGAAGTCATCCCTGTCATAGGTGTTGTCCAATTCTATATTTATTTTGACAAATTTCTTGCAAATTAGAGCAAAGTGTCTTACTCTGCAAAAATAAGTGTAATATAGCAATTATTTAATAGGTAGAAGTAAAGTTTCTTCATGAAGGGTTAACTTTTTCCTAAACTCATGCAAAGGAGTCATGTATACTAATGCCAGTTCTGAATAAGAAATTTGAACTGAGACTTCTGATTTCAAAGATATTTCTGAGTCTTCTAGTTTAAGTTGGACCAGACTGACTTCCAAAAATGGACTGAGCAGAGTCTCGCAATGCCAGACAAATGGGGAGTTTCAACAGGTGGCCACTGAGTAGTCTGATCGAGATTTTTTTAAATGTCTACTCTGAGGGGAATAACCAAACTTTTCTTGCCAACATAGTGAAATAAGACCACTCTAATTGGTAATAGTTGCAGCAAAATTGTATTAAAAAATAAAATCAGTGACAGATTTCTGGTTTAAAGTCATTTGGCCAACAGATCCTGACATGACCTCTCCTTACTTCCTACTCAAATAACCATAAAGACAGCAAAAAAGAATGAACATTTATATAAAGCTAAAACCAACAGCCAACATACTGCCAGAATCCTGGAAGGAATTCCACCAATGATGAGAGAGATGAGGTACAAATAGAAATCAAAACAGTTGGCCTAGGTGTGCTTTTCCAGCCAACATAGAACTGAGCTGTTGCAGTGCTCTACCCTCGCTCCCAGATCTAAAGTTTATACCAACCTGAAAACAGTGTGGCCACCATGCAGTGGTCTGGACACTTCTTCCTGGTTCACAGAGCTGATCCCTCCACACACCCCTAACCCCATCAGCAATTTATCTTCCTCTTGCATTTGGAGATGTTGGCTTCTAGGAAGACATGAAGCAGGAAGTGTGTACGGAAGGAGATGAGGAGCAAAAAGGAAAGGGAAGGCCTGGCAGTGGCATGTTGCATTCTGGGAGGTTCGGTCCCAGCAAGAAGGGGTTAGAGGTGAGAGCAGGTACAGAAGGGCATGCTGGGATTAGTTTCTCAGGACACAGAACCAGGCATTGGGTGTAAGAGAAAGCCTAAGTTCAGGACAATTGCACTAGTGGGATGTGGGCCCGTCCCTGGGAATTAGGCTAGAAACTGTGTACCTCAATTAGCCCTCTGATTGTAAATCATTTCCAGTTACAAATGAACCACACACAAGGCCAGGGGCAAGTCACGGACCTTGTCAGTTGGAAAACACTTACTCCATCAATCTCGTTTTCTTCTCAGATAAGTAAGATAGGAAAAACCGCAACAGCACACAGAGCATATGAGAAAAAAATACTACAGAAGAACAACATGGAGGCATAGAGAGTTTCACAAAACATCTCAGAATGATTTACTGGACATTTGGTAAAGGTGGTATCAAGATTTCAAGTTTTATGCACAGTGTGTTATGCACAATAACATAGCAGGGGAAAAAAAACAATATTTAACAAAATTGAAAAGACCCAGTTGTTGCCACACAGAGATGCACATCGCTGTGGACCAGAAATCAGAGAGCAGGCAGGAGCTGCTTAAGCCCTCATACTAGAATGGATCAAAGCAACTGGGGGTTGATTCCTTTAGGATATGGAAACACAGAGTGCCCATATGTATCAGCAGCCCAGAACCAGCCCCCTGCCTGAAACCCGGTTTGGGGGAGGGGCACCCCAACTCTGAAAGGAAGTGGAAAAAATTACAACTGCTGCTGAGAGTGTTGGCTTGCATCAATCTACTTACCAGAGCTTTAAAGAGGGATCCAGATGACTGCATAATGAGGCATGGGGCCAGCTGCCGCAGGCTCTGGGACTGGATCTCTGATGTTCCCCAATCTCATTATGAGAAGAAATCTAAGCACCAGTCCACAACCTGGTTCTGGTTACACTGCTAGATATAGAGGAGGGAGTGTGTGTATGTGTGTGTGTGTGTGTGTGTGTGTGTGTGTGTGTGTGAGAGGGAGAGAGAGAGAAATCAGATAAAGTATTAAGAAATATGAATAATAGAAACGACAAGAGAATAAGCTCCTGAAGAAATGCAAATAATAGAGCAATGTGAAAATGACTTATGATAAAGTTCTTATAAACTATGTCTCAGAAAGTATAGTTCATCATGAGAACTCTGGATCCACATCCTGCAAAACCTAGCTTCTTAGCTGCATGACCTTGCTGAGCCTTGGTTTCCTGTATATACAGTGGGGCTTAAAATAATACCTGTTTCACTGACTTATTGCAAAAATTAAAGTAATTCCAACAGTGCCTAGCACATATCAAACTAAATTGCAATGGTAGAATTCAAATCTGCATTGGAAATGGTAAGACATCAGACCTGATGACAGAAAAGCTAATCGGTAACACAGAGGATAAGCTTAAGCAGTTCTTGCAATGTTCCTAGGAAAATGAGAAGAGACAAAAAGGAATTGCAGAAAATAAAACAAACATAGAGGACATGAGAAAACATCTTGATTCAGATGTTTAATATAAGCATTCTGACGTTTAAGTACATAGATGACTTGAATCATTATTGGTAACCTTCAATTAACAATGTATCAATCTGGGGGCTCCTGGGAAGCTCAGCCGGTTAAGCATCTGCCTTCGGCTCAGGTCATGATCCCGGGATCCCGGAATCGAGTCCCACATCAGAATCCCTGCCCCGTGGAGGGTCTGCTTCTCCCTCTGCCTGCCGCTCCTCCTGCTTGTGCTCTCTCTCTCTCTCTGTCTCTGTCTCTGTCAAATAAATAAGTAAAATCTTTAAAAAACCAAAACAATGTATCAGTCTGTAGGGAAAGATAATTTCGCTTCTTTTCAAGGACCTGTGAACACAACTCTTGATCATGTACTGACAGATTGCTCTATGCAAAGCTGGAGAATTTCAAAACAGCCTTGGGATTGCCTTAGTCAAAACTAAGGGGCCCTAATTATGAGTGTGTTTGTAGGCCTCTCAATTCTCCTTTCAATGAAATAATGTTTTGCTGTTCATCTTTTTACATATTGTGGTTTCAATTAAAGTTTATTTTTTTAAAGTGTCGCATTAATTGAACAATAACAATAGGGTGAAAATTGTTGTCCTAGAAGTTAATAAATTCCTGAGAGTTGAAATAGGGTGGGTAGACCCAATTCTCAAACTATCATGAAGCGATACCAGAAATTAGTAATAAAAGTTAAAAACAAAACAAAACCCTCTGGCCATTTGGACATTGAAATTATTCTTCTAACTCATTGTTGATTCACAGGGGTAATCAAACTACATTGCAGGCCTGCTTGAAAATTTAAACATTACAGGGCAATCATAATCTCAGTTACTTCCATTAGAGAATTTGTTCAAAAAACCAGCATTCCATTCTCTCATTAGAAATGTTTAAAAAATTGACTCAAAGAAAAAGAAAATTTTAGAGATAAAGCTAAAACAAGTAAAAGTAAGAAATGAAAAGTATTACTACTGATAAATCGAAGAGTTCAATCTTTGTGAGTAAAAAACAAATAAGAACCAATGTGTTGGACAAACTTCTGGCAATTTCTTTTAAAAAGGAAAAAAATCCCACAAATTAAGAAAATTTGTGTAGTAATGAGTGGCAATAAGGTAATAATGAGTATTGACCTACAGTCATGAGGAAGCAGTTAAAATCACAGAGCCAAAGAAGATCATAGTTTTATAAGAAAATTTATGCATGCTAGGCAGGGAATATACATGATTCCATATATCAGGAAAGGATTTGATATATGAAACCAAATTCTTTAAAAATGTGCCAACTCTTTGACCCAGAAATTTGTTTCTAGTAATTGTTTGACAAAATTATTATAGAGGTGAACCAAAACTTATTTAAAAGGGAGTTGATTGTTGCATTAGAAATCTTGTAAATGTTCAACAATAAGAGACTATTAAATAAAATATGGTGTATTTATCCAGTGCAGTATCATATAACCACTAAAAAGTTGTAGAATATTTGTCATACTTATTTCACTGCAGAAAGTAGAACAAGCAAGCTTCAAAACATCATTCCAGGCTCTTTGGGTGGATTAAGCGACTTAATTATCTGTCAAGTCACTGATGGAGAAGACATTCAATATGTGTTAGTTTTCCCTCCCACACAGGATTATTTTGAGAGCTAGTTGTACACAAAGTGGCTAGTCCATGCCTGGCACATGGTCCTCACCCATCAGGCCTTTAGACCCTGGCCCTCTACCTCTTGTCTGTGTTTGGGAGAGCCAAGATTCTACCCTAGCATATGCTGGCACTTTTGTACTAGGATGCGGTGAGTTGAAATGTGGTTTCTGACATGGTGAGGAAGTGACAACATGATAGTATGTGTGTTAACCTCTTGCTTACTGCTCTCTTTTCCTTTTTTTTTTTTTTTAAGGTTTTATTTATTTATTTGAGAAAGAGAGTGCATGCACAAGCCGGGGTGGGGGGAGCAGAGGGAGAGGGAGAAGCAGACTCCCAGCTGAGCAGGGAGCCTCACATGGGGGCTCCATCCCAGGACTCTGAGATCATGACCTGAGCGGAAGGCAGACACTTAACTCACTGAGCCCCCCAGATGCCCCTTACCTACTGCTCTCTTTAAACATGTGTTTAGCATTGACTGCCTGGCTGATATTCAGCAAAGGGCAGCAGCATGAGAACCAGAGATCAATCTAGGCTCTTGCAAAGAGTTCGTAGCTAGTCTGGCCCTGAGTCAAGCCCTCCCCGGCACAGCTCTATGCGTAGTTCTGGTCTAGATCTACAGCATGCTTTCAGAAAGAGAGAGCCTGGGACGTCCTGCTGAGCTGTCGGTGTCCATTCCAAGACAAAACTCCCTTTATGATTGTATTCATTAAACTGGGTGTAGTTTACAAGAGCTTTTATAAAACTCTCCAGGTATAAAGTCTGCCACCATTAGAATTGGTTTTAACTTTTATAATGTAGCATGTTGAGTTGTGATTGGACTTAGCCTTGCTGGAAGGACTAGTTTTACTGTGATATTCAAACTATGAGCTTGCTTCTGACACCTTCCTTTGCTTTGGCATGGTCAAGGCAATGGATTTCCATTATGTATGTTCAGTAGAGGTTCCAATGGGAAGCTCTGGCAAGTCTTTGCAGGGTACCTCAGCATTAATGACTGTTATTTATTCCTGCATCAGCCCTGCATAAAATACCATCTTTGCAAAGTGTGATGCAATAACCTGCCTAAGTTTCTCTCCCACAACAATTGTGAGTTTTCAAACTATCATTGCAAGAACCTGTGGGAGCAAGCCCTTCAGGTGCATGATTCATTACGTGGCCTACTGACTAGGATTACTTTTGCTTCCTATCCTTCAGCATTTCTGATAATCCCAAGCATTATTTTGGATCTATTTCAAGCTTTCAATTATCCTTCTATTTTGTGTCTATTGGGTATATTTTTATTCCTAATTCAGCCACCGCCATCTCATCCAGACCTTGGACAAGATACCATTGTTGCTATCTGAGGGCCTTTGGAGTCATCTGTTTTTTCGTTTTGTTTTGTTTTTTGGGTTGTTTTTTTTTTTTTTTTTTTTTGGTAGCACACATAGAAGCTATTTCCTTTCTTGGAATTGGGAAATCATGTGGCATCAACCCACCAAATTAGAACAGTCTCAGGAATCTGATTTATGAATGTACAGTAAGGTCAGGTTCTAGAGCCTGTGGGTAAATGTGAGCTTTTCATAGAACGGGGATGTCTGTGGTGTAAGAAGCAGAGTTCTAAAAGATGCTCGAAAGGTTGCCTGGTCACCTAAATAATCTTACAAAACAACACTTTAATGATTTAAGTGTAAATAGAGTGGACACATCTGGATTGAATTTCCCTTCAAATACACATGACTTGTTAAAATCCAGGGGAAAGAGCTTAGGGCAAAACGTGTTTTTGGTTTCTAAAAACCCAAACATTGGAAAATAACAATTGGAACATTTGTCTGGCCCCCAAATACCGCTGGGTCAGCTTATCCCTCACTGTCAATTTACAACCTGTTCCAGGAAGGCAGAACATGGCTCATCTATTCTCGTCTTCTGTGATAAAATAAGAGGAATTCTTGGGGAAAAAAAATCTTTGAGAAAACTTATCAAAGCTCCCAAATGGTTTTTCACATAAGAGGGGATCCTGCACTCTGTCTGAGGCAGCTCCGGTATCTCTCCTCTAAGGCTCAGGGCCCACTTCTGGTTCCACCTCTGGGTCTTTGCATTTGCTTACTTGGTATTATTGGGGAGTATTTGCAGCTCCTTGCGGAAAAACTCTCAACAGCAATCATGAATTGGGTAAAAATATGCACAGCTTTTCAAAGACTCAACAAGTTCTGAAAATAAAAACACTTTGAAATGCAATATAAAAATGTTTGCATCTCTTTAAGTCCATGGGGGTTCCCAGCTCACCCAATGTCCCTGCACCGCCTCCTGAGCTCTCTCCTTTGAAGAGGGCAAGTGCGGTGGGTCACCCTGTCTTCTTAAGTGACGTGTGTAAGAGGGGCCAGTGATTGCGTAGCCAGTGAGGACAGTGGGTGTTTACCACTTGTCTGCCAAGCAGAGAAATAATTCTCTTATGTGTGTCATGTGCGGTGCATGTGAGTGGTGCATGTGTTTGGTGGGAGGGGGGCATGGTGGGGGGGAGACCATAATACCCAAATCACCAAACAAGAGTTCTGAGTAGGAAAAATGTGACTAATCAGTAAATTGAGTCAATTTGTTGTCAACAGACCCGTTTTCAGCCTGTTGTAACCTTTCTTATTTGGCATGATGCATTCTCAGTTGATGGTTAGAAATATTTACATCTACTTGTGTGGGTTTTTTTTTTTTCTTTTTACAAAGACAAGGGTGTTTGGGTGCTACAGTTGTGGATACAAACTAAAAATAAAAAGGTGTACCTTTATGATACTGGAAATTCTACAAAATTGGTATTTATGCAGTTGTCTCCATTAATATGTTGATAGGGTTAGCATGGCTGCACATAAATAAAATCAGTTGATAATCCAAACTTCATATTAGTCAATAATATGACACCCCACTGTACTGAACCATTTTATCAGAAGTGCTCACCAGGAAGTTCCTAATGATGGTGCTAATTTTGAACACTTATCAAGTGCCAAAGTTTACTGTTATTGAGCATTGCCCAACCTCTTCCAGTTAGATATACTTAACTAAATTCTCTGAATGAGAAAAATGGGAATCAGAGTCTATAAATGACGTGACAGAGGTCTCACACTTGTAAGTGACAGACATGATATTGGAAACCACATCTGGGTGATCACAAATCCATTCTGTTCTCTTTCCAACCTTGCCATCAGCCCTTTGGTTAAACGTGGTCAGGAGGAATAGAATGGTAGTAACAGTAAAATAACAGTGAATGGTGATTGAACTGTGATGCTACGAGAAGCAGATTTGAGGTTCTTTGTGACGTCAACTTCATCACAACCCATTTATTGAGTGCTCATTATGTGACAGATTATGTGTTAACCTTCAAGGCATTGAATGTCTTACTGCTTTTATATTCATCAACTGCTTTGATTCTCATGTGCCAGAAACATCATTCTTATGGGTTAGAAAATGAAACTAACTAGGTTAACTTTCTCAAGGCTACCCAGCTAGTAAGTGGCAGAGCCAGGACTAAAAAGCAGGGAGTGTGATCTAGAGCTTCAGACTTATAATCTCTGTGATTGAGTCTTTCTTAGACAAGCTTCTGGAAAAGGAAGAAGCCAAAGGCTAGAGATTTCGTTAAATCGAACTTTCAGGAAAAGTGGCAATATTGGCAAGACAAGCCTTTTTCTGGATTGAGAGTGACAGGAGTCAAAGGTTGTGTAGACATGCAGCGGGCGCTGTAGACGTTCTTACAGAGTATAGGACAAAGCTCCGATCAGAGGGAGAACGGAAGTTGGAACCAGGAGCTCACAAGTCATGGAAGGAAAATGAAACAATTCTCATGGGACAGGCCAAAGAAGAACCACCAGGAAACCAGAGGAGCTGCAACGGACTCAGCTTTGCCTCGGCCAGCTGTCGGTGGGGAGGGAATCATTCCCACAAGGTCAGGGCCAAGGGCTGCTTTTCCAGTCTCAGAGGTGAGTCTGTGCCGAGCCACCTGCCACCTCCCCTCTCCACAGACATGAGGTTTGGAAGCAGATGGCAGGGACAGGAAGGGTAGAGCCTGTGACTCTGGAGCAGGGAGGGGTGACTGGCCGGCTGTGAGGGGGGAACCTGTGGGCCTGTCTCCTCCTCTTCCCACTGGCCTCAACTGAAGCGGCCACCTGCAAGACAAGGCTAGGCAAATCACCTACACCCAGGGACCAGAGAAAGTCCTTTCAACAGAAAAGTTCCCAGACACGTAGTACTTCAATGTTGCTATTTCCTCTACTAGAAATCTCAGTCTGTGGAGTGGCTGGGATCTCTCTATTTTTTTTAAATGGTACTCATTCAGTATCGAATTGAATCTGTGTCCCCATCCTAGGAAAGTAAGCAGATATTCCAGTTCCCTCAGGTTAGGTTTGGCATATTATATAACACATCAATCCTGACTTTAGGGGCATGGGGACATTAGCCTGACTCTCTCTCTTTCTCTTAAACACACACACATAAATAATGCCAAGAAGTTTCATTTGCTCACCTGTTTTCAGGAGCTATAGACGATGCAAGAAAATTTCTATGGTTCAGTTTCTGCTGGTTCATTAAGGGACGCTCCCACTATAAGCCACAGATGACCTACCTGCCCAGACAGTCTACACAATAGGAAATGTAACGACTAAGTAACTGGAAATACACAAAGGTGGACTTCAGAGTCGGTTTCACCCAGTGGCTCCAATGCCATCAGTCCCGGTTCCCCAGCCTCTCTGCTCTCTGTGCGTTGGCTTCATGCAGGCAGCTCCCCTCGGTAGCAGAAGTAGCTGCAGTAATTTCCGACTTCACACCCACCTGCTGCGATGTCCAGAGGAAGAGCAAACAATGATCTCTTCCAGTGGCTCAGTCTTAAGAGAGAGGAGCCTTATTGGGAGATCTTATCACACTTCCTCTAGCATCCAGTCGGGCTAACGTCCCTTGGTCCAGGGAACTGCCTGCATTGATCGGCTTAGCCCTGTCCTCTCAACCAACCTAGGGGGATGGGGATGGACGGCCAAGAGCAACCAGGTCTGCTCCTGGCCCCGGGGTTGGGCAACTTTTCCTGAGGCCCATGAGCTCGGAGAAGAGAGGTGGATACCAGCCGGAGGCTGGGGTTCCCTGAAGCAGGAGAAAGGGGCAACATGGATTTGGAGCAGCTTATGCCCTGAGGGGCTCGGTAGGGGTGGGGGGCGAAAAGGAAGAAGAACACACAGCTTAGCAGCTTCCCAAACAGCTGAATTCTGCGGGCGGCCTCAAGGAGCCATGAACTCCACACCGCAGTACTTCTGAAGGGGCCTCCACGGAGCACAGCTGCCTTGCTCCCAGGAGCAGTTTCCAGGGCTGGATCCTGGTTCAAGCAACGGCTGAAGAGAACGGTGTAGAGACGCGACCCTTCCACTGCTCCTGTGCCGCTCACTTAATGGGATTTAAGTTCCTCCCGGGGTTTTTGCCTGTCCCCGTGCATTCTGCCAGCAGACGCTAGAGGGCTCCCGGGGACGCCTTTCGGAGCTGCCCTCTAGAGGTGAAGCCGAGAAACGGGGTGCTACGCCGTCCTGCAGCCCAGAGCCCCGGTTGCTGATTGGAGGGCCCACGAGGGAGGAGCAAGCCACAGGGGTGAAAAAGCTGGTGGAGCTCCTAGAGGCAACGTATTAGTTACCCCGGAGAATGACAGTCGGAGCAGTTCTATCTGCGTCGTCCACTATGTGGCCACGAGCCAGGCGTGGTCATGGAGCACTTGAAATGCGGCTAGTTCAAATGGAGAGGTGCCCACGCGGCCAAATACACACTGGATCTCCAAGGCTTAGTAGGGAAAAAAAGAATAGCAGATGTCTCGAGATTTTTATGCCGATTACATGTTGAAATTATAACATTTTGTGAACATATTGGGTTAAATAAAATATATTATTAAAATTAGTGTCACTTATTTCATACCACTTATTTCAAAGAAATTTAAAATTGCATATGTTTGTGGCTCACATTATGTTTCTGTTGGACAGTACTGTGCTAGCGCCTTTACGAAAGAGAAAGAGTACCTTGATGGGGTGGAAGCCTGCAGTGGAAGGCCAGACACACGGAGTGGGGGGGGGGGCGCGGGGAGCTTGGTGCTATTGCCGGGACCCTTCCCACATGTTCCTCGCTGGGAGGAGTAAGAGGGTGCCATAGCAGGCGCTCCCGACAAGTTTGATGACATCCACAATGACTGTCCCTTAATGAAACATCCAGCCTCTATCAGGAGCCACCTTCATTTCTCTGGGCACTGCTGAAAAGCAGCCAGATCACCTGGATGCTCACGTCACCACAGCAGTTTCTGATTTCACATCTCTACAGATCACTTTCCTCATCCATAAAGCCTCATGCCTGATGAACCTGTCCAAAATTGCACCATTAAAAAATTCTGTGTCAGATTAAACTCAACACCCAGCATATTAAATGCATTCCATGGTTGCCCCAGAGTTTCTGTGTGAATCAGAACATGTGACTAATGTCAGACACTACAGGGGAAAAAAAAATCCTACACATGTATTTATCATCCCCCCACCCCCACCCCCCAGGATAGACGTGGTCGACCATTTAGGATTTTGAGACTGGGGAGATGAACTTTCATGAAATACTGCTGCTTGGGTGATCTGTCTCTTTAGAGGTAGACACAGCTGACCTTTCAGTTAACATCACCTATCACTGCCTGGCATGTGTCAGACAGATAAGTATGTTGTGCGTCACCTCCTTTTTCAGAGCAACACAATGGAAATCTTCCAGCTTCTTCCTCTTTCAGAAGGCAGAAGTTCATTACTTTTCAATACTTTTTATGTAACTTGCGGAAGACAGATGAATAATAGAAGCTGTTAAAACAGAGGTTTCCTAAAAGGTTTGGCCAAAGCCAGGGTGGAGAGTCGGAGCAAAGAGAAATGGAAGCAATGATGTGAAGTAATGAATAACAAAGTGACTTTTCATTCTAATTCCTAGGGCGTCAGTGTGGGCATCCCTTAGACTCTCAAAGTGGCAGGAGCTGCTAGTGTCAATATCCAAGGTTCTGCTTCCAGAATAAGTCTCTGGTCTTCCTGTGGCATTTGATGATGCCTCTTTACTATCTCAGCTCCCGACCTCCATGACAGAGTGTCCATATTCGACCCCAAAGGCACTGCCAAGGCCATCCCATAGGGCACTTCCTCCCTCAACCTCTCCCCTCCAACCTTCCCAAAGTAGAGAAACCAAGCTTTTTCCAACTGCCAATCAAAGTTGGGAAATCCTTTTATTCTATAATTAGCCATGGTAATAAAAATGTACGTCACATTAGGGAAGGGTAGGGTTGGCATTTGACAATGAATTGGGTTTCGTGCTAGAACGCACACAACAGAACCGTGTGCATCGTTCAGCAGTAGTTTCAAGGGACGATTTTAAAACTCCCCATACCTCCAATGTACACAGTCCCCCAATGCTACAACTCTAAAGGGGGCATCCCTCATTGATCAGACAAGTTGCAGTACCTCTGACGGAGGGCAGGCCCGCCATTAATGCATGTGTAACTCTGCTCACTAGCATTGCATTCCTTTTTGTCTGAACTCTATCTCATCCCTTTCAAAACAAAAGCAAAGCTCATTTTGTCTTTTGTTGGAGGTTTTTCAGACATTTTTTTCAGACCTACTGAAGTGATAGCTCACTTCCTTTGGTACCCACCTTTCAACCCCAGTTCAACTCCCCAGAACGCATACTGCAAGCTTGCTCACAAACACGAAGTGCTAAGGGGGCTTAATACAAAGAGGATAAGATGACCAGCATGTAAAATATGCTTCTTGGTCTTGTTTAGATCCCGAGTATTTCTTTCATCAATTAGTTCTAGTTTCTATTCTGTCCAAGACACTGTGGTAGAAACTGTGAGAGATACAAGGGTCAATGAAGAAGAATTGCTGCCTCGAGATGCAGTTAGTGCAGGAAAAGGAACTAAACAAGGGCACGGCTAACTATGGGAACGACACAATGTGCGGGTGCCCAGGGTGGACACAAATCAACAGTACTTTAGAATCCCACTCCACAATTTCAATTTTTAATGTTGAACCCATATCTATTGCTAATTAAAACTCTTTTTAAAGGGCAAGAAATGCTGTTAATTATTTGCGATAAAGCTCAAGTGCACTGCATGTCCTACCATGAGCTGTCTCTGTTTCATTTTGTCGCCAGTATTTTGTGCCTGCCGGGCGGGGGGCATCTGGAAGCTCCCGGTGTTGCAGAGGGCCAGCTGTGAAGGCCAGGTGGGTGGCAGGGGAGGGGCATGAAGGAGAGGTCCAGAGGGCTAGGGTGGGAGCCAGCAGGAGTCCTGGGCAGGGAGGGCAATGGTGGGAAAGCGGAGTGGATAAGACGGAATCTTCGGGCTTTGTCAGAGGCAGAGGCAGGGCCAGTAAGGAGACAGAAAGCTACAATGTGGAGGGTGGTGCTCCCGGAGCTGTGGTGTGAGGCCAACTATGTAACAGGAACACTTTGCAGCTTTTGGTCAAAATGCTTCAAGCTGCTCTCCTATCAGCCCAGTGCGCAAGAGAAAGCATACAACTCTCTATCCTGTTTATCACCACGGTTTCGATTCTTACGGTGCCTGAAACTTTTAACAAGTCAACACATTTCTCCTCTTCTAAAGGGTCTTAAATCTGTGGTCCTGTCTCCTAAGGAACATTTGATATCTTTGTGTTAGTTTTTAGTTTTACATTTAGGCAAAGAATTCCTTGGTTTACAAATAATTTTATTTGTTATCATGCGCCAAGTCGTTTATCTTTCAAATAAAAAGTGCAGAGAACTGATATACAGTTAACAGGAATGGCTGATTTGGTTCTTGCTATTGTTAACGTGAATATTATCAGTATACTACTATCGGTAACAATAGAAGTGCCCTTAAAAGCAATGAGGAGATGAGGCTTTTTACTCTGCAGGTCCTTCTGCTGCAGCAGAAGTATAGTATCAGGTTTTTACAAGGAAAGACTAGGATATTTGAAATATAGGGTCATCCCTTGCCTCAAAATATAAAGTAGTGCTTTGGGCCATAATAGTAATTTCATACGATGAATAAAAATTAAAAACCACTAATACATCTGAAAATACAATTTACCAAATTTTACTCACTGGTAATTATAGACTACACTGAGTTACTATGACAAATGTTAATGGAATATGGGAGGCTAAATGCTGTTTTCCCATTGGCTGGTGAATGGTCTTTAACTGCTAGGGGAGACCAGCACAGTAAACAGGAAGTCATCTCCATGGCAACAGGCCATTCAACTTAACTTTTTAACACATGAAGAGGTAATTACCTTATTTTTTATTTCCATTTTTATAATTTTCACAGTTTATAATAGCAGTGAGGACCTTTGGGTCAGGCATTTCCTGGCTGTTAATAACAGGCTGATTTAAGGCCACCAATGCTTAAACGTTGTGCCAATTTTTTTTTTTAATGAAAAGAGAGCTGTAATTTTTTTTCCTTCCTGAAGTCTGTAGCATAAATAAATGACAGAATTTTATGTTCACACACATGGTGTTTTGATTTCCTGCTGACGATAACATCAGGGAGGGGACTGATCATTGCGGGTGGGCGGGGGGGGGGGGAGGGGGGTGGTGGGGGGGCGGGGCTTGGGATGGAAAAGCCACTGGGTGTATTCCTCTGGGTGGCAGGTTGGAAGCTGAAACCAAGGGAGGCCAAGACTGAGGGCCACGCAGGGCAGAACTCAGAACATGAAGACGTGCAGCCTCAGAGATCAGGGTATGTTCTGTTGGAGGCAATCATCAGTCAATGGTTCCTTCTGAACTCACCGCAGGAGCCTGAGTCCAAGGCAGCTTCCCTGGCCTTTGCCCACCCAGGAAAATCTGTCTTCTCTACTAGGAGGTAACCTTAGTGATCTATGCATTTTAAAAATCTCAGGGCAGCCTGCAGTCACAGGTTGTCTTGGGAACAGGAGAGGAAGATCGGACAGCCATTACCTTAAGTACCGGAATAGCCCCCTAGGTCGCAAGAACACAGTGGCCACTCTCTGTGGGAGAGGCAAGGCCAGACAGAGGGGCACACCCCTCCTCAGCAGCAGGCAGGCAATGGTGAAGGCAGCTCTAAAGTCTCTCTCCCAGCTTCAGTCTCTGAAGGGAAGAAGGAAAGACACAAGAGCTCAGGGGCAATGGTCTTCAGCTCTTCCTGTGCGGAACACAATGCTGTTAACCATGGATGTGTGCACATCGAATGTGAAACATGGGAGACAGGAGCAAAATCTCAGACAGCTGTACCTTCTGCAGCCTGAGCCCTGGGAAGTCACCTCACTGCCACCAGGCGCCAGAGAGGCGAAGGGAAGGGTGATGTTCCAGGGGACAGAGGGGAGGGAGGCTACCTGCCCCATCTCCTCCCAGTCGAGAACTCAGACCTGAAAAGGTTCTCAAAACTGAGCGATGCTCTCTGCAGGAAGAAAGGAAAGCCTGATGCCAGAGAAGAGGGAAGAATCCTGCCAAAAACGGGGATACACACAGCCCAAACACAGAAACCCAAGACTCCCAGAGATGCCCCACAGAGGCTGTGCCTCCTTAACAGATACCGATAGTCTGGTGAATGCACACTTTGACATACGATTAATTTCAAGTTTTATTAAAAAAAAAAACAACCCAGACATTCATTTTATGTTTTTCCTTCTGCTATCTGAGTAGCACCCAGAAGCTGTCACTGTTGAATGGCTTGATGCTGCAGACAGAACATCTCAGGAGCTACTTGATATCGTGCAGGGGACTGGCCTTGCACCCCGTTTGACAGGGATCTACTTGGACTCCCTTTGCTGGGATTTTGTGATCACACTCATCAGCTGCGTTGGCAAAAAAGCCTTAGGATGAAGGGCCATTAAAGTTACTTCTTTTCCTCTCCAGTGTCTCGTCACAGAGTGTATTACCTTGAAGTCTGAGATCCTGGGATCTGCTCCTTGGCCCTGAATCCAGAATCAGGCCATCTGGATTTTCCAGCGTCGTCATTAAGACGGTTTTGCCCACAGAAGCCAGAATTCCTCTTCTCAGATTAGGGCTTCTCGGATCTGTTATTTTTCTCCTATTCCCTCCAAAGTCATGGTTGGCTTGTGAAAAGTTCTTCAACAATGCGCTAAATGTAGGGGTGCCCATTGTCCCTCTAAACTTCTCCAAAATATCAATGAGGACATCATTGGATTTTATCATGCCTTAATAGTTTTAGCATCCTCCAGAAGAGTTTTGTACTGTTATGTATTGTCACCTACATCCTGCCTAAATTACCATAAATATTAATAAAAAAATTTTAATAAAGTTGAATACAATTGAGGGGAAATGGCAGGGCCTATCAGGTTTTCTGTGTGCCAAGACTAGCACTGTGCTAGTAAAACAGGTATTTCCTTCAGCCCACACAAACCTGGGTGTAGCAAAGAAAGCTTTGTGCATTGCTCTCCAGCTGACTTGCAAAATAGCCTTTCCAGTGGAGCCCTTTTTCTGATTAGATTGAGAGAGGAATCCTGACCACATCTCACAAACCTTCACATTCTCAAGGGTGTCTCTCAGTTGTCCAGTGACGCTGGGACCCCATGGGGGGTGGGGTCACCCCCACACCCCTCTTGACTCTAATGCTTCCTTTAGGTCTGCCTGCACTGCATGGGAGAATCAATCTCTTTGTTGCAAGCCTCCTGGCCGGGGGGGGGGGGGGGGGGG
>NW_027397069.1:58050008-58093335 GCF_003265705.2 Callorhinus ursinus | reverse complement strand
AGATTGAAAGCTCCGTGGGACAGATGTCACACCTGCTTTGTTTTCTGATGTCATTTCAATGTCAGCACGTGGTGGGTGCTCTGTATTTTTGAATGACTGGAATCCACATCAGTGGCAGCCGACACTGGTCGGAGGACATCTATTGGCTTCCTTCTCCTGGGGCAGCTTCCAGATCGCGCTCCTCCGGCCAGCTCTCTTGGTCTTTCTCAGAGGTTTCCTTCCCCAACACCGAACAGGATGATCATATACGCTTTCTCTCTGCAGATAGTTGGGGGGATAGATAAAGAGGTAGGTAGAGAGCTAGAGAGAGAGAGACAGAGATAAAGATAGACATGTCCTCCTTCCTCACGTCATCTTTTGTGACATATTTTCACTAAAACTTTTGCAAAACCACTGTTAGCATTTCAGAATCCCTCCTTTAAGTAATGGGTGAATTTGTCTTCTTTTCATTTAACTAAGATATTCCCATATGCCTTTGCCTTTGTCACACGTGTCACATGCTTTGCCATGAAACGCTACTGAGATCGGAGTAGCAGCGAGACAGATCAGACTTCACAGCCCTACTTAGGAAACTATCACTCCAGGAACAGACTCCCCTGTTCCTTTCTCTTGTGTCCCATATGCCTTCAACAGCCCTGGGACATCACTAGAGTAAGTGACAAGCTCAAAATTGTTTCCGTGGTTTGAGGCCAATGGGTAGGGACAGATTTGCTTCCTGCGAAGCTTGGAGCCTCGTTCTCCATTCTCTGACACCAGATCCTCTCAGTTTCCCAAGAAGTAAACACCAAATGCTGCCTGAAGTAGTCTGATGCAGATGGGGAAGTCTTAGTGCAGGAGGTCGGATCTAGATTGAATATTTGAGGACGGGTGGAATCTCGCTGGGGTGTGACCAGCGTGGGCTTCATGGCAGGAGCTATCACAGGGGGTAGTGGAGCATGCATGTGGCTGTGATGACAGGATAGTAAGGCTAATAATGGGTGTCTTTTCTAGAAGATACTAAAAACACTACAAGGGAGTCAGAATCCCAAAGTCTAGGATGAGAACTGGGTCAGAAAGCAGAGAACGTCATCAGGTTTCAAAAAGAAGCTGGGTCTACCAGGGGAGATCCTGAGGAATTTTCCTGAGTAGTTTGCTTGTTGACTCAGTTGCTTTAATTGGCTTGGCTCCATGGGGCTACTCCCCTTTTGGAGCAGCTTGAAAGCTCTGCTGAATCTTCTGGGAGATACAATACAGCAAAAACATCACGGTGACCCTAGGCGGCATGTGTCTTTAGAAGGGAAGTGGAGGAAATTAAACCTATCAGGGGAAAGGTTTCACACCAAGACATATGGTTGGGTGCAGCCTGGAGGGCCTGGGGAATCATGAGAGGATCTGGAACTAGACATGGAAACCATTGGGGAACCATTGCAGACTTTGCAATTCATGCAACACATATGTATTCAATCTCTACACGAGTCAAGCACTGAACAGGGGAAGGCTCTGCAGGAGTGATTAGGGAAGTGGAACTGAGGGGTAGTCTGCAAGAAGGAGTGGGTGAGAGGTTGGGGGTCAACAAGTAGATTTGGAGGGATATAGAGCCTAACCCCCCTTTAGGCCCACTCAAGCCAAAACAGTTAAGCCACAGCAAGGATCAGGGTGCTCACATTTCCCTCATTTCCCTACTTTGTTTAACAAATGTCCTTCTCAGGATGGGGCAAAACAAGAGTCCCTATGGTTTTCATCAAACCCTAAGCATATCAACTTCATCCATTCATTCTTTTTTCTCCTTTGACAAATATTTATTGAATCCTCACTAATCTCTAGGTACTGTGTCAACTACTAAGGATACACTGATACTCAAGGCGGACACAGTCCCTGCCACTATGGAGCTGATAGTCAAGAAGTGTTGGCAAACGTTCTTGTAGAGGGACAGATACTACATATTTTGTGGCCCCTTTTGCTACTACTCAACTCTGCCACTGTAGCCTGCAAGTGGTCACCCACAGTACGTAGATGAATGAGCGTGCCTATGTTTCAGTGAAACTTTATTTACAAAGACAAGTGCAGGCCCAAATTTGGCCTGTGGGTCATAGCTTGCTGAGCCCTGGTCTAGAAGGGAAGTCCCTAAAGCATGCAATTGTAATGAGCATGCTAATTGTTTTGAAAGGGGAAGAGTGACAAGAGAACAGAGAGTAATAGATCCTAAATTGTCAAGTGGTCTAGAACTGAGTATGTGGCGTTTAAGTGGAAATCCAAAGGTTCGATTAATGAATTAGCCCTGTTGGACAGGTATTGGGAAGTTGGAGGAGCAGAGAATATTCCAAGAGAGGGACAAACACAGACAAATGCCCAGGCATGAGCGAGGCATGGGAGACATACGGTGTGGCTGGAAGGAAGAATGACAGATGGAAAGTGGTGAGCGATGACATCACAGCTGTGTGCAAGGGCCCGGTGAAGCATGCCGGGAAGTTTGGACTTTGCATCATCTAAAACAATGGGAAGCTCCTACCAGGTTTTTAACATGGGAGTGGCATGACCAGATTGTGTGTTTGAAAGCTTCCTCCACAGTGGGATGGAGTCCAGGGGGAAGTTATCAAACTGGGTGCCAGCTAGAGAGCTGATGCCCAGACCACATCAGAGATAATGGTGGTCTAAGGATGGAAGCAGTGGAGATGATGGGGACAAATGGACGGACTTTACAGCTGGTGAGGAGGTGGTCCTGGAATAAGCAACAAGCTCAAAAACTGCTTCTGTGGTTTGAGGAGATGGCTCTGCCTAGCTTGGAGTCTCATTTTACTGCTTTCTGCTTCCGGGAAGAGATGAGAGACTTTGACAAGAGAAGGGATACAATTATGGAGGGCAGGGAGTAACTGGGAGGGCACGCAGGGAGCAGAGCTAAAAGGCATCTCCTTCCTTTCCAATACACGAGAATGTGTACCAGAATGGACTTTTGGATGGTTCTGTGAGCTGTGTAAGATAGAGGCTCTTGTTCATACATAGTTAAACCCGTGCTGGTGTTGATGAATGAATTCCCTGCATCTAGTACTTTTGAACACTTTGATGTGCTTCCTCTGAATGTGGCAGAGAGGCGTGTACCCATTGGTTGCTCACAAATATTAACTGACCTGACTTGGCATCTTGGAATGACTAACAGAGAGTAGAATCTTCTCTCTAAGCACTTTTAAGGATGGCTTCAGAGAGAGAAGGAGAATCAGCTGTCATTTCGAAGTATTTTACAGATCTCTGAAAGGGATAGCTGATTTCAAAAAGACTGGAATTATTAGTGGTAGGAAAAGCTAGATGCTGAACCATTACTTCCACTAAGCGTTAAGTTGGGTTTTATCTAGTAAAGGATAGTCAGGCACGATTCATGGGCCGAGAAAAAAAAAGAAAGAAACCACAACAAATCTCTTCGCCTATGACAAAAAACTACTTGATGATCACTTTATTGGGAGGATGCCACAGGTACTGTTGGTGACAGAGTGGACGTGTATTTAAAGCAGGTTACAGAAGATTCATGTTGAAAATCTCTCGTGCTCCAAATATCCGGGGCAGATACGGACAGAAGAGTAAAAAAAAAAAAAAAAAAAAAAAAAACCAATGAGTGAATCCCTCCATAGAAAAGAATCCAATCTGAAGGGTGAGAGCTAAGATGAATCAGGCCACTCTGCCTTTTCATACAGCAGCTCCTTTTGGTTAACCACCGGCACTGCGCTTCTAAGTGGACCAGAAAGAGTCAGCAAAATCAATGGAGCCCTGGGTGCACGGAGGATCTCGAGGCCCAGGGTCATGACCACTGCCTGACCCAATGTCATTGTCTACACAGGCAAAGAGAAGTGAAATGGACAGAAACCAACCGCTTCATGGTGGCTCCCTCCAAACCTGTTATCAAGGAACGAGTCTTCTCTTACCCCACCTCACCCTCGTTACACATGCTCACTGAGTTGGCTGATTTTATTGTTTAAGTACTCAGCATAAATAACTGCCTAATTGCCAACTTTTTCCTCATAAAACAACTCAAGTGATGCTGTTTTATGCAGCTGGGTGTGAACGACATGGGGAATGCTGAGCCTTCATAAAAGTCTGGAGTTGTGGACTGCCTCATTTAACCCAATACATTGGCAAACCACTTGTAGGCAGAAACCATTGTCTACACTTCTTTGTGTTCGTCATGCCATGAATATAGAGGCTCAATAAACATGTGTTGAGAAACGCACAGTTTGGTCTGTGGTCTTCCCACGGCCCTGAGGCCCTCAAAGGAGGCTCACAGACTCCATAGGGTGACTTTCGGTTTTGGTTAAGTACAACGTGGGACAGTGAAACTGCTTCGAAAAATGGAAGCTTTTCTGACCCAACCTTACTACTGATTTCAGGCAGACTCCTTGCAATGACTTGCAGCTGTGACTGTCATTCCGCCACGGGGAAAGTGTCAGCAAGACCAAGAATAGTAGCAGTCTGTCATCTCTCTGTTTTTGACGTTCTCATCTAAAATGTTAATTAAGAAGTTGCTATGCACAGAATGAAAATAAAAGTCAAGAAAAGTGGCAAAGGCAAAAAGTGCAATTGTGGTAGCATTAAAATACGAGATTTGTTTGCCTGCATCATACCTGAACTTCTCCGGCTCGTTCTGGCTATAAACACGTTGTAACCAGCAAACAAATAAAGTGTGGTGTCCACCCAATGAGAGGAAAATTAGGTAAATGCATGATTTCTGGTTCTGTTTAAAATCTATTAACAAAGCTACTTAAATAGATTCTGCTTTGATTAATCCATTAGGAACTGAAACTGTGCCGCTGTTTCACATGTTTGTCTGAGATCATTCTGTCTAGCATTTCATAGCAGAGAGACCAGCTCAGCCGTGCCTTCGTGAGTCAGTACCGCAAGTGAATCCGTAGGATCTTAATTTTTTAAATTAACTTTCTGAATGAAAATGTGATCAGAATATGGAAGCTGTGACTGAGTACGTGGGCACACATATACATACTTTTAGGATAATGTCAGAATTTGAAATCTGAAGATGATTATTTCTAAACCCCGTTGAATGAAACTTTGTGTTTACTTAAGGGTTGACATGGTGGTTATCTTTTATGTTTTAGCTTAATTCTTTCCAGAATAATAAAGCTCCCAGAGGGGATTTGAAAATGTATTTACTTACTTATTTGTTAAGCAAACAATGGTCTCATTCATAAGGTCAGATCTCTCTCTGCCTGGGAAGGAGATGCTGTCTGAAATTGCAAAGCCTGGATTGGAATTGAAGTTTGGCTTTTAACCTTCAGAGAAAGGGTGAGATTTCAATTATCTTAAGAATGTGTCAGATAAGGGAAGTGAGCTCAACAAGATAAGCAGAGGTAGAGAGAAAAGAAATTATACTGGATCAGAGAAATCAGTGTATCAATAGTATCTGCTGATCAACTACTCTCTATGGGTGCTATCGAGAATAAACAAATAAAGGTTTAAAAATTATCTATTTATTCTCTAGCTGAAGTTTCAATCTAGGTTGAAAGTATCAGAATAAAAGAGTAAACTAGCACCAAACAAGTCAAGAGGATCCTGGATTATGTCTAACACATTTTAAAGCGTGGTGGAAACCAGGAAGAGACAAGAGTCCTTTGGGGATTGGATAGACAGGGGAAGATTCGTAGAGGAATAGAATCGGAAGTGGGCACATTGACGGATTATAGGAAAGGAAGAGAAGCTGATGGCATTTGTTAGTTTGTTTTGCAAGGAACCAGCCTTCAGAAAAGAGCAGGACAATGTGTCTTTGGAATGTTAAAGTGGCTAGTCTGATTGATGTGACGGGGCGGTTACTGCGAAGTCAAAAAAATAAATAAATAAAAGAAAATAAAGCCAGAAGAAAGGGTGGAGCCATTTGGCAGAAAGCCTTGGCAGGCATTTTGATACACCCTGTTCCATATGCAGAATAAGGGAATGGCATTTGGGGAAGATCCTCTGGCGGGGTCCCCAGCATGGATGGAGAGATGCTCTCAGGCTTTCAGATTAGGATAGGATATAGCTGGAAGCAGCTACCACCAGAGAAACCAGGTGCAAACGGCTGCAGGGACCCATGCGAGCCAGGATATGGGCCTGGACTAGAGTGGAAGAGAGTTGTCCATTTGGTGGAATAATTCATTAACTTTGCTCAAGTCAGGCGGTGAGTGCATACATGTTCTTGGCAAAGTGAGTCTAGAAAACACTCATGGACAATCTCGTCAGCGTCCTTATCTTCCGTTTCAAAACCACCACCGAATATTGACCATGCTCTCCTCTGCTGCATCTCTAAGAATTTATACCCACCTTGGAATAAATTTCTCATCTGCAACCTGAGCACGCCCCGTGGCAGGGTGACGCTGGTGTGGCCTGAGGCCTCCTGCCCTTCCTCCAGGGCCGCACGGGAGCCGAAATGTCTCTCCTTCCAGGTCTCCGTGTGGCCATGAAGACTCAGTGACCCAGTGTGAGGACAAAAGAAGCAACTTTGATTAATATAAATACCGGCTACTTTGAAGAGGGCATAGTTTTCTTTTTTTCTGGCCTTTAAAATACTTGAACATCCTCTTCAAGATAGGTATGTTAATTTATAATTATGCATTTCCTAATGGTAAGTGCACATTTTAGTGATAAAAAATAAATATGCTTTATAATTGTTTAAATCTTGTTTTTTTACCCACCCTGTGATACAATGATCTGATGCTCAGGATATACACTGAGTTTACTTGCATACTTGGTTTAAACCTGTCGTAGCTGGAAAAGATACCCCAAAGTATGAGCACTTCTCGGTGGGGGACATGCATCTCAAGCTGCATCTACTAAGTCCTGACATGCTATTATCCATCCCTTCCAATAATTCTATTAAAGTTTTAGTTGAAATGTGGCTAGTAATTTTCCATCTTCTCTGATGTCAATCAGATGTGCTTTAAAACTAATCAGAACTTGTTACATCTTAACATTTTTGACAAATGGGTTTAAAAACCACTGAAATTTTTTTTTTTGGAGGATTTTTAAACACGCTGGAAAAAAGTTTCCAGGTTTCCTAAATGTGGAAGTTACAAGTTTTAAGGGGAAATACATTGCTTCTGGCACTGAAATAATTAAACAATAGAAATATTTCTAGACATCTGCTTCCACAGCGTTCTCTCTCTAGCCAGGGTTTCTATTGAAAGTGGATAGTTTCGTATTCATTGTTGTAATGTCACCTTTACATTGAAGGGAAAGTTTATATTTACGTCTAATAAAAGTTTGTATTAGAAGGAGAAGCTCTACAAGATTCTTAACTGATAACTGCCTCTTTCATTGTTAGAATTATATTGAATGTTTAACATGTAGAAGCTTTTTAAACCACTTGCATATTGGGAGTGTTAGATTAGTTAGAATTAAATGGTATAATCCACTCAACTATGGCACACATCAATTGCAACACATCACAGTTCACAGAACTCAGGCTGGTAAGTGACTTCATTCCTCACCTGCCTTTGGTGGCCTGGGACGACTAGACATAGGGACGGAGTGAGGAAGATGGTGGTGATCCTTATGTCACATATTCGTGTATTTTGTTTCATTTATCTTCTTATATACGATAACACATAAAAAGAGAAGTGCAAATATTTTTCCCATACTTCAATGAATCACCTTTTTAAATACAAACTATTTTTGTTAAAGCAGTTTTAGATTCACTAGATCATCTTTGCATCCTACCTTGACAGTCACGATCTTAAAATGAATGGCAGGGGGGTAAGCAAGAGGAAAACAATGACTTCTTATAGCTGTACAATCTGAGTCTCCCTAAACCTCACAAGAAAGCGTTAACAGTGACGTTTTCAATTTCACTGTCCTTTTGAACTTAACCTACACAGTGCAATACATCCAATTTTCCTAAAGCCCCGTTAACTAGTTCCTGGGTTTTCCTGGGGGCATCTTACAAGTATTTATAAGCCATCTTTGCAAGCTCTCTTCCGTGTCCCTCTTCTTCCTGAGGTAGTCACTCAGAAAGTTGTTTTGTCCCTGTCCCTGGGGCTACTGTCCTTGGTGAAGATGTTGATTCTCTGCCCAGAGCCGTGCATCCTGGGACTCCCTCAAGATGCCAACATTTGGAATGTATTTTTGAAAAAACAAAAGAACAAATAACTTAAGACATGGTTGAGATAATAATGTGATCCAAATGAAATAGCCCCAATTGATATATATGTCTCTTAAGAAATTTTTTCTACTTTTATCATTTTTAATTTGGAAATTATTTCAGCCAAACGTCCCTGTCCTGTACTATTTGTAATATCAGGGAGTTGGAAACAACCTTTAAATTGCTCCTGCATTTCCAAAATGATGAACTCCACAGAGTACAATTATTTCATTGGCAGAAAATGTATTGGAAGGAGAAAACCGGGGGCGGGGGAGGAAAGAAATATATCTATCTACTAATAAATTATTTAAAAAGCAAAAATAATTCACATTTTCAGAAAGAGTTATAAAATTGGTGGATGATGCATGCAGACTATCACTACAGAAAAAACACAGCATTTGAAAACTATTCATTTTGTTTTCAGAAATCATCGATTCAAACCAAACACTCATCTTGACACAAGTTGTGCATTTTCATCACTGCCATCTTGTTTTGAATTAAATTACTTGTGATCATATTATTTTTAGCCAGGTTACCTAGAGGAAACATCCTCCCCAGTTCTGAGTCACTTTCTGTCACTCATATTTTGAAGGTGCAGTCTGTGGGCCCTGGTCATTTTTAGAGCATCCTCTGGAAGCAGGTCTCACCTCAGTCACAAGGAGATGTTGACCAATCGCTGCAGCCTATTGGATGTGGTCACCTTTTCCTTCAGAAGTTCTTCCCAACTGTCCTCCCACCTCCCTCAAAACAACTCAGAGGACCCGGCAGTTGCATGCAGGGTCAACATTGGAAAATTCTAGGTTGATAGCATTTTCTCATTAAAAAAAAAAAAAAAATTAAAATGCATATTATAAAACAGCATTTCATAATTTTACAAAAACACATTTACATCCATTATCAGTTGTTTAATTCTGCTAACACATCTGTGAGGTCATCGGAAAAGAATCAAGTTGGACCATTTTACAGATGAGAAAAACATGTTTTACAGCTGGAAGGAAACTTAATATAATTTAAAAGTCCAGTCCCTCATTTTCTGAGGTGCGTGAAAGAACCCAGACCATTTCATATTGTTGTGTTGTAAGCAGAGACATTCCAGCCCCTCACTCCCCCCAACAGACTCTTTCAAAGAAGTACAATACATACACAGATATAAAGAGATATTTTAAAATATGAACTTACTGGGGTGAAGTGAAATATACTGCCAGTTGAATCAATGAAAACAATGATCCTGCTGAGTACAAAAATGTGAAATTTGAAGTTAGGGGTGACAACAGTGCTCTTGCCTTCAGCATCAAGTCATTCTCAATTTTGTTTTGGCTTTACAATGTTTGGAATGTACTGGTCTGCCAGGTGTGGTAAGCTGGCATCCAAGATGGTCCCCAAAGATCCTTACTTCCCAATGTCCAGGTCTTTGTGCAACTTCCACCCTTGAATATAGGGCCAGACTTAGTGACTTGCTTCTGTTGAGTAGAATACAGCAAGACAATAAGATGTGACTTCCAAGATAAGATTTTGAAAAGACTGTGACTTCTGTCTTGTTAGGACGCATTTTCTGTGGCTCTTCTCGCTTGCTTGCTCTCGTGACACCAGCTGCCCTTTTGTGAGCAGCCCCAATGGAGAGGCCCATGTGCCAAGAAACTGAGAGGGGTCAGCAGTCAATAGCGTGTGAGGAATTGAATCGTACCACCAGGTGAGTGAGCTTGGAAGCAGATCCGTCCCTAGTAGAGCTTTTCAATGACTGCAGCCCCAGCTAACACCTTGATTTCAGCCTGGGACCGACTAGAGAACCAGCTAAGCTATGGCCAGACAGCTGACCTGTAGAAACTGTGAAATAACAAATGTTATTTTAGCCTCTAAATTTTGGGATAACTTGTTATGCAGCAATTGATAACTAATACACCAGGCAAGCAGGTGCAAAAGCTAATGGTGTTTTGTTTTGTTTGTTTTTTGGTTTTTGTTTTGTTTTGTTTTTTAACAACTCTGCTTGCTGTCTGTGATTCCTTTGAATTTGGCAGAGAAGGCAGGCAGGGGAACATTAGGACATTTTCCCCATAAAGTCAATAAACTCAACAGCAGAAAGTGATGAATATAACATCTCCAATGTTGTAGCCTGTGTAATAAAACACATTTGAGTGTACTTCTTGGGTTTGTTACAGTGTAAACTATAAATATGGGCTTTCAAAAAGTGAATTTTACGTGAAATGTTTGTGGAAATCACAGAAGATGACACATGTCGTGGAAAGAGCCCAGGTCTTAAAATTAGACTGACTTGTGGAGCCTTGGTTTCCTCATTGTAAAATTGGAAGAGTTATTCCTACCTCATCGGTTCTAAATGGCATGGGCACTCAGCTGAATGCTTGGTCAATTGATGTTCTTTAGCTTTCCTCATGACCGATGATAAAGATGAGGCCCAGAGACGTGAAGTGACATTATGTCCCCAGGGCAGATGGGCTCTAGGATTTAGCTCTAATCTGATATACCTCAACTTACTGAGCAATTGAGTGGCAGACTTTGAACTCTGAATCCAGATCTCTGGCTTCCTCCACATCACACAGTGAATCCCAACCCATCAATTTCATGTGTCTAACTCCCAAGAAGAATTCTCCTTGGGACTTGTGTTAAAACCACTAACCTTGGTGGAGTTCTTAACACACTAAGAACAAAGGCTTACAAAGATAGACGGAAGAAGAATGGCATTTCCTTGAGATAAATCCACATTTAAAGTACCATCTTCCCAAACAATCTTTCCTCCACCCTCTATCTTTGATTTTGACATTGATAGAGAGCTTTCAAGAGAGCAGCATAGCTCAATTAGATGAAGCTACTAATTTGAAGGAACAATACATAATGAACGGCACTTACATGTGGTGATTGTAACAGCAAATGTCTTCTACCATTTTTTTCCCTGAAACATTTTATCTTGTCTTTTCTCCCCTTATGTATTGTTAAGGACTATTGCAAGTGGGTGTGGGAGAGAAAGAGAGTGAAAGAAGAGAGTGGAAGGACGGCCTTGGGAGAGCAAAGGTGTAGAAAAAGATGAGCCTGAAGCCAGATGTATATGGGGCAAATAAGACACCCAGACTGCTTACAAGGGAATTGGGTCCTTCCTCCATGTCCTCAGGTCTGGGTGTCCTGATCCAGAGGAAGAACAGACCAGAAAAAAACAAAAACAAAAACAAAAACACCATCCTTCAAACCTCCTGAGTGCTTGGAATTAGTACAGGACCCTGCTATGCTCCTTCTGCTCTTTTGTTTCTCATCCTACGAAGACCCGTGTGAATAGCAAGGCCACCCAGCCAATCTTGTGACCTCTCTTCAGCACACAGCAAACATCCTCTTGGGCATTAAAAGGAAAATATTCGCGCTTACGGATAACTTATTGCACATTCTTGTATAACAAAAGCATCAGGGTAAATATGTTCCAAATAAAAACCATCTATGAGTAAATAAGTGAATGAAAAAATGAAAACCCCAACACTATACATAATTGTTGCTCACTCTTTCTCCCTTTATTTCACCTGGAATATCCACGTCGCTGATGTGTCATACTTCTTGACAGCACTTCAAATCAAAGCAATTTGACTGACAACAACAACAACAAAAAAAAGGATTTGCCCAAAGTTTATAATTCTACAGAGTGCATCACGTAGTGGAAAAACCACTGCCAAGGAGTGGAAAGACCTGTTTTCCAGTTTGGGCTCTGGCAGTAATTAACCAGCACGGTTATAAATAGCAGTGTGATTTTTGCAAGGCTCTCTTCTTCCTACTGGGTCCAAGGCAAACCCTAAAACTTCTCCCCATCTTCATAACCATTATCTTGTCTGAGTCCTGTTCACCTCTCACCTGTGCCACCAAAACAACCCAGCTAGGAGGCCTGCTTTACCCTCCCCGGCTGCCACCCATTTCTTCCCAGACACTAGTCAGAATGTTCTTACAGAAGAAAATCAAGGCATATCACTCTCTACTTAAAACTCCCATGGTGTCTCACTGTCCACCTTCCCCACTTCATCTCGTGCTGTCCCCTGTCTCTCCACCACACACCTGACGGTCTGGTCTTCTGTCAGTTCTTAGGCCAACCTCTTTCTTACCTCGGGACATTTTCCTTTCTTCTTACCTCTGCTTAGAATGCACTTCACTCAGTTCTCCCAAATCACTCCAAAGTTGGTATGTAAGCAATATTTACTGAAGTAAATCAACAGATAAATCCTAATCCTAACTTGCTCCTTGTCTTACTTCAACTTCCATGTCACATCCTAAGAGAAGATTTCCCCATCAATTCCCCTCATTGTTGTCCCATACCCATCTTTATTTGCCTTTTAGTACTAAACACAACTGTGATTCTTTCTTCTTTTGTTGTTGTTTACTTGCTTATTGTGTGTCTTTTCTGTCAGAATTTAAGCTTCCTGAGGGCAGGGACCATTTCTGTCCTCTTCAGCGGTATATTCTCAGTGCTTAGCATGGCACAATGCCTCACACCCAGTTGGTTTGTAACAGATATTTGTGGAAGTAAATCAATAAACGAATGAAACCCAATTCTATCAAGTTGATCCCTTACCTAAAATCTTTCAAAGGCTGTTGTAGCCAATATATTAGAAAAATACTAGATTCTTTGCATGTCATCTGGATGTGGTTCTTCCTCTCTCCTCTAGCATTAAAAAATTACTTGCATTTCAAATTGAGCCACATTCTTTTGAGATTCTATTTGTTGCACACATTGTCTGCCCAAAATGGCAGCCACCATCTCCCCTCTCCATAATCCTCTTGGCTAACTTCTAGTTGTCCTTCAAAACTCTACACTGTGAATTGTGCAAGACTGTTGAATCACAGATCTGTACCTCTGAAGCAAATAATACATTATATGTTAAAAAAAAAAAAGAAGATAGTAGGAAGGGAAAAATGAAGGGGGGAAATCGGAGGGGGAGATGAACCATGAGAGACGATGGACTCTGAGAAACAAACTGAGGGTTCTAGAGGGGAGGGGGGTGGGGGGATGGGTTAGCCTGGTGATGGGTATTAAAGAGGGCACGTTCTGCATATAGCACTGGGTGTTATGCACAAACAATGAATCGTGGAACACTACATCAAAAACTAATGATGTACTGTATGGTGATTAACATAAGATAATTAAAAAAAAAAAACCAAAAAAACCTCAGCTCTAGTGTCCTCACTCTGGGAAGCCCTTTTTGGTTACTTTCTTTTCTCTGTGTCTCCTTGCCTGCACCTGTTGGTGATGCACGCCTCCTTCTAGCGTAGCACATACCACACTCAGATGGTAATTTCCCCCAACTGCAGGGTCTGTTTCTTGAGGGCCAGGGCTATTTCATATTACTCTCTGTCTGTCTCTTTGCTGCCTAGTACACAGTAGATATTGACAGTAAAAGTTTGTAAATAAATATGAGTGAATGGCTGACTCACTCTTTCTGAATGGCATAGGAGTGTAAAAGATATCATTACTAAAGGCACAGCCTATAGAATGCACTCATAGGTAATAACTCAAGTGCCATTTCGTACTAAACTCCAACATCCTATTACCATGGCTTAATATTTTAAGACACCAAATTTTGGCTCTGTGAACCGGTGTCACTTGAGGTCGCCCTCTCTAAAACTGTTGCGTATATCCTGAGTAGCTTAAAGCTGTCCTGATTTTGTCCTTGCAAAAATAATGTAAACCCCAACTTGCCTTTAGAGTCCATTATCTGTTTTTGACAGTAGAATTGGAGACATAGTGCATGACATGGTCAAGCTATAATCAGACAAATGGACAGGCAGAGGGTCCTGCCTGCCTTGTCAGGTATGGCTATAGACCCACATGCATCAGAATCATCTGGACATCAAAATACTGGGGGACTGAACATGCCTCTTGAGTGGAGACAGTGGAGCGATAGTCCACCCCAAGCCCAGCCAAAGTGACCTTGCCTGGAGTCTCTTTCTGCCTCTTTGTATAAGTCTTGATGTTTCCTTCCTTTTTTCTACCTTATAAAGTGAGGGAGGAATTGGGCTGATTTGTGGTGGAGCCATGTTTACCCCAGAAAAATATTAAAAATAATAAAAATAACACCTTATATTTATCTACTTGTCTAATGTGTTTTATAATTGTAGGATGTTGTCATTTGTGGAAAACAACTGTAAGCATGATGGAAAATTTGAAACTGTGTATTTAGAAATGAAAAATAAGTCTTTTAAAGCAATGTTTCTCAAAATCCGTCCCCAAAAACACCTGAGATTTTTGTTGTTGTTGTTTAAAATATAGGTTCCCAGACCCCTGAAAGACATAAAAGGTGGAACCCCTCTGGGTGCAGCCTGGGAATTTGCATTCTTTAATGAGCTCCCTGGGTGAGTCTAAGGCACACTCCAAGCTTGAGAAGTTGCACTGAAAGCAAGTGACTTTTTTGCTAAGGGATAGCAAGGCAATGGAGGTAATATCAGGACAAGTGTCCCTGGGAACATGTAACCAGAGGATTTGGGCAGGATTGAAAAGCTAGGTTATTTTAGAGGAAAAGAAATTCAAGATCCTGAATTGAAAGGGCTGAGGTTTATATGGTAGAAATAAGGCACTGACTACAAAGGGTGGCCTATTTTCCCAGTGTAGGGCTAGGGTGTGTGGGCACAATTACCATCATCAAAGAGTTGTTCCATGCGTCACTAAATAAAAAGTGGTTCTGAGACCACAATCGCCTATTATTAGAAATGTAATAGTCATATCTTATTTTAAAACCTGTTCTTAATCTATCGCCACCTGTAAAACTAGACTAAACAGATCAAATGTTAAGTCTATCTAAAAATACTCTGAGCAGAAACATAATTAGGGTTCTAATTAGGATTATCATTTAGTAAGCTATGGAGACAAGCCTGAAGAGATAAGCCCCTGTATCAGCGGCATTAAGTTCTAAGTATTTATTAGATTTATGAGTCTAAGCCACGTGTTTGGGGGGCCATATAGAAATTATGTTGAACAAGTTTTTAAAGCCAAGTAATGATGGCAATTTATTTTCGCTCAAAGAAAATCCTAAGTGTAGTGATTTGAACAGACTACACAATGTGTTGTTTGGAAGTTTGTAGCTTGTGGGAAAACTCCACCATAGATCTTATGCTCTCCCAGTTTTCAGATACTGCTTCAGGAGAGAATTCAGATCATTTCTGAGTTGCTTTCTCAAGGGTATTGGATTTGTGTCAGAGGCTATAGAACAGTGTGAAATCTCTTGATTTGATTACACATCAGATGAGCCATGCTCGGTGCAGAAGACACAAAGTAAATATTTCCAGACACAGTCGGCACTTCATTGTTTTTTGTACTAACAAGGAAACCCAGTAGTTTTCTGAAAAAATATATATGCTCTTTGGTATTTATATATTAAATGACCATATTAAAGGGATCACTGGAAGAAAACATGAACTCAAAGTTAACTATCTGAGATTAATCAAAGTAATGGGGTCTTATGTAGAAACCCACCTCAAAATGAGAAGAAAAATGTTTGGGCCTTCTTATCTGGTTCTTCTACTTGAATATTTCTTCCTGGGAACTACTTCTTAGGCAGATGAAAAGAGCTAGCTAAAGGGAGATTATCTTTTCTCTCTCTTCCAATTACCTGTCCGAGTCAGTTTCCTTAGGTTGGAAAACGTTATTAGGACGTTGCAGTGGTAAAGACGGAGGTCATCGAAGGGAGTCTCAGCACTAGCTGTGTGCAGATCCAACTGGTGCTGTCGTTGGTCATGTGGACTCTGTGCTTTTGTGCCAGGAATGTGTTTTCTCTGGAACTGGTGAGTCTACCAAGTTCGTTATCCCAAAAATGTGTCTCAGAGATCTCACACCTGCCCCACCCATAAACCAGTTCTTTTCTCATAAACTTAGAAATGTCACCACAGTTCTTCAAGCAGAAACGAGAGGAATCCTGACTCTTTCTCCCTAACAACTTAAGTGTCTGCCAACAGGGGAATGGATAAAGAAGATGTGGTGCATATATATACAATGAAATATTATTCTGCCATGAGAAAGAAGGAAATCCTGCCATTTCTGGCAACATGGAGGGAACTAGAGGGCATTATGGCAAGTAAGATAAGTCAGACAGAGAAAGACTAATACTGTATAGTACTGCATGATATCCCTTACCTTTGGAATCTAGAAAAGCCAAATTCATAGAAACAGAGAGCAAAATGGTGGTTGCCCAGGAAACTGGGGAGATGGTGTTCAAAGGGTACAAAGTTGCAACTAGAAGATAGGTAAGTACTGAAGATCTAATGCACAACATCGGGATTGTAGTTAACAATACTGTATTATATACTTCAAAGTTGCTAAGCGACTAGATCTTAAATGTTTTCACCACAAAACCAAATGATAATTACTTGACGTGCTGGATGTGTTAGCTAATTCTATGGTGGTAATCATATTGCAATATATACGTGCATCAAATTAACACATTGTAAACCTTCAATTTACCTCAATGTTATATGTCAATTACATCCCAGGAAAAAAAAATTCCACACAAAAAGAACAAGGAAATTGAAGGACGGATGTTGAAGAGCTGCTGCTGGTTGACAGTGAATTCTACACCAACCACCTGGGTCACTTGGTTCCCTTCGCTTGGTTAATCCTGCTTTTCCACTTATTGAAGCTCTCAGTTTCCCTCCTACACTTCTGTCTTTAAGATGGGTACAAGTGTTGGTAAAAAATTATTTTTCTAAGCCTTTGAGAATATGGAAATTAAGGGGCAGCAGAGGGTATCAACCTGAAACATAAGAGGCATTCAGTGAGCTAGTTGAGCCGAGTGGGCAAGGAGAGAGTTCCGAACCCACAGAACTCGTCTGACAGCAAGCACACTGCTTGACTGTGTGGACTAAGAGGAAACAATCAGAATGTGGTGTTTGCCATCTGAGCACTTGCATTTAGTATCCTGACATGGGCACTATGTTTCCAATTCAAATGCTCAGTAATCTTTCTTTACTCTCTGTCTCTGTTTCTTTTTTGTCCAAAATTAGTTATGCTGGGTGGCTGGTGACATGTCAATGACCACAATGGATGTGATCCCATTGTCATGAAAGTTACAATACCAAGGGAAGCAAACTTCAAACAAATTATTCACAAAGTAGTTTAATTACAATTACAATTATAATAAGTTATGTAGAAGTTTACAATGAGAATGGACGACAGGATTACCTGAGTCGGTTTGAAGGAACAGGGAACATTACCTTGGAAAATGATGTTTCAAGAAGATCTGAAGGATAATAATTGCTTTCCTTAACATCTTATCTACAGTGTTCTAAATGCTTTATAAAATGCAGCTCCTAAAGGCTTGAGGAAAAGCTTATAATCTTCTATGCCCTCATCACTTTTCACATCTTCTAGTCTTCAACTTGAAATAGTTCATTTAGAGATAAAATGGGAAAATCATGTTCATTGGTCTGAGAATGTAGTTTTTATCTTTGTTTCAGACTCTTGGCACCTAGAAAATAGCTTTTAGAAATATTTACACTAATTGGCACCTAGAAAATAGCTTTTAGAAATATTTACACTAACACACACACACACACTCAGACGCACGCGCGCCCATGCACAGACATTTCATTTTATTTAAAGATTTTATTTATTTATTTATTTAAGAGAGAGAATGAGAGAGAGAGAGAGCACAAGAGGAGGGAGGGTCAGAGGGAGAAGCAGGCTCCCTGCTGGAACCCCACACGGGACTCGATCCCGGGACTCCAGGATCATGACCTGAGCTGAAGGCAGTCGCTTAACCAACTGAGCCACCCAGGCGCCCCACGCATGGACATTTTAAAATTACACGATATCCTCATACTTTGAGCTTATATATGATCTCCCTTCTCCATGATTCCTCTTAGGTTGCCCCTACATCTCAGGAAGGGTTCTGAATATTCTAATTATAGCCAACAGAAAGCCCTCTGACCATACTTGCTCTTTGACTTTCTCTAAGCTCTTAGAAAACGAATATCTAGGATTGCCTCTGTGGAAAGAGGGAGAGGGTGGACATTGAAAAGGGAAATGTAAAGAACTTCAACGTTTTTTGTAATGTTTTATTTTGTAGAAATATTTGAAGCAAATATTATAAAATGTTGGTCTATTTTAAATTCAGAGTGTAGGCTTCCTGGGTCATGAGTGTTTCTTCATTATATTATTAAAAATTAGGGCATCTGATTTGAAGTCCTACAATTAGTTCATTTGTAAATTAATTAATTAATATACGAGAAAGAGTCAGCAAGCACCTCTGACATACTTAGATTTGTACTAAGGAATGATTACTCTACCCATGTACAGTGGCTTACTATTGTGTGAGCTTCTTGATTTAAGTTTCCCCAAAATAAGAGATGATTTTTAATTGAGACTGGATGACAGATCCATTTATGAAGTGTTTAACAAATGGCCTATCCATTTACATCCTGATAAAGAGAAAATGCCTCTCCTACTTATCTTTTCTTCCTTCTTCCAGATCATTGTGATGGTAATTCATTTGTTATAAATTAGCAAGTCTTCATAAAATGTTCAAGTGGAAACACTCAATGAAATGAGTGTTAATTATTCTGTCAAATAAAAAACTCAGAAGGCCCAAACCTAAGAATGGATATCATGTGTGCCAAAAGATACTGGCTAAGCTAAGTTGTCATTCGTTCAGTTTCTAAATCAGGTCAACATCACTGACAACCTTCTGGATGAATTACGAGAATTTTTTTTTAAAAGATTTTATTTATTTATTCTAGAGAGAGAGAACACACATGAGAGAGAGCATGAGCGGTGGGGGGGAGAGGGCAAAGGGAGAATCAGCCTCCCCACTGAGCAAGGACTCAGGGACCCTGGGATCAGACTTAAGCGGGAGGACGGCCTAAGAACTTTTTTTTTAATTCTTGTTTTAGCTTATGATAGTTTCTTAAATAGGGGCTATACTTCTTAAAGCAAATATTCCAAAAAAGATGCTGCTGATATTAACTGGCCAAAACAGTGAGTCTGAAATCGAAACTATAAATTTGGGTCCATGCAGACTTGATCACGTTCATTGTACGTCTGAATGGTCAGGAACTTACTTGAACAACTAACCTTTCAATAACTAACCACTGACATGAGATTAGAGAAATCTCATTTAGGCAGTCAGTGGGCATATACTGCCTTCATGTGATTAAATAGGTCTTTACCAGTGTTTCTACTTGACAGTTTGGAGCAGTCCCCCAAAGCATCTTCAGCTTATTCTAGACAGAATGGTATTCAGCTATGAAAGGACTCTCTTTTGAAACCATGCAATTCCTTCCATACTCAGGCTCATAGACTCAGAGTTTTCATGGTCAAGACAAAGGAAGCAATAACCAGCAAAGCATCAGTGACTGAAAGCAGGGGGTCTCTTGAGCTGTGTGCCATTATTTTGAATTCATTAACCGGAAAGATATTGCCCCTGTGGTGTCACTACTACGGCCATTATAGACCAGCCAATGCACTAATGATTTAGTTCCCAGATTTTGATTTTTTATATCATTTCAAAGTTTGTTTCATTTACAAATATATCAACTGATGTGGTCCTAAGCGGTGGGAACAAAATGTTCTTTTTATAATCTGTTCTGTAACTTTTTGTGGCCGGGATTGGGGGGCGGAATGAAACAATGGAAATAAGGGGCTCAAATCCTGGCTGATTGTAGGCTGCCACTTTGCTGTTTTGCTGTGATTTCTTCCCTTTAAAGAATATGTAATACGGCAAGTTTTATAGCTTAAACAAGAAAATTAACTGCCTATCCCAATGCACTTAGTAGCTGATGTGAAAAGGGAATGAGCTTCTGTGGAATATCTATCCACTTCCATCCACTTCAATGATCGACTCCCCAGCAAAATGGGTTTGTAATTTTAATTTCGTACCAAGGCAGTTGGAAGCGCTGGGACCCGGGACACCTCAGAGGCATAGTTAAGTGCGTCTTTATGAAATGCCTTTCTCAGTTTCCTCTTTAATCATGATTAGGAGGAGCAACAATTTTCAGCCAGGGTCCTTTCTTGAAGACTTTAACCTCACCTTAGTAGGCTTATATTCCACGTTGAGGGTCCCCCCCTCTGAACAGCCCTACTCCCACACAGACACATGTAATCGCCTCAGAGAAGGCTGGGTCTGCAAAGGACAAGACACAGTGGGGGAAATTGGCAACTGCATAAAAAACAAAAAAAAAAGACACAAAATAGTCTCCGCCTACCAGTCAGATGCTGCTCCATCAGAACAGAAAACAATGGAGAGAATGAAGATCATTCAGTTGAACATGATCCATTTTGAGCAATCTCTAATCAGTTCAGGGACACCTCCTCTTCACCCCCCTCTCCTCCATCATCTGTCTACATTTGTGTAGCTCTGAGCACACCATTAAGAATACTTTGACAAGGGTGTCATTTTAATCTGAATATCTCAAAATGATTGGGGAGAAAAAAGTTTTCTTTTGCCTTCAACTCCAAAATAAAATTGATCTGAGAAGGAGAGAGAAAGCTCCCCCAAGAGATCTACTTTTGGTGTTGAGTCCTGTGGGACTTCCCTGATGATGCAGGTAAGTTCAGGGTAGGAGGGAGGGGGTGACCTTTGTCATCATTCGTTAGGAAAGGATTAGTCAGGCCAGCCTGATAGAGGCTAATTTGTCCTCACTTATAAGGACTTTAAGGGAATAGAACTTAGAATTTGTAGTTCGAAGTTTGAATTCAGGCTCCGTGTCTTATCATCTATGCGGCCTTACATATCTTGAACATCTCGGAGTCTCTTCTTATTTGTAAGGTAGAGATCGTATCTAAGTTAGGGTAATGTACTACATGAGGTAATGTATGCAAAGATGCAGTACTTGACTAATGTGGGAAGACAATAACATTTGAAGGGAATACAGAGTTCCACGTCTGTAACAGCAGGAGCTTACCCTTGGGCTACCGTTAGGTGATCTTAGACAGGGGAAATGTGCATATATGCTCCAAAAATGCATGTACATTTCACAAGCCAGCTAGGCCTTGAGCATGAGTGGAAGCAGGGAAGACTTGGCTATAGGGTCTCCACCCAAAATCTCTTTGTGTGCTTTCTTCTCTAAGGCTCCCCACTCCACTTTGCGGCAATGACCTCCCACGACATTTGTTTGCAGATGACACAGGCTGTCCTCAATCCTAAGTACCTTAGAAACTCGATGTCTGAGTGTTTCTTTCCCCAAGGGCTCTTGCTGTATGTATTTGGTTGATCTGTCTCTTATATCACATCTCTGGGGGCTCTCCCCTTTCAATCTTTCTCTCTTTCCTATTGCAATATATTTGGGTTACCTGGGTTTTTAAATTTTGGTTATTTGGTTCTGTAGAGTCTCCTACATTCCAGATTTTGCTACCTGCATCTGCAATTTTTTAACTTTTTCCTTTATCTCTTGCTATTTCCTGTAAAGTGATAGTAGATCCAGAGACTTGTTAAATTCAGGTCTGATGTTTTGTTAAGAATACCTTACAGCAGGGACGCCTGGGTGGCTCAGTCAGTTAAGAGTTTGCCTTCGGCTCAGGTCGTGATCCCAGGGTCCCGGGATCACACTGGGCTCCCTGCTCAGTGGGGAGTCTGCTTCTCCCTTTCCCTCTGCCCCTTCCCCCACCTCGTGCTTTCTCTAGCTTGCACTCCCTCTCTCAATAAATCAAATCTTAAAAAAAAAAAAATACCTTACAGCTGATGTGTGCTTTCCACTGCATCTTTAAGAGGTGTATATTTTGTAGTTGTCTCTTTTTCTGGATGATGCTCAGATTGATCAGTGGGTTGGAACATGGTCAGCCTGATGTATTCTTTATAAAGTTCATCTAAGGGTTTTAACAGCCCTGGCTATTGCTGCTAGATCCATTATTTCCTTAGGGTTTACAAAATACTAATATTCTAATTCTATCATTTCTTGTTTTTTTATCAGGGGGAAGGAATTCTTTTACAAATAAAAACTTGCACTATTCAAGCATTCGATTACTCTTAGGTACAACATGGGCGGGAAAGACAATATGGATGTCTACATTTTTCACTTTACCAGTTTTCAGAATAATGAGTTGGTTCTTCAAAGGTTTTATTAGTGTAATTATAAATGGGTGGATTTTAACTTAATACGTTTTAACCCATTATGGTTAATCTCTGTAGAGATTTTTTTTGTTTCTAAGTAGGCTCCACATCCATTGTGGAGTCCCATGTGGGGCTTGAACTCATGACCCTGAGATCAAGACCTGAGCCGAAATCAAGAGTCAACCGACTGAGCCATCCAGGCGCCCCAGTTACTCTCGTTTTTAACATTCAAATTATCTCATCTCTGGCTAGTGGAACTGCCTACAAGTTGGGTACTAAATTCTTTTCATATGATCCCGGTAGTAGCCTTGCATAACTTCCTTGTTTTCTGGATATAACAAAATGTGCCTGATTCATCTAGAACATTTTCTGCCCTGGATCTGGAATAAGCCATTTCCCCCAAGCAGCCCTGTCTTATTTTATTGTGAAATGACCTTTAGAGACCACAGTCTGGAGGTTGTAAGTAGTCAGTATAACTAGATTGTTCTCTGTTTCTTGGCATTTTTAATAGTAGAAAATACATTTTATTTTTAGATAAAAATGTTTGTTGAAATATTTCCACATCAAATTTGTGATTCTGTGGTGTTAACATCTTTTATTTTATATTTGTGTATTATTTCTCTTATGCTGAAAATCATTTCCTAAATGCAGTAGTTCACAATAACCAACGGTATGTTGTTACTCTTAATATGATTCCTGAAAATAGTTTAAAATGTTCTATAATTCTTCTTGACCCTAAGATATATTCCAACTATAGGTGTATTGTTACATTATACTGTTTTAATGTCACTTGAAATATTCTTCCCTGTGATTAAGTTAGCAACTCAGTACATAGATTCGTTTGTTAATTTTGATGTTGTTTTAGGGCCTGCTTTTAAAATTTAATTTTGCTTTATAATTTTGCATACACATACACACGATAGAGTTGTTAGTCATTTTATTTATTTTTAGAAGTTCTTCAAATTTAAGGATATTTACACTTTGTGATACAAGTTGCAAATATTTTCTTTATTGTCATTGAGGTTTTTTACTTTGTTTTGGTGTTTTTGTTAGGCAAATTACCTTTTTTTCAAAAAGTAATCCAATTTGTCTGTTATTTTCTCTTACTGCCTCTGGATGTTGAGTTTTAGTTTGTAAAGTCTTTCTCATCCCAGGTTAAGAGAAATTCACTTATGTTTTCTTTTAGAACTTGTATAGTTGGGGCTACGTTTAGGTCCTGATTGATTTGAAATCAATCCTGGCATATGGTGTGAGGTATGGATCCAATTTTAACCTTTTTTAACCAAATATTCTAGCAGTACTTGATAAGAAGTCCACCATTTCCCCACAGATTTTCTATACTAAATTTTTACTTGCCTTGAATTTATTTCTGAATTTTCTATTTTGCTTTATTCATACACTTAATTCTATGTTCTTTTAACTGAAATAGCATTAAACTTATAAATTAACCTGGGGAAATTTTAGATCTTGATGAGGCTGAGTTTTTCTATTCAAAAACCTGTTCTTTCAACATGTTCGATACTCTTTGTTTATCGTTCAATAATGTTTTACGTTTTTCATCTCACAGGTCCTGTATTAACCCACTTGGGTTCTGCTGAGTTTCTCAAATTTTTGGCTTGATGTTTCTCATCATTTTGGAAAATCCTTGCTCGCTAATTCTTAAAATATTACTCCTGCCCCATTTTCTCTCGCCTGTCCTTCTGGAATTCCAATTACATGAATGTCAGAACTTTTTATAGTGTTCCCACATGTTTTTATAGCTCCTTTTCATTTTCCACATGGTTCAGTTTAGATATTTCTTATTGACGTGACTTGGACTTCACTAGCCCTCTCTGCTGTGTGTAAATTGCTATTAGACCTATCTAATGAGTACATAATTACAGTTATTGTAATTTTTTTGTTCTTTTAAGGTCAAGAATACTTGTTCTTTTTGGAAGTTTTTATTTCTTTATGAGATTTTAATTTTTAAAATCTATTTTCACCACATTTAACCCTTCTAATTAATAATATTACTCAAAGCTATAGGGTCCTTCTAATTCCAATATTTGGATCACCTATAGACAGTTTCTCTTGTCATATTTCCCTCACATTTTCAGCCATATGGCTCTGTCTAGTAATTTTGTTATTTAAATGCTGGACATTGCTAATAAAACTTTTAGCACTTCTAGATGGTGCTATCTTTCTCCAGAGAGACTTCACTTCTCCCTCTGCTTGGCAGATAGTATCTTAATCCAAGTATACACTGAGATAATTAGAAGCTGAGTTGTAGCTTTGGTAAGAAAGACTCTGTTGATCTCTGAGTAATTTTCCCCCTAAAGGATAACCCTATTGCTGCTGTATTGCTTTCTATTGCTGCAATAACAAATTACCACAAACTTCGCGGCTTGTAACAAAACAATTTAATGCCTTACAGCGCCATGTGTGAGAAGTCTGATGGCTTTCACTGGGCTAAGATCAACGTGTGGACAGGATTGCCTTCCTCTCAAGAACTTCTAGGGGAGAACCCATCTCCTTGCCTTTTCTAGTTTCTAGAGGCCACCTGCATTCCTCGGCTCATGGCTCCTTCTTCCATCTTCAAGGCCAGCAGTGTGGCAGCCTCCAATCTCTCTATTTCTCTATTTCCGTAATAACATTGCCTTTTTCTGCTTTTGACACTCCTGCCTATCTGTTATAAGGACGCTTGTGATTAGATTGGACCTGCCCAGATAGTCCAGGATAATTTCCCTATCTCAAAATTCTTAATTAAATCACACGTGCCAAAATCCCTTTTGCCACATAAGGTAACATGCACGTAAGTTCAGGGATTAGTGTGTGGACATCTTTGGAGGCCACTATTCTGCCCACCACAAGTTAACCAAGTAGGGTTGCCAGATTTAAGAGATACAAATACAGAATGCTTGGTTAAATTTGAATTTCAGATAAAAAACAAATAATTTTGCATTTTAAGTATGTCCTAATTACTGCATGGATCATACTTATAAAATTGTTTATTGTTTATCTGAGATTCAAATTGAACTGGGCCTCATTCTGCATTTTTTTCTGCCAATTCTACCTCCAATGCCAACAGTAAGAGCCTGATCTACTCACTGGGACCCCTCCTTCTGGCTGGTCCTGAACTCTGATCCTTGTCTTCTCAGTATAGCAAGATTACCAATTACTCAAATATGCTTTTCGAAAACTTTTCCCTTAGTTTCTTAAACTCCTAGGATTAGGGAAATATCTTGCAGGGAAAATGACCCACGTGCTAGGCTCAGCTCTCTGACCCTTTCTCTCACCAGGATCTTAGTTCATCAAGTCTAGTTTTGAATTTTCAGCCCCATGTGACCGCCACAATCTCTGTTGGTTTCTCTTTTTTTGTGGTGGCCTCTGCCCAGGGAAAGCTCAGCCTCTTTTCCTGTACCCAGAATCAGCAACTTCTCCCGGGGGCCAAGTGGCCAGTGACTCCCCAGCCTCTCTCCACTGCTCAGCCCCTTTCAGAGCCTTGAAGCCCCAGTCCTGATTGTTTCAGCCGCCTGTTGATACATTTAAACGGGGATTTCACAGTTTACCAGGCTGGAGAAATGTTTGGCTGCATACTACTCTATCCATTTGGATCTTCTGATAGCCAACCCGGTGATTTCCCAGTGTTGTCACGAGTACAAAAGTGGTTGATGGGTGACAGCAGCACAGGTGAAAAGAATGGAGGTGGTGGGTGACATCCCAATGAGAAAATGTGACTGTCCAGACTGGGTAGTTGGCTGAGACCTTGGCCGTGATGTTTGGCCTGGGACAGAGCCAAGCAGGCCCCTCTGAACAATGAGAGGTCGGCAACTGTCCCTTTAGGGACACTCAGCTTTCCTTTTGGGTACCATCAGTGGAACCCAGGTGCAGTCTGTCTGAAACTGGCCTTGGAGTTTCGTCTTGGGCACAATAATTTAAAGAAGCAAAATTGTAATATGATGACTGTAAAACGTTTGCCCTCCTAGAGCAGCAAATACGCTGTCGCTGCTTCTCTCGCAATAATAGTAATCTTGGTCCTAGCCTTGAGTCAGACACCAACGTGGCCAGTTGTGGGGACAGATGTGAGTGGCTATCCAGGATCAAAGGTGGGAGGCCTCCAGGAGGGGGGGGGGTTCTTTCCTTCCATCCTCTTCCCTTCCCGGGGCATTTTTTGTGCCCCATGCTTTGCCCCTAGGACATAATTTCCTGCTTTTGGGCACCCGGCCTCCATGAACTAGATTTTGGGAGCTATAATCTCTCCCCTTTCCATTAGCAAAAACCGCTCAGGGGATTCGGAACTAATTTAAACTGAGGAGGGAAGTCAGGCAAATTAATGGATAGGACTTTATCTCACTCTGGGGTGTTTCCATTGTGTGGGGCTTAGAAAAACCCTGAGCTCAAAGCCCGAAGCACTGACCAACTCCAATGGCTCCCTGAGGTGAGAGAGAATTTTAGATGGAGGGTTGGGGCTTCTTTTTCCTTGTCCTGAAATTTCAAAGTGCTATTTGTGATCGGATGCTCAGAGCCAAGTCAAATTTTGAATCAATAAAATATTTTAAAAGAGAGCAAGAGGACCATACATTTCCCAGGCAAGATGAATATTCTGGGAAAATATTGAGTTGATACCACAGACTAGAGAAACATAAAATGTTCTTTTAAAAATTACTTCATAAATGATGACTAAATGTAACATATTATCCTAGGTGGCATCATAGAACAGAAGAAGCATTGTGTCACACGGTGGAAATTTGAATAAAGTATGGACTTCAGCTAGTATAATGTATCAAATGTGGTTCATTCTTCGTGACAAATGTGGCATACTAAGGTAAGATCTTAATAAGAGGTGAAACGGTGCTGGGTAGATGGGAACCTTCTGCCCTAGCTTCACAACTTTTCCATAAATCCATAATCATTCTGAAATAAAAGGTTTATTTTAAAAAATGATTTCAAATACAAAGAAGGTGTTGAAAAGCAAAGGGAGATGGGACAATAAAAGGTTACACTCTTAACTAAAGCTATTAAACAGAATAGGAATATTAATATTCCATACCAATTTACAGAAATTATGTCAGCAAATCATGTTCTAGAAATAGCATGGTGGAAATAGAGCATTTGAAGTGGGGAGAGCGATGTCGCCCAGAACCCAGCCGCACCACCGAGTTCTTGCTCACTTACAAATAACCCTGAGAAACTTTCCATGAATGAAAATGTGTATAATTTCCAGTTTTTAAAAAGCTACGGGCTGAGAGCCAAAAAATATTCTTGGACTCTATTCTTTCAGTATCCTAAAATTAACCTATCGGAATGAACCATTCTACTCAGTTGTTTGAAGTGGGATGTCTATCTCTGAAAGTAACCATTTTATTCAAGTTTTTTTTTTTTAAATGAGACATCAGATTCTTTTTTTCTACTGCTTTTATGAAAAATTTCAAGTACACGCATAAAAGTAGATAGAACAGTGTAATAAGCCCCTATTTGTCCATTACCCAACTTCACCTATTGCGAAAACCTTGTTTCAACTATTCCCTCTCTCCCCTTATTTTTTCCCTAGAATAATACAAAGGAATTCTCAGATATCAGAGTCATTTGCTTTTCAAATATATGGACATTTTAGGCATTTGTCTGTAAATGCTTATGGAGCACCTACTTGTAAGGCAACTACTTTAGGACGCTAGCATAGAGATGAGTCAGATATGGATCTCGTTTGGAAGGAGGAGCTTGGTTTAGTAAGAGAGCTGAGAGATAAACACAATAACCCCAATTCACAGTACAAAGGGATAGATGCCATGGAGGCACAGAGTAGGGTGGAGAACTTCAGTCTGGAGAGCTGAGAGAAAACTCGGTAGTAGAGGCTGCATCGGACTCAGACTACAAATGGTGAGCAGAATTACACATATGGCAGACAAGGGGAGAGGAAGAGCACATCTCTAGCCTGTGTCCAGCCCCTTCTCGAGATACACACAGAAGGGCATGAGGCATCTCAGAAGAAAGCCATTTCTCAAAAATACGGATCCACCATAATGAGCCAAATATTAGAGACAACTTCAGCCTAATTGGATAAGAGAGAACCTAAAAGAAGCTAAGCTTTCTATGAACCTGACAGAATGGGGACTGAGAAATTACATGATTATAAAATTAAGATAATTCTAGCTCTTGCACTCCTGAGTTTGACATACACACCTGCTGTGAGTATTTGAAGATGTTAGAGAGAGAATAGATAATTGCAGGATTAAGTTTGGGCTTGGAGGTAGCAAAATGTCAAAGAATGAAGAGTATGGTGACAGAGCAAACCTTAGAACTGAGGAAAGTCACTTCCTGGGGATGTCTCTGTTGAGGTATAAAAGAAAGCTAGGGATGAGACAGGAAGAAATGATTATCTTAATAACTTGATTTTTCCTTGGTGAAGTGGAAGCAAGATCATGTGCCAATCACGGGGGTCAGATTTAACTAGAAGCAAAGGAATTAGCCAGCCCTGTGACTGCTGTCGTGCGCTCTGTGCTCCAGGGTCTTACCTGCGATTTCCAGCCAACTAGCAATTAAGCAAGACTACATGGCTAGTCCTGGCCCACAATATGTGAGCATACATGACTTCTGTTTCTTCCATGATGAAGCGCTGGACAGCCGGGGTGCCACCTTCAGCCTTCTCTTGGGAGGCACAGGGTGATATGATGATATGGTGGCATCACAAGATGGACAAAAATGGATCCCAAATTAGTGCGAGGAGGAGAGCCCAGCCAATAGGTGTGGCCATCATGTAACTGAGCTATGGTCTGTTGTTCTAGCATTTTGAGGTTTATTTGCTAGGGCATCAGAGCTTATCCTCTCTAGAGCCACACTCAGAGTCCAGCTGAAGTTACTCTACATTTGTAGCTAGGCAGACCAAGGAAGCACCTGTGGTTTCCCCTAACATATGTCTCCTGGATCTCTGCAATTAGATGAAACTCTAAGACAGAGCCCGTGTCCTGCACACCCCTCGGAGCACCTAACAGCCTTTTACAAAGATTCCCTGAGTGTGAAAATAGACGGAATAAAGCCTCAGAGATAGGCTTTTGGGGATTCTCATGCTTCATAAAGAGCAAAGAAGAAATTTTAGACCATTTCAGTTAGAAAAATAAGGCGGTGGTCTAAAGAGATAACTCTGTGAATTTTCAGGGTCATCATATTCATTGTGTTCAATAACAATGAAACGATTGTGTAGCATGAGTTCCCAGAGGCAAAACTTCGGTTTAAGTATCAGATCAGGGGCCAGGACACTGATTCAGACACCATACTGATTTTAAAAATTATACTTACTTCTCAGTGGTTCCCCCAAATATTTTGTCAACTATACAGTTTCAAAGCAACTGTAGATGTGAGTCCTGGATATGGTACAGTCTCGGGGAGTGTTTCAAAAATAACAAAATCATTATGGAATCAAGACATTTTAGAGATGATCTTCAGGTATCATAGAACAGTAATTGCAAAAATAAAGCAGCTCCTGCCAACAGCACTGATGTTAGGTCAGCAGGTTTCCCATCTTAAGTGCCCACAAAACTCAAGGGAGAGAACATGGAGAAAATATAAGTAACAGCCTAAGAAATCACCACCACGAGTAGAATTTCATAATGCTGTGATAGACACAGCAGTTTAGTACTTAAAAGAGTGAACTGAAATAAACCCGCAATTTTTTGACTATGGAAGATGATAATAACAATTAACATTTGTATAGCATTTTGTAATAAAAAGGTATTTTTCTGTAAATCATGCCACTTATTTCTTACAACAAATGTCTGGGGTAGGTTACATTGTTAGTTCTGGTTGCCGTAAAGCAAACAAGAGGCTGCAGATACTGTTGACTTTCTATTGTAGGAACACTGGCAGGAGCTAGACATCAGAGTGGGTGCTCCACTGAACTCCATCTGCTGCTTGAGCCAAAGTTGAGTAGAAGTGTGGAAAGGTCCGCAGGACCAGAAGAATCCCCTGAACCCCCCCCCCCTCTGTGGGCTATTCTGTCCAGTCTGTTGGTGAGATCCTTGCAGTGCGGTGGCCCAAGGCCAGGGAGACAGTGACTACCTACCCACAGATGATCTAGGGTATGACTGAGTCACATGGCTTCTTAGATGCACCTGACGTTACTTGTGTTTTTCAAGGGGAGATGTAAAGACGAGGAGACGTTTGCTTATGCCACAGGCTGAACCTGACTGAGTGTAAGCTTTGAACGTTTTTTAACTCCTTCTGGAAGCTTTAAGCACTTTTGTGCCTTCTAAGAAGTGGAATCTTTAAACTATCTTTAAGGCTCACTGTCCCTTTGTTCTAGGAACAGACCACTGAGTAGGCTCCTCACATGGGCAGATATAACTTTGGAGCAAAGTCTAAAAGGAAGTAAGCAGATATGTGTTGGTCAGCAGGTGTGTGTTGCATCCTTTAGCACATCGATTTCTCTTGCCAAGATGAAAAAGTTCCTAAGTTTGGATTAATGGTACAGATGAACGAATTGGTTGTTCTAACCATGCTCTGTTCTATCACTGGTGCTCACGGTCTTGTAGCTTCTTCACTGAGTGTTTGTCTGCAGGAGAAACAAAACTGTGATAGAGAGGTGAGCCCAGCAGAGAGCTTGAAAAGGAGTCAGGAAGAATTTGGTGAAGTTCATTGTGGATTGGATTTTTGTTCTCTCACAGATAATGTTATGTAACAGTGAAGAGCCCAGGCTTTGGTAAATTTATTGATATGGAGCGATAGCAGCATTTTCTTAAAGTCTTAGGAAAGGGTGGGATATTTCCTAAAAGGAAAGAATATTTGTATAGTCACTCATCCTGGACAAGGTGATCCTAGGAAAGAAATGAGGAAGCTGACCTTAGATTGGGTCAAGGAACAACTTTTTCCTTTCTTTACACTAATTTAAAAAATTTTGGCCAGCACTCTGGATTAAAATGCTGGGGGACAGGGCAAAGGGATGTCATCCCTGTTGCGTGGGAAGGAGCTGGTCACTAAACAGGGAGGTGGCCCAGTGAGTGACCTGAGGCTGGGTAGGACTCATATAGTGAATATTTGTGTTATCATCCACAATATTATTATTTGCATTAATAATAGTATCTATATATCTATATACTGATATAGTCATGGAGGAGGAGTCTTCTTCTTTTAGCTCTGAATCCTCAGTATCAATTTGTGAAAAGTTATAGTCTCGCTTCTGTTGTGAGTAAGGACTTTCTGAGAACAAGCCTGTGCCCAGGTTGGCATTGAGTATAAGAGGGAAGGAAGAGTGGTGGGGACCCACTGCCATGCCTGGTGGATTGGTGGCCACAGAATGGTGGTCAACAGCAGAGGCAGCAGCCTGGTAGCCTGGAGACAAGGTGGGAGCAGAGGAATGAAGCCCCAGAGTCTGTGACCCGAGGATGGTCTAGAGCCAACGGGCAGAAAAAGTTCAGCCAATCAAGTGACTTGGGCTATACTTAGAAATGGGGCAGATTAAAACCATTTCTGTCAAGAAAAATGTATGGGAAGGAAAATGAGCCCAATGGTTGGTTATTATTATTCTGCTGAAAAATATGGGGTAAAATCATAGCAAATTCCTTTTATTTTTATCTACATTTATAGGAGAAAAAGTTAAACTATAAGAAAACAATCAGAGCTTTGTATTTTCTAGTATGTGTTCCAGCAATTCTGTGTCTGGAAGAATTACTTGAGACACTGCAAAATCTTAAGTCAATGTTTTAAATGCTTTTACTGTCTATGCTTGCTAAGATTAGAAAGTAAACTAATATATTCTACCAAAGTTTTTCATGATAATTATTAAAATGTTATGGTAATGTCATCAACAGACAATATTTGTTATGAAATGTGCAGTATTTATTATAATTTTTCCAAGTCTAAGACCAAGTGTATTCAGGCCTTATGAACAAAGAAAGTTTATTTTGTGACTACTAATTATGCTTCACACCTGGCAAGCTCTGAGGTAAAATGAGGCACATGAGAAAATTTGGATTGCACATCTTCCCCTCGTAGGGGAAAAAAATTCTTAGTAGGGGAAAAAAACCTTCCAAAAACGGATTTTACCAATGGAATTAATAGCCATCTTAAATTATCCCCACCATAGTCGAAAGAGTTGGATGGCTCTGTAGAAATTGTTAAAGTCAACTTAAGCTCAGTTTGTTCATCCTTAAAATGGTGGTAATCCACTGTAAGAACTAAGTGGAGAGATTCAGAGGGTGTGCCACACAGCAAACGCTCAGCAAATATTTGCTCTGGTTCCAGTACTATTGTCTGGTCAAAGGCGCTTCCACGACTCACAGCAGCTCGTACATATCCTATTCCGCTTACACTGTAGTTATGATCATATAACCTGTGTTGTACATAGACTTTCTCAGAGCACTCAGCTTACCTATGGAAGATGCTTCCCTGCCCTAAAAAATTCTGATCACTTGATAACCTTTTTCATCATAAATTGTGATTTTTCCCTCCAGTACTGGAATTAGATGGATATTTCTGAAATTAGCAGAGGCTTCTATCTTGAGGGAAGTGCTAAAAATCTGCATACCGTGCCCCTAAACCTAGGTACATGCTCACACAGACACGAATTTGCAAGGTATTTTTAAGGGATGGTCTATGTGTTCCGTTTGAAAGAGAGAAATGACTCCCTACCAGAGCAGGGAACGCTTGCAGAGAAAGGAGAAGAAGCAGTGTAGCCGCCTGCAACTGCCTGGAGAGGCCCAAAAGTCCGATGCTGTGAGCCCCTCCTGGCCTCCCCACCAGCCTCCTCCACGACTTTGGCAGAGCCACACGGGGCGTGGATAGCCACATGGTTTATCCCGGCACAAGAGCTGGTGTCGCCCGTTGGCATGCCATTTCAAAAGAACTGGAAAGCAAAAGCAGATGTGAGTTTTGACCTACGTTCTGGGAGTTGGGAAAGGCAAGCTTGCGGGAGAGGGGGAAATACTCGTTTTATTTTAAGCAAGCAAAGTATACGACTACTCAAAGTAGGTGGTTTGCTCAACTGATGCTTTTATAAGTGACCCAGATCTCACATGTTGCTTTCTTTCCTCCCGAGTGTATTGATTTGGTGTGGGGTGTCTTGAGAAACATTTTTGGTTTTGGTCATCTTTATGATGTCCCCCCCTCCATTTCTCTACCCACCAAATAGAAATCCACTGGTGAGAATAGAAGTCTCTTTCTATTTGAAGATTAATAAGAGCCTGGTGATGATCCTCTCTAAAGAGGAGCTCTAGGAGACCCATGACAGAGTACCACTTGTAACATCTGATGATCGTCCTCCTCTCCTGCCAGTAACATCGAGATGTTTTTCAGCCTTCTGGAACCTCTGAGCATTTAGGTTGCTGAGGAACAGAAAGCACCAGCTCCCACTATGAAGGGGTCGCTGCGAGGTGTGAGGGGGGAAAGGCAGAGGACCACGGCAGAATCGTGGCACTCTGCCACCAGCCCCAGAAGCTGGCAGCACCCTGAGTAATGAAAACAATATTCCTCCAATTAGTTATCTATCATCTTAGAAGACTTTGTCAAGGAGCCTGTTGTGTGAGGAAGCAGTTGAAGTCCCAGAACAAAGGGATCTAGTCTTTCATTTTGAGGCTCTGGAAATAGTGAATCACAGAAGGGGTTCCTTTAGGGGAAGATGAAGAGAACAGGAAAAGAAAAAGAAGTGCAAGGGGCATAATTTCGGGTGACTGGTGACATGTATACTAAAGGATTTGAGAAAAGAGGATCCTTCAGAGAACTTTTTCTTCTCACCTTTTGGGACCCTCCTAAGTTTCCCATACAAACCAACCCAACCCTTCAATGTGGGTGCTTCTCGGGGCTTGACTGGGCCCCCTTGCCTTGTCATGTTACATACTTTCCCTGGGTGACCCCAAATACTTCTATGGTGTCTGTAACTACCTGAATGCTGAGGATTCCTCCAACTATAGCCCTAAGTCAGACCCTTCTCTTGAGCCTCAGACTATCCACCTAACTGGGCTTTGCTGCCCGAGGTTCCCCAGAGACATCAAACTCCACATGAGCAAGACAACTCACCAGTTTTGTAAAGGCTTGTTCTCCAAGCCTGCCTCTTCTTTCTCTATGCCATGTCTTTGCCAACAGCATGACCACTCACCCAAGCCAGAAACCTGAATGAATATCTCACAAACCCACGTCCTCCCCTCCTTTCTCATTACCATGACTTCAGCTTAGACTCCATGCATTTCTCACCTGGATGGCTCTCTGAAATCCCTAGCTCTAGTCTCATCTCCTTCTTGTCGGTTCTTCACAGTGTCATCATGGTACTATTTATATGAGAAGAATCCATACTGTGTAACAGGGGTTTTGCTCTTGTCTTGGGAACTTTGTCTGGAGCCCCACTACTGGGAACAATATGTTACTTTGAAGAGCTATAGAAAGCAATAGAAGCACCACGCACTTCCTTCCAGGGCTTACTAGCAGTGGCCAAATGAGATGAAGATGTCTCACACATCCAGCTTATATCCACAGAAGACTGGAGCTCATTAGTTCATTAGGGAAGAGGGGGGTCTCTGAGGCCTGGGATGGAGGGAAAGAATGCTTTGGTTCTTCTCCTCTCTCCCTCACCAGAAGAAGAGAAGGCACTGTCCCTCAAGTGAAGGGATGTGGGATAGAAGAGAATTGTTCATGAAAAATAGAGATGCCTGCAAAGAAGGATACTGGAACCTCAGTCCCCACCTAAATGTTTACTGAATGACATTAACTTGTAGTGAGGGACCCAGAGCAGAGCACAATAGAGAGTTCTTTTTTTTTTAAGATTTTATTTATTTATTTGACAGAGACAGTGAGAACAGGAACACGAGCAGGGGGAGTGGGAGAGGGAGAAGCAGGCTTCCCGCCGAGCAGGGAGCCTGATGTGGGACTCGATCCCAGGACCCTGGCAGGATCATGACCTGAGCTGAAGGCAGCTGCTTAACGACTGAGCCACCCAGGCGCCCCACAATAGAGAGTTCTAAGGAGAACTTGACTTGCATCCCCTGGAGTTTGCCAACACGTGTGGCATAGAGGCAGGTGACAGCTCAAATGGGGGAAAAGACAAAACAGTGGCTAGGCCTGAGCTCCCAGCAGGGATATACAAATTTTCATGGGAAAATGCATACCACGGAAAGAAGCTGGACTGAAGTGATCTTTAAGGTAATCTGACCTACCAGGGGTAAGGAAATGGGGAGTATACTTTTACAGGCAGGGGCTGGGGATGTATCAGAAGAGGTGATCTTTAGAATACATCACCCATGTTGGAGAAGTACACAGTACAGAAATTTTACAGTCTTCTGAAGAAGTCTGAAAATGCACCCACCAAAGAAACTTTCCGCCTTTCCATTAATCTTTCTTTCCTTCAAATCTTGTCCTGGAGGACCCAGAAACAGAAATGATAGAGTAGACCCCAACTGCAGGCTCCAAGCCCAAGATTAGGACTGAACTGAGGGAACAAAAGAACTATGGATTGAATGTGAGATTGGTGTTTTGATTTAGATTCTGCTGGACTTTTTAATATCAGTAAATGAGTAGTCCATTGTCAAAGTAAGATTGTTCTTAGAGCTGAACGTGACTAGAAACCTTCAGGATCTTCCAGAGATGTTGTCAAAGGTTGAGAAAGAAAGGATCTGGAAGAACACACTGGAAAGCAGTCTTGGGAGAAAAACAAAGTCATGTCTCATATTCCAAAGTCAAAAATATCATGTCACTCCTCTGTTTCAAATCCCTCAGTGGCTTCCAAACATAACTCTTGGCACATAATAAGCATAAATGTTTTCTTAAAAAATAAGTGAATGAGCACATCCATATTACAAAAAGAAGACGAAGAAGAAGCAAAAAGCAAGCCTACTCCTGATCACATGTTCCTGAACTACAAAAAAATAAAGACATAGAGAAGGCAGGCATTTTGCTATTGTTACTAAGCACATTTTGAGAATATTAAGTAGATCGTGAATTGACCATCCCTTGTTATTCCTGGCTCCACCCAGCAGGCCCCAATATATTGTTTATATTTGTATCCGTGTCTGTATCTATAGCTAAATCCAGACCCTTTTCCACACTGTACCTTTCATCATCAATGAAAAGATAGGGAGAGATGTTTTAGTTTATAGCTTTCATTACTTTGAGAGCTCGTAGAACTTAGTCACATTTATTTATTTATTTTTCTAAAGATTTTATTTATTTATTTGACAAAGAGAGAGAGATCACAAGCAGGGGGAGCGGCAGAGGGACAGGGAGAAGCAGGCTCCCCGCTGAGCAGGGAGCCCGATGCAGGGCTCCATCCCAGGACCCTGGGATCTTGACCTGAGCCGAAGGCAGACGCTTAACGACTGAGCCACCCCGGTGCCCCCTTATTGTCACATTTAATCAGTAACTGACAAAGATAAAGAAATGAAGCAATTTGTTAGCTATCGATATTTATATAGTTATCAATAGCTACAGAGGTATGTATAGAGATATTTCTTCTCCCACATGACACCTCCTAAGGACACTTCCTAGAAAATCCTACCTCCCAAGACTTGATGCAAAATCTTATCTTGGTAATGGGGAAAAAAGTAAGCATTGACTTTTTCTCTCTCTTTGCATTCCCGCCTTACCAGCCCTGCAGATATTATCTAGGGCTGACTCTAAAGAAAGTTTTGGAAGTACAAAAGGGGAAATATTTGTTTTTTAATTGCCCTGATATACATTTGAGCCATGAACTCGATCAGGCTTTGTGCTTGTGTGTGGAGATAAAAAGGTGAAAGGGATACGACCCCAGTTTCTGATGGAGATATATGTAAATGGATAATTATAACACAGAGCGAAAAACTGAGAAATAGACTCAAGCACTCAAACATTCTCCAGGCCTTCATTTTGTCCTTACTCTGCCTTTATTCTGCGATGTGCTAAACTCTCGTCGAGTAATGAGGAAAATCCAAAGCTGAGACACCTTATCTGGGCTCAAGGAGAATTTATTGGCAAGTGACTTATTAGGAAGGACCAATAAAACATATCCTGGGCCCTTATCTGGGCTCAAGGAGAATTTATTGGCAAGTGACTTATTAGGAAGGACCAATAAAACATATCCTGGGCTCTTTCACTTTGGAAAGGAGTGGCTTCATGACATGCAGAGTGCATAGCAAGAGGAGATGCTTTTTCAAATGGAGAATCTCAAAAAGACATTAAAAAAATCTGTTGCCTTGTAACATTTTGAAAAAATGCATTATATGTGAAACAAATCTACACCTCCTGAAATGAACAATGGCTATAGTGAATAGCTTTCATAATAGAACTGATCTGGAACATTGGTGAAAGCTAAAACCAAAATATGAAGTGGAAAACACTTTGTAAAGTAGTTTCATAATCTTAAGCAAGAGAGGATGATACCACCTCCATCACAGGTGATTGATCAAAACTAGTTTCTAATTCCTTATGTAAGTTTTACCAAACATGATGTTACTACAATAATGGTTCATATGAAAATGGAAATATCTAACCAATGAGATGATCTTTGCTGAGTTTGGGATCAGAATCTCATACAGATATAGATATTTTCCCCTGCCACTAAGTAACTCCTGGGGGTAGGGGGAGTGGTGTGCTGTGGGGTTTGTGGAGTCATAATTGTAGGACTCAAGTAACTCCCTTTACAGCACTGCTTTTTAAATGTTCTGCCAGCCCCAAATCATGTTTGACCTTGTGGCTTCTTTTAAAATAGCTCACAAGAATGAAATGTATTAATGAGTTCATTTGGTCCTAAATATCATTAGCAAAATCATGTAAAGCCTAAATGCTTCAAATTATAAAATGCGTGCAAATATTTGGTACTAGATTTAAATGAAAGGAAAGCACCTCTCTCAGCAATGCATGGTGGAAATGAGTGCTTGGATTATAAATCCATTGCTAAAAACTTTATAAGATTCGTGATGCTGCTTTGGTATAGGGTCTTGTAGATCTTTCCCCACGACCAATTCTTCTACATATGGTTTGACCAGGTGTGGAGGGACTTGTTAGTGGTAAAAATCAGGAATTTTTATCAAACAGGTGAAGACTCCTTCTGAAGCATATACACATTATTTCAAATGATCTAAATGTGAATTTAGTAAAAAGTTGAATTAGATGTTCTGAAATTGATGTCTAAGCACATTCTATATTTTATATGCTGGGGTGTGTTTACTCCTGGTTTCTGACCATTGCTCAGTCATTCTAGTAAAATTTGAGCTGAAAGGTAAATCCTCTCCAAATGTTGAAGACTGAGGGGCGCCTGGGTGGCTCAGTCGGTTAAGCGTCTGCCTTTGGCTCAGGTCATGATCCCAGGGTCCTGGGATCGAGTCCCGCATCAGGCTCCCTGCTCAGCAGGGAGTCTGCTTCTCCCTCTGCCTGCCACTCCCCCTGCTGGTACTCTTCCTCTCTCTGACAAATAAATAAATAAAATAAATGTTGAAGACTGAAATGAAGGAATTTGTCATCAAAATCTCCCATCACTCCGCTTAATAATTCTCATGATTTGTGGTTGCCAAATGTCCCACTGACAAGAAGAACTTGTAAACAGGGCAGAGGGACGGACTTGGACCAAGCATATTTAGGCACAGTTGACCATCTGCCTTCTGCCCTTGCTCGGAGGGGATTGAGTAGGAAGTGAAATGGCAGCAGATTTCTGGATGAGGCTGGAGCTGGAAAAACATGGACTGGGTCATAGCAAGTTTCACACTGACAACAGAACATTTTTTATTAGGCCACTGACATCTCTAAATCTTGGGTAAGATCTGAATATTCAACAAGTTTGGAGTCTATAATAAATTTGGGGAAACTAATTTTCTCTTCCTCAGTCCTTTCTTTCCAGATCCCTCACCAGTTCCAGGTACCAACGATTACCCCCGAGCCCCAGTCCCTGTCCTCCCTGTTTGCTTTCTCTCTCTCTCTCTCTCTCTCTCTCTCTCACACACACACACACACACACACACCAGATTAATTGCTTCTGGTCTACTTTCTGCAACAATCTTTTTTTAGAAACATTTGATCCATTTTATATGTATAGGCCTGTTTATATGTATCTGCCATCTTTTCCTGCCATTAATCAAGGAAGCCAGCCTCCTTGATTGATGCAGTGTTGGCATCGAGAATAGCAAGAACTGTGTTGAGATGTGGTTGATCCATCAGGAAAGCTCTTTACCAGGTTGGGAGGGAGGCTAAGCTGGCTGCTTCTAAGATGTGACTGACCAGTCTGGGGCAATGGGCTACCAAGAGCCCCTGGTGCACCTAGATATCCTATGCCCCAAAACTCCTCATAAAGGCAGGGCCATAGAGACAAAGGAATAGAAATCTACAAACAGTGACCCAAAATGACTGAATCATAAGAATGAATGTCAGCAGGAGCCTGTTGTCTGCTCCCCTAAAGCCAACCAACAAAGGTTGCCCTTTGGGTACCTCAGCAGAAAGGCCTCCTTTTTTGGCCTTTCAGACTCTGGCACCCACAGTCTTGGAACAAAGACATTTTATTTTTTCAAGAGCTGGCTAGGAATTTTAGAGATGGAGAATTCATCTTGAGTTTTGCACGTACAAGGGGTTGGGAGAAGGGTGGGGTTCAAGTGTGTGGGCATTTCGGCTTTTATCCCCTGATTTCTTGGAAGACACCATGTAGTCAGTGGTTCCAAGGCCTTCTGAAACATACAGGTGTGGCTGTTGCAATGAATAGGCTGTCCCAGAGTTGGTGTCTGAGCAACCCTCTGTTTTCAGTATAAACCGAAGCACGTGACACCATCGGTGCCTTCAGGAGATTACCACACAGGATCATGAGAACTTGAACTCCACTCAGGAGGGAGCTGCAGAAATTGGGTTGCGAGCTTCAGAGGAGAGGGTTTTCTTAGCTCGTTCATTGAATTAAGGACTCTTATCAGACTGTCATAAAGATCAGGACTTTTGGGGCACCTGGGTGGTTCAACTGATTAAGCGACTGCTTTTGGCCCAGGTCATGATCCTGGAGTCCCAGGATCGAGTTCTGCAACGGGCTCACTGCTCAGCGGGGAGTCTGCTTCTCCTTCTGACCTTCCCCTCAGGAGGACCCTCTCTAAGGTGAAGGAGACGTTGTGTATCATGATTGTGCCGGTGGCCACCTCCCTGTAGCCCCCCCTCATCTATGGTTTGCCTTCTAGGGTTTCAGGTAGCCACAGTCAACAGCGGTCTGGAAGCAGAGGACCCTCCTTCTGACGTATCCTCAGAAAGTCAGCAGTAGTCTAACGCAGGGTGACCGTGCCTACGACGGCATGCACCTCACTCTATCCCATCATGTGGGCATTTGACCATCTCACATCATCACAAGAAGAAGGGTGAGTGCAGCACAATAAGATGCTTTGAGAGAGAGAGACCCCATTCACATCACTTGAATTTCAATATATTGTTATAATTGTTTTATTTTATTATCGTTGCTGTTGCTAGTTTTCCTACTGTGCCTAATTTATAAATTACATTTTGTCATCGGTATGTATGTATAGGAACAAACATTGTGTGTGTAGGGTTTGGTACTGTCCACAGTTTCAGGCATCCCCTGGGGGTCTTGGAACATATCCCCCACAGGTAAGAGGGGGGCCACTGTAGGCGTTTATGAAATTCATCAGACTGTGCTCTTAAAATTGGTGAATTTTATTGTATATATATTTTATTTCAGCAGAAACTAGTGCGTTAGAGACCTTATTATTCATATTTTTGTAGACACTGTTTTAAACTTTGGTTTGTATTTTTTTAATTTTATTTTACTATGTTATGTTAATCACCATACATTACATCATTAGTTTTTGATGTAGTGTTCCATGATTCATTGTTTGCGTATAACACCCAATGTTTGAATTATATTTTCTTGAAAACTTACACTGAGTGTTTTAAAATGGAAAAGCTTAATTGAAGAGAAACAGAGAAACATACTACTCTGTTTCAATTAACTGTGACTCTGGGGAATCTAGTTGTATCTGAAAAGCCCATGAAACTCTAATTGATTGCTCTGTCCAGTGCTTCCTTCTACACCAGAATGACCAAAGGGATCGCTGATGTTGTTTTTGCTCATAGGCTGTCCCACCTGAAGGAGGCTGACTGCAATCCTGGACACAGTTGATAGACAGGAGATCTGTCTCTGTCGCGGGCAGAGATCTGCAGTTTCGGATTGTGGCCCATGAGGTAGGATTTGACTTAAGAGCTCTTCCTAATACACTCACTGCTCTATATTAGAGAACAAAACAAACAAAAATCCCTTCCTAGAAGAGTACAAGATACAAAAAGCAGAAGTCCAATGGGAGACAGTGGACTTTCCAAGTTCATTCTCCTAAAGATGCACCTTTTCAGTTTTTTATCAAGGCTATTGAGACCATGACCATAGAGACAAGAGGGAGTGGTAGGAAAGAAAACAGCAGAAGGAAAGGGGCTTGAGAGTGGAATCTCTTCTCTGGGCTTGCCTGCCCCCAGTCCACAGCACGGGCCCTGACCTCCCTCCCCCAAACCTGCCCCTCATCTGGGCTCCTCCCTGGGCTGCTCCCTGCAAGAACCTGGCTTCCACTCAGCTCTGAGGAGCCTCCAGCTGGAGAGGGGAGGCGGCAGACACCTGCCAGCCGGCAGCCCCTCGTGGTGAAGTGAGGGGAGAAGAAAGAGCAATGGGATCAGAGTCGGGTATCAGAGAAGAAGTAGAAGCTGAGACTGAAATGGGTCTTGGGGGAGCACTGTGGGGCCGGAGTTTTTTTTTCCTCCTCCACCGCATCGGGCTTCCGGTCGGCCCGTGAGCGGGCAGCAGGGGCTCAGGTTCTTCCGGTATCCCTCTCCGTTCCCCACATCCAACCACCATGGTGGACACCCCCTCTCTCCATTCCTCTGGCTCTTTCCCACCTGCATTTGTTCTTCCAGCTTTTGTCTTTATTCTCAAGTTCAGGCCTCCCTGTCTGTGGTTGGCCTCCCAGGCCTAACACAGCAAGTTAGAAGTCCTGACCTTTGTTTTCTGTGCCAGCAAGCTGACTGGTGGCCCAGTGGCAGCTTCCTGCAACTTTGCTGCTCCAGGCACATCACTAGAAGCACTTACTGCGAATGCATCTCACTTGTCAACAGAGGACGTCGATCCCGTGCATCTCCTGAACTCTGCTGGCAGGTCAAGATCCCTTCTTTCATCTTTATACCCAAACAGTCTTGTAAACTTGACGTCACAGGTGTGAAATACGGAATTGGGGCTTTTCTTTAATTTTTCTTGAAGTGACAAAGATTTGTAATTCCCCGTCAAGTCAGTTTGTCTAGAAACCAATGGTATCCCTAGGTTTCCCTAGAGACTATCACTATACCTAAGCAATTTTATATGTTGATAATTACTATTTCAACAAATTCCCACCTATCTGTATAATAGACACCCCAGGATCCTTTCTAGTACTTCCAAGGAGGTCACAGCATTTAACAAATAGGATTAGTTTTAATTTATTGAACGTTAGAACAAGATGGAACTTTAAAAGATAAGCATGTTCAACTCTTTAATATTAAAGGAGAAAACTGGCCCAAAGGATCTCGGCGGCTTTGTCTAAAACCCTAACAGCCAGTTAGTGGCAGAAGCGAGACTGAAGCCAAGATCTATTCATGTTTACTCCTATCTGTTTATCATGACAGGAGGCCCCTTCTCTATTAATTTTTTAAATAAAATAAATGCATAGACATTTTAAGAGGAGTGGAGGGATCTTGCTGAGAAACCAATGACAACTTGGCACAGTGGTTCTTGGGTAGGATTTTCTTTAGCATCACCTGTGGGCCCTATAAAGAAACTAATCCCCAAGTGCCCCTTTAATCTACAGAATAAAAATAGCCAAGGTAGGCCCAGAAATGTGTAATTCTTAAAAATCACTACCATCGATTCTGACGTACCTTCTAGTTAAGAACCACTGAAAGTAGGAAAAAAAAGAAACTGGACTTTGATTTCAAAGGCTCTGGAACAGAATCAGAGATCCTCCATGTACTGTGTGATCTTGGGCCAGTTGCTTAACCTCTCTGAGCTTCAAACTCCTCATCTGTTAAAAAAAAAAAGGAAATGATAATAATAATTACAGGAAGCACTGGGGGGCGGAGCAAGATGGCGGAGGAGTAGGAGACCTAGATTTCGTCTGGTCTCAGGAATTCAGCTGAATAGGGATCAAACCATTCTGAACACCTACGAACTCAACAGGAGACCGAAGAAGAGAGTAGCAACAACTCTCTGAACAGAAAAGTGACCACTTTCTGGAAGGTAGGACGTGCGGAGAAGTGAATCCGAGGCGATATTCGGGAGGATAGACGGCGGGGGAGGGGCCTCCGC
>NW_027397069.1:58019980-58049908 GCF_003265705.2 Callorhinus ursinus | reverse complement strand
ATATGGTGATTAACATAACAATAAAAAAATTAAAAAAAAAAAATAATTACAGGAAGCACTTACCATGGTTCCTGGCACAAAAGGCACACTAAATAAATGTTTTATTTTATACTGCATCCTTGAAAAGACTGAAAATTCTCATCTTCTTCTCCAAGAAGCATTTGTCCTAGTAGTTGAAGGCAGGGGCTCCATAAGGAAAGAAACCTGAGTTCCAAGTTCAACTCTGCCATTTATTGCTTGTATGTCTTTGGGAAAATTACTCAAGTTTTTTTTTTTTATGTCTGAGTGTTTTCTTCCCCCATGGGATAGCAAAAACACAGTATTCGGCATATCGTCAATATGCAATAAAATAATACCTATTATTATTATTAATATTATTGCCATTTGATTCCGACACCTAATGTGCAGATTTTACCAGTTGAGGCCTCTTCACTTTGGAATTAACTTCATGAAATGAAACTAGCTATTCAGGCGCTGAATAAGGCATCCTAAGACGCCATCACTAAGGGGACGCCTGGGTGGCTCAGTCGTTGGGCGTCTGCCTTCGGCTCAGGTCATGGTCTCAGGGTCCTGGGATTGAGTCCAGGATCAGGCTCCTTGCTCAGCGGGGAGCCTGCTTCTCCCTCACCCACTCCCCCTGCTTGTGCTCTCTCTCTCTGACAAATAAATAAAATCTTAAAACAAAAAGATGGTATCATTAGAAACTGCTTTACTGTGCACCTGAATTTTTTATTGACCTAATTTACATACAGTCGAATGCATTGACATTAACTGTACAGATAAATTGTTCTGAAACATGCATACACTCATTTAATCCAATTCTCTGTCAAGATATGGAACACTTCCATCACTCCAGAAAATTCCCACGTGTCCTTTCCCTATTAATTCCATGTTTCCATGACTGAAGGGACAACCACCATCCCGATTTCCATCATGATGGATTAGTCTGCCTTTTCTGGAATTTCAGGTAAGTGGAAGCACAGAGTGTGTGCTCTTCCTCAGATGCTTTCTCTCACTCAACATAATGTCTTTGAATTGTATCCATGTTGTTGCACGTATTGGTAGTTCATTTCTTAATACACTTTTAATTGTTTAGTGGAAAGATTGCTTCACGGCCTGCACTTGTTCCATAAGTCATATACCAAAGAAATAACTTACACTATCAACTTTTAAAAAGAAATAATAAAGCTTATAGACCCAGCATTGCTGATGAAGAACTGTTAACATAAGAATAGAAGAATAAATTTCTATCATATATATATATATATATATATATATATATCGTATATATTTATATAAGAACAACATGAGGACAGTAAAATCTGGCATTTGGCTATTTTGTCACCTCAGTGGAGAAAAGGTAGACTGGTCTTGGCTTGGTAGCTCTATCCTAGTCTGATATTTTCATGCAGACATCTGAAAATTAAAATTTGATACTACCAGGGTTATGAAATGCCTTAAGCATGTTTTCAAAATTAAGAACTCCTTTTTTTAAAAGATTTTATTTATTTATTCGACAGAGAGAGACACAGCGAGAGGGAACACAAGCAGGGGGAGTGGGAGAGGGAGAAGCAGGCTTCCCGCGGAGCAGGGAGCCCGACGCGGGGCTCGATCCCCGGACCCTGGGATCATGGCCTGAGCTGAAGGCAGTCGCTTAACCAACTGAGCCACCCAGGCGCCCCGAGAAAAACTCCTTTTTAAAAAATTCCTAGAGCAGTGGTGTCCAGGGTGCCTGCCCCACACAAATGATTGGAAAGCTATATATTCCATCTTTCATATTTATCCAAAAAATAAGAAAGATCCTGAGCTTTACTATCATTTATGATATGGATTGGCACGGCCCTTCGAGTCAGTAATCAGAAGTCAGGTGAGGGAGGAGGTCCACACCCAGAAACACAGCTGGTCCCATGCTTCTGTTGCTTTTAACGTCTTACAGCATATGGCATTTACATGGGTCCTTATCGAAAAGATTTATAGATTATATGATCTAGTTTTAATTAAATCATCTATATGATCTAGATTTAATTAAATCTAGTTTTAATTAAATCAAAGTAACCCTGCACCTGGGTAGTGCAGTCGGTTACGTGTCTGATTCTTGGTTTCTGCTCAGGTGGTGATCTCAGGGTTGTAAGATTGAGTCCCGCGTGGGCTCCACGCTCAATGTGGAGTCTGCTTAAGACTCCCCCTCAGCCCCTCCCCCCACTCTCTCTCAAATAAATAAATAAATCTTAAAAAGAACAAATAACCTTGCAAAGAGCCCTTATGAAAGATAACACGATGTGAAGTAAGCGCAAGGATGGAAAATGGTACAGCTGACCCTTCTTTTTCTCTTGGTAAAGGCTCTTGGCCCATCCCACCATGAGCATAACACACTGATAGTCTGGTCACACCTGAGAAGATGTGGGAAGATAACATTTGGCATTATCCACAAGACTATTTGAAATAGGGACTTACTTCATTATCATTAAAGATGAACTGTGGTCGAAGCTTATGTGGAACCTTGAGATGTTATTAATGATAAAATGAAGCCATCATGACTAGCAAGACATTTAAAAATATTGCCTATTTTATCCTTAACCCATCCTTTAAAGTATTCTAGAAATTTTTGTTCTATTTTTGTATGTTTTGATTTACATATTATTTCACGTGTCAAGTAATTTATAAGTGATTCAAGGGACAACGTATTTGGTGAGAATTATATTTTGTGTGCTCATATTATAGACAGAACATTCCCAATACATGTGCTTGAGACCTTCTCATAAATATTCTCCAAATGTACTTATTCTGTGTATCTATTGGGGGTGTTCAAACATTTTACCACATGGGTGAACAATCTAGTGTAATGCAACATTAAGGTGTACTTTCTACCATGAGGTACCTTTTATTTCTGAATTGCTAAGTGAAGAACAATGAACTTAGGGAGACAGTTCCACCTGGGGATCAAGTTTACTACATCGTAATGACATGGTGGGGTTTGGTCTCAAAAAGCTGCCTTGCCTTGTCGCCATGCTTCTGGAACTTGATTAGATGTAATGTATATTGCCTTTAAGTGAATATCCAATACGATGTAATGAAAAACACTTTTCTGGAATATTCTTCCAGAAATTTGCACATTTCCTTACTATCTCAATGTGTTAGACACTTAATAAAAGTTTCTTTAATGTCCACAACTGTGTAGATTCCCATAAATATTTTTCTATTTTGAATCTTGAATTTATTCTACCCCCATGAGCTTGTTTATTGCCCTACTAGAAGGTTTAATGAGTGGGAAAAGGGAAAAAATAGAAAATAGAGAAAGAGAAAAATAGAGACTTCTAGACATCAGAAGTGAAACTGGGATTATTTTTCGACAAATAATAGCACTATCTGCTACCATTATAACCTCTGCTTTATGTAGTGCATTTTTTCCCACAGAATTGAGAATACTGTATAGAGAACTTAAGATCATGTGGTGAATCAGCATTGAAACCGGAGTTGCCTCCAGTTAGTGAGCGGGTTAGTTTTTATTGATAACTGCCTCTGGGACTTATACCTGAGGTCAGGGTTTAATTACTCATCTAAGAAATGAGAAGGAAAGCTTTAATGGCAAGGGGAAAAAAATAAAAAGGAGAGAAATAGAGCAGCAGAAAGATTAGAAGCAAATGTCATGGGTTTTTTCCAGTTAACTTTATTTCCTCTGTCACTCACCACCTCTACAAAATACAAGTGGTTTTCATCAGGTGGTGTCCAGATTCCAGTTGGTGATACCTTCTGCCCGTCCGGAGTGCAACCTGGAGTCTCAGGTTTCTCCATGTTTTTCAAGTTGCTGTTGCTGCCACTTGGTGGAACTGTGTTTATACAAGGGACAAAGGATTTGCTGAGAAATATATTTTGTGTGTTCACATTACAGACTAAAGATTCCCACTACCTGTGCTTGAGACCTCAGAAATATTCTCCAAATGTACCTATTCTATAAGGTGTATATGAGCATACCCTTAAAAATGCTTTCTGGATGGGGCGCCTGGGTGGCTCAGTCAGTTAAACATCTGCCTTCAGCTCAGGTCATGATCTTGGAGTCCGAGGATCGAGTCCCGTTATCGGGCTCCCAGCTCAGTGGGGAGTCTGGCTTCTCCCTCTGACCCTCCCCCCTCTCGTGCTCTCTCTCTCTCTCTCTCAAGTAAATAAATAAAATCTTTTAAAAAATGCTTTCTGATGTTCAGGTATGTATTGATTTGCTTCTATATAACAGACACTTTCTGATAAAGCTCCTTGACTCACCATTTTTATCCACCTTGCTGGATTTAACTGTTCATGTTGATACATTATTTTGTGGATCTAGTCTATTTTTTATTCATGCATTATATGTTTAGTCTCCCCAGTTAGTTTGCAATCTCTCAAAGACAGAAGCTGTCTTGGTTGCTTCCTTTGGGGGTATTGGTGGAAGCAGTTCTTAACTCTTGTGATTATAGCCCAGAGTCTCCACCCCTTTCCAGAAGGCATGCTGAGCCTCCCATACATAGTACATTTAGATGGCAGTGTAGAGCTTATGCTCATGATTCATTCACTTAATATTTTTGATCTCCTACCACATGCCAGAATCTATTTTAAACTCAACAATAAACAGACAAAAATTCCTGTCTTCGTGTAGCTTGCATTTTAGTGAAGGCAGAACAGATAAGAAACAAAATAAATAAGGAAACTATTGAGTAAGTTAGTTGGTGCTAAGTACCAAGGGTGTAAAGCACCTGAAAGATAGCATCTGAATAAAGACCAAGAAAATGAGAGAGCAAACCGTGGAACACCTGGAAGGAAATGTTCCTTACAATAGTTGCTAAGAATTATCTGTGCCCTGTATTGTGTATAAATATACATGTTATGGCAACTTTATACACTGATTCTCACACACACCTCTGGAGTTGAACTGATAGTTCCACGGTTCTGTAGATGAGATCTGATGCAGCTTTGTGATGCAGTTATCTGTCAGTAGAAAGAGAAGCAGTTGTGGCAAAGAAAAAAAGATCAGAGACTTGCTGTTTGTCTTGGGGCATGCTATGGAACCCATATAAATCTCGGCTGCCTGGCCTCTAAAATGGATATTAAAATCTCTGCCTTAAAGGGCTAAGATAAGGAAGTGAAAAGGTTTCTATCAGAGTTCTGCCACGTAGTAGGCCCTCAGTACACTTTTTCTGAGTTACAGAAGTCAAGCGCCCCACATCGGTGTATTCATCTTAAAAGTTTCAAAGTTTCCAGTCAATGTTTTCCAAATGCGCTTTTCTGAACCTGTGTAATTTTAAAGATTTCAAAATAGCTGTAACTTAAAGAAGCCCTGCGCTTCCTCATGTCCTTAAAAGTGGGGCAAAATCTTGGTAGATTTGAAATAGGGACATCATAGATATATAATAATCTAGCACAGTCCCACTATTGATAAAATAAGGCAGATCAGCTTCTTTCTTGACAGGCCATAAGACAGTGTTTCCCTTATGAAATAAAGCTGTATGTTTAATGAAGGAGCTTATGTTAGTCTCTGCTCCTGAAGATATTTATTAGTAGTAATTTTTGCTATGGAGCAACTAAGTGTTGCTCCACTTCCCGTGCCCTAGGGAACAATTGATCCATTTAAGTTATGATCAGTAGATTTGTTGGCTGAGCAAAAGGATGGATTTGGGTGTTCTCAGAGGCCAGTGCAGTTATAGATCAGTTAAAGGAATCAGGAATTGCACACCCAGAGGACAATGGGAGAGGGTAGAGGCAGGAAGCAGTTCTCTGAACCACAGGGCTGGGGCCTTCTCTCATGTTTTACATCACAGAAGGTTGAGGATGGGCAGGACTCTGAAAGTCAGCCAGCCCATCCACAATGTAAATTATCTTAGGAAGCCCCCATGTCAGTCTATTCATCTGGTAGGTTTCAAAGTTACAGTCAATGTTTTCCAAAGGTGCTTTTCTGAACCTATGTAATTTTAAAGATTTCAAAATAGCCATAATTTAAAGAAGCCATGCTTTTCATCATGTCTTTGAAAAGTGGGGCAAAATCTTGGTAGTCTGAGCATATATAATATATATATATAATATATATATATAAATATATAATATATTTGAAATAAGGCATCGAAGGTATATAAGAATCTAGCACAGCCCCACTACTGATAAAATAAGCAGACCAGCCTCTTAGTACTGCTGTGAGTAATAAAGTCCTCTATGATTCAGGTGTCTCATATCTTTTACCAGCATCCAGGAGACTGACAGGCTGACTTCTTAGTTGGCAAGTAGGGTGAAACCTCAGACCTTTCACAGTTCTGACACTGATATGTATTAGAAGGGTAGTGTGTGTGTGTGTGTGTGTGTGTGTGTGTGTGTGTGTGTGTGTGACCTTCTAGGTAAATGAGGTCGGGTGGTTTGGAACTTTTGATAAACTAGCAAAGTTACTAAAAATTTCTAAAGGGCTATCTCCATCACTTACATTTTAAAGCTGGTGATTATCCACTAGATTATAAATTCTTTTTTTTTTTAAAGATTTTATTTATTTATTTATTTGACAGAGACACAAGCAGGGGGAGTGGGGGAGGGAGAAGCAGGCTTCCCCCTGAGCAGGGAGCCCAATGCGGCACTCGATCCCAGGACCCTGGGATCATGACCTGAGCCGAAGGCAGATGCTTAACGACTGAGCCACCCAGGCGTCCCTAGATTATAGATTCTTAACAGGAAAGAACTGCGCCTTCATTTCTGAAGTCATAGCTCCTTGGTCTGTGCCTGACACATAGTAGGTGTTCAATAAATATCTGTGGAGCCAAAGTTGAATGAAACATGCCCCTACAGAGTGACTTTTTATTGAATAGTCTCTTTCAATAATTTCATTTGAGAATTATTACGGCTTAGTATTATATACTGGTGTTAGTAATATTTTGTGTACCAATAAAATTTTGCATTTTACTATAGCTCTATCAAAAACTATAGTTTTTCCTCAAAGGCTGATTATCAAGCCATGCTGCATTTCCAAAAGTGTTTTGATCATAACCAACTTCATGGAATAGAGCAGAGTTGGCAAGTCAAGGTATTTTTCTTCTCTGTTAGGTTTCCTTGCCTATAAAATAAAAGCAATTAGGCAAAATGAGGTTTAAAGTCATTTCAACTTAAAGACTCTGTCATTCTATGGTGCTGATCTCCTATTTTTCTCCTGTGAATCTAAAGAACATTAATATTCACGTGACCAAAAGTAATTCTCTTTAACTCACATTTTCTGGGCTTCACTTTCTCTTTTCAGGAAGACACACCTGTCGTTGCTGGGGATGCAAAAATAAAAACAGACTGTAATCCACCATGAGGAAGAAGTTGTGCCAGTTTTAGGTTTTATGGCTATTTGTATACTTGAGGCTGGCATTCCCTCTCACTGTCCATTCCAGACATTTTATCTGAGCCCAGAAATGTCAGCTGCTCTGTGGGTCTGGGTGGGATGGAGATCAAAGCTGGAGCTGACGTCTGGGAGTGCCCCTTTTGGAGTTCCCATCCATGGTCTGCTTCCCCCCAACATCTTTGGAATAGAGCACTGAAGAATTAAATAGGCAAAATAACTATTAAGAATATTGTTGTGAATGAAAATTTCATTTTAATGGTTGCAAGCACGGGGCTTCATGTCGGGCAGATCTCATGTCTGGTCAGGGAATTAAACCCATGTCCCAGGGCTGAGCGAGGAGGGGATGCCATCTTCTGGGACCCCAGCACCGTGACTGCCCCACAGAAAGGATTTAGGAATCTTCATCATCACTATTGCGATTACATTTGCTATTTGTATGCCTGGTAGGTATGCCAGAAAGAAACACGTTTGCCCTCCGTGGTGTGAGGTAGGGTGGGAATGGGGTTGGGTGTGGGGCAAGGCAAAAAATAATGGCCATGAGTGGTAGATCTACTGATAGAGAAGATTCTGACTAAGGGAATGTCTCACCTGGAGGTCCTGGAGGACCTCTAAAAACGCTGAGCGTTTTTAGTCTTGTTGCATGTGCTTGAGAGATATAAAGATTAATCACTCCGCAGGTGTTCTGAATGAGAAAATAATGAAGAACAGGACCCACGTTCTGACCTCAGACTTCCCTTCAGCCCCTCTAGGGGTCTTTCATCAACTGTATTCTGAAATAAGGGATCATTGCTCTAATTCCATTAGAACTTAATGTTTCTTTTCTTAGAAAAGTGCATGTACCTTTTCTGGCTGAAATCTCTCTAGAATGTGCTGCCAAACCTTTTCTACAGCAAACCATCACGTCGCAATCTATCCATGGTAGTGAGGAGTGAGGTACCCAGTGGAGGAAGGGACTGTCTCATCTAAACCTTGACTTGTCAACCTCTGACATGAAGAAGTGAAGCTCCAGGCCTTTTCCAGTCCAAAAACTCTGTATTCATCAAACCCTTGTAACCTGCAATGCACAGGCGTGGAAAAGTATGTGCACATCTGCACGTGTACATGCATGTGCATGTGTACACATGCATGCACACCTATGTGTGCAGACCGTAAGAAGGGTATGGAAGAGGAAAACTGAAAGGCGAAACGTTACTGAGGCTTAATGTTAAAAGGAATACTGAGTCAATGTTATTCTGGGCAGTACACACAAATTTCAACTTAGAAACTGGCAAGTTTGTTCTATTTTTCAGATGAGCAAAGTGCATACTTTCAGAATGATGGAAGAATATTTCAACATGAATTTTAACAAGTTTGTTTTATTGATGAAAAGTGCCAGGCTCAACCAGACTGAGCTGAGCCACCACCATTTGACCTGGGACCACACTTTCTCAAGGTAGCAGGACACTCCCTGGCGAGCCAGGATGCACTTTGGAGAAGAGGGGTGTGTGTGTGTGTGTGTGTGTGTGTGAAATGATATAGCATAAACCATGGGTCTACATGGCTTCACTGCAGATTATCTGGACAAACTTCCCTACTTATCTCTGAAAGTCACGGAGCATCCACAGCTACCCAGCCCTCACGGTGCAAGAGACAAATATTGAGCATTGCAAAGCCTGAGTCAGGAGCCAGGGACTCAGGTTTCAAAATGACTTAAGCCATTTACTGACAACTCTTTGTCTTCATTTTCCTATCTGTAAAACAGTTTTGCTCACCCTGCTAAACTGAAGATGTTGAGAGAATAAATGCTACAGCTACAGCATCTCTGAGTCACTCTGAGCTCCTTCCTAGAATGACAACTCTTGAGAGCATTGCTTTCAGGGCAGTTGCCTGGCCCAGACCACCCTCCTCTGAGAATCACCTCTCCCACCCCCAGGAAGGAACTGGGCCCCAGCAGCCTGATGTGCCATTGAGCTCCTGGACGAGGTTAGTTGAACCAAGGGTGAAAAGGGGGAACCAATCTCTAGTTAAGCTGAAACTATTAGTGTCTCTTTCTCAGAAATTTGGAAGGGGGACCTAGAACCTGGATCAATCAGTTGAGAGCCCTGAGATTGGGAAATGATGTACAGCCAAGTTTCCAGAAGAGCAGGAAGAGCCAGTCCACAAAGAGAGAGAGATGATAATCAATTCACAGAGAGAAGCCTTCGAACAACAGTGGATCCCCAGAGAGGATGCTTGTTCCTGATTCTTCTCCAGTTCCTCATTCCAGGGCTTCATGCACCCTGGCTCCTCTTTCTGCCCTTGTTCTCCAAGTAATAATCTCATATCCTTCCAACAAATTTCTCATTTTAGCATATGCTAATTGAAGTGAGTCTGTTACTTGGAACCAAACGATTCCTAAGCCTGAAACTGTATAACCTGAGTTGTGTGTCTTAGAAAAGCTAGCAATGTCATTGACATATGAGGATCTTCAACAAGACTTTTTATAGGACAGATTTCTTAAAAATCCCTTCAGAAGAAAATACTAGCTCCCTGTTTGTTCCTGGGCATTCTTGTCTGTTAAGGTTGAGTCCAAGTCTTCAACCTCAACATGCAACTGAGTACAACTCTAAACAGAGTCCAGAACTCAGCCTTGGAAGAGTTTTTATTTTTATTAGCACACTGAAGATGACCAATCTTAAATCACTCCACAGCTAAGCTGAGTCTTGACTCCTTGACAATGCATAGTGGGTTTGTTCCTACTCAGGTGGAACTCTGGTTTGACCAACCAGTCGTGGTTGCCCCGGGTCAACGGGTGAGATGTGGGTGTCATTCACAGCACAGATGGTCAATCCAAAATATGCTCTCAAGAATATCAAATGGGCCAGAAAAATCGGGAACTAAGACCAAGAGCCGTCCACCATCTCCGTCCAGCCTTCACCAGAGGTGTGAGAAGCCAAGTTGTTTCTGTTCACAGGGAATTTGGGTGAATCATGACCATTTCTGTCAGCTTGAGGTTGAAAGTGAAACCCTATTCAACCATCAAGATTTGCTCAACTGGAGACTGGTGATGGTGGGAAGCAAAGCACAGTATTTACTCATAAGTAGTCCCAGACCTGTAGGTGGAGAGCTTTCCTTTCTGATACCTGGCTCATCACATCATCAAAGAGTATGTCTCCTCTGACCCCAACCCCCTTTCATAGAAAGGCCAATGCACTGTTTTTAAAAGATCACTAGAGGGGCGCCTGGGTGGCTCAGTTGGTTAAGCGACTGCCTTCGGCTCAGGTCATGATCCTGGAGTCCCGGGATCGAAGTCCCACATCGGGCTTCCTGCTCAGCAGGGAGTCTGCTTCTCCCTCTGACCCTCTGACCCTCTTCCCTCTCGTGCTCTCTGTCTCTCATTCTCTCTCTCTCAAATAAATAAATAAATAAAATCTTTTAAAGATCACTAGAGAAAGAGCTGAAATACTAGTTCTAACACCTGTTATGTGTCCTTGAGCAAATTATTGGCTTCTCTGAGCCTCAATTTCCTTATATTTAAAATGTGGGTGTTAGACTACATCACCTTCAAGGTTCCTTTAAAGTCTAAAAATGAATGGCACTTTTCCTTATAGTAGAAACTCTTTGGAGCAGGGACCATATTTTCAACTTCCATCGTCCCCTCCACAGTCACCGACTTTCCTAGACGTGGGTGAATGCCCCGTGAAAATTGAAGAGTCAATCAAACTTCCTCTAAAATGCACACACTTAGGTGTCACAAACTTCAGCACTTAAACCACAAATTGGCCCAGCAACAAAGGTCCCTTTTCCCCCAAGTGACTCTGTCACAACGAGAGATTGTTATCAAAAATGATGTTCCATTCTGCAACTTCTCAAGAGAGATGAGACTTCCAAATTGATATCTACAGTCTCCGTTGTTCTGAAGACGCTGACAACTACTCATATTTACCCACAGAAGAAGTGGGGTTGCTAGGAAAATAAAAGTGTATTTTGACTCCTTCTTCTTCAGTGGAACTTATGGGCAAACCTAGGAGATTCACACTGCCCATTTTCCCAATGGCTCTAGCTGAGAATAGATCGGGACATCAGGGTGTACTCACCCGCAAAGCAGCCACAGAGAGGGCAGTTCATTTCCCTGGCCTCCCGGTCTGTTCTCCTACTGACTCCTGCCTTGTTAGTCACGCGGGAGGTGCCTACTCATCTAGCTAGTGGAGGGCAGTCTTGTGAGAAAAGTGCCAAGAACTGTGCCTCCTCTAGAAATGTCACCGAGCCCCCTTGTGAAACAACAACGAAGCATTCACTGAATGTCCAGGCATTTGACTGTAAGGTGTCGTACGGTGTTTGTTTACTCTAGTGATGCCAGAGCCCCTTGATAACCTTTCCAGCCATTATCAGCAGTGCATCGTGAATAGGACTTCTTGCTTGATGCAGAAGCATTTAACCAAAAATGCATCCATCTTGGAGGATCAGTGAACTTTCAAGATAAGAAACTCACTCTTTGAAAGCTAATAAGACAGTTCTCTGGAAAATGAGTGTATAAAATGGCCAAGTGTAAGGTAAACTCTAGTGCTTTCTGCGGGCTGCTCAGCAGCTTGCTCCTTCTGTTAATTGATGAGTATTATTTTGAACTGAAGTGACTTTACATACACATGTATAGTTCCTTTTTTTCTTTAGTTTTATTAAGAAGGAAGAAAATAAATATACTAACAGCAAATGAATGAACGTTATTGATTTTTTAAAAACTATGCATAGCCTTACCCATTGAAAATTTATGTAATAGTGTAACTTCATAAGGAATTTTAACATGTGCCTTTGGATCATTTCTTTTATAATCATCACCACAGTGATTAGTATGGAAAAATCACATTTTCGTGGCAGTCCCTGATATCTCTATTCCCCACAGAGTGCAGACTCACTGGTCTCCCTCTCCCGTGTATGCCTTTTACCGAGGCAGTTATTAGCTTGTATTGTCATCCCTGGCTTGTAAGTGCATCTCACTCAATAGGTCAGGTATCCCTTGAAATAAAGGAGTATCCTTCCTTTATGCTTGAATTACTGGTACTTAGCAACTGGTATATATTAGACGCATAATAAAGAATTTTTGTCATGTAAATAAGTATACTTGCCAATGCAGAACCATGTTATAGAATGCAAAAAAAAAAAAAGGTTTGAAACAATGAAGTCTAATGTTTAGTGGGCAAAAAACAAAACAAAAAAGCCCCTTAATTTGTAGCACTTTCCTGTTTATCTGATGTCTATTTTTTCTCCAATAAGCAATTGGTAAGTTAAAGGTAAATGTTAAATCCTTATTAATAACAATGCATCATACAGAAGGAACATCATCCAAGCAAAAAATGCATTCTTGGTCAACTTGAGCTTTCTCTCAAATATTCATAAGCTGAGATTCAACAGAAGGAAGTTAATTCATATCCAGAGTAGTTCAGGGAGTCTTTTCTAGAAGAGATCTCTGTCAAGATGAAACGACACAGTCTGTTTGAGCTAAGTCCAAGCATTTTAGAATGTGTTGCCTTCACTACTTTTGAAAGTCCAAAATAGTGGAGCTAAAAAAAAAAAATTCCATGAAAAATTTTTCCCTGAATGGAACATTACATTTTGGTGCAGTTCATTGCTTCTTTTCCATCTTGTTCTTAGTGTTGCTTTTACCAAGTCCTTGCTGTTATTTCTCTCCACGTCCATGTATCCATTCTCGATAACCCAAGGTTTATTTTGATGGAGCATGTTGGCCATGGTCAAGGTCAGAGGAAATAAGCACCGAGTCTTCACCTCAAAATGTAAAAAATGTTGTTTGGGGAACCATATCTTTGGGGACCTCCATGTTGGGCGCTGTCTGCATAATGGACTCTATGGTTTCTTCACTCTTAGGGGGGCAAAGCAGGCACTGTGCCTCCCACAAGGTCACATGATTCAAATTACCCCATTTTTGTCCTCTGCTCCAAGGTCTCTGGACTGGGAGATATCTGGTGACCTGTACTGCTGGATAGAAAACGGCAATTTGGTAATATCCCTCATCTAGGAAAGAGCTTCAGGGAACACTCTAGTCTGGATTTAGCTCTGGATTATACTTCACTGAAGCCTATCTCACCAAAAATAAAGCACTAGTAAGCGACACTATTGGACACTTACCTTGAACTTTTGTTACCGATGTGACTTTTTTACCAGGGGAGGGTAATAGATTTGGGAAGGAGGGGTGGATGGGTGATTTTTCTTACCGTGTCTGACTTAAACATCATCCATATGTATCTACTTGATCCCAGCATCGCTTAATGGAGTGAAATAAGGGAATGTAAAATGAGCATGTAAGGCAATCACATGATAGAATCTCAGCCTTGGAAAGGACTTTAAAGTATTTCTATTCTACCCAGTTAGCTGCACTTGAAATTACTCTATAATGTCTCGGCCAAGCTGTTACCTGATGTCTAGTTATAATAAAAGTGAATAAGACAACACACCCTGAGTGTGGCTAACGTCCTCAGAAGGACACAATTTACTCAGGAGGAACTTACCACTTCTTGGAGACCTAGTTGTTTTGGCAACAGGTGATGACTTTCTGACCTTAGGCATTCTGTGTTGATGATCTGGTTAGATCACTGGTCAGAACGCTGAGTCACATCTTCCATCTTTAGGTCTCATGATTCTAAGAAGACTTATTTACTTGCCAGTTCATTTTGCAAGAAGGGGAACTCAAGGTGAGGTGGAAAAAAAAGCCAAATGTTCTGCAAGCCCCTTGGCTGTCCAAACATCTATGTCCACCACTTCAGCTGGCCCTATTTAAAGGGCCTAGAAGGGTCTCTTTCCTTCTGCCCTATGTTACCTTATCTAACCATCAAAGAGCAGGCTGCTCTGTGCTCTGATTTGTGGCCTGACCTCTCCTGAGGAATAATTTGTCCCACCCAACATCTCAACAGTCTGGTTTGGGTCACAGATTCAGACTCCCAGATTTCCTTTCTTGATACCAATTTTTTCGTTGCAACTCATGGAACTACACCCACCCAAGCTCCATTCCTTCCTCTTCCTTTCCTTTATTTTAAGTCATAGAGTTTGCCAGGGTGATAGTAGAACATGGACACATTCATGTATTCTTTATTTTTAAACAATTAGTTGAAAATTAAGTAAGTCGTTCCTTGCTTCCAAGGAGCTGAAAATTTTTATTCAATAGCTATTTACTGAGCTCCCGCTACGTGCCAGGCATTTGTTACCCCTTAGGAGTCCAGTTGATGTGTTTTTTGCAAATCCCTCCATAGCTCTGAAATCCGTATTTTAAAATTAACTCTGAAATTAACAGATCTTTTTTTTTCTTTTTAAACATCATTTTAATGGTTTGTTTAGATGGCTCTTCAGCTCCCCCCAAGAACAATCTTTCTTGCATTTTCTGCTCCAAGAGATGGAGGGGTGGAGTTCTGTTCTACACCAAAGAGATAGCTGGCACTCAACTAATAAATTATATGGTAGACCAAGGGAGCTATCAGAAAATATAATTATTAAATCAGAGATGAGTGGTAGGGCTTTCCGTAAGAGAACTGCTTGCAGCTTCTTCAGAAAGATGACCTAGAATTTCTTATCTTACCTTTATTTTAGCAACCAGACTTCCCCTCATAGCTCTTAGAACCAACCAAACCTCCTTTCTGTTCCAAGGCTTGTCAGTGACTAAGCATAGTCTCAATATGCCTTTCCAGCTGTAACATCGGAGATGCCAAATCTCAGAAAGTTAGTAAATCACATGAAATATTAGTATCAGAGCCAACAGGCCTTCAAACTATCAGTACTATCTACTATAAGAACATAATCCAAGGGATCAACCTGAATACAGACTCCCAAAAAAGACTCCTGTACAATTTGCTAACAACGAAGAAGTCTGGACAGAGGTTCAATGTATTTTCCACTGGTCCTTTTTTTCTCCTCCCACATGAAGCAGGGCTGCTGTACCATGAAGGAAATACTACTTCAACCCTGAAGTGACAGAGGCAGATGGTCAGTTCCCTTCCTTCAGGGATCACGATGCTTGAGCTATCATGCAATGTGAAACCCACTGTGATGGCTGTAGCTACGATCCCATGGGGCCAATGGGCTGCTTCTCAGAAGGCCCAGAAGAAGGAGGGGTAGAGGAATATCAAAGGCAGGACTGTGGAAGCGATCCCTCCGAGCGCAGGTCAAAAAGGGTACAAGATGTGTAGACAATTTAAAAGCAATGATAAAAACAGCAACAAGTCTGTCCACTTTTTATTATCTCTATGTGCTGGCAATTCTAAACAATGTCAGTGATAACACATGCCTTCCTGAAAAAAATTGTTTTTCATCTATACTCTAATGCATAGAATAATTGCTGAAGTTTTTGTTAATTTTACATATACAAGTGTCTATGCGACCTTCAAATGAGCATGCTTTGATTATGGATTCTTTATTAAACATGGTGTTTTACAGAGAAGTTCATGCAGAGAATCCCACTTTCCCCAGCGGCCCCCACCCATGCCAACTGAGCAGCAAGAGTTTATGGCTAGTTTTCTTGCAAGAGTTTATGGCTAGTGATTTGAAATTGTTCAAGCTTAGTTCAGTGACAGTGCATACCTTCATTTTCTATGGTGCTACCCACTCCTGTGACTAAACAGTAGATACAAAATAAAGAGTGAAAAAATAGTGATAGTGTATTAGGCAGCTCAGGCTGCATAACAAAATAGTGCGGACTAGGTGGCTTAGACACAGAAATTTTCTCACAATTCTGGAAGGCTGGAAGTACAAGATCAAAGTGCTAGCAGGGCTGATTTCTCCTGAGGCCTCTCTCTTCCGCTTGTAGGTGGCTCCCTTCTCCCTGTGTCCTCATGTGGCCCTTCCTCTGTGCACACACAGAGAGATTTCTGGTGTCTTCCTCTTCTTATAAGGTCAGCAATCCTACTAGATCAGGGTCCACTCTTAGGACCTCATTTATCCTTAATTACCTCTGTGAAGACCCCATCTCCAAATACAGTCACACTGAGGATCAGGGCTTCAACACATGAATTTTTCGCTGGGGAACACAATGCAGTCCACAACAGATAGTGAATGTAAAGAACAAGAAACAGACTTCAGTCACTCCAATTCTGTCATTCACTGTGACTATGCAGCACTTTTATCTGGGTTTAAAATAGAAAAACAGAGAATTAGGGTGCAAGTTACAAACCATACTATTTTTGTTTGGTAAATACCAATCTTAGTTTATGCCCGAAATATCTGACTTTTTAACAATAAAATTTTTAAGTAAAGTATTACTCATGTGATTTTGATGTACTTGTTATTAAACCAAAACCTATGTTCATTATTGCAACAAATAGGTAGCTATGTTCTCCCCTTTTACAAAAACTTTATTTATAAAGTTTTGATCCATTCCTTGCATACTTTCTCTCTTTTTTTTTTTTTAAAGATTTTATTTATTTATTTGAGAGAGCGAGAATGAGAGAGAGAGAGAGAGCATACGAGAGAGGGGAGGGTCAGAGGGAGAAGCAGACTCCCTGCTGAGCAGGGAGCCCGATGTGGGACTCGATCCCGGGACTCCAGGATCATGACCTGAGCCGAAGGCAGTCGCTTAACCAACTGAGCCACCCAGGCGCCCTTGCATACTTTCTCATACTGTAAAATTTTATTTAACTTTTGACTGGTTTGATTATATATTCAATGACCAAGAAAATCTTCACTGTGTTTCCTTACTTGACATTTTTATATTTCACTTCATTATTATAGTTGAAAATAAGTTTGTCTTTGGATATCAAATAACCATGGAAAGCCACTAAGGAGAGGTTCTTGGTCATGACTAGAAAGGAAATTGGAAGGAAGCTAAGCACATCATCCTGTTGAGATCCTGATGTCTCAGATTAGCCCATATACGTTTTCCCAGCAGAACTGTAGCCAGGTCCTTTCCTAATGATGTGGGGCTGGGGAAAGTGAATAAATAGGTCCACCTGCCTCCACCCAGGGCTCACTCCCAGTTGTCTCCTGCTTAGGCTCTATCTGCCTCACCAAAGGCATAGAGCATATACCTACAGACACCCCAACCCGAGGTCTGAGCTATCAGCACTCCAACAATCAGCCTTTGGCCACCACCTCAGGCTTAGAGCATGTACCTGAGCAAGAAACTCTGCCCTCGGGAGGATGGACCTCAGAAAAAGCCAGCAAGGACCTTGGAAATGACCTGAGGCTGTTGGAGGTGAGGGGGTATGTTCTGGGGACCACATACGCAGACCTTGATGACAGGGCTTCTGATGGGCTTTTCTCCTTGGCCCTGTAGACTCTTCACTCCACAGGGAGAGGCACAGTGAAAAGAGGGTGCCAGGCCGGCCAACCTGGCTTGGCTGTCCAGGTCTAAGGGAGGCAAGATCGTTGTCAACCACATCCACTGGTGGGTGACACTTAATTTTGAAACGTGGGCTAACAGATGTATTTTGCAGAATTTTCCTTGGTTACTGGCTCCTTGGTCGCTCCATAGGTCCCTTACTCAGGATTCCTGGGCTGCTCTAAGAGAGCCATGGAAAGTCTTCCTGTCTTGTGATTCTCCATCAAAGAGTAATACCTTGATAGGTTATTTCTGGGCTCTAAGACAGCTGGTTGGGAAGCCTATAGACCAAAGTCAAACTTTTACACACTTTCCTAAGAGTTAAATGTAGCATTTTTTTCTTCTTACAGCATTTAGACCAAGGTTATTTGATGATCAACAAAGACTATTCTTTAAGTACCTTTTATTTAATATATATACTTGCACTGATACATAGCTGTGAGTGAATGTGCATGTATGCATGTATATGTGCTTGTATACATCTGTACACGTGTGTGTGTGCACGTGCATGCCTGTGTTTGTATCCTTGGCTCCCAGAAGTCCCATTGAGAGTGATTTGTTTTGAATTCTGACTCCTATTCTGAGATTTATTTTTTATTTTATTTTATTTTTTTGCTCTTAAAGGTGTCAGCAGAAGCTGTGAAAAGGTACAGATCAGAGAATATAACATCCCCTAAGGGACTTCTCGGAGGTTCACACTTCATGTGCCAGACTCCCTTGTTTCAGGATAAGTATTTGACATGCTTTGTTACCTGATTAAACCTGCATGTGTTTCGTTCTGGCTTATTACTGTCTGAGGCACTGTGTTGTGAAATGAAAATTACTGGCATTTGCCTGCCAAATGCAGTGATTCAGAGAATTGTGAATTAGGATTCTTTAATTACAGAGATCGGCACCTGATAGGGTAATTTCAAAAGCAAAGTTAACCACATGTGCTCTATTTATTTTCAAACTAATTCTATTGAATAACATTTCATTTAAAAGGCATTATTGGTCCCCTATTAATAAACAGGGGACAATAAACAAAATGCTTTGTTAAGACCCAATCTCATTTCACCTATGCTGAAGAAGGAAGGAGAAAATTACATTTTCATGAGCTAGAATACAAATACCATGGTTCTTATGCAGCACTTCTTTAGGAGTACTCTTATTTGGAATTATTATTCTGTGTTATTCTTAGATTAAATTTAAGTTGGAAATGTGCATGCATTAATTCGAGGATCAGTCAAAACAAAGTGATTCGTGGGGATGAAGATAGAAGGCCCTGTTTTAAGCCCACATTGTTTTCTGTCTTTCACTGGTTTTTAGATTTTAAGGAACTTGCTATAAATACCTCATTTTTATTTTATAGAGCATTTGGTTACAGTTAATAGATGTTTAATTGAAACAACGGTAACAATTTACTAAGACACAGTCTACCAAGGCAGCTTCTTGAAAAGATTCAACACCTTGAGTCATAGCCTGAGGATCCGAAATCGAAGCCACTTACTTCTAAAGGGTCTACCCATTATAGTTATTTTAAGGTTTTTTCCCTTTACTAAAAGCAAGGTGTGCATGTAATAGTAATTTTTAAAAGATTCAGACAGTAGAGCTCAAAATAAAAGTTAAAGTCTCCCTGCGTCTTCATTACCCAGAGGTACAGACCATTAACAATTTCGGAATTTATTTCCTCTAGGACTGGTCTATATTTTGTATGCAATGCCTCTAGACTTTTCAAGAGCTATGATTGATTGATTGATTGATTGATTGACTGATTTAGTATATGCCCTTCTATTATGTTAACCTTCAATTTCCTAGGATCTTCCCCAGAAGCAACCCATCCTGGGTGCTTCTCATGCATGCTCCCAGATCTTTATATTAACCAGGCTATTCTTTAAATGACTTTCAAGTGGAAGAAAACTCGAAGATACTACCAATTTCTGCATTTAAATAAAAAGTAAGTGTAAGCATTGAAATATTGTAAGTGCAGGCTGCTTTTCCTTTAGGAACTCATTTTTTGGTAATCCTCAAGGATGACATTTCCTTGGAAAACCCTTAGAACTGGTGGTGTTCCCTCTGTCACCTCTCTCCTGGGGCCTCACTGTTCTTTATACACAATGAATGCATTCCTTGTCCCCAGAATACTGACACTCATAGGGAGATATAGCTATCCCAAAATGGAGAGGAAAACCCTACATAGAATCCCTTTGGATTCTCTGCCCTGACACCCTTTGCAGATAAACTTACCTTATACGAAGATCCGGTAGTATTGTTAACCTCATTTCTTAGTGTGACATCCAACATAAACTCTCCTTAGACCAGATTCTGATCATCAAAATAAAATTCAAATGTTTGGATGGTACTTTTTAAAACTGTTACATTTCTTTGAAATGGCCACAACATGAGGTTTTCTGGCTTTTCATGCACCATTGAATTTTGGTGGCCCTTCCCAAGAATGAAATGAGAAAAAAAATTAAAAGCCACTTAGAGGACTAGATTAGTTTATATTTCCTTTTGAAACATTTAGTGCATGTTTCTATTACTGATTTATAACCATCTGATAACAACTTTCATTTTTATACTGAAGTTCTGTTGAATCTCCACTGCACTAAGCCTTCTAGTAAGGGGATGTGTGGGGACCCATTCTGGGTTTCACATAAATTCTGAGGTTCTCTGCTATTCCCATGGATACTTAAGTAGACCAAGGCAGATAAGAGATACATGCTTCTCAACAGGCCAGTATGATGCTGCAACTTTTCTGTTGTTTTACTTCTTTTGGTGTTCCTTTTAAAAGCAAGATATAATGAAAAGCAAAGATTTCTCAGAAATTGTTTTGTGACAAATTTGTCTTGTGATTTTCCCCCCATTTTAATAACCAGGTCAGGTGGATTGTGTGAACGATTTCATTATAAGGGTGGATATTGGCTAATTAATGCTGTTTAAAAATATTCAGTTGCAAATCCCTGAGTTTAGTGGTTTTAAACATTTGAACTTGTTCATTTGAAAATAAATTGAAACTGAAAAGCTGTGCTTTTTGTGTGTCAGACTCTGTTCTCGGCACCAAGAAGACAGACATGCAGAGCCAACATGCTAACCACAAAGAGGTTCAGGGCCTGCTCAGGGAGGTAATGTGGGGACATCCAACCTGAGGTTAAGACTGCTATCAGACCAAGAGGAGGAAGTAACTGCCCGGAGTCTTGGAGAAGTTTCCACAGAGGACATGATGGGTATCCTGTGTTTTGTAGAAAGAGGGAGACTTTGAAGGTGAGGAGGGACCTGCAAGATGACGGAGCTGAGGGTCTGGAGGCCTGACAGCGCTTTGAGAATGAGTGGTCGGGTGAGGCGGGGCCAGAGAGGGGGAGGGGAGGGAGTTCATTTAATGCCAGGCTAAAGAACGATGCTGTGTGAGCTCTAAGGACTCACTGAAGATTTTGCAATCGGAGAACGCAGAGTGGGCGCTGTTCTTGCCAAGGCAAAAACCATAAAAGCAGCCTACTACTATCCTCTGCACCCACCTGAGGGCACACAGCACCCTAGGATACGCCCTGGCGGGAGCACCACCATGCTTCTCAAAGCAATAGGATATGTTGATAGGATTTACACCAAGAGAAGTCTTTCCACCTGGCTCCCTGCTCCCTCCCCTCACTCCTACACATCCCAGTCTCCAGCTTAGACACGACTCATCCCCAGAGCTGTCCCTCGTCACCAGAACTAGAAGGGGAGGTGTTCCTAGAACCTCCCCGGCAGTCTTACTGACCTCTCCCCATGAAGCTGTGCAAAGCACACCATCCCTGAAGGAGGAGCCTGCCTCCCCAGCCCCCGAGGCAGCAGGAGTCCGGCTCTGGCCCAGATGGCCTGCAGAAGCCGGAGCAGACCTCCTAGAAAGCAAAGCTTCCTTGCTACCTCCCACTTTTTTACGTTTTCTTTTCACGTACATTCTGTTTCTGCCCAAAGTTACTTGCAGAATATCAAATGGATCTGTACAAAGATTTATGTTACAGAAGTAGTCGCTGTCATGTTATGTACTGGGGCAAACCCCCCTGAACAACCCTAAATTTCCAACAGCAAGGATTTAGTTAAGTAAACTATGGTACATCCATACAGTGTTATACCATGTGGCCATTATAAATGGTGGAGAAAAGAAGATGTAATGAGATGATACGGTGGTCTTGATTTCTCAGTGCTAAATTATGCATGATTTCTTCTTCTTTTTCTTATATGTACCTCCCAAATTTTCCATACTGCATATAAATGTTTTAATAAAAAGGGAATGCTATTTTTAAAATCAGCAGTATTTTTTTTCTCTATTTTGAGGCCAAACACTTTGGGATCCAATACCATTTAAAGCAACTATAGATTTAGGAAATGCTTAAAGCGTAGCTTCGTGTATAATTTACCTAAGGCATCAAGTGTACATCTCTGAGCATTTCAAAACTATAATTCAGCGGTGGTCCTGGAGACCTGGTAACGCCTCTAGAGCAAAATTTAAGATGTTTCATCATGCATCAAAACTTCCCGGCACACAGAGATTTTATTCTTGTAAAGTTTGGGCAGATACCATAGTTTTTATTACTGACCCTGTAGTTTAACACATTGTTTTCTTTCTCTCTCAAGTCTGGGATTTAATAATTACAAATTAACAGCACAAAAAGGTAGAAATGTTTTACTTCCCACACAATTAGTACTTACTGTTTATCATTTACAGTCCCTGATCCCACCAATCACCCTCTCCCAACACACACACACACACACACACACACACACACACACACACACACACACAGGTAGCCATCTTGTTCAGGTTACCATTCTGAAAATAAATTTGATTTAGAAGTTGTGTGGATCGGGGTACTTGGTTAACTCAGTCAGTTAAGCCTCCTCTTGGTTTTGACCCAGGTCATGATCTCAGGGTCATGGGATGGAGCCCTGCATCAGGCTCCCCACCCAGCAGGGAGTCTGCTTGAAGATTCTCTCCCTCTGTCCCTCCCCCCACTCTTGGGCATGCTCTCTCTCTCTCTCTCTCTCTCTCAAATAAATAAATAAATCTTTTTTAAAAAGTTGTGTGGATCAACAACATGGAATATATCTTATACAAATGCAATTGGAAAGGGCCTTTATACAATTTCTATTTATTTGCTCTGATAAGCTTGAGCAAAATAATGTTTTTCTCAGGTTTGCAATGAATGCTTCTCCTATGGTTCTGAATCCAGAGTCTTACTTGCTTCTCCGAGAGAGATTCCCAAGTAGGCTTAATTGTTCTTGGTGACTGAGTGGTTTCTCTGGAAATGGGGAAATGTACCTCTCTGGTGCTTTCACCCACTTTTTTATATACCCCCTTTTATTTGTCATCTTCTTCCACACCTCCTAGTTACATTTTCTTTTTCCCCTAGGCTTGTAGTATTTGCCAGTGAAACACACGGGGTTTTGCTTAGTAATTGGGGGTAATTCAAGACTGCAAATTGCTATGATTTTCATAGATGCTCACTCTATAAAAATCTCTGTAAAAATGTATGAAGCTTAGGGTTCCTGGGTGGCTCAGTCAGTTAAGCCCCTGACTCTTGGTTTCAGCTCGGGTCATGATCTCAGAGTTGTGAAATCGAGCCCCGAGTCAGGCTCCGTGCTGGGCGTGGAGCCTGCTCGAGATTCTCTCCCTCTCCTTCTTCCCCCTCCCCCCTCTTTCTCCCTCTCTAAAAACCAACCAAACAAAAGAAGTGTGAAGTGAAAAGAGTCTGGAGAGAAGAAAAGGGCACAAGCCTTGAACTTTGGGTAATATTTCTACATAAGGAAGAAAACAAGGCAAAGGAATGGCAAAGCCAACCAAAGGACAGGAGACCATGCTCTTCTAAGACCTCACAGCGAGGCGTCTTACACAGGCACGCACAGAGACTTTAACTGTGTTCTCTTCATTAGAGAAAGGCAGGCTTAAAAATGTTAGAACAAGCTTCACAAAAACATTCTTTCTTATTGGAAAGGTAACATTAGTTTCAGATCGACAATTTAAACAGATTTTTTATTGTTTTGATTTTGGACATGTCACAACAAGCTTCATAAAGACTCTTCCCTGTTAGGAAGGGGCATTCCTATAAAATGGAAACTCTGGGGTGGCCTAACTGAATATGCCCTATAAAGGAAATACAGAAAATCTTAAAATAATGAGCAGACCCTACCTTCCAAGTACCTTATTTAATTCTTGGGACCCAGAGAGGCAGTGTTGAGGAAGTTGTGTTAACACTTAAAAGCCACCTGGGTACCATATAATACAAGGAAGTCGCAATTCAGCAGAGCTAATGGTACTTTTGAAAAGTGTTTTATGTCCTCCTGGGGCAGGGAGCTCAGACATAAGGAAAATCTGGCTCAGGTATTTGTGGTTTTATAGCTGCCATATCAAGGAAAGTCAAAAGGAAATACAGGCATTACAGAAGAATTCTCTTTATATGTCAATATGCTTCATAGAGTCCTCATTGCAGATGCAGAAACTGAGCTCCCTGAGAATAGATTCGCACTTGCCCAAAGACCTAACAAATCAGCAATTAAAAACAGGACTTCTAAGTCAGAAAAAAAAAGGCAAGGACTGTATGATATAACTTATATGTAGAATCTAAACAAGCTTAAACATGTAAAAAAACAAAGTAAAATGGCAGTTACCTGGGCGGATGGGGGAGAGGATAAAATTAATGGTGTTTAAGGATATAAGCTTATAACTAGTAGTAAATAAGCCACAGAGATCTAATGCACAACGTAACAAATATAGACGGTAATATTGTACTGTAATTAGGTAATATGATAAATATTGCTATATGGGCAATCATATCACAATATAGAAATGTATCAAAGTAACAGCTGTACACCTTAAATGTACACATTGTTACATGTCAAATTCATTCAATTAAAAAAAAAAACAAGACTTCACACAAATACATTTAAAAAAAAACTTTGAAGTGTTTCTAGTATTGTTCACATGTTCTGAATGTTGATTAATTTATTAACTCCAGATATTTGGACAACTTGACTTTATGTGAATAGCAATTTGAAATTTAATGCATAGCTCCCTTCCCAGTATTCTACAATTTTGGCTCCAGAAATGAGTGTAGTCTTGAAAATGCCCTCACATGTACTCTCTCACTGAAGTATAAGAAACATCTTTTTCTCTAATTCCTGGCCCAGGTTCAGGTTGTAAAGATTTTCCAAACACCTTCATGAATATTAGCAAGATTCAAATCTGCTTAAGGGGCCTGGATGTTTTTGTCTAAAAAAAAAAAAAAAAAAAAAGTCATGTTTTCTCCACCAAATGCTGATCCAAGATCTGCTTCAGATATCACATATTCTTTCCAAAAAGGGCTTCCCTTCTTCTCAGAGGTGACTAGGAAAAGCTTGTGTGCTAAGCCTGATTGTGAGACTGTTAATGCTGTAAAGAAGGAAGGTATTGGCTCCCAGCTTTGTGGGAGAGGAGAGAAAGGAAATCTTTGGAATCTTCCGCAAGAGCGGAGTGATCAAACTTAACCTGCACAGGAGTGATGGGGGATAGGATTCCTTCAGATTTTCTCATGGAGGTAAAACCCCAAAGAGAATGGAGTCGGGGGTCCAAAGTTTAGACAGCGTATCTGAAAAGACCCACATCTTTTCACTCAATGATGTGATATTTAAATTGCTCATGAATACTCTTGGACATGCTTGGAGTTTCATGAATATGTAATGTCGCTCTGAATCTCACTCCTGTTAAACAGAGTCTTTTTAAATATCCTAACGAGCTTACTGTCACTTTTTCAGGACTCGATGCTGTTATTGCCTGACCATGAGTAGGACCTGCACTCCACCTGCCTTTTCTCGGAGCAGTGACAAATTCATCATAAATTCTTTGCTCTCTCTTGTTTCACCCACTTATAATGACCAACGGCTTGGAATTGTGAGAGGGGGCTGGGCACTTGAAAGGCAGACCTTACAAAATGTGCGACCTCTGACAAAGTTACTTAACTGTCCCAAATTTCAGCTTCCTCATGTGTGATGTAAGAGTAATTAATTACAGCGCCTACCTCATGGGTTTCTTGTAAATATTACACAACATAATGCAGTAATAATGCACTTAGCCCAGTTCTGGCATAAAATTAGGGCTTCATTTTTTAAAAGAAACCAATAACTAACATTTATTAAGTGCTTATTGTTTACAACGCAAGGTCCTTATCACTTCATACCCATCACCCAGTCAATACTATTATTACCTCATTTTACAGATGAAGAAGTAGAGCCACCTGTCTGCTGGCAATTGAAAAGATAAATACCGTTGCTTTCTTCCTTCCCCAGGTTGGAAAAGAATTGAGAGGTAAACATAAGATTAAGGCAGATGAGGCTCTAAATATTACTCGTATTATTGATAGAGGCAGGGAAGATGTCTTCAGATGTGCAGCCTTGCTAATCTTTTTTTCCCAGAAGACAATCTGCCCTTGCACTTACGGACGTCACTGGACAATCGTGGGTCTCCTCAGGAAGAGAAGCAGATTACTACCTACCAAGCAGAAAGCAGGCCAGAAGGCTTCCTCTCCGCAGAAAGTCAGATCTGAATAGAGGAAGGAGAGACTGAACTGAGCATGCCTAGAGCCTCCCCTCAACCCCTCTGGCGGGTAATGGCCTCTCCCGTCAAGAGGCATACATAAGGGATAAGGTAAGACGTTAGGCTAATAACAAGCCGCACAATATGAAAAATGGAAACTAGGGTCTACATAGCCCTCCAAATATCTTCACCATCATCATTATCATATTATCAAGATTCAATTTCTTACATAGATTTTGGACTATTTAGAGATTTGTTTTTTTCTTTTTTTAAAAAAACCAGAACATTTATTCTATTTCGATCAGCTTTGGCAAGTTGTGTTCCTCTAGGAATTCATCAATTTCACATATAGTTTCAAGTTGGTTGGCATAAAGATGTTTATGTATCCTCTTATTATTTTTTAAATGTCTGTAATTTTTTAAATGTCTCAACAAAGCTTCCTTGTTTACTGCTGAGGTGGATACTTAGGTCATTGATTTTGTTTTTCAGCCATTCTTTTTTTTACTGTATGCATTTAAAAGTATAAATGTTGCCCTAAGAATGGCTTCAGTTTCCATATACAAGTTTTGACTGGAGTCCTCTCATTATCCTTCAGTTCAAAATATTTTCTAATTTCCATTTCCTAGTTCCATTTTTCTCACTTTCTTTCATATATTTCTACCCTAATTTCAGTGTAGTCAGAGAACATGAAACCTCTGAGTGATTTCCATCATTTGAAGTTTTTCAAGAAAGCTTTATGGCCCAGCAAATGGCTATTTTGTGAAATGTTTTCTTTGGACATTGCGTCCAATTTGCTGATCTTGATGCCTGGTCTGCTGTATTTATTGACTTTTCTCTGTTTGTTAAAATATTCACTTCTTTCCTCCTTTGTCAAAGATTATTTGACCATAGAGTTGAGGGTCCATATTTGGGCTCTCTGTTCTGTTCCATTGGTCTATATGTCTGTTTTTGTGCCAGTACCATGCTGTCTTGGTACCAAAGCAGTGATCACTGCTTTGTAATACAGCTTGAAATCAGGCATCGTGATGCCCCCAGCTTTGTTTTTCTTTTTCAACATTTCCTTGGCGATTCAGGGTCTTTTCTGATTCCATATAAATTTTAGGATTGCTTGTTCCAGCACCTTGAAAAATGTCATTGGAATTTTGATCGGGATGGCACTGAAGGTATAGATTGCTCTGGGTAGCATAGACATTTTAACTATGTTTATTCTTGTGATCCATGAGCATGGGATATTTTTCCATCTTTTTGTGTCTTCTTCAATTTCTTTCATGAGTGTTCTGTAGTTCCTAGAGTATAGATCCTTTATACCTCTTTGGTTAAGTTTATTCCGAGGTTTTTGGTGCTATTGTAAATGGAATCATTTCTCTAATTTCTCTTTCTACAGTTGCATTGTTAGTGTATAAGAAAGCAACTGATTTCTGTGCATTGATTTTGTATCCTGCCACATTACTGAATTGCTGTATGAGTTCTAGCAATTTATGGGTGGAGTCTTTTGGGTTTTCCACTTAAAGTATCACATCAACTGCGAAAAGAGAGAGTTTGACTTTTTCTTTGCCAATTTGAATACCTTTTATTTCTTTTTGTTTTCTGATTGCTGTTGCTAGGATTTCTAGTACTATGTTGAACAATAGTGGAGAGAGTGGGCATCCTCGATGTGTTCCTGATCTTAAGGGAAAGGCTCTCCGCTTTTCCCCATTGAGGATGATATTCGCTGTGGGTTTTTCATAGGTGGATTTTATGAACTTGAGGAATGTTCCCTCTATCCCTATACTCTGAAGAGTTTTAATCAGGAAAGGATGCTGTATTTTGTCAAATGCTTTTTCTGCATCAATTGAGAGGACCATATGGTTCTTCTCTCTCCTCTTATTTATGTGTTCTATCACATTGATTGATTTGCAAATGTTGAGCCACCCTTACATCCCAGGGATAAATCCCACTTGGTCGTGGTGGATGATCCTTTAATGTGTTGTTGGATCCTATTAGCTAGGATTTTGTTGCGGATTTTGGAAGCCATATTCATCAGGGATATTGGTCTAAAATCCTGCTTTTTGATGGGGTCTTTGCCTGGTTTGGGGATTAAGGTAATGCTGGCCTCATAGAATGAGTCTGGAAGTTTTCCTTCTGTTTCTATTTTTTGAAACAGCTTCAGGAGAATAGGTATTATTTCTTCTTTGAACGTTTGGTAGAATTCCCCAGGGAATCCATCAGGCCCTGGGCTCTTGTTTTTTGGGAGGTTTTTGATCAGTGCTTCAATCTCGTTACTGGTTATTGGCCTATCCAGGTTGTCAATTTCTTCCTGTTTCGGTCTTGGGAGTTTATAGGTTTCCAGGAAGGCATCCATTTCATCCAGGTTGCTCAGCTTATTGGCATATAGTTGTTGATAATAATTTCTAATAATTGTTTCTATTTCCTTGGTGTTAATCATGATCTCTCCCCTTTCATGCACAATTTTATTAATTTGGGTCCTTTCTCTTTTCTTTTGGATAAGTCTAGCCAGTGGTTTATCGATCTTATTAATTCTTTCAAAGAACCAGCTTCTAGTTTCATTGATCTGATCTACTGTGTTTCTGGTTTCTAATTCATTGATCTCTGCTCTAATCTTAATTATTTCTCTTCTAACACATGGCTTAGGCATCGTTTGTTGCTTTTTCTCTAGTTCTGTAAGGTCTAGAATTAGTTGGTGAATTTGGAATTTTTCTATTTTTTTGAGTGAGGCTTGGATGGTTATGCATTTCCCCCTTAGGACCGCCTTTGCAGTATCCCATAGGTTTTAGACCAATGTGTTTTTTTTTCTCATTGGTTCCCATGAATTGTTTAAGTTATTTGATTTCCTGGTGGACCCAAACATTCTTGAGCAGAGTGATCTTTAGATTCCAAGTGTTTGAATTTCTTCCAAATTTTTTCTTGTGATTGAGTTCCAGTTTTAAAGCATTATGGTCTGAGAATATGCAGGGAATAACCTCAATCTTTTGGTATCGGTTGAGACCTGATATGCAATGGAAAAAAGACAGTTTCTTCAATAAATGATGCTGGGAAAATTGGACAGCCACATGCAGAAGAATGAAACTGGACCACTTTCTTACACCATACACAAAGATAAACTCAAAATGGATGAAAGACTCAATTTGAGACAGGAATCCATCAAAATCCTAGAGGACAACATAGGCAGTAACCTCTTTGACATCGGCCACAGCAACTTCTTTCAAAAGACAACTCCAAAGGCTAGTGAAATGAAAGCAAAAATGAACTTTTGGGACTTCATCAAGATAAAAAGCTTCTGCACAGCAAAGGAAGGCAGTCAACAAAACAAAGAGGCAACCCACAGAATGGGAGAAGATATTTGCAAATGACACTACAGATAAAGGGCTGGTATCCAAGAGCTATAAAGAACTTCTCGGGCGCCTGGGTGGCTCAGTCATTAGGCATCTGCCTTTGGCTCAGGTCATGATCCTGGGGTCCTGGGATCGAGTCCCGCATCAGGCTCCCTGCTCAGTGGGAAGCCTGCTTCTCCCTCTCCCACTCCCACTGCTTGCGTTCCCTCTCTCGCTGTGTCTCTCTCTGTCTCTGTCAAATAAATAAATAAAAATCTTTAAAAAAAAAAAAGAACTTCTCAAACTCAACACCCAAAAAACAAATAATCAAGTCAAAAAATGGGCAGAAGACATGAACAGACACTTCTCCAAAGAAGACATACAAATGGCTAACAGACACGTGAGAAAATGTTCATCATCATTAGCCATCAGGGAAATTCAAATCAAAAACCACACTGAGATACTACCTTACACCAGTTAGAATGGCAAAAGT
>NW_027397069.1:57964890-58019970 GCF_003265705.2 Callorhinus ursinus | reverse complement strand
ATACGCACCCCAATGTTCATAGCAGCAATGTCCACAATAGCCAGACTGTGGAAAGAGCCGAGATGCCCTTCAGCAGATGAATGGATAAAGAAGATGTGGTCCATATATACGATGGAATATTACTCAGCCATCAGAAAGGATGAACACCCAACTTTTACATCACCATGGATGGGACTGGAGGAGATGATGCTAAGTGAAATAAGTCCAGCAGAGAAAGTCAATTATCATATGGTTTCACTCATTTGTGGAACATAAGGAATAGCGTGGAGGACATTAGGAGAAGGAAGGGACAAATGAAGGGGGGGAGTCAGAGGGGGAGATGAACCATGAGAGACTGTGGACTCTGGGAAACAAACAGAGGATTTTAGAGGGGGAGGGGGGATGGGTCAGCCCAGTGATGGGTATTAAGGAGGGTACGTACTGCATGGAGCACGGGGTGTTATACGAAAACAATGAATCGTGGATCACCACATCAAAAACTAATGATGTGTTGTATGGTGACTAACATAACATAATAAAATTAAATTAAAAATAAATAAATAAATAAATAAATAAATAAACTGCGTGAGGGCAGAGCAGTTGTCTGTTTTTATTTCCTACTCGATTCCCAGAGCCTTGAACAGGATGTGTTATAGAGTAGGTGATCAATAAATAAAAGAATAATAGCATGCTGCTCAGATCAAGAATTTCATCCTTGCCAATTTCCCTGAAACAAATCCTTAATCCCACAACTCAATAGAATCCTAACTCAAACAAAAGTAATATTCGTCACAATGATGAGCAAAATTATAATAATAAAAAAAATACTTGATTAATCCAAAAGAGGGCAAAAAACAAGTGGGGGGGGAAGGGGCAAGGAGAACAGGTGGGACAAATAGAAAGCAAATACTAAGATGGAAAATTTAAACTCAGTATTACCAGGAATTGCATTGAGTGTTTAGTAAGTGGACTACTCCAAATAAAGATGACGGAACTGCGGTTTAAAGTTATATTGAGGGGCGCCTGGGTGGCTCAGTCGCTTGGGCGTCTGCCTTCGGCTCAGGTCTTGATCCCGGGGTCCTGGGATGAGCCCCGCATGGGGTTCTCTGCTCAGCGGGGAGCCTGCTTCTCCCTCTCCTCCCTGCTCATGTTCTCTCTCGCTATCTCTGTCCCTCTCTCTCAAATAAATAAATAAAATCTTTTTTAAGAAGTTATATCCATAACATTCACTTAAGTCTCTTAATTCTTCCCTTTCTGTATCCGTTTTGTAGAGGTAAGATGGGGGCTTCACGGAGTGAAGAAACTTGCCAAAATGACTCAGCCCAGACACAGCAGTCAGGATATGAGCCCCAGTTGTCCAGGCCAGGGTCCTCAGCCGTGGCCGTTCAATACAGACTCGGCAAAGAGAAGGTGCTGCCAAGCTGGGCAAGAACCGGGTCCAGGCAGCACTTCGGGCCGAGCCAGACCGCAGCTGGGAATGGCGAACGGGCAGGTTCAGCCCCACCGCAGTGAGAAATGCAAGCTCTTGGGGAATGGACGGGATTTCGGGGCTGGGATTAAGGAAACAGCTATTAGAGAACGTAGATCTGTAGTAGAACCAAAACACAGAAATGTATACTTTTCTCCAGCAGTGCCTGGTGTCCCTGGTTAAAAGTAGAGAAAATGGAGGGTTGATTGAGTCTGGAGTTGAGTTTTGCTGGAAAGTGGCCAAGGACAAGATGGACAAGGAAGACAAGGTCTGGGCAGAGACTGGCTTATAAAATTCCTTCTTGGAGTCTAGGCTGAATAGGGAGGTGGCGGAGTCGGGGTCGGGGGAGGGTGTATCTAAAGAGAGCAAGGAGAGGGGTAACAGGGACCAGACAACTCTATGAGGTGGAAGTGCAGGTATCCTGGCGGGAAGAGAGGAAGAGACCTAGAAGAGTATTAGCCTCTGTCACAGAGAGTAGGATGGGTATCCAGACCACATCTTATAAGGCATCCAAGAGAAAAATTAGAAACAAAGATAAAGTCAGTTTAACAGGCTTCCTTTTCTCATTAAATTTGGGGGAGAAGGATACAAGCTGGAGGCTGCAACTCACTTCTTCTTACCTGAACCACCATTTTCATGAGATCTTTAAAAACTCTGATCAAAGATCACTAAAAAATTCTGAATTCGGGGCGCCTGGGTGGCTCAGTTGGTTAAGCGACTGCCTTCGGCTCAGGTCATGATCCCGGAGCCCTGGGATCGAGTCCCACATCGGGCTCCCTGCTCCTCGGGCTGCCTGCTTCTCCCTCTGACCCTACCCCCTCTTGGCCTCTCTCTCTAAAATAAATAAATAAAATCTTAAAAAAAAAAATTCTAAATTTCTCCAGGTAACAGATTGCTTTCTCTGAATCACTCATTTTTTTTTCCTAAAACAGGGCAAAGAAAAATAGTTAAAATTAGCTACCTTTTTATAATGCACTTGCTGGAACTAATTAGTAATTATTTTTTAACATAAGCAGTTGGTGTGAGAGTGGTGATAATATATTTACAATATAAACTTAGCATCATTAATAAGATTGTCATTTCTATGTGGAGGCAAGACTGTCAGAAGCTGTCCCCTTTATGGCGGAGAGTTGCTCTTTTGGTTCTAGAGTGGAAGATGGTAGTTAGAAAATTCTTAAGAAATAGTCCTGCAATAATAAGGTATGTCACGGTATGTATTCGAAGAGCTGTAATGTGTACATCTTTTCAAGACTTCCCAAAAAACAAGTGAAGAGTTTTTATCCTAATAGCTAAAGCTCAAGTATTTTAAACACTTATCAACATAAAAATGTGGCTTCTTTACAATAAAATATTGACATGGATGGAAACTCTTTCTCTGATAATAAATGTGTCTTTTCATATTCATTCTTAAGTAGCCTAATATTAGCCTTTTCCCTTCTAAATTCCCATATTTGGATTCAGAGTGAGACTTTCTTTTCACTTCTCATTTATTCAATGTTGGCACCAAACTCCTTTCTGTCAGCTTGATATTCAGCTCTGGTCTGACCTAATTCTGCTCAGGCGGTGAACTCACTCACTCCCCATGGCTGGGCAAAAGGAGAAAGACATGAGAGAGAGGAGAGATCCCAAATCTTTCTCCTGTCAGGCTGTTCTAGGTCACCAGCCTCATTGAAGTACTTTGATAACATCCCCTGGACAGTTTGAAGAGCTTCCTTAATTCACACTGCGCCATGATTGAGCTTAACTTGACCCGTTCACCCACCTCCCCAGCTATGCGGAGGGACCTCTTCTGGAAGAGAGGGGTCAAGAAGGGGGCATTTTTTTACCCCCTCAAGTTGGCAGTTCCTGATCCATGTATGTAATTTCCCAAAGCCTTTCCAAGCGTTGGGATGTCTGGTGGTACTTGAGAGCCCTGGTCGCTGTTGTAGACATTTCCATCATCATCATTTGTGCTGTGGCAAAGCTCTCGTGTGTTTCAGTAAAAAGAAGATGGTCCTTAGGTTTTATCTTCCCTTGACACTGCTTTTTCTCCCTCTGCTTGCTGATGGATATTTTCCAACTAACCACCATCCCCACAAGAGTATGGATCGTCAGCTGTAGCAAAAACTCATAGCAGAGTTGAAATTTCTGTAACACAACTCAGACTGGGGAAAACATAGTTTAGCATTTTTTCTGTAACTGATTTCATTTTGTTCTAGGACTCCATTCCCAAAGATGGCCCCAAAGCATAACTTTGTTCTACTAGAGACTGCGAATTGCCTATCTAAAACTCATTCTCCCCTTCTTCCCTACTAAAAATACTCCAATTTTTACAGTCACAAAACACCCAACTGAAATTTATGCTTCCCAGCTTCCCTTGCAAATAGGTATGGACCTGTAACTAGGTTCTGACAAGTCCGGTGTAAAAAGAAGTACTGAGTGTGGCTTCCAGAAGAGCCCTTTAATGTAGGACAACTTAACTTGGAACTTGGAGCATACCCTTTACCCTCCCCCACCTTACTCCAAATGGCTGCCTAAAATGTTTGCCCTCTCATATCACTTACAGTATTACTTGATTCTGATACATTATTTTGAGTTGTGACGTTTTTATTTTGCCACTCTATCTTGTTTCTTCAATAAGAAAACATCAAAAGCAACTTAAAGTCATGGACTGCTTTTTCAAGCTGGGTCGTGTGTGTGTGTGTGTGTGTGTGTGTGGGCGTGCACGTGCTTGGTTATAAAAATGAAAAAAGAAACAATCTCTGACATGAAGAAGTGTATCACAAGGATAAGACGTACTTGGTGGGAATAATAACAGAACATACACAAGGTAGATACAGATACACGGATGCACAGAAATATGTAGAGATGATAGAGACATAGTTTAATCCAGTTTCAAATAAGTATCTTATGCTGGACTGTAAATTATCACTTTCCTCCCTTATACACTCAGTTTCAGCTGTTCCCGTGTTCAGAACAGAGATGCTCAGAAAGGATAAGATGGGGAAAGGCCCCTCACCCTTTGGAACTGTAAAGAACTGGTAATCCCCTGCTCCCACGATCTGCTTAGAGAGGACCCCTCGTGACCACATATGAACCCATGCCAGGCAGACAGAAGATTGCTCCCTCTATGCTATGTCTGAGGACTTCGCCTCCTGCTTAACAAGAACTACTGGGCAAGTTATCACAATGATACCCTAAGTGACAAAGGAAATCATTTAAAGATTCATTAAATGCAAATCCTTTTTAACTTCAAGTGTCTTAAAAATACAGACACCACATAGACAGACAGGGGTCTAACTATCTTTGTACCGTTTCTACAATATACATAAACCAAAGGAAGTGTCTGTGATACCATAATAAAGTATCCTGACAAACTTCTGTTTACCATAAAAAAAAATGCTCATTCTGAAAGCGGTAATACAGTAATATTTCTAGGGACCTGGAACCTAACAGAAAATGTTTCAAAATTAGAGCAGCATAAAAAGAGTGGTATTCACAATAAATATAATTTATATCACAAATAACAGTGAACTCACAGGTTATCTTCTCTGTGGTTCGACCCTCGGGATAAAGTAGAGTCCTGCTGTAGATTGCACGGCTCGTTAGTAGTTCCTTGAAATGGGTGAGTGATTGGAGAGTGGGACCCTCTGAAACAATCTTTTGAAGCTCATTTGTTATATTGTGATATGTGTGCAGGTGTTGTAGGGACACCAGCGACTTACCAACGAGTCAGGCTTCCCTTCCAAAGTGCAGAGTCATGGCCAGGAAGTGGCTGCCCTGGTTTCTATGCGGGTCCACGCTGGCTCAGTTCCAGGTCAGGAATGTAGGCAGGAGTGATGTGTGATACTCAGGCCCACGGAAACCCGCCTGTGATCTTCCAAGCTCTCTGTCGCCCTCCATCCTCTGGTTGGAGCTGCAGGATCTGAGACACTGGGGGATGACACCACAATATAGAAAGAGCCAGGGTCCCTGAACCACTGTGCAGAAGGCTGTTTGCAAAGGACTCACCTTAGACGGATGTTTAAGCAAAAAATAAACTTTGTGGTAAACCAGGGCAATCTGGGGACTTGCCTGTTATCACAGTTAGCGCTGGCAGAATTGACGTGGCAGGTCACGGTGTATCAGCCACAGGGGACCCCTCCCCACTCAGGGCTGTTCTTCTCCTTTCATTAACAGTAATTGACAAGAAGCCTCTTTTCATGACTCCTTCCCCATTTTTTGGTTCTTCACATTTTCTCTTTGACATTTTCCCTATAACTTTTTTTTGTTTGTTTTGCTTGTAAACAAGAGAAATTTATTTCTCACAGTTTTGGAGCTCAGGAGGCTGCAAGTCCAAGATCAGGTTGCCGGTATGGTTGGGTGAGGACCGTCTTCTGATTGAAGCCTTCCATCCTCACATGGTGAAAGGAGTAGAACATCTCTCTTCTGAATCACCTACCAATCAGTTAGAGTTTGAGTCTTGGTTTTCTTTTTATAGAGGCTACTGCTGCCAAAGGAAGTGGAAGGAGAAGGAGTCGATGGACACAGTCTCCTGATGGTGTGCTCTCCCTCACTGTTTTTCCCTCCCGCATCGATGCCTCTTTTCCATCCGAGTCCTGGCTGTCAGTGCCCTGCTGAGGTCAGGAGGGAGGCCATATTGCAAGAGTGGCTCCTGGACTCTTGCTGGAAAGGACAGAGCCAGGGGCTTGTTGCATAAAGAGCCCTGAGGACACCCAGGAAACCAAATATCACTGTGCTCCTGATAAGATGGTGCTCAAGGGCTCTAACATAATTTTCTTTTTTTTTTTTTTAATTCCCCTGATGTTCTCCGAGGCTATGCCAGTGAATAATGACCATTTCAAATTCCTCCAAGGAGATCAATCACTGTACAAACAGTAGCTGTTCCTTCACATAATATCCCTGGAGTGTACATCATGGCAACATTCTCATTCCATGTCATTAATAGGAAACTCACTTGAGAAACCAACACATTTTACTGCCTTTGTGTTGTGTTCCTGACTATGTAACAAGTTCAGGACTCAGAATGGGCTAAGGCCACTCCAAAGTGTGCCTGTGAGCGCATGTGTGCATGTGTGCATGAATGTGAGTGTGCTCCTATTTACTTCAATGCCAAGTGGTCTACACTGGTGCCTGAAAACTGCCTCTTGGGGATTGAACCCAAGTGTGTTATGGATCTCTAGAAGAATTTGACATGAAAAGTCAGAAGTCTTTGCTCTTGTTCCTGCTACTTATTCACAATCAGAGCAATGTTGTGTTTACACCGTCACGACGTGGATCCCAACTCCAACACTTACCAGCTGTGCAATTTGGAGGTAGTCCTTAACCTCTCTGTTCTTCCGTTTCCTCTTCTGAAATATGGGAATTGTAATGATACCTACTTCATATGGTTCTGTGAGGATAACATGAGATAAATGTAAAATCCTTAACAGGGAACTGTAATAGTAATCCCCAGTTTATATTAGCTACTACTACTAATAATTTTAAAAAAAAGAATTTTGCATCTTCCCCGAAAAACCCATTTTCCCCAAAAAAGGCCCCCCCCCCCCCCACTGACTTCCGCCTTCCCTAGGTCCTCACAAGCCTATCTACACTTTCCCATCACTGTACTTAGGACCCTTTATTGTACTGCTGTTTGCATGTCCATTCTTCCTGTTTCTTTCTCTTGTATCCCCAGTACTCAACTAAGACCTAACACGTCGCATGTTGAACCCCATGAGATTTCTGCTTTCATAGATTAAAAACTCAAATGTTGGCACTTTTATGTGGTTCAACCCAGAGTGGGTGTTTAGTAATATCTGCTGATGAGGGAATGAACGAATGATTACTTTTCCCCTACTGGCCTACTACTAGTTGACAGGTGTCATAAATGACACCATGATTTTTATGAATTTCACATAAAATACTAATTTATCTTCCTGGATACCTGTTAATAGCTTTTTCATCTTCCAGTAGAATTTTGTTAAAAATACATTATATCTGTGAGTTGTGTTTTTTCATAGAATGATAGAGACAGTTCATAATACTGTTCTCAGGCAAACAGAAGATTTAAGAATTATCAAAGATGAGCACACACACACATTCACATATATACTCCCCTACACACTTTGGAATGAACTTACACCATTCTGAATTCTAAACCTGTACATACTCATCACTGTTCGTTCCCTACTGAACCAGCTCAAACCTGAAGCTATAAGAAATCCCATAACTAATCAGTATATTATCTGGAAGCCAAATAATTTTCCTATCCCCCAGTCCTACTCCCAGACCCAATCATCGGTTCTAAACATGATTATTGTGGTTACACAACTGACTCCAAATGTGATGAACAACCATAGAACAAACAACACATATGAGATGTTTGTGTCTCGTATATTATATCATCAAGGAATGACCCAGATCATCTGTTGATGATTCCCTCTTTGGGGATCTTCTCTGATCAAAGAAGCAAAACTGGAACATACCATAGGCATGGGGGTTCCCAACCCCTCAGGTAAAGAATGTCACATTTTGACCAACATCACACTGAGGACCAGCCCTCTGAGGCAGGACATGACTTGTCAGTAGTCAAGAAGCTCTGTCCCTTCTCTGATGGTGAGCAGACAGGAGCCTTGACCACCAGCGTATTGGGTGACCGAATCAACAAGTGCAAATCCAAACGTCTGGGGAGGCAGGAAGGTCACGTAAGTAGGAAAAAGAAGCTAAATGTGAAGCAATGAAGAATAGTGAGGAGTGTGACAAAGTATTCTGTAAAAAGGCAGCAGACGTTCGGTTCCACGCTGGTGTATGAAGTCAATGTTGCCAGATTTTAGGATTTTTAAAGAGAAATTGGAAATTTGGATGTTTGTGAGAAATGTCCTGGCTCTTGAGGCACTGCATGTATCATACACAACCCATGGCGGAAGGCAGACCGGACCTGCGGTCACCAGTTCCAACTCCCACGTGAGACTGCAGTCCATGACACCTTATGCATACAAGGCACTCAGGAATGGAAAGAGACTTCTGTGGTCAGAATGTTCAGAGAAAGCTCTAATTTTAAATACTTTCACTTAACATTCCTGAAAATATTCTGACACATGTTGGAACACATGTCTCAATTTTTAATTTGGAAAATACAGCTTGAATCTCTCTAGTTAGCATTTTGGAGCTCCTTAAAAGTTAGTAGTAGTCCCACCAGGCTGAGAAAGAGAGAAGAAACAGGCCTACATACTAAAGGGTGAAAAGTGCCAGACAATATGTTTATTTTAGGGAATAAGGGATGTTACACACTGCCTTAGTTTTCCAGCTCTTGATGCACATCTCCTCCCATTTCACTAGCTCATGTCTCTCAAAATTCAAATGCTTTGGCTCTGTTATGAACAAATTATATTTGAGTCGTTTTCAGAGGTCTAGTTCATGATGACAGTGCCACAACCCTTGGACAATGACTACTCCTTTCTAAACGTTTTAGTCCAACATCAGCAAAGCCTGCCTTCCAGCCTGAAATTCTTCCAGTCCACTAATCAACAGATAACATTCCTAACTTTCCTGAGATACACACACACACACACACACACACTTACACACCTTCCCCGTGACAGAACACACAGCTCGGCTCCGGTGTTAGCAGCACAGTGAACTTATCAAGCAGCCAAGTGGGTGGCAGGGAAACAGAGGAACCTGCGGAAAGCTTCATCTCCTCTTTGGCTCCCACCCCCAATTAAGGAGTCCGGGCTTTTAAGGTCTACCACATTTCCATGTGGGGACAGAAACATAATTTGATAAAATGTACCCTTTGGACAGGAAATGGGAGGGTCGTCCGTTGGGGCTGGAGCATATGCAGGATAATAATGACCCTGTCTTTGCTGGTGTCAAACCTCTATTTGTTAACTAGCTCACAGAACAGACACAGGGCACTGTCTTTAGACACTGCCCGCTATTGAGGAGAAGAAACAACAACAACAAAAATATCCTGTCAAGCCACCCAAGTCAGATAATTACCCTGGCTGCAAAACATCCAGGCAGGGAGCACTGGAAACCTTTTAGGGGGTCCTTTATCATGCCCTGCCTTTTCCAGAATGAGGCTAATTTGCTCCTATTTCAGCCAGCTCCGGCACAGAGAGCAGGCGAAGGAGAGAGCAGAGAATGAACCGTCAGCGTTATTGAAAAGATTCATGATTAGTCACACTCACTCACAGGCCAGGCCCTTGCCAGACACCACACCACTCATTAGCAGACCTGAGAACTGGCGTGCCTCCCACAGCTGAGCAACAGCTCCAGGCCTGGCAGGCCCCCAGGGACCCACAAAGCCCTGTGTTCTCCCATACCCTGCAATGAGAAAGGCCAGTTTGGGCAAGCCTGGGTGCAACTGGCTCCCCAGATGCTAAGTGAATCTGTTTGTTTTATGTTCTGTGTTGCTTAAAATATTATTGTTCAGGAGCTTAGCTTAGCTGGTGTGGAAATCCAGGTAACATCTCTTCATGTTACACTGAAACAGTTACCTGACTGGGGCCGCCATTTTCTGCCCAGGTTCCCTCCGGAGCACCCAAGAGCCAGGCCCGTCTCTGGTTTGTCATCCTCCCTCATCTCGTATTCAGCTACAGCTGTGAGCCCTGCTCTTCCCAGAACTGGAAACACTTCTTCTCCATGTCTGAGTAATACCAGCAATTATAATTTAAATTTACAGTGCTGGCCATTGGAGGGCTCAGGGCGTTGAAGACTGATCCAGCTCATTTGCAGGAGACAGGATGGGCAGATTGACTTCAGTTCCCATAGTAATGGGGAAACTGAGGCTGGGGGGCAACAGCACTTACTCAGAAGCATAAAACAAAGAAGAGCCTGGTGCCTGCTTTTCTGTTCATACTTACTCTGTTCATTCCAACTACAGTTCCATAGGAGAAGACACCATTTCTAGTTAGGACAGTAAACCATTTTGCCCTAATGAAAGCACCACTCTCAGTGTTATAACTCCATAAAGCTCAACCAAAACTAACCAAAGAGACCTGGCTTCTGTTCACATGCCCTCCATCCTCCACAGGGGATCTGAAAGCAGAGGGCATGGGGCCAGGACATCATAAGTGATCACAACAGGCACCGGACATGATGGTGCATTGTACCAGACGTCAGAGCAATGTGGAGCCATGATGGGCTCCGGCAGAGAGGAAACTATCATGGGAAAGCCTGACTCCAGACCAGAGCTCACATTACTTGGTATACACTGAGATGCGTATTAGCTTAGATTGTTGGTGCCTGCAAAAGTGACTCTGGCCGTAGAAGAAATTAACGTGGTTAAGAATGATCATGAACAATGTAAGTATGACTCAAAGCATCACATTCCATTTCTCGAGGCTAGAGTCGCCCCCACCCTGGCTTCACAGAGGTGTCGCCATGCTGACCCAAGCAAGTGTGGTAAGGCCCTGGGAAATTCCTGTGAGTTTCTAGAATTTTCCAAAACTCCCTGCAAAGCTACTAGACAGTACTTCATTTAAAGGAAGCATGTTGGCAAACTCAGAGATTTTGTGTGAAGGCCATTTATCATGATGGACCCCCAGTACTGTGCACTCCTGGTCCTCCAAGGTGGGGGGCAGTGGGCCAGAGGGAATGTGAAGGGGCAGAGGCAGTGCCCGTCACTCAGTGTAATCTGGGGGCGGGGGGCCACTGCCCCTTCCCCGTGTGAGTCACCCGTGCCTCTCCCATTCACTGTGCTCCTCCGTAAAAAGGTGGAGCCTAAGTTAAAGGAATACCTTACGCGACCCCAAAAGGAACTTGCTCAGGAGTCACTCAGGTCTCCTGCAGCCTCCCCACCCCCACCAAGCCCGGGCTGTCAGCCAGGATAGCTATTCGCGACCACCGTGTCCAGCAAAAGCCTGACTCTTGTGTGCACTGCAAGTCTACGTGCAGTCTACCTCTGAAAGCATGCATATGTGCATACGGAAGAAAATAACTTTGCCTCCAATCTTTGCATTACTTGCTTCCAGAAGGGAAATTGTCACAATAGCTGACAATTTGGGCATACTTTTGCCAGGTACCATCTTAAGTGCATTGACTCTGAAAGCTCTTCCCACAAGTCTAGGAGGAAATATTCTCCTCATTTACACAGGAGGAAACTGATAAACAGAGATTTCCCAATCACACAGCCAAGAAGTGGCAGGGCTGGGATTTGAACCCAGAGCTCAGTGTGTTTAATCCCTGTGCTTTTTAAGAAAGAATGATATGATTCCATGCGGAGATGGGTTCTTGTGTGTCCGGTGTACTTCTGAATGTTTGGGAATACCTCTCTCTTCGGTGACATGAAAAGGTGCATGGAAAGGCAACAAAGATTTGGGGAAATAAGGCCAAGGGGAAGTTCAGCATGATGGTCAAGAACAAGGGCTTCGAGAGCAACAGACCCCACTGGGGTTTACTGTCACTTGCAGCTATGTGACCTTGGGTGGCTACTCAGCCTCTCGGAACCTCATTTTTCTCACCTATAAGATGGGAGTAATGAAGGCCTCTAGCTCACAGGGTTCTTGGGAGGTTAAAAGGAACTGGCCCCCCTAAACAGCACTGCACAGTGGCTGGCCAACCGTGAATGCAGAATGAATGCAGAATCAGAGTGCTGGTTATTAAATGTGGTGAGAGGAATAGCAGTTAAGGGAAGATAAAGTCTTTTCGAAAGAGATTTAGTGTCTACATTGTCTTCTTGGTTGTCAATTTTGTCATAGAGAGTTAAGAAGGATAAATAAGAAATTTCCCTTAAAACTGTAATTTTGGAAAATAGCTCCCTCTCTTCTGGTTGCTGTCACTCATACTTCATCCCTTTCTCCCCAGGATCTGGTAAATAATTCATTGTTCTCATGGAACAGCTAAACCTGGCTCCCCCACATCTCAATTCCAAGCCTGGGGAACAGAGATGCCCCCATTATCTGCAGGTCTCCATCAGACAGGGGCCTCTAGGCAATTGCGGCCAGACATCAAGCCTGCCTCTGACGCTCTGGAGCAGGTAGGGTTCTGCCCCATCCCCTCCGGTCATCCTCACGTGCACCCTCGCTGCTCCTCACAGCTCGGCAGCATGTTGGCAGGTCGCTGACCAGGAGCCTGTATTCCTCACACAGGTCCCTTCACTATAATAACCATATTTTCTGTTGCGCTGAAGAGTAATTGCATTAATTTGGGCAGCATTTATCCTGACCATACTAATTGCCTGATCCAGCTGAGGCCTCTGTGAGGTCAGGGCAGAAATGAGTGGAGCAGTCAGACAGATGTCTTTGTCCCGCGGGCCATCACGTTCTTGCGGTGCATGCCCCCAAGACCCTCCTCCTTTGTATAGAACCCTCTGGAGGGTGATGGGGTTCAGTGGGTGGAGGAGCAAATCGGGGGAGCCCCAGGGCATGGGGGGACCGCAGTAGAGCTGGCAGGGAACAAAGTTTGACTGAATGTCACAACATATGCACATGCAGATGGTTAAACAAGAACGGATGCAAGCACAGGCTATTGGTGACATCTATAAATACGTGTGTGTGTGCGCGTGCGCACGTGTGTGATGGGGATTGGCAAGTAGGAATTAAGAGTTTTGCTCTGGTAACATTTCAAACTGTTCACGGCTTAAAAGTCACATGTCTTTGGCAAACAAGCAGTTCCAGTAGTCTTTATCAAGAGTAAATTATGTGGGTATGTTGCTTATCTAAAAGTAAATAAGAAACACAGATGACTGCCTTTAAATGTCTAGCGAGCTCTATTTTCCCTTCTTTCTGCAGATAAAATTAAATATCGACATAACATCGAGATTTGCCAGCAGGATGCACAAAAGTACGGGGTGGGGGTGACATGGGGGGATGATACCTTTAAAAACGTCTTTCTCTGTCATCCTTCCCCTTGTCTTCACTGGTCCCTTGGTCCTGGCATCACCTCTCATCCTTCAGACATGAAGCTGAGCGGCTGTTGCAAACACCAGACCCCGTCTCTCTCGCCTCACCATTTCCTGACCCCTGACAGCAAACCTAGAAACCGAAAGTTGCTCACGTGCGGAGGGCACCTAGAAATTCAGCTCTGCTTGTAAAACACTGACAAGGTTGACGTCCATCCTCAGTGAAACGGCCTCTGTCACTTCACTGTGCAGGTGCCCCTTGTGGGTTGGCCTTTGATGAAGCAAACTGCCAAGCTGGGAGGAGGACTTCATTTTGACTAGTCACCCAGGGCCTGCCAGGAGGAAAAAGTGCTGAGATTTTGAGAACAATAAGTAGCAGTCGCGCATAGGGACTTAGGGGGGGCAAAAATGATTGCCCTCCTTAGGAGCCCAGAGTAGATGGTTCTTGACTGTGTCTGTTCTCGTGTTATTGCTCCAACAGGAGGTGATGGGAGGACCTCCTCCTTCACTGATATTCTGAAGGTTCAGTTTGTGTGTGAGGATAAGGGTGTGTGGGCCAAGTGAGAAAGGAAGTCCTAAACACCCAATAATTTTTAAATTATGGGTTATGACACATTAATGACTCCCAGGATGGGGAAAGTTTCCATTGGGTTGTATGATTCAGCCTCATAAGAGAGCCCAATGCCTTCAATTTGAACGAAGTTGGTTCTCAACCCACTAATCCTCTAGAGTCCAACCAACTCCTTCCAAGCGAGAGGTCCTCCCAAAATGTGGGATGAATCACCATTACATTACTGATACAGTAAAGGGAGTAAGTCTTGCTGTACCAAATGGAGCCAGCTGAGAGTTTCGGGTTAAGGCCTAAAGGAGGATGAGGAATAGAAGAGCAAACCACAGGAGCCCTGGCCTGCCTGTCCTCCATATGTAGTTTTATGACACTAGGAGAGACTTTATACTTGAGTCCTCAGGCCTGAAAAGGGCTGTCTCTAATCGCGTGAACACTGCTGGCTTGTTCCTTTTTATAGGCTGTTAAAGTAAGTGAAAAGTCAGTTCAACGGGAGCTCTGTCAAGTGGGTATAGAATGTGGTAAAGGAATTCTCACAGTACAAACTGGCATGGCATAATCAAATCTCCGGGGCTTACCGGGAAATTCAGCACCATCTTGGCACTTTCTCTGTCTTCTTCACCTGCTTCCATGCCTGCACGGTCCTCGTTCATGCTGATGTCCTGTAGGTGCTGTCTCAGGCTTTGTCTTCCTACTCCATACACACTCCCCGGTGCGGAGGGTTTTGTTTACCATATGCACCCTCTGGCGATGTCCAAATCCAGATGTTTAGTGAACACTTGATAAACGTCAATGAAGAACCTACCATGGGCCAGGTGCTGGGCCTAGGGAAAAATAAAACATGGCGTCGACTGTCGAGGTCCACATATACTTTCATACCTGGATACTTGCTGAATTTCTTTTACTCAAGTTTAGAGTAGTAATAACAGCCAGAATGATTTTCTTCAAATCTGCTAATATTTGTTGAGAACCTACCTATCTACTTCGTGTCAGTTGCTCGACACAAGGCATTTTCTGGCTCACCAGAGTGCTCACTCATGGGCCAGGCGAGTCTCCGGTGCCCATTCTCATCCAGCCTGACAGCCAGGCAGTGACAAGTGGACATGGACCAGGTCACAGCTCAGTAAGGTGTTACACATCATTTTAGCACTGATCCTAGGGTCGTGGTGCTTCTCATCTGACTTTTAGGATAAGAAATGTAAGATGTTGGCAGATAATAAGTTTAAACTGGAACTAAACATGTCTTATTTCTTCTCTCTTAAGCTTCCAAATCAGCGGAGTACCCCAGGATTGCAAATTGAGTTCTAAAAAAAAAAAGGCAGCTACCTTTTGCAACGAGTCCCCTGAGTGAATCAGTTTTCTCAGTATTATGTAATTAGAACAAATATACATGTATATTGCCTCCTCAGCCTCATACCCTCCTGCTCCCCTCCCACACACCCTACCCCCGACGCACAAAATCACCCACTCTTCCTTCGTTTCAATCTTTGCTTATACATGCTGCGTCCTCCAGCACAAGGCCCTTTCCCTCCTCACCTTCCATGGCACCTTCCTTCTGAGCAGCCGTCCTGACCTCTCCAGGGCGAGGTAGGATGTATGTTCCCATATCTGTGTTCCCACGGAAATGCTTTCCCAGCATCCCCCTCATCGTGGCAGTTTTTTGTTTACATGTGTGAGTTCCTAGTTGGGAAGAGTGGTAGTTTATTTATATCTGTTTACCTAGCGGCTACCCGCTGCTGGCTCATAATATGTACTTAGCAAATGCATGTTGAATGAATGAATGAACAGATAAGCCATTTAAATGAGGACTTGGATTTAGTCCTTGAAGACTTTGAGCATTTACGTTTGTAAGATGTCTATGCTTGATATGCCATGGCTACCGAGCCTCCGGTACTGCTTTAACGAATTGCCTCATTTAATCCTCCAAAACCAGCTCCATGAGGTAGGTGGAATAATTATGTTAATTTTTCAGATGAGGAAACAGAGGCACAATGAGGTGATGTAACATGCCTAAGTTCCCACAGCTAGAGAAAGGCAAAGCTACACTTGGATCCCCAAATCCAACACCCTGTATCCCCCTCAGGATGCTCCCTCCTGCCTGTACAGAGAAGGTTGTATGCAATTGGACAGCTTGACGATGCAAAGTCGTGATGACTAGCTTCTAAAACAGATGCATTTGGGAACTGGTGAGGGATCCTCCCAGAGTGTGGCAAATTTTAAGTACTGATTCCATGTTGTCTCGGGCCACTGTCCTGCCATTGGGGCTTACTCCTCAGCGTGCCTGTCTTTGCAAAGGAAGAAGAGGAAGAAACATGAGCTTCGGGGTCACAGAATCCTCACAAAATGAGAAGACAGACTTTATCATTCACTGGCTGACTGACCTTCTCTGGATCTGTTTTATCATCCTTAAGATGAGTCCATAACCAGGGTAACATTGGTTGATCCTGGTGTTTGTAAGAATAAGATAAATATGTATGAAGAACCGAGTATATTCACTGGCTTTTTCTCTCCATGCTAATTATTTGATTCTAACGTGCTGTAGGTTTTGAAAACCAAGCTTGTTAGAGTCGTGCCTTAAAAGTCGACGGCCATACCACCCTGAACGGGCCCGATCTCGTCTGATCTCGGAAGCTAAGCAGGGTCAGGCCTGGTTAGTACTTGGATGGGAGAATCGTGCCTTAAAAACACATAAACAAGGTCCTGATTGTGCCATTCTCTGCATAAAGCCCATAAGCTTTAGAACGTGTCTGCTCCTGGCAGTGACACTGGCAGCCCTGGAGTCTTCTTCACTTTCCTCCGGCTTCTCGTCCATCTTCCAGAGGGACACGGTTGGGTTCCGGATAATTGAGGGACGCCGGGAGTCAGGAGTCTCATGTGGCTCACCGCTGGGTGGCAGCACACCACACTTCCTTTATGGCCACTCTTCTACGTAAGTGGAGCTCCACTTAGGAGCCCACCCCCACTTCTCAATTTCTCGCATTGCTTTTGATGCAAATTATCGGTTACACTTTTAGGTAATAGCAAATATTGTTTGTGTGTGTGTTTTAGGCACTCATTTAGGATGACATGGAGCCTCGCCAAAGCCAAACTAAGCACATTTCATTAGACCATTTTCACTGGGAGGTTTTTCTTACACAAAATTATCTACAATTAAAAACATAGAGAAATTTTCTCAGTGTGGCACAGCTTTTTAAGAGATAGGGACAAAACCCTTATGGAAAAAGCAATTTATAATGCCAGTAATTTTCTACCTCTGTCCTGCTATTATTAAGGATAGCAGTTTTAAAAGGAACTCTTAGCTCCTGTCTCTCCGCTCAGGCTGTGGGCTCACATAATGGCCTGTCTCTAACTTGAGCCCATTGCCACGGGAGTAATTATGCCACACACTCAGAAGGACGATTTGCTACAGAATCAAAGAAGCAGTTGGGTTCAAAATGAAAAACAATCTCTATGAGCATGAGGGAAAGAAGCATGATGAAGTGGGGAGGGTCCAGAGAGCACTGTTTTATGTGGAAGAGTGTGCTGTGAACAAAAGTTTTGAAATAAAACATCAGAATAAGACGTTAGCGTGTGTGAAATAAATGAGATAATTTTCTCGATGCCCCCTTTCCCTCTCCCATATTTTTCAATCACAGTGCATGGTTAGATGGTCCCAAATAAATAGCTCTTTACAGCCACTGTGATATTTCCTGTACCAAGCATTCCAAGTGAATAATTTTAATTTCATAAAATCCTGGAAAAGAATCACAGACTTCACGGCCATAAATGTGACCTGGGAGTTCATCTTGTCCCGTTCCTCTGTCTTCATGAAGGTTCAAACCAAAACTTTCCCAAGAAGATCAAAATCTACACTGGAAATATCACGAAGTAATTTTTCTGAGGCCCAGGACAAAGGACAAGGCCACGGACAAAGTTCCCTCCGTGTAAAGGGTCAAGTTTTTTGTCAAGGAAGGAACACGGGATCTGGAGTTGGCAGACCCTGGTGAAAGTCTGGGTTCTGGAGTTTGCCAGCCCTGCCACTTGGACAAGTCATGTGATGCCTCTGTGCTTGGGTTGCTTCGAAAGTGCAGATTCTAATCTACGTCCAATGATCGGGTGAGAAAATGGATAGGAAAGTGCTTTGTAAACCAGAGAGTGTTATTTAAACACCACTTAATAGAGTTGTGCTCACTCAGTCCGTTTCTCCTTCAGTGAGCCAAAGAATCCAGTCCTCTACCACTAAAACCCAAATGAACAGACATCTGCAGAGCAAGGGTGTACCTCTAACTGTGTGCACAGGCATGAGCAGGCTCTGCAGCCTGGAAGGAGGTGAGAGCTGAGGAGAAAAGGGAAGCATGAAACCCACGAATAAGGGGAGCATGAAACCCAGCTTCCTCCCAAAAGGGGATCTGTGCCCTTGCCGGGGTCCAGCCTTGATCTAGGGCTACAACGGTGTGGGGAGGGAGTGACAGGGGACCTGGATTTGGCTACTACCTTGCAGAGTGACTCTAGGTTACTTATTCACTTGTTTGGTTACTCTTTCAAAATAAATAGTGATTAAAGACACAGACTCTTGAGCCAGGCTGCCCAGGTTCAAATCTTGGTTCCCCCAGTGACTTAAGAGGTTACTCGGAGGGGCGCCTGGGTGGCTCAGTCAGTTAAGCAGCTGCCTTTGGCTCAGATCATGATCCCAGGGTTCTGGGATCAAGCCCCGCATCGGGCTCCCTGCTCAGCAGAGAGCCTGCTTCTCCCTCTCCCTCTGCCTGCCTGCTGCTCTCCCTGCTTGTGCTCACTCTCTCACTATCTCTGTGTGTGTGTGTGTGTGTGTCAAATAAATAAATAAGATCTTAAAAAAAGTAATTAATTAAAAATCTTTTTTTAAAAAAAGAGGTTACTCTGAGATAAATACAAATACTAGCCAGTATTCATTGAGCATTCAGGCATGTTAGCACTATTCCAAATGTTTTATGCATATGTATCAACTCAGGTGATCTTCACAACAACCCTACCAGGTTACCCTGTTATTATTCCTTATATTCCAGATGATGAAATCGGGGCCAAGGGGCTTGAGTAACTTGCCCACGGTCACTCAGCTGGTGAGTGGCAGGCTCACCCACGCATCAGGTGTGGTGAACTCCCCTTAAAGAAATGTGTCCTACAGGAGAATCTGCCACTCAGTAAAACACTCAGTGAGAGCTATTGTTTATTGTTTATTTATTAGGTATTGTTTGTACAGCAACCACTTTGCTAGATGCATGCGTGACACGCAAGCTCCCCAACCCCACCCCATAAAGATCACAAATAGTAACACCTGCTCTATTCGTTCCCCACCGTCGTCCTGAGGACCTGGTCGGAAAGGTATTGTATAAAGTTATAGGTGTGCTTTTGAAAGTGAAAAGCAACTACCATTTGGAGAGCGCAGTTAGCCTTAGTTTATTCTAGCTGAATCTGACACAGTGTCCTTGTAAGAGGAAAAAATTAATTCAAAGGATGCATTATAATAATCTTCTTGTTGGAATAAACATCATCTGGTGCTGTGGCAAGTGTCTAGAACTCCATTTTCCAAAATAACTGATGTGATTTTGTCATCCCTAGAGTGTCTCATTGACTCCAGCCCTGTTGTCCTAACTCTATGCGTGTTTACTTTCCGACAGAGGAGGACACTTGAAGCCATATGAATTGTCTGTTTTCTTTTCCAGGACTGGTTGGCCCTCTATCAGAATAGCGGAGAATTAATCTTTCTGAATACCCAATCAACATGCATTTATTGAACAGGTACTATTTGCAAAGTGCGATACTAAGGACTGTGTTTGTTGATGTTTTCCTCAATTTATGTCTATAGTTCTAGACTAATTCTGTTATAATTTTTACTTTGCAAGGATCAGAGAACACACACAAAAGGGGCCTCCTTCTCCTTTTTATCTCCAAGAATGTCTCATGGAAGAAAAATGAGCCTAATGCAATTTGTGAAAATGTTAAAGAACAACTATGGTTATTTTCACCCAAAAGGCAAATTTCTGGGGAAGATAGAATCATAGTAACATAACGTTAATCTCACTTTAACTGAAATTTCGTTGACCACCTACTCTGACCCAAGTTCCAGGATATGATATTTACCAGCTGTGTTACCTTGAGCAAGTTACTTAAACTTTCTGGACCTCAGTATATTTATCTATAAAATGGGGGGATTACTCATGAAGTACTTGGAAAGCATTTATTACTTCATTTAATCCCCTCAAAAATCACGTGAAGTAGTTGCTGCCGTCCTCGGTTACATCTGATAAAACTGAAGCTTAGCTTCCCTAACAAAGCAGTATACCTAAGTTCTCACAGTTCCTGAACAGCAATGTGAAGACTCAAATCCACTTTCGTTCCTTCAAAACGCTGTGCTCTTTTCCCTGGGACAAAGGACCAAGCCAGGGAAGGATTGCCACTGGAGAATTCAAAAGCCTAGACCATTGGTGCCAGATTTTATTTCTCTTCAACTCAATTGTCCTTATTCCAGTTATTTGGACACTCTGGCCCCAGAGTTTCTTGGTATCTGTGTTTGCAGGTCAGTACTCAGAGAACTTCTCATAAATAGTTTCAAAATACAAATGCTCCATTTCAAAGGTAAGCAAAGCCAAGTTGACTTTAACGGCAGAGAATTCCGTTCCTCCTGCTCCGTGGCAGGCTTTGTGTGTTAGAGGTCAAGTTTTCCCAGCGATAAGGGGGACTTCACTAGGAAGTTCTCAAAGCAGAAAAGCTGAGCAGGAGGGCCCCAAAGGTCATCAGCGGGGAGATGGCCTTGAGGCAAGGGCTTGATCTATGTGGACTTGCCACCCGGAGTCGGGCATTAGCAAATACTCGCTATTTCTGCCAAAGGTGATGTGCCTAAAGGAGCAGCTGACCTCATTGGGATAGCCTCTGACTATGGCACTTGCAGTGAAGAAAGGACACCGATGTCTAGGTAGTGAGTGAAACTGAGGAACCCCCTTAGGGGGAAGCGCAGTGGGTTGTAGTGCCCTAAAGTTTACGCTGGCGTCCTCTGTTGCTACAGTATATTCTCCTTCTTCCCCTCTTCCTCCCCCTCCTCCATCACCTGTCCTCTTACAGAGCCAGGAGTCAGTCCTTTTAACTCAATCCATTGGACTCAAAGCCCCTTCGGTCCGATAAGTTTATATTCTTTTATTTCACTAAAACCTTGCAAGGTCGGCCTTGGCGCCAAGCCCTACCAGGTCCCACTCAAGGTGATGTGTGTACATTTTTCTCCCCCCGCCTTTTTTTTTTAAGATTTTATTTATTTGACAGAGAGAGAGAGAGAGAGAGAGAGAGAGAGAGAGGGAACACCAGCAGGGGGAGTGGGAGAGGGAGAAGCAGGCTTCCCGCGGAGCAGGGAGCCCAACGCGGGACTCGATCCCAGGACCCTGGGATCATGACCTGAGCCGAAGACAGACGCTTAACCAACTGAGCCACCCAGGCGCCCCTTTTCTCCCCGTTTTGATACCCTCATTCTTAGAAGGGCTATTTCCTTTGGGTTCCCAGTCCTTGTGCCTGTCCCTGCAAGGGGCTGTCGAAGAGCACCACTCTCCAGGCTCCAGGTAGGGAAGGTTCAACAAGACAATCTGGGGTCGTTACTGAATGAGGTTACAAATTATCACATCTGGTGGCAAAAGACATTGACTATAAAGAAAATTAGGAAAACACTTTAAATCAGAGCACTGCCGTGTGTTTTATTTAAAAAATCATGAGGAGTCTACCCGCCCCGCCCCCCAGCAGCATGAACTAGGAAATGCAGGAAAATGATGGTGCCCGCTCCAGTCACGTCCCTGTCTTCCTCCCAGAGGCCCTCCCGAGGGAGAGAAGGCCAGTTTGGAGTCAGATGCACAGGGTCTGCTCCAAGCCCAGCCGGGCACGCAGGCGGCCCTTCTCCTGCCCTCGGGAAGCCAGGGCCAGCCTGCCCCCAATACTGGGCTCCCCTTGCTATTCTGCTCCTCTGAAGAGGAAGGCCACCTCACTGTCCAAGTGCTTGCATGATGTCCACAGGGTCCCGGAAGCTGAGGCGAAGGCCCCAGGGCTGTAGGCTTAGCGCATCTCCTCCGTGCTCAGACACTGCAGGCCATAATTCCCCGCATGACAGTGTTGTGCAAACTTGGCAGCCATTACCGTATCCACCCTCTGCCTCCTTGGCTAAACGACTGCAATTCTTAGAGCCTTCTTTACTAATCCCCATGGCTCACCTCTGAGGGCTCCACAGAAAATTCTCTCTCCCGTGGTAATTCAGATCAGATTTGCAGAACCCAGATTCAGTGAAGGATTAAGTAGTTTTCCACATTGGCTGCCTTTTGTGCCTCAAGTCAGCCGAAAATGGCTTAATTCATCTGCTGGACTCGGACTGCATAGATTGTAGCCTAAAATTCCCTAAATCATGAAAGAATCCCCAGGACCTCTTCACTTAATTCCATCTACCCTCAGCATGAGTGCAGGGCGATATCTGCAATGAGACACAGAGAAGGATCCACTTATGTAACTGGGGAGAAAGAGAGAACTTTTCATGATTGCAGCAAAGTAGAAACTGTATTATGCCATCACGGGATTTAGTATGCGAAGCTAGTGTCATTTTATAAAAAGAGCTCAGAGCTGAGAGACAGGAAGCCTGGATTCTAGTGTTGTTCCTACCACTTGAAAAGTAAAGGATTCTTAGCCTTTTTTTTTTTTTTTTTCTTTGTGGATCCCTTTGAAGACCTGCTCAGTGCTTTGGAACCTTAATCTTGTATTTATTTGAGGGAACTGATAACAGAGCTTGCCCCTCAGGGTAAGACATCCTCCCCAGCCTATTTCTGTAGGCTTTTCTGGCACTCACACCCACTAGAGGCCATTAATCCTGCCTCAGGAGGAAAACGATCTAGCCGGTTATATTTTTAAGGTTCACAATGCTAATTGTCCCATATAGCCTGGAGAGTGAAAACAGAAGACTGTTGAGAAGTTTACAGAATTGGGAGGGTAGCTCCATCTTCTCCTCGGTCTTCACAAAATGCTAAAATTATCTGCAGCTCCTCAGAGCATTATTCTCACTTCCATATGGTTTATATCCTAGCAGTAGAGCAATTCATCAATCTGTTTACATACTGATGTTATACTTAGATTGATATTTAACTCTCCTCCAAATCGCTGCCTTGTGAAAGATTTATAAATGACTGCTTTGCAGTAATAGAATAGATGCTGCACCAAATGGAAAATAGTAATCATTTAGGTGTAAGTCATGGTTTCTTTTTATTTACACACACATAACCACGCATTTACACACCCGCACGGAGAGAGTGGGCTATGTCAGAGCCCCCGACATCGGGAAGTATGCCAGATACTGAACGTTGATTTGTTACGCAACAACCAAACTTCTGGATACGAACAGCCTCATAAAAAATGTATATAAAGTAAATGTATAGCTATCAATATGCACACAAAAAGTGTGCAGTTAACTTACCACCCCCTTTCACTACTTGTTTTTATTTCATGGTAAATGTCACAGTGGTATTTGAAATCTGTCAGGAGACTACAACAATGTATGGAATAAATAGCCCCCCCCTTTTTTTTTCTACTCTTAGAGCATCATAGGATCCTAAAGTTGGAAAGGATTTTAAAGGCTGTTTACTTTGGCCTCCAATGCAATACAGGAAACGCCTTTTGCAACCTTGACAGATGGTCATACAAGCCTCTGCTTGAATACTCCTAGTGATGGGGAGCTCACTTCTGTATAGATTAAAATAATTAGGAAGATCTTCCTTATATCAAGCCAGAATTGGTTCCAGGTAATTTCCATGGCAGATCTAAAACCAAATCTGGCTTCCTTCCTCTTCAAACTAGCTCTTTCTTTTATGTGTCCTATTCTAATTAATAGAACCACTGACCAACTGCTGGAAACCAGGCCCCACATATCCCTCGTCTTCCCATTCAATTGGTTACCAAACAAACCCAGGTGAGTGTGTCTTTGTAAAATAGCCTCTTGGGTCTGCTGCCTTCTGTCTGTCCTGAGGCTTTTGTTATTCATTCTTGGATTATTGCCATAGCCAATAATGGATTACCCTCTAGTCTCACCTTTATGGTCATTCTCAAAATGGAATTAAGCCTTCCCTCCATAAAACCCTACAGTAAAGCCCTATAGCAACACTAGAGTTGATTAGTCTCTGGTTCTGCTTCCCAGTTGTATGTATATATGTATGTATGTATGTATGTGTGTGTGTATGTCTTCATGCTCCACCGAACACCCTACCCATTGCAAGTTCCAGACCTTTGGAACCACTTACGGTGCTAAATTCGTTCCTATTATCTTAGCCATTGTACTCATAAAAAGTTAGCTCTTGTCACTATTATTACTATTGCTATTACTATCCTTAGTATTGTTAAAGTCTCAATGCAAATTAGCGGTACTGATGAAACTCAGAGCTCAGATGATGGGATGCCTCCCAACATGGATACTAATCAACCCCAGACCAGGAGTTAGATAAATCGGCCAGTGACAGATCTAACTCTTCAGATTGTTTATAGGTTGTATTTGAAGTTCTGTTTGTAACTTAGTTGTTCAGAACTCCAAACACATTCCCTCATTGAAATAACATTTCAGATAGGGTCAGCCCACACGGATAAGCTGAAATACTCCACAAGCATAAAAGGGAGAACATAAGACTGTTACACACTATACTTTAGCTAAGCAAAAAAAAAAAAAAAAAAAAATTTATTTAAATAAAAAATTATGTATTATTTAAATTTTATTTTAGCTATTTTACCCAGCTCTTCCCTGAAAAAAATTGTCCTGAGATGATTCTAGCACTATCAGCATTGAAATTCATCCCCACTGAAGTCTAGGTGACGGAGGCCAGATTGTTCTCTAGTGCAGTCATTTCTGGGAGCTCCCACCCTCACCCAAGGGCTTCACAGGGGCAAGCACACAGTAAACCTGTCTCCTGAGTGGAGATAAATATTTAATGGCGAGGGGTTAGAGGACACAGGAGCCCGAGGGTGATAAGGTGGAATGGTGGGGGAGCTTAGCTGAGCTTTCTTAATGCTTTGGGTGTAACTCCTCCCTAACTCCTATTTTTGATGGGTACAAGAGAGAAAGCTGGTGCTAAGCCTGAAATCCTCAGTGGGGGTTGATAATTACCCCGGCATCCTGTGCACAGTAGAGATTCCAATATAACTACTTCAACAAAGAACCATGGTTTTCCCCCTAAATTAGCCAAAAAGAGAGTTTATTCAACCTGAATGACCCCAAAGAGTTTGTTGGTCAACAGTCTACCAACAGGCTCTATAGTCTTCAGCAGGTGACCTATGCTGGGAATTGCCAAAACCCAGGAAATATTACTTTAATAACCTAGACAACCTTAGACCCACTAAATTGATGGTTGCCATCATGTACTTATGGTCTTCCCCTGGGGCTCAGAAAAATAATGTGAGTTTTCATTTCTAGTCTACAAGCATCCTCAGTGAAAATAATAATAGCTTCTTGCTACATCTAGCCCCCGTTTAACTGACAGGTCTGGGCCTGACTGACTCATGAAGGAAATATACTCTCTCGTCTCCCTAGGGGGTCCCCCAAATCTTGAATCTCTGACTGTTCATCTGGAACTAAGCTTATATACATCTCTTAAAACCAAATGTCTAATGAAAATATATGTACATATAAAATATCTTATACAAGTGCTTAGAGCCTTACTTACAACCACCAAGAAATGGAAATAATCTCCATGTCCTTCACCTGTCGAATGAATATAGTCCATGCATTGTATTACTTACTACAGTGTAGTAGTACCATACTACTTTACTGCTTACTACTAAGCAATAAAAAGGTACAAACTATTAATACATGCAACAACCTGGATGGATCTCACATGCATGATGATAAGTGAAAGAAGCCAGACCCAAAAGGCCATATACTGTATGACTGCATTGGTATGACATTCTGGAAAAGGCAAAACTATAGAGGCAGAAAACCAATCAATGGTTGCCAGGGGCTGGAGTAAGAAGAGGCTGACCTCCAAAAGGGGCACTTTGAGAGATGACAGAACTGATCTCGATATTATTGATCATAGTGGTGGGCACACAGAGTATGGGTTTTCAAAACTCATAGAATTGTACAATAAAAAGAGTGAATTTTACAATGTAAAGTATGCCTCAGTAAACTTGACCAAAACGAATTTTAATATAAAATATCTTGTAAAGAGAACAAACAAACAAATGGCTAAGTGAGATTTTACTGCTCATAACCCTGATATATGTTCAGGTAGATGTTTTTTTAATTGAGAATGGTTAAAATGAGAGCTAACTGAGGTCAGGAGTGAGCAATATTCACCCAGCAGGGTAAGCTGATTGCTGTTCTGAAAGACCACAGAGGGCCCTTGTGGGAACAGCATTTCAAACTTGTCGCTTTCTAGAACTTATTGATAATGGGGTTTGGGATGGCAAAGGGATGGCTAGAATAAAAGCCAAGCGTAGTGGCTGAAGGTACATGGCTGTCAGTGGTCCTCCTCTAGAGCAAAGGCTGAAAGCCTGAATGACCTATTAGCAAAAATATAATGCAGTGTACTTATAGTTTCCAAGTGCCTCTGAACAGCATCTCATTGAATCCTTCTAAGAAGTTTCCAGAATGAGGGTTATCATCCCTGTTATGTAAGTGAATAAGCAGAAGCTGGAGCATATGGCTTAGCCAGATCACAACAAGGCAGTGAACTGTAGCGCTGGGCCCTGGGGCTTCTGATTTCCTGCTTTCTTTCTTGGTTGGTTGGTGGTGGTAGTGGTGGTGATGATTTAAATGGTAGTTAAGCTCTTCATCCCAAAGAGAGCCCATCATCAAAATAAGAAGACAGACTGGTAGATGGGATGCCTGGGTGGCTCAGTTGGTTAAGTGTCTGCCTTTGGCTCAGGTCATGATCCCAGGGTCCTGGGATCGAGTCCCACATCGGGCTCCTTGCTCAGCATGGAGTCTGCTTCTCCCTTTGCCTACCGTTCTCTCCTCCTCTCTCTCTCTGACAAATAAATAAATAAAATCTTAAAAAAAAAAAAAAAAAAGACAGCCTGGTAGAGACAGATAGAAGCTTTTCTTTCACTGCAAAGATAAAAATTAGGGTAAGTTTCTGGAAAAGAGACATAAAGTAAATATCAAAGTTTTATCCAGAACAGTCAGACTACAGCTGCCTGAAACCAAGCATCCAATGTATAATTGTGTAATTCAGGGCAGCACTCAAGTATTGTGACTACACAATTGAAAACACCCAGATATTTGGAGTTTTGAGGTGAACTGTCTGCCATTTTCCATGTGGCCCAGGTATCTGGGAGTGTTTGGCTCACACACCTTCTAAGGGACCCAGGGGAGGCACAGGGTAGCTGGGTGTCTGGAGGAGCATTTCAGTGTCTCACAGAGTTCTGTTGTGATATCGGAAATCATTCGACTCTGTGTAAAAGAATGGGAAATAAATCACACCTTTCACATGTCTTCCTGGTAACATAGACCCCACTGCTACATTGCACAAGAAACACAGATCATGTAATGTTTTTCGTTGGCATAGGAACAGCCTTGGAAATTTTCAAACCAGAAGGGTCAGAATGTTAGGAAGTTTATAGCAGGGAAAATTCTTGCAGTGGCAACTGATAAGCTAAATATCCTGACTAGACTCTCTCCTCTCTTTCTGGCACACCGCCTAACTGAAAAACAGAGTCCTGTGTGATTCGGGAACAGTCACATGAAGTGGATGGCGCCCTCACACCGCACCCCTTCTTAAAGACCTTCCGGGGTTCTCCCGTGCCCATATGGGAGCGGGAGGCCCCGAAACGTTGAACGTGGTGTTAGTGAGAAAGGAGAAGAGGAACAGAATGTGACAAGTGCTGTGTGTGCGCTGCTACAGATCACGCTGCGTCCCCCTCTCAGTCAGGGCACGCGTCAGAAAGAAGAAAGAGTTCAGAGGAGGTTTCAGTCCACCCCATTGCTACCCGACGCTCTGGAGATTGGATTTTTCCTCTCTCTTTTTTTGCATGTCTCAATTTTGCTCACCACCTTCTGGCAGCAGGCCCACACCTTCAGAATGAAGTGGAGAACATTGCAAAGGCCTCTCTTCCTTTGTTCCCCTTGTTTTTTCCTTTGTTCATCCAGTTGGAGGAAGAGCCCAAAGGGGGTAAGAGGGAGATGGGCAGGGAGGGGCACTCCCCAGTCAGCAGGACAGAGGAAAAGCTGAATCCCTCAAGGGCAAGGGCCTTAGAGGACTCTGAATATTAATTATTATTCATGATGATACATCCCCACGCCACAGGCAACCAACCTTGAACAGCATCTTGCCTGCAGCAAACTAGTTGGTGGAAATCTGGATTTTCAGAGAAGAGAGACTAAGAATTAATATTGCATTAGTAAAGTCTAGACTTGGAAAATATTCATTAAAACCTCCTTTAAATGGCCAGCTTCTTTTAGTAATACACTTTATTTATGGATTTATGGATTTATTTATTTATTTTTACTCTTTTCAAATTTTTATTTTCATTCCAGTCAGTTAACATACAGTGTTATATTAGTCCTCTTGATTTTATTTTATTACTTATGTATTTTTCTTTCATGAAGATAGAAGTGTTTTTATTTCTTAATTTATTTTTCAAAATTTGTATTTAAATTCTAGTTAGTTAACATACAGTGTAATGCACTTTAAATACGACTAGACTTCTAAAAATGCAATTTTTCACATAGCTCTTTGGGACCACAGCTATTGGGGTAAAGTGAGTCACACCCGCAATAAAGTCAAAGTTTCCAGAGGAGAACATTCTCCCTTTCTTTCACTACTTACATTAATACTCTGGTAAGATTAATCCAGAAGCAGGGAATGTGAGCATTAGGCTGAGCTGAGCAAAGACCTCTGTCCCAGGCCACAGGGGACCGTTTTGAACGGTGTTCCTGGCAAGGTGTACAGGGTGATAATAAATGCCTCTCTGGACCAGAGTCAGTCTGTCTGTCCCACAGCAGAGCAGAAGGCAGCTTTCCAGCTTACATGGAAAAGGAGGAAGGAGAAATATGGTGGCAAGAGGGATGAGCTTCCTGATCATTTTACTTTCCATGGCTCTGGGTTTTATGGGACCCGTGGGAATGAAGCAAGCGCATGAACTGTGAGTGAAATAAAGCAAACCAATTGCCTTTTCAACCTAATGCTTTTAACCCTGTCCCTCGGTCAAGTTAACCTTTGAGGATGTCTGCGCCTGGACTGTATGTTACAAGGGCAGATCATAAAACATCTCTTGACTTGGCCCCAATCCTGTTTACAGGATTAAAGTAAACACCAAAAATTCTGTAGAAATGATCAGCAGGAGTTGTGTTTACATTTTTTTTTTTAAAGATTTTATTTATTTGACAGAGAGAGACAGTGAGAGAGGGAACACAAGCAGGCGGAGTGGGAGAGGGAGAAGCAGGCCTCCTGCCGAGCAGGGAGCCCGATGCGGGGCTCGATCCCAGGAAGCTGGGATCGTGACCTGAGCCGAAGGCAGACGCTTAATGACTGAGCCACCCAGGTGCCCCAGGAGTTGTGTTTAGAAGCCCTGAAACTGCTTCAAGTATAACAGCAAATATTTATTGAGCACATACTGGATGCCGAGCATGGTATGAGGCAGCAAGGTACCCACTATGAATATATCCTGCACCTGGCCTCAGAGTTTTGCAGTCAAATTGAAAGACAAATACATACCAGACAACCCCAAGGCTACCTACCAAGGGCTAATACAGGGGCACAGAATAGTTGCAACACGGAGGAAGGAAGGTCAAAGCAGTCCCCCAAGTGGGGAAGGGGCTCTGGCTAAGGAAGGATACTCCTAGAAAAGGGTGCTTCAGCTCAGCTGTAAGTAAGGAACCAAACCAGGAGACCCCTAATTAGGGCCGTTTTGGCTCCTAGGGAATTCTCAACTCCAAGAGCATTGATTTTTCCATCAAGATTGTTGCCAATTTAATTTTTCCATGAAAATATATACACATGCACGTACATATGTCTTGTCAGACTGAGAGCAATTATTTTTTTTGTTCTATCTTCTCAGATCATGGATGCATTTAGATCTAAATTCCAAAGGTGAATAGAGAGCAAATGTACCTCGGTTCTGTGATTTCAGGCACTCTAGGGAAAGATTTGGGGTAGTGAATAACAATTAACAGTATTTTCCCAACTGATTGGCAGATCATATGGTGTTTGCTTTTTAGAATTAATTTAGCTTTCTAGTAAGGTTATCTTGCACACTTTCCAGGGTCCCCTGATATAAATAGACGAAGCACTAAGGAGGAAATCAAAAAACAAGTGTGCATGTGTCTGGAACATGGTGACAACTGTGTGGAGTGGAGGAAGACAAATAAATATACAAGAAAACAAGTAACAGAAAGCTGTGGGACACAGCTGGTCACTGCCACATCTTCACCAGATCAACCGGTTGGTCATAAATGGCTAAGCTAGAAATTCAGGTCAAGGTCAAGGAGTTCTAGGTGGTGGTGAAATGATGGAGGTGTTTGGCTCTTCTAACTTATTTTTAAAAATTGGTTCAAGTTTGGCAAATTTCTTTCAGAAGGAAATAAAAAAGAAAACCTCGCCATTATTAATCAATAATGAAAAATGGGTCCAGTTCCAAAGTTGCCTAGGGCAAGTATTTGCCAATGGCAAGCTGGGGACCATGAATGAATATTTATCAACCTAAACAACCTTAGTTCCCTCTTTTTTTTTTTTTTGGCAGGGTATGAAAAAAATGCTCATAGTCTGACAATATTTACCTTCGTTTTATTTATAAATCTGATTAACAATATGTCCTTCTTGATGTAGAGTCTGCTAAACCAAAGGGGAGGGAGGGCTGCCCGTAACACTAAGTTTGAGCACTGGGAAGCCCCTCAGGGCTGGACAGACCGGGAAGGGAGAATGAATTCCCAAATAAAAGTAGCCATATTCCAACTAAAGGAATTTGGGGGTGGGGGGAGGGGTACCTGTCAGTAGGGCAAAGCGCCGTATGTACCTGCCCAACCACTAGTTTGGCCCAGTATGTCTTCTTCCTTTACACATCATACGTGAGCCTGGGATGGGAAGCTGAAAAAGAATTCTCTTCTTTTTTTTTTAAATTTAATTTTATTATCTTATGTCAGTCACCATACAGTACATCATAAGTTTTTTGATGTAGTGATCAAAGTTTGCGTATAACACCCAGTGCTCCATTCAATGCGCGCCCTCTTTAATACCCATCACCGGGCCGACCCATCCCCCCACTCTCCTCCCCAGAATTCTCTTCTTCTTCCACAAGAGTTGTGCGGGTCAGTGCCTCTTTCCCATGGCCAACTCAGTTACTAGCACGCAGACACAGCTGATCAAGTGTTTGGTAAATGACAATCTCATCCACCCACAGACAGTGAGATTGGTATTTCCAAGAGGCTTTGAGAAAGGTCTCTCAGTCCAACCGGATAAGCATCACCTGGGAATTTGTCAGACATGCAAATCATCAGGCCCCACCCACATCAGACCGAATCAGAAAGTGGGGGAGGGGCACTGAAGCCAGTTTTAAGAAGTCCCTCCGGTAATTCTGATGCAGACTCAGGTTTGAGAACCACCACTCCGGAGCCTGACTCCAAAAGATCAGATATGCTAGGTACACCGGATATACCTGACAAGCGAGAAGAACGTTAGAGTGTAGTACCTGTGTTTAAAGAATTTTTACTGCAACTAGAAAACAAGCTAAACATAATTTTCTTTCCCAATTAATTTATGCCCCATGAGGTAGCCTGTTTTCCCATTAGGTTGAACTCAGGTCCAGCATAACAGTTTTCTCATTCTCCAAATCTCCAAAAAAGCCCAGGGGACAACTACACCCTGAATTTGGGAAAGACACTAAAACAATTACCATTTTAATCGGAAAGGATGCCTAGCAAATATTGATCCGTGGCACAACCATGCACTGGGGATGCAAATTAAATCATCCTTCAGGATAAAAGCATCAATAGATTCTGGAAGAATGTGATCAGACGTCACCTTCTCCCTCCTCCCTTTGTTCCCACACCCCATCCTCACCACACCCACCCTCCCTTCCCCCTAGAAACCGAAGTCTGACCCGAGGAAAGCGCAGGTGTCCCTCCCATGCCGGCACCGTTAGATCAGGCACACCTCCGCGAGGCCTGTTGCTCTCGGCCCTCCAGGATATACCCCATTCAGGGTTGCCTGGCAGCCTGGCTTTCTGGCCTTTAGAAATGGTGATGGATTCATTTAGAAACAGGGGCTACCAAGCTAGGAGCTCAGGTGCTGCAGAAATGGCAGGTGGTTGGAGCTGACTTGACAGCAATTAAATGTACAAATCTTTGATTAGGCTCCCGGGAATGGAGTCATTAGCAACCCAGAACGGACCAGCTTGCTTTCCACCGCCTCATTAGCTGCTCCACCGATGTTACTTTAAAAAGCCAAGGGGAGGGGGAAAGAAACCTCTCCAACACAGAAGTAGGAAAGTTGAGTGACAAAGGCAGGCAGGGAGGGGAAGGCGCCCTTGTAAGCATTTCTAGCTGAGCAAACAGGTGCCCTGCTTTTTTGCAGTGTGGTGGCTGACACGAAGGTGCACGTTTGCTGGGCTGTGCAGTAGCCCAGTGCCTGCCTGATTTATCTGCCCAAAAGGGTTTTTTGTTTTGTTTTGTTTTGTTCTGGTCTACTTTTTCAAAATCCTCAGTTGATTCACTCTTCCTAGCCGAAGCCTCAGTGCAGCCGAAGCCTCAGTGCAGCGGAAGCCCTGCTCCGGAGTACAGAGTCCGGATTGACCAGATTTTGTGTGGAGCTGCTGCAAGGCTCTGTCCGCCTTCCCCAGTGGCAGGTCTGGGGTCCACATCCACCCTTTGGGGGCTACAGACCCTCAGTGTCAAAATTCTCCCCTGCATGGTCCTAGACCCTCCGTGATCCTGGCTGAGATCTAAACTTGTGGACATCCCCATCACTAAGAGAGCTAGAGTCTGGCTAAAACCAACCATGCAGGTTAAGTAATCTTCCCAACCGGGAGCTTTAAAACAAAAGGGAAATGTTCTCACAACCTTAATGTAAAATCCTGTGTGACCATTTATTTGAAATGAGCCTAATTCATTGTATAATTTATTTTTACTGTTCTCAATCTGCCCGTCACGGGATTAATAGTGATAAAATATGCTCCCCGAACAGTTATTGATCACCTGTTACAAATCTATTAATTGCTGTGGGAAACCTATGGGTGAGAGGACATTCTATCTTTGACTCTGAGAACTATTAGGAAGAAATGTCATATGCACCTTTTCTTATTTATTCATTTACTCATTCAACAAACACCGGCTGTACGCCTGCTTACTTTAATCACCACACTTGTCAATAAAAATACAAAGGACAATAAAGCACAATAATTATAATTGCTCACTGTCTGATAAGCATTTTACATGTTAAAACTCATTTAATCCTTGCAGCAACTCTATGAGGTAGCCACGATTATTATTTTCAGAGATAAGAAAACTAAAGCACAGAGAGGCTAAGTAGCTTGCCCAAGGTCACATGGCTAGTAAATAGCACAGCTGGAATTTAAACCCAGATGGTCTGGCAGCTTCCCCACTATGCTATGCTCCTTCAAGTTGCTTCCAACTTAGAAAGGAAGATAAAAATCAAAAGCAACCATCTCAATACCATGTGATAAGCGCACCTGTGCAGAGCACCGTAGAAAAGTACCTGGTAGGCAGAGAAGGGGACTAAGTGTGGAAAAGAATTCACACGGGAAACGATGTTTGATCTGGGTTCTGAATTAAAAAGAAGAAAGGCACAGCCTTTCAAGAAGTTAAAATCTAGTAAGTTACTTCACTAGATGTCATTAAGACACAGTCATTGAAACAAAGATAGCGCGTATATTGGGAACCTTGAAAAGGAAGAGGTCACAACTGAATGTATTAGCAAGAACGGTTCTTTTAAGGAGATGGTACTTAAGTGAGGCCTTTAAGAGCTGGTTCAAGTTTAGGATGGAGTCTTGGAAAGAGCAGAAAAGTCAGGACAAGAGGAAGGGAAGGATGGGATTGGAGGAGGAAGGAGACAGGAATATATTTCCAAGGAGGTGAGGTGAGGAGATAAGGCTGGAACAATGATTTGTCTGAGCATGAATGAGAGATTTAAATTCTAGAAATCTGTGAAGGCTTTAGGAGGGAGGAGAGTGAAATAAAAATGCCTTAGAAATATCAAGAAGAGAAATCGAGAAATACCATTTAATTAATATGATTAAAAAGTATATTTTCAAGCTAAGAAACATAAGAGATTGTTTTTATTCAGAATAACAACCCACTACCAAGAGTTTTTGTGAGGCTCAAACATGGTAACAAGAGCAATTCCTTTGTTAACGTGCTATACAAATATCATTTCTGCTTTTAGCAATACATTTCTATGGTCTTCAATTCAATTCTCTTCTGTCCAAAGTTAGGATGATACCCAAACATGTCTCCATGGCTAATGAATGGGAGAGACCATGTCAAGAAACTTTTTATCTTGTACCTGATGAGTATGGAAGGCCTTTCCAAATATCTGCCAGACGAGTCAGAATGCACATGTTCAGAGCCTCTTGGCCTCCCGAGGAATTGGCTATGATACATCCACAGTGGTGTGGGCTCTTTCTCTATCCACATCAAGATGGTCCTGATTAAATTAAGGTAGCACCACAACCTCATTCACTAGGTTCTTTATTTTTCCATCCAGCCAATTCACTTCTGTTAGACCACAGCCCAGCCTCTTTGTTTTTTAAAATAATCTCTAGGGGCGCCTGGATGGCTCTTGGTTTCAGCTCAGGTCATGATCTCAGGGTCATGAGATGGAGCCCAGCATTGGGCTCCACGGTTCTCTCTCTCCCCCTGCCCGCAACCCCCGCCCTCCACTCACACTCTCTCTCTCAAAAAAATAAAATAAAATAAATAATAATAATCTCTTTATCTCTCTTGCTGTATTCTTATTTTGGAGGGGGACAGGGAGAGCTGGATTCACTTTCTACTACATGTTACAAATGCTTGTTTAAGTGACTTCCTGATCTTTCTTTCGCCATTTCTCTGTAGAGCTGGATAGCCTCCCCTCAAGCAGGTCTGGGTAAATGTTCCCCCATCCCTCGCTAAAAGCACATAAACACCATGCTATCCCCCAAGTCACTGGGGAAACCTCTGATTGCAGTGGGAGGTCATCCAATGATTCTGGAGTTCCCAAAAGCTGAAGCTGATGCATAACACCAGGACATGGACAAGGAGGCATTTGAAGTTAAATATATTGTTTTTCATAATTGTGAACTGGAATGAAAATGAAAATGGGATCTAATCTGTCAAATAATAATAAGATACACAGCATTGCTTCTGAGGTCATTTCTTTCCCTTGAGCTTCATCGGGATAAACAAGAAGACAGAAGAACTACTGTTAGCTTCTTGAGCCTGTTTTCAGGCTTGTGGCTTGCCACCACTATCTCACCAGAACCACCAGTGGCCTTGCATCCCTGGACTTTCACTGTGCCTCAGTGGCAAAACTCCAACCCTGAGTAAATACCACAACCTGCCTTTCTCTTCCTATTCCCAACCCATTAAACGAGGGAGGAAAAACACCGCCCAACAGCTAAGATGGGCGCTGCCCCAAATTCACGGTCTTCCTCAGTTGAGCTTCAGGACAGAGGCTCCATCTTTCTCTTGCCCTTGCTCAGCATCCTTTTAGTAGAAATTCTACTTCTTTGCAACTCTCCAGAAAGGTTTAATAACCTCCTGTACCCCTCACTTATAGCATATGGCCTCCATTTCTCCATCTTTTAAAAAACCTGAGATTGTTGGGGCGCCTGGGTGGCTCAGTCGGTTAAGCGACTGCCTTCGGCTCAGGTCATGATCCTGGAGTCCTGGGATCGAGTCCCATATGGGGCTCCCTGCTCAGCAGGGAGTCTGCTTCTCCCTCTGACCCTCTTCCCTCTTGTGCTCTCTATCTCTCATTCTCTCTCTCAAATAATTAAAATCTTAAAAAAACAAAAAAAAACCCTGAGATTGTTACATACAAATTTCAAGCTTGCCCCCCTCCCCACAAAGAACTTCATCCACTCACCTTGCCTAGAGTCTCATAAAAGATGGAAAAGATGGTGTTTTTGTTTGCTTGTTTAGTTCCTATGCCATTCTAGACCAGCCTCTTTCCTCTTGAGCTCTTCATATCATGTCCACCTATCTCCTTTTGGACTGTGACCCATCAAATACCTTCTTCTTCTCTTGCCTTCAGAATTTCTCTATAAATTCTTTTCTGTTAGATACAAACTTTCTTTAATCTCTTCCACTAGCAGGGGGAAAGAAAAATGAAGCATCCTCTAACTCTGTCTAGCTACTTTTCTTTCTTCTTTTCTCAAAACGTATCTCAAAGAGTCAACATTCTCTGTCTCCACTTCCTCATCTCTCATTCCTTCCTCCCCTTCTTGCGCTGCTATTTACCAATCAGTCGGCTCCTCTCTGTCCTGCTTTGGTGGGCTTCCATGTGGCACTCAAGATAGGCAATGTCTTCCTTCTTCCTCACACTCTCTGCTCTCCTGATGTCCATCACACGGCCTTCCCTTACCTCTCCACCAACTGCTCTGATCACTCCTTCTTCACTTTATAGGCTGCTTCTCCCCTTACGTTCCTTAAATAGTGGTGTTTCCCTGGATTTGGTCCTTGACCCTCTTCCTTCCTCACCCTACATTCTTTCCCTGGGCAATCTCATCCACTCTCGTGGGTTCTATAACCACCGTTACGCTGGCTACGTCTGAATCTGTCCTTCTATCTGGGACCTTCCCATAATCTTCCCTTATGTAAACAGTAGTCTCCTGGACCTATCCAAGCTGGCCGCCCACTGATTCCTCCCACCCAAATCTTCTGAACGATCTCAACCTTTGTTGTTCCTACACAACTTCCTTTTCTATGCTCCCCATCTCAGTGGATGGATCACTATTCATCCAATCTCCCAGATTGGAAGCCCTGGGAATGTCCTCAGCTCTTTCTTCTCTTTCATCAACTCTGTCACATTTACCACATTAAGTTCTCAAATATACCTTTTCCTTTTAATCCCCAGGTTAGGTAAGTGCTCATCATCTCTCACCTGAACTACTATCGTCTCACTAACAGGACTTCCTGCTTCCAGTCTTGTCCTCCTCAAATCAGTTCATGACATACAACCCTGAAGAATCTACCTAAATTGCAAATCTGGTCATGTTATTCCATGCTGAAAACCCTTTAAAAAATTCCCATTGGCATACAGAATAAAAACCAATAATAAGATTTTTTTAATCAACACTTACGTCTCTGGCCTCATTGCTCACCATGTCTTGTGTTCTACTGCATTTCCAGTAACATCAAACCACAGGTGGTTACCATCAGCACCGTCATCATTCGTATTATTCCGTGAGTGTTTACCATGTACTAGACACCCTGCATGAGCTTTGTATCATGTATTCCTCACAATAACCCTATCTGATAGATGCTCTTCTTTTTTCTCATTTATATATAAGGAAACTGAGTCGGAAAGAGGATATATAATTTGCCAAAACTGGCCTAGCTTGTAAGTGACAGAGATAGAATTTCAACCCAGGTAATTGGACTCCAGCACTCACTCTCTTAATTTTATCACACATTGCATGGCTTGGCTTCTGTTCCCGCTTCTGCCTGGAATGCCCTCTCCCTCCCATCCTTGCCCTTCCCTGCCATCTTCTGCTTATCCTCAAAGACTTGCCTCAGACCTTAGCAGCTCCAGGTCACCCTCCCTGAACCCCGGGGCTGGTGCCTGCAGTGACTGAGGTACCAAGGTGTACGCTCCCTCCCACACCCCCCTCATGCATTTGGCAGTGCCTGCACTTACACGTTTTCCTGTAAGTATCTCTTAATTATGCATCTCCCCCATCAAACTGTGTCTTATTCATCTTTACACCCTCAGTGCCTACCACGGTGCTTCACATAGCCTAGTTGCTCAGTGTCTGCTGAAGGTGTTAAGTGGTAAAAGTCTGACCATCAGCAATCTTTTCCTCACTCTGAAAAATAAAGTGACATATTCAAGTGGCAGGCAGATGATGACTAATCCATTTCAGAGATGTCATTTGAAGGATTCTTCCCCGCAGCCAAGAGCACTGCTGTCCTGAACCATTCATGACGACACCTTCCCTAGCCAGCCTAAACCTCTGCCCTGCAAGTAACTATTGGAAGACTGAGTCAAAAGCCATGGAGAGAAGTCACATGGCCAGTGGGAGGCTCAATATACTTGCCTATTTTACACGAAGTTCATAATTTTATACTACAGTCAATTCCCCAGCCCGCGTGGCAGTCCTTCACGTTGATCTCCCTGCATAGCTTTACATCCAACCACTCACCCCTTAGGACTCCATTTGGCAACTCTCGCCATGCCTCTGGCCTTTCAGCCTCCATATTCTTTCTCCTGCCTGCCTTCTCTGCCTTTGCAATTCCTGCCAATGCTTCAAAATCCTCTCAGATGGCACTGTTTGTCTACAGCCTTCTCTGTCCCCCCTGGCCAGAAGTGACCTTCCAACAGTTATTCCCTACATTAACCATTTGGAAAATAATCATATGCCAAAATTAATGCATGCAACATCCTTCTTCATGGCCCGGACAGATCTCTGAAACAGTTGTCTATCATTCCTGTTTTGGTATATTTGTGTCTTCTGCAGGGAAAATGTAAGTTCTTTGAGAGCAGAAACATGTTTTACATGTTTCTCCCCCGGTGCTCAATTAATAGGGACTGATGGTTTATCTTCTCTTTAAATCCTTGATTCTTCCCAGCCTTTCCATGACAACTGTCTCCCTCTCGTTCCAGACTCAAGCAGGGGACTTCTTTGAATTTCTCATTTGCCCTAGATCCAGGCTGTCACCAATCCACCTGATCCTTCCCCAGTGACACCTGACTGATCGACTTCTCTGTCTGTAGCTCTGCAGCCCCGGCCCAGCGCAAGCCCCGAGATCCCGTGCTGCACAGAGGATCAAACAGGAGCCCCCAAGCCCCTCCTCCTCTACCTTCCCCAGCTCTCCAAAACCACCTGTGCTATGCTGTGCGGCTACTGGTTAAGCAAATCCCCAAATCTCGCATTCCTTGTGTACTTTTAATAGCAATACAAGGGGGAGGAGCTAACAAGACAACATATTTACAGAATGCCTATGACTCTGAGATAATCGGAAAACTCCCAGAACAATGGGAGATATAAATAGGAACTGCCTTTACTAGAGCCCGACTGCAATTTTTAGTCTAGAATCAAAGCTCATGGAACAATTTTGTTCCATGCACTTTTGCAAGAGTGTGATGAAACCAGCTTATTTGTGGTTTAATTTTCCATTCAGTATGCTGCTCTGTTTTATGAGCCAGATAACTCTGAAGCAATTATGGCTAATGTACAGACTCGGGCAGGTGGCAGAAACCCGTGAGCCGGTGACAAAGGACTAGCACATGGGTGGGTCACCGACGTGCAGAATCAGGGGGTGTGAGATTCAGGCAGGAGGAAAGGAGAGAGGTCTTGGATAAGGAGCTGGTGACTGAGACCGTAGCTTTCGAAAATAATCATTTTCGAAATTCTGACTGACAGGCGAAGTGACAAATAGAAGTGGTCACTTTATGGCCAAAATTTCATATTATCTCATCATGGAACAAAATCACAGGTGTCACAGACCACTCCATTACCTCCTTCACAGGTGCTGGCCTTGTACAATATTCACCTGCGGGCTAATACATTAATAATTTTACTGAGTGCTCCCTGGGTGCCTGATGCTGTTGGTTTTAAGTGCTTTGTCGTAGAACTCTCTGAAGCCTCTCCACAACACCCTGAAATGGTTATCGGTATCCTCCTTCTACAAATGAGGAAACGGAGTCTGAGAGAGTTGAGGTTTCTAGCCAGAGGTCCCTCACTACAAGTCACAGCTCCAGGATCTGGACTCCGGCCGCCTGGTGCCCACCGGCCGGCTTTCCTCTCTGGTAGCTGACGACTGATAGAGGGCTTTCCACGTTCTGCGTACCATTTGAAGAGTCTGGTAACTGGTAACTGGTAAGCCTCACAACAACCCTATGAAGCATGAACTATTTTTGTCCCCAATATACAAAGGAGGAAACTGAGGCCCAGATAAATGATGTGAGTCGCCTGAGGGTGCCGACGGCTCCGATGGAAGGGCGGGCCCTCTGATCCTGAGGCCACACTCTTGAGCACTGTGTTGTAGGACCCCCGTCACCAATCACAAGTGGCAGAGGCAAGGCCACCACGCAGGGCGGCCAGGAGATAATGTTCCCAGGCCTTAGTACAGAGCCTGGCCCGCGGGGTGGTGGGGGAGGCGGCACACCTGCTCCCATGCCTCTCTGCAGACTTCCATACCCAGCTGGCTCCCTCCCCCTCTTCTGGGCTGTAAGGCGTCCCAGTGCCTCTGTCTGCTGCAGTCCTGGGGCAGACCGGGACAGGACCCCAGCTTCCTGGGGCCAGGTTTTGTCTCCAGCACCATACGCACGCAGAACTAGGATGACATGGTTGTGAGCTGTAGTTTCGTTAGAAAGAGACTCAGCAGAGCTCAAGTCCTCGGGTGTCCTGATTCCCCTCGTCTGCTGAGCAGACGGCTGAGCAGCCAGCCATGCCCGTTCTAGCACCTCTCCCCAGGCTGTTAATATCGCCTGCAAACCCGTTTCTAGCGTGGTACCTCTGACTCTGTTTACTTGTCTGCCTGCTTGCTCTCAGTTAATAAAGTGGAATTGATTTGGCGACTTCACAAATAAGGAGAGGCTCAATTCTGTTTAAAAACTGGGATGTGTTGTGAAGTGGAGGGTAGACGGTGGCTATGGTGCCCTGTTTCTGCAGATCATCTAGGGAAGCCCAGTTGGAAGAGGTAGCTGGGGGTGGGGGTGGGGAATGATGTGTGGCCTGAAAGCTCAAAGTCCCGGCCCCCTCTTCTTTCAGGGTGAATGTTGCAGAATTTCCAAATAATAATTCTAAACGGTTTGCATCTGATATAAGAAAAAGAGATTAGCATAGTACTGTGATCAGACAAAAGATGGGAAATGTGGTGGGGTTTTTTTAAAGATTTTATTTATTTATTTGACAGAGAAAGAGAGCACAAGCAAGGGGAGCGGCGGGCAGAGGGGAGAGGGAGAAGCAGGCTCCCTGCTGAGCAGGGAGCCCGACGTGGGGCTCGATCCCAGGACCCCGGGACCATGACCTGAGCCAAAGGCAGACGCTTAACCGACTGAGCCCCCCCACGAACCCCGGGACATGTGGTGTTGTCAGATTATGCTGTGCAACATAAATTTAGCTGGGGAAAGGATCTAGAAAGTCAAGCTCAGGACACGAGCAAGGCCTCTGGGTTCCTGCCCCAGCTCTACCACTAACCACCAGCCCTGTGGCCTGGGGTGAGAAATGAACGTGTCCACACTCAGCACCCCCACTCTGCAAAATGGGGCAGTGGCCGCTCTGCCCTCCCCAGGGGGTCGCTGGGAGAATGACATCCGCTATGATTTGTGAAGCACAAAGCACGTGGGCTGCACAGCGAGCTCCCAGTAAGGATTAGTGACTGTCATTGCCCATTACCTGTGAATGACAGACTGAGAACATGTGCTCAGGCCTGGGCAGCCGGGGTAGGAGTGGGGGGATTAGAAAAGGAACTGCAGAAAGACTCTGGAAGGGATACAAGTTTTGCTGGCTTGTGCTGGTACCTCTCCCCACGCTTTTCATTATTGCCTGGCTGTTCACTTGCGTTTACCTATTCACCTGCAGGAACAGTCTATGACTAGAGGGTTTTTTTATACTATTCTTCACCTTTTGTGGATGTCTGTTTCATAATAAAATGTCTTTGAAACACTAGGATTTTGTCATGGGTGATTTTTTTGTTTGAAATGTATTATCCCCTTTCTAGAAACTTTTTTTTTTTAATTCATGTATTAAGGTCAACCAACTAGAAATAGAAGTTGGGCAATTAGACCAAGGAGAAAGTAGAAACAGTTAACACTGCCTTATGAAAACTCTTTATTTTTTTAATTTTTAAAACGATTTTATTTATTTGACAGAGAGAGAGAACACACAGGCAGAGGCAGAGGAGAAACAGGCTCCCCGAGGAGCAGGGAACCCAACACAGGGCTCAATCCCGGGACCCCAGGATCATGACCTGAGCCAAAGGCAGACGCCTAACCAACTAAGCCACGCAGGCACCCCTTATGAAAACTCCTTAAAGCAACACCAGCCTGGGTCCAAAGCCCAGCTAGACCACCCACGGGGTTGGTGTCTTTGGGCAACTGACTAATTCTGTTACTTGTTTCTTCTCTTCCTTAAGTGAGGTGAGGTGTCCCTGCTGCCAGGATGGAAATGAGGTTTAAATGAGACAACACACATCATCCCCCCAACCAGCCACACAGTAGGCCCTCAATGAACGGTGACCCTTTCCTTCTGGCTATATGGACTATAGAGGTGGCTGTAAGTGGACCGGGGGTGGTGTGAGGCAGGACAAAGGTCCAAGGCTGAAAGTAAGAGTTTTGTGGCGTTGGTGAGAAATTGGTCTTATATCCCCAATGAGTAGGGCTTAAAGCAAAATTGTGGAGTAGAGGCTGGGCTGCTTTTCCTCATTGGCCAGTGGCTTCAGCCCTCCCTAACACATGGGACCCCAGAGGGAGTAAGACTCCTTCCTTCATGCAGATCAACAAATGCCAGGCCTTAAATAGAATGACTTCTAAGAACATTTGCACTTTAACTCCTGAAAAGCCTTACAATCAAAAGAACAAAACGCCAATGGTCAGATTTCAGCAGACAATGCAGAGGAGAGATTTTATTTCTGTTTTCGATTTTTAGAGGGGTGGTGGGTGCAAACGAAGGGCCTTTCTTGTATCCCTGACATCACAACACATAAATGCCAATCTCCTTTTTTTTCCAGCAAAGCCTGCACGGTGAGTGAAGGGGAAGGGGTCCGTACTCTTTCAGCACTGCTCACTCTCAGGAGCCGACGCCGGTGGACCACGGGGGATCCCGAGTTGTCACAGCCCAGCGAGAGATGGGGCAGAAGCCAAATCTAGAGGCCCAGGATGCTGTGTACAGAAGGACACGGCACCAGACCCCCGGAGACAGAGGGAGGAGGAAGGGAAGTGGTCTAGATGTGACGCTAACCTAGGAGCTTTAATATTTATTAAGGAGGAAGGTATTCTCTCTCTCGTACACGTGGTAAACAAGGCGTAGCCAGGTGATAGGCCCGACACCATGCAGCCAGCCATAGGCAGGGCCGGGGTTCGAACCTAAGTCTCCCCGGTCCCAGAGCTCCACACTAGACTGAATATCTGGAAGCTAAGGGGACAACCAGGAGTCTCTGTCCATCTCCATGACGACCAAATCGACCCCAGAGAGCACAGTAATTGGTGCATGTGTCCTGTGCGGCCACCTGCCCTGGTGAGCGCAGGCCGCCTACGGAGCAGCCCTTGTTCCGGCTCTGTGCTCCTGCTGGTCCCTGGGTCTGGGGACGCAGGAGGGCAGGGACCAGCGCCATTGCTCTTGCTGCCATCCTCCCTTTAGAATTCTGTTTTCTAGCAATTGGCTTTGACCGCCTCAGCCGACCTGTCTCCCTGGGAGGCCGTGTTCCGGCCTGTTCTGGCCCGTGGCCCACAGCCGGCCTGGCCTCGCCAGCTATCTGCAGGAAGGCCCATGTTCCCGTCCTTCCCACCGGCTCTCTCTGCCTCCCTCCTCCCAGAGCCGAGGGGCCCGGCGTCACACCCGCGGTGTCTGCTACTCTGTTGTCTGCTTCCCTCCCCAGAACTTGCTTTTTCTCTCTAGGTAAGAACACAGAAGCCTGCTTCTCACGTGTTGGCCTCTGTTCTCGGGTGACTGTGGAGTAAGAGGAGGAGACCGGGGAGAATAACGGTACACACAGACCAAGCAGCCCAACCCGGACCCTGGGAAGTGCCCCAGTGAGCAATTATTTCTTTTTAGGACTGTTCGTTGGGGCTTTGGAATAAATATTTCACTGTCATTTATTCTGGAACATAGATAATCCAAATCAAAAAGTGATAAGGATGGAAGGAAAGAGCCACTTCCCCATCTTGGAGCTCTGGGTGCCTACAGTTAAGAGCTGTGGGGAAGCCTGGGGCGCCTGGGTGGCTCAGTCCGTTAAGCATCCGACTCTTCGTTTTGGCTCAGGTCATGGTCTCAGGGTCGTGAGATCGAGTCCTGCGCATCAGGCTCTACGTTCAGTGGGGAGTCTGCTTGCGATTCTTTCCCTCTCCCTCTGCCCCTCCCCCTGCTCTCTCTCTCTCTCTCTCAAATAAATAAATATTTAAAAAAAGAGCTGTAAGGAAGTCTGATAGGAGAGGGGAGGGTAGGGGTGGAGGGGCAAGCCCCTGGGGGGCAGGTTAGGAGGCAGAAATAGAATCTAAATGTTATTCTTCTCCCCATGGGAAATGGTAGCAGCTTCAGAAGTTTGGGAACTTCCAGTCTCACCAGAAGATAGTGTCCCCTGGGACCACACCTGGGTTTATGCTAATGAGATGACTCATGGGGACCACTAGATCAGTTTAGGATAGAGGCTGGCCATGCCCAAAAGACCAAACATGTTACTAGAGTTTGGAGCTTTGCGCCATGTGATATCAGCACTCTGACCTACAAGGAGGGGAGGGCAGCTGCTGATTGAATTCAAACAAGTGGCCAATGACACGATCAATCATGACTACACAATAAACCCCCAAGGAAAACTCTGGACACAGAGGCTCAGGTGAGCTTCCAGTTGGTGACCACATCCATGTGTCAGGAGAGTGATACATCCTGAATGGATGAGGAAAGGACAAGGCAGCTCTGTGTTTGAGATCATTTCAGTTGCTCTGTGGGTATCTTCTCTTGGCTGGTTCTGATTTGCATCCTTTATAATAATACTCTAAGTGCTCTCCTGAGTTCTTTGAGTCACTCTAGTGAATTATCAAATCTGAGGGAGTTGTGGACACCCCCAAATTTGTAGCCAATTGTTCAGAAGTATGGGCGCCTGTGGCTGGTGAACGGAATGAAGGGAATCTCTGGAGGACAAGTGCCCTTGACCTGTGACATCTGTGCGACCTCTGGGTAGTTCGTGTCAAAATTGCATTCCAGCATGTTTTTGATGAATAGGTGAATCTCCTCCAGTCCAGTGAAGGAGGTCAAAGCAAACTCTCTTCTGTCTCCTTACACTGCACTCTCCAAGAGGAAGCCAAGTGGCTTTCATGTCAGCTGTCTCTTTGGGTAAAGCTGAAGTCCTGGTTCTAGAGCTCATTCTTGTATGAAAGTTGGGGGTATGTTTACATGGTGCCACTGAAGTGGACATTTTTGAAGTCAAACCAGCTATTTTGGCTGATATAACATGCTAGTGCTGAGGAGTGAATTGATTATTGAATAATCAAACTCATTTGGTGTTTTTAAAATGGAGATAATTTCACACAGTTCAGACACAGCCCAATTATTTTGTTGTTAAGAAAAATGAGTTGGCTTGGCCCTTTGCAATCCGATCGGTTGCTTGGCAATCAACTTGCCAATAGCTTTGGCCTCCCCATTTTTCTCTGATTTTCACTGTAGCACTGGAATCAAAGGGTAGTCCACCCATCTGCTGCCTTGGACTTTGATGCTTAATTTAAAAAGTCAGTCTTCAGCCTGCCTTTTTTTTTAATTCCCAGACAAAAAGAATCCGAATATTATTTCACAGTCCTTTTCTTTCTTTCCTTTCACCTTGCATCTCCCAATCTTTGCTAGTATCTTTTTTGTTTCTTCTTCTTTTATTAACAAAAATATGAAAACAAATTAAATGTAGTAAGGATTTAGCCAATAGATAATCTACTACTCTTGAGTAGTAGAGTGAGATAGATAATCTATCTATTATCTACAATAGATAATCAATCTACTCTTGAGTAGAACACAAGAGATTCTATTGGCTCCTATACATCATATTTTAACTCAACATGAGTGACATAGTCAGCTCTGCTTGTGTTCCACCATGACCTCCAGATCTTTGTATGTCATGCTTGCTTGGATTTCCAGACCTCCCTTCTCCCCATCTCTCCCCTTCCCTACCATTTTTGCATCTGTGTATAATTTGATTTACCCCTAAATTTACTATTTGGTTCCATCAACATAACATTTTATCCTGCATATAGTTTATCAAGGCTGCTTCAAACTTTTCTCCATATCTTAAGGGCCTGGTAGCAACATTTAAGTTTATGGCATTTGCCTGAGATTACTACTGTTGCTTCTCCCTTTAACTGGGAGCTTTTAGCTTTTAGCTGCTTGTAGTAAAACATGGGTTAGATCATATTCACAGCCTTTTCCAAGAGATAGTGTCCTATCCAAAGCCCTGTTGAAATGGCAGCCCTAGACATGTCCCTATTACCTCTGTCCTCATCTGATTGGACTGGAAGTAGATACCTGTCTCAAGGGCTGCCTACCCAGGCTTATTACATGACCTATTGTAAAAAGCGGAGCTCATGCAGTGATCCACTGAGCCAATCAGATCCTCACTCACAGGACTTTGCATTGGGAGACACACAGAGACACGGGTTGTTTGCCATGGGGGCTGAGGTACACTGGGTTAGGCTATGAGTAGCCTTGAGCAAGTTGAAATGAAGAACAAGCCAAAATTGTGAGGAAATATAAACTATGATTAAACAGAAGATACAACACAGAAAGGTCTTATTAAGTCCTGGGAGGAAAGCTAAAGTATACATAAAGAAACCAAGGAGCTGGCCACGTGGCTTCAGTGGCAGACCATGAAGATCCAACATTCCCAAGTGCCAAGGTGCCAAGAGCTATCTTGCCTCCAGCTCTAACCTCTGTGTGGACTAATCATACTGTGGCTTCTTATAGGAGAACATCTTCATTTCCCCTTGTTTCTTGCAATAACCGTGGCTTCTCTCTTTATGTGGCCCAGCTATCACTGTTACCCTTGTGACCTCATCCGTTGCTCCCACCTGTGCTTATGTAGTAGAGAAACTGACAAGGAGCATTGTCAGGGAGTCCTATTACTTACCTGTTGCTGTAGTTCTGCCTCAGTGCTCAGCTAACTTCTCCCCACTATGCCCCTTCAACATGGGCCAGCTACTTAGTCAAGAAGCCCCTCTCCCAGGACTGGCTGTCCAACAAGAATGCCTGAAGGTCTCAAGGTAAAAACAAGTAAAGACACACTGATCATGTGAATTGTAATCCTTTGTCTATGTGGAAGGATGTGATTGGTTTGGCTCCATCTGATCGCTGACTTCCAAGAGATCTCTTTGTTACATGTGAAATCCACCCTCTGCTCTGTGACTCTTGGTTTGTAAGTGATCCATGAATGTGAGGTAGCAGACCTACTCTCCCAACTCAGAGAAAGTAATGCCAGAAAAATCTTTGTGACACACACTATTCCTATTACTCCTCAGCCTCCGGTTATCCTGCAAGACTTGAGCAAGGCTTTGGGTGCAATCAGAGCCGTAAGGTGAGAAGAGGGGGAATATTTATGAACTTTGCTCCACCCTGGACATCTTCAGGACAAAAGAGGCCAATATTTCACCTCCAGAGGGCCAAGAATAAAAAGCACCTGAACCAAATGCAGATGTGTATATCCAGAGTGGGGCTGAAAAGCAGCAGCCAAAGTCACTGGGTTACTCTCATTGCTTCCACATAGCACTGTCCCAAGTCCTCCACCACAGAGGTGACTTGTCCAATGCCCAAATATGTGAAGGGATTTGGCTCCCCACCTGTGTATCAGGCTGATGAATAACTGTCCAAGGGTACACCCAGCTAATTTGTAGTCTCCTAGCAATAATGACTTAATAGTAAGTGTATTTATTCATTGGGAGTTGTTGGGGGAGTTGGTCATCCTGGACCATCTGACCTCACAATTCTCGACCTGGATCCTCGTACCATGACTGATTCTGGGAGAACAGTTTCATCTCTATCTCTTACTGGTGGAAGTGGTTATGCAGTTATCCAGGTCAGAATAACTACCTTCCACCCATAAGGGCCAACTCTGGGCCGGGGGGAGCAGTTATTTGGTCAGCCTAGCACGTGTCAGCTGTGCCCCTAAATCATCACCAAGCATATCAGGGACTCCACTCCACAGCTCTCTGCAGGCCTGACTCATGTGGCAGCTTACCCACGGCTCCAGGTACTGCTCCCAAGCTGGTGGCCGCCTCCATGTAGACACACAAAGCCAGTCGCTAGGCTTGCTGAACTCTGCTTAAGGATACAGGGCCTTGTACACACCTCTCTCCTCTGGGTTTCTGGTTTCTGCCACAACAATGTAGTAGAGTAAACCTACCCAGGGTTCATTTCACATCAGTAATGGTGTTATGAAAACTGGGGCCAGTCTTAGAAAATGCAGTGCCTAATGTGAAAGAAAAGGGGGAAGAGGCAAGAGACTTATATACAAAGCAGCATTCTCCAGACCAGACCCTGGATTCCTGGACACAGCCCCAGAGATTCTGTTTCAGGGAGTTTGATAGTATCCTATGCTACTATCTTTTTTAAAAGACATCTCAGATGATTCTGACAGGTATGAGAACCATTCTTTAAGGACACACACACACACACACACACACACAGACATATGCACATGCACATAAATATTCTGGGGTGGAAAGGGTCTTGTCTAGGAAGTCAGGAGATCTGACATTAGCTAATGAAATGGTCCTGTGTAAATCATCTCTCTCCCCCAAGCCCCATCGGGAAAATAGAGTTTGGATTAATCTCTCTCCAAGATCTTTCCAGCTCCAAAGAACACTGATGCTGTGAAAACTATAAATCTCTCATTGCTTTAATTTTCCTTTTGATAAGCAGTTGTTAATTGAAAAGAACTAAACAATTGGGCCAACCCAGGAGGATATTCTGAGTATCTTCCTTCCATATATTTAAAAGTGTAGGGAAAAGAGAGCAGGTAGTGGGAGTACAAATTAAAGAAGACAAGCCAGCTAAGTTGTAACTGAAACTTTTCCCATCAAGTAAATATAATGAACCCCACAGCAAACCATAAACAGAGAAACTCCACAGCTATGTGCTGTGGGAGTTGCCTTAGGGAAGGGAGTCAATGCTGGGAGAAGCCACTGACTAGCAAGGAGGGAGTGGGGAAATATCAGTGCCGGGAGTAGAAACCAGATGGTGGCCACCAGTGAAAAGAAGCAAGTCCTCTTCCCCTGCTGAGCCCAGAAGGGAGTTCAGGCATTCTTTTGCTTCAGGTAGAGATCAAGCTAGAGCGGCAAAAATTACCCACTAACTTATGGATTTCAACGAAGCAGGAAGCAAAGAGCCTGAGGCCTCAGAAGAAGAGGTGGTATTTTAAGTGAGTGAAACTGAAAGAATTTTCTTAGCCTCTGTTGGGAGCTGGTCATGGCTTTGTGAGGGCTAGCCTTGATAAATAATTAAAAATGTATTCAAAAACAGATATTTCTAGTCTGGGAGCTTCAGGAAGACAGAAGTGGGTGCATTTAGTAAGACTCCTGGGAAGGTAAGGAAGCAGAACACAAACCAAGTCTATCTCAAGGTCTTAATGAAATAAAGTCTGAGTGGCTGTGGGTTGAGGCACATGGATTTTGTAAACACAAGTCCTAAATCTCAGTGATTATATGCAGATGAGCCAAATAGTATTTAATGGCTATTATATAGCATTTTCTATAAATCAAATTTACTCATGTAAATTTGAGGTGCTTATTTTATATGAGATATTTTCTCAAAGCATTGAGAAAAACAGAACACTCCATGGGATAATATTCGGGGGGAAAAAGGGGCTATCATGATGACATTTTTTAAAGGAAACGCTGCTATCAATTGTGAACGAAAACTTTTTCAGATTCCTTCCCTTTTGAAAGGAAAACTAAAACATGGATTGACAAAGTGCCACAGGAGCTCACAAATCTCAGAAATGGACAACCTCTCTCCAGCTCTGGAGTACTAACTTACCCCATGTAATAATCAGAACACCTTATGTATTTCCTCATAGATACATATCACTGTTCTTTTGGACAATATCGATTTTCCCCTCCTATCATAGGCTTAACCTTTGTCTGAAGCTTTCCTAAGTCTCTGAAATTCTGAAAACATTATCCACAGCCACTGTTCTACATTTCCAAAACAGTCATATCACTCTTCTGTGTTTCATGACTCAGTTCTTTGAATTTTCAATAGCCGACATGACCATCATCAGCTTCTTTAACCTCTTGCCATCTGACCTTTGGACTCGTGAAAACCATCAGTGATCCCCTCCTAACTCACACACAATGACACTGCTGGGGTCCCACCCTTAGCATCTCTCCTTGACAGCCTCTCTTGTCCACCTAGCTTCCTTAATGCTCTTTCTTGCTTTGGCTTAAGAAATAACTTCTAGTTCTCCTCATTCATTTGCTCCCTCATTCTGTCTGTTAGTGAGCACAAAGTCCAATGACACCAGGGGTAGGATAGGCACATAAGTGACAGGGGCTGGCCAGGGATGAATGAGAGCTAAGGGTGTACCAAATAAAGTGGGGGCAGAGTAGGTGGCCAGTACTCAGTTCTGACCAATGGTTGCACTCAGGGAAAAGGAGGCGCAGTTTTTAAGACAATCTAGAAATCTAGATTTTTATGGGGAATTTCCTTCCTTTACACACATTAACAATTAATTCAAAATTTTATCTTACGAATACTTGTGAGTCAAACCAGGCACTGGGAAGGGCTGGGATCAGCCTGCAAGTGGTGTGTTTGCCACCTCTGCTCCACACTGCTTGCTGCATTCTACCACATCGATTCCATGTAGCCCTGTGGCCAACAAGGTCATGTGTGAAGTTGGAAGTGAACCAAGACCATGGATAAGGTTGCTTAGTATAGAATAGATACATGCTCTTGTTTTGTGCTAAGAAATACCATGTAGAAGTTTCCTCAAGGGGGGCTGGAGAAAGAGAAGGGAAATTCAGGAGAGAGAAATGGAAGCATCCTGAATTTTGGGAGTCTTCGCTGAACTTTGTTGGCTGCAAAGGAAAAGAGTACCTGGGCTCCCAATAGTATTGAAGGTGGAACACAAGCACACTTGAGATCCGAGGCAGTTCTAGCAATCTGATTTTCCATCTAGCAACCAGCAGCAGGATCTTGGTGATAAACTCTCTGATGTTCCTCCTTTAACAAGACTCGGTTATCAGATTCCAGCTTCTTTATGCACTTCCCTTCTTGCGTTCTCCCTCCAACTAGTGGACACTTGCCCATATCTCCAATCCAAATCCCTCAGGGAAGAATTCTAGTTGGCTTAGTTAATCATTTTCTGACCTTGTTGGAACACAGACTTCTTCACAGACTATATGCCAGGTAGAAATTTGATTCCCATGAGTATCTGCCTAAGGCTCAAGTGCCCCCAGCCCTCAGGTCTGCTCCATTGCTGGAGGTGGGGGAGATTGTCTGGTAGGTTAGAGGGGTTCTTAGACCCAATTCCAACCCCCAGCACCAGGGTTGGGGGTTCTGCCACACCAACAAATAATTCTTAGACCCCAGTTGGGGGTCCTACAGTTCGACTCTGTTCTGACACTATCTGCCGTGAGATAGCATCAGATTCCACAGGTGAAGGGTTCTGTCCTACAAGACTGTCCCCCACCCCCACATTTCAGATGCCAGTTGCAAGCCCAGGTTGTTACCTGGGCTTCTGACTGACTGGTTATAAATCAGAGGTTCCCACGACCCCCTTCTTGGGTGCAATTAACTTGCTAGAATGGCTTACAGAACTCAGAGAAACATTTTACTTAACTAGGTCACTGGTTTATTATAAAAGGATATAACTCTGGAACAGCCTGACAGAGGAGATGCATAGGGCAAGGCATGGGGAAAGAGCAAGGTTCCATGGCCTCATGGGACACCTCCACATGTTCACCAACCCAGAAGCCCTCCAAACCCTGTCATTTTGGGGTTTTATGGAGAGTTCCATTACATAGGCATGATTGATTAAATCATTGCCCATTGGCAGTTGATTCAAACTCCAGGCCCTTTCTCCTTCTCCCTGGAAGTGGAGGCGGGGGCGGGAGGGGGGGACTGAAAATTCCAACCCTCTAATCATGTGTTGGATCTCCTGGCAACTAGGCCCCATCTTTAGGTGGGGTCCAAAAATTACCTCATTAGCATAACGAGAGATAATTTTGTCACTCTCAACATTTAGGGAATTCCAAGAGTTCTTGGTAGACATGAGTCAGGAACTATGGTGGAAGACCAAATATATATGAGAAATATATCTTGGTCATCTAAATGAATTTTACTGCTTTACTAGGACAGGAGTTTTAGAGGGAAAAAGGAACTCAGTAAGATTTATGCCATAATTTGTAGAAAACAGAAAAAGTGTTCAGACCTAGTCGGCTAAGGGAACAAGCGCAACAATTACAACAGGGAAAGGGAAAATCTAAGAAGGCTGATATTTTTGTGAGGGTACTAAATAACACCCAACTCTCAGCATCGAGAGTATTAACCTATGGAGAAAATAAAGAGGTCAGGGAGATGGAAATCAAACTATCAGACTGATTGGTAAGGCTGGACTGGAGAAGTGGCTTAGGCCGGCTGCCAGTCTTCAACCTAGAAACAGGAGAATCTACCCACCCAGGTAGAGGCCAGGTGGAGTCAACCTTGCCTATTTCCCCCCAAAGCCTTCAGCCGAGCAGGCCATGAGCAGAGCGTGCCCTGTGTCAAGGCAGATGTACTAACAAGAATTGCTTTTCTCGAACTTGCCCGATAAACTCAGGCACTCCTCCCTTTTGTGAAGGGTGAAATGAAAGAGCAGATGTTTTTACTTTATGGTGAAGACAGAAATGCAGAGATGGGGAGGAATGGTGCCCACTAAATAACTGTCAGGTCAGAGTTTTGTTTTAAAAATTCGTAAGATAATAAACTGTTTATTTAGCCAACGTTTTTTTGAGCACTCATTATAAGCAAGCAGATCAGGTCCCTGCCCTCACGGAGCTTATGGTCTATGGCAAGGCAGGTATCAATCATACCAGAAAAACAGATACACATTTAGAAATGTGGATATGAGCTTTGAAGGAAAAGCACCTTGTACTATAAGAATGGTAATAAAGTAATATATGGTGATTAACATAACAATAAAAAATTTTAAAAAAAGAATGGTGATAAAGATAACTCAACTGGCATGGGGACGGTTGGGTGGTCAGGACAGGCTCCTGTGCGGAAAGGTTTTTGTGCAAATATCTGAAGGCAAGAATGGGGAGAGAGACCTCTAGGCAGAGGAAGCGGAGAGCATAAAGATTCTAGGGGGGAAAGGAGAGGGACACCTCAAAGAACAGAAAGGAAACAGTTTGAGTGGGGTGGTGAACAATGGGAACGTGCTGGTTAGGTAGGTCCCGAGATGCCCTCTTTCTACTCCAAAACTGTTAGGGAAATCCACACTGAAGGGAATACAGCAACCAACAAGGATGTTAGATATTCAGGCTAGCATCCAAGAAACAACAACAGCTTTTTAAAATGAGTTACAATCCAAAAAAGGTGCTTTCATAAAAAGAAGGGAATTGTTTCAGAAGAGGGGAGGTGATCATAGCACCAAATACTGCAGAGAAGCCAACTGATATCTGAATACCACCAAAGACAGGGTCAGGGACAGCACTTGTCATCTTGGCACAAACTGTTCCAATAGCCTGAGGGGGCTGAAGCCAGACTGGGGCTGAAAAACTCAAGGCCCCTGTTCAGCAGAGAAGAGGCATGGGGTGTTAGCCAGAGGGGGAAGCAAGTCAGGGAATTTTTAGATTTATGTGAAGTGCTTAGCAGTTTGGGGCCCGTTCAAATATTCAATTAAGTGGTCTCTTTTCTTGTTTTGTTTTTCTTTGCTTTTTAAGAGAGTAAGATCTCCTGGAAGGTAGGAATGGAGTGAAGTCTCTGTCAAAAGGCATCTTGGTGCCCTGGTTGCCAATAGAAGTATGAAGAGCAGCTTTAGCCTTCAACTGGATCCACAAAGTTGCTCACTCGGCAAAATTGTGTTTAGTTTCTACCCCTCCGTGCCCCCTTTGGGTGTGTGTGAACTCGAGGAGTATTTATTGCACTTTTATGGTGTGCTAGGCTATGACAGGTGTTGAAGGTGTAACAATTAATAAGACGTAGTGCTTGGATTCAGAGAGGTCACAGAATGCCAGGAAAGCAGACCTGGAAGCAGATATTTACAAAACAAAGTTGTAAGCGTATAATACAAGCATAAGCAAAAGACAGTGTCAGTACAGAGGTCATGATATTTAATCTGGACCTTAAAGAATGAGTAGAAGCTTGACAGTCTCACAAAGGTGAGAAAGCATATAATATACATAAAACATATATGATATATTTATATATAATGTAACAATATTGTATAATATATAATAATATATATTATATATATTTATAATGTATTATAAATATATATATATATGTTTTACATTCTACAATCTGGTCCTTCCTTGTAGCCAACAACATGAATTTCTAAGGAATTTGGCCACTGAACACAGAGAAGCCAATTAACCAACATAAATAATAATCCCATTTCCACATTCTTATAAGCGCCCTACTTGTAATACTCAAGAGAACTTCCAGTACACTGAAGTGGTAAAATGTTAAGTTTAAAACACATAACCCCTCTACATTTTGAAGAGGAGAACACAGATATAAACACTTAACATGATAAATATCTAAATGGAAGCTCACTTTTAAAGACAACTTTTTCTATGTGCTGTAATTCCTTGCACTAAGCTGGGGAGGCTGATTGATGGGTTTAGGTGGAGAAAGGGTAAAGAGTTGGGAGCGGAGTCTATGACGTGGGGACACATGATTGTGGTTAATCAGGGCCATACATTCCATGTGTCAAAGCATTTACTCAAGAAAGATTCAGGCCTCGGGTGAGAACTCCTTTACAAATCTAAGTAATTTTTTCCTCACATAGTTTAAACATGGAAGCATAGTTTAAAAATCAGTTCTAATGACCAAGTCAACTGACTAAGTAAAGCTTCCTACACGGAAACACTTAGAGATGGACTTCAAAAGTTAACTCCTTGAAACTTTGGAAACCAAACTGTGTTGTCGAATCACACCCAGGCTCTGCTATAGAGAGCGAGAGTCTCCAGAGACAGCATCTTTGCCTCAAGGGCAAGGATAACTCCAAACGAGGACAGGTGGGGTTGGAGAGCCACCTATGGATGGGTATTACCCAGGAAGAGGACCTGCCCATTTCTATCACCTTCTGAATGTTCTTTAATATTCCTAGGCACCGGGCGCCTGGGTGGCTCAGATGGTTAAGCGTCTGCCTTCGGCTCAGGTCATGATCCCAGGATCCTGGGATCGAGTCCCGCATCGGGCTCCCTGCTCCTTGGGAGCCTGCTTCTCCCTCTGCCTCTCTCTCTCTCTCTCTCTCTCTCT
>NW_027397069.1:57749977-57964490 GCF_003265705.2 Callorhinus ursinus | reverse complement strand
AGCAGGGAGCCCGATGTGGGGCTCGATCCCAGGACCCTGGGATCATGACCTGAGCCGAAGGCAGAGGCTTAATGACTGAGCCACCCAGGTGTCCCCATGAGGCAGTTCTTAATACCTGGTGAAAATAAGTTCAGAGCTTGCAAGGATCCATTACCTTTCTGCTTTCAGAAGTGCTGATGTTTATTGAAGTATCTTAAATGACATCCTGCCAGGGCAAGGTTCATAACTCCTCCTGGTGCCATGGTTTTTAAACTTTCGTCATCAAAATCATCTGAAAAGCTTATTAAAACCCAGATTACTGGCCCCCAGTCCCAGAATTTCTGATTCAACAAAAGCCAAAAGATTTGCTTCTTTAACAAGTCCCCAGCGATGCTGCTGCTACGGTTCTGGGGACCCCAGTTGCGGAACCTGGGTTCTAGGAGATTCTTCCTTCTCCTAAAATTCCGTGCACAATCTATGTGTATGTGTCCCTGTGTTTTTGTCCTAGAACATGCTTCTGAGCTTTCATCAGAATCTCAAAGTGAAATAAACCATGCACAAACAAAAGCCAATAGCTCTAAGAACATTTACCCAGGCAAGATACCTAGAAGAGCGCTGACCCCCAGGCGAGAAGAATGCACTGCGGTACAGGAAGTGTGGACCCACTGGATACAGCAAAGCTAGCTCCACAATAATGCTCCAAATTGCCGGCTCAGAGCTGGTAACGTTTGATAGGCTCAATCGAAATAAAGAGATTTAGATAGGAATTAATATTCTCACCCTACAGGAATTTATTTTTAATTATAGATAATTATGCTGAATTACAACAAGACGATTTGAAGCATTACGCTAATTCAGAAGTAATAAAGCATGAATTACTGATGCAATCTTTAAAAATGTAACCTATCAATCAACACTGGAACAGCAACAGACAAAAGGCAATGATCTGACATTCTTTTATGGTATCATAGTTAAAACTGGCCTTCAACTTACCCTTTAAAAGCCTCCTTAGGGCAATGAGATGCCATTACCTGTGGCTCCGTGCAGAGCCAAATGAAGATCTATATCCCTGCAGGCTGCCCTCACCATTGGCTGGTTCTCAGAACCCCTTGCTTTTTAGAGGTGATGGAACACAACGATATAAGCACAGACATGTGTCCAGTCAGACCCTGGCTCAAATCCCAGCTTTGATTTTTACCAGTCATAGGACCTTGAGCAAGTTACTTCTACCTCTCTGAGTTTCAGTTGCCTCATCTGTAAAATGGGAACGAGAGTCTAACACATAAGGCTCTTCTGATCGTTGAATGATATGATCCATAAAATAGTAAAAATAGTAACATAGTAAAACTTCATAGTAAAAATTCAACAACTGGTAATGTCAATCAGGTCTTGGCCTGCACTGATGTTGCTAGTAGAATCACATTTGGCTATCGTACTTAGAAACTAGCAGGGGCACCTGGGTGGCTCAGTCAGTTAAGTGGCTGCCTTCGGCTCAGGTCATGATCCCAGGGTTCTGGGATCCAGCCCGGCGTTGGGCTCCCTGCTCAGGGGGGTGTCTGCTTCTCCCTCTGCCCCTCCCCCCATCTCTTGCTTGCTCTCCCTCTCAAATAATTAAATAAAATCTTAAAAAAAAAAAAAAAAAGAAAGGAAAAGAAACTAGCACCTAGCCTTCCAACAAGCCCTTCAGGACCCAGTTTTATTTAACAGGACATAGCAGTTTTCATGTAACTAATATTGTGGCTTGTAGGCTAAGGATGGTTCCTGAGTTTGCAGGTCCAGTAAGCTCCCTTTGGTCAGTGCTGGGAGAAAGCTCTGGGCTTGCTGACTAAACATCTGCCCAGTGTGTTTTCTTCCTCCCGAGTCTAAGAGACCACAGAAGAAGATAAAGAAGGGCAAGGGGGAAGGGAGAATAAGATAACAAATGTCTCCCACACAGTGATTGCTAATCTCTATAGCAGGAAAGCTGACGATTGGCTACCTTAGTCAAAGCGAAAATACCTCATGAGAAAGGGGGAAAAACCAGTATTGAGCACCCTCCACGAGTCAGTTTTGCTTGCATGTTATTACATAATGTACTTCTTATATAGGAAAAAACAGAAAAGTATAGTCCAAATTCATAGAGCCAGTGAAAGGTGGAGTTGAGATTAAAACACAGATCTTACTCCAAATGTTTTTAGTTTAAACCATACTGCCTTTCCCAAAATAATTGACTTCTCCTACTTCATAGCATTGCTCTTTGAAGCAGATGAAAGGAAAGATGGTGGGTATATGGAGAAGAAAAATCAAAATGCACCTAAATAATGGAAAGTCAAGAAAAAAAGCAACTCCTCCCACCACACATACACACACACACACACACACACACACAGAACAAACATTAGGGACCAAACACACATATCACTCAACACAAAATACATGATGAATCTCACATTGCAAGACCTTATTTGTCTCATGGAGAACCCACAGTTAATCAGAGTTGCCAGTGAGGTCAAGGGCCTGTTGAGGGCAGCAGAGAGTTGGAACTTGGTGAACACCTTGGCGATCAAACAGAGGGCAGAGATGGAAGCCAACAAAAACCCTTGCTGGGCAAGATTGTACTGATACTAGGGAATCAGGCTCTGTGCAAAAAGTGAGTTCTATGTTAGGATAGACTTGAAGACAGGATTTTGCACTCGGGTTCAGCCAGGCATTTGCATTTGGGTCAGAGTGGCCAAAGGGTCTTAGCCAGAGAACACACTGTCATAGCAGTGAGTTAGATGACCAAGGAGAGCCGGTAGAGTTAGAGCCCTGGTGGTGCATACTGTTGGATGCAAACACGCTGCCCCACCAGCTCTTGGCAGAACAGACCCATTTAGCTTAGCTTTCCCCCCCTCTATCCTTGTGGCAAGAATATGGGGCTGGGTGGGCACAGCCTACCTTGCTACTTGACTGGCCCTGGAAACATGAGTTTGGGGCTTCCGGTTTTAAATGGCCCATTACTCCAGGAAATAACTTGGAACTTGACAACATCCATCATTGAAATTTTAGATGTCATAGACATAAGTGGAATTCTGAAGCCTGCACAATGGAATGGCCCCCAAACCAGAAGATTTAATGCAAAAAATAAAGATGACATCCATGTTCCCATTCATATCTTAAATTTAAGGAGCAGCCATCATGATCACTGCCATCCAAAAGACTGTAGTAGTGTAACTGGGAAAATGCGACCTATAGGTAATGCTGCCTTGGATTCTGTTAAATGCCAAGTAAGAGTGTAAACAATAAGGGATAAAGGTGTTCTGAAGTTCATTGTGGTCTGAGATGATTTAGGTTGGCTTCACAAAGAAGGTAGAACATTAACTGGATCTTGGATAAAGGTTAGGTTTAGATGGTAGAACAATAGAAAGGAGGGTATTCCAAGAATGGAACATTGCATGAGCTAAAGAGAAGCCACTGGAAGGTGTGGGGCAAGGTTAGGTGCTGATGAATAGATCAGTCTGGCTGAAGTTGTAAATTTATGTGGAAAGAGGAACATACATCCAGGCATTTTAAGAATAATCTCACATTGCAATTTGTAAGACCCCATACAACATCATGGCCCCTAATCTCGAATTTGGGAAAATGTGATCTTCATATGTCACCACTCAGTAAACCCTGACCACCCCCTTGAAGCCAAGAAAGTAAGTCCCATCTGTGAGTCTATCACTGTGTCCCCACTAGACCAACTGGAACTTAGTAGGCTAAAGGAACCAATACAATTTTTTCCCTATACTTCAACAGTTGTCTTCATAACCGATGCTTGGTTAGCAAAACTCATATTAGGGCCTTAGGGGTTAAATTTCCAGATGCACAATTACAAAGTTATTACTTTCCTTCTGGAATTAAAAAAATTATAAGAATTACATTGAAAAAACTACACATCATCGAGCAAATCCATCCATCTCATTTAATTGAGGCATTTCTTTTCCTCTTACCACACAAGGGCAGATTTCTCCTATTTTATTATCATCCACCGATGGGCCAAGTAAATCACACTGCTTCTTCAAGCAGCTGTGCGGAGGATACGCTGTCATTTTTTTCCCTTAAGGAGGGATGATTACTGGATGGTTTTATAAGATAACTATTTATAACTATTAACAGCAGATGTAACCCATTGTTCTTAATTAATTGATCCTATCATATACAATTCTTGTTATAAGAGCTCTACTGTAGAAAAAAAATGCCTATGTTTGTGACTGCATACATGAGTGAATAAATGAATGAATGAATGAATGGAACGAGTGAATGAACATATGAAGAACGGTTGGTGACCATACTCCAGATGTTTCTCAATGTGTAGACGGTGAACGCCCTGCATCAAAACCATCCAGAATGTTTAACCAAAATGCATAGTTCTCGAAGGCAATGCTCAGAAATCTGAATTTTAGCAAGTTCCTGGGTGATTCTCACAGCTCTAAATGTGAGAATCTTTGCTGTGGATGGAGGAAAGCAGGAGGGAAGGAACAGACTTTGGAAGACATGGGAGAGAAGCTAAGAAGTATCTGTAGTGGATCCTGATTATAAGGCCAGGAGAGGCCAGCAGAGAGAACCCCAGTTATATTCCTGGAGGTCCTGAACGCATCCTCTGGAGAGGGGGGTGGTTGCACAACCAGAGGGTCATAAAAAATAAAAAAGAGTTTGGTCTAGGACACTGAGACCTGCCTCCTAGGATCCAGACACACAGGGTATCACACACCAGCACAGAAGACTGTCCCAGGACAGTATTGTTGCCTTAGGTTTGCCATGGCTCTTAGCATCCTTTCAGGAATGGACCAACACAGGCTGGTGGAGTGTAAGAAGCTCCCTGGAACGAGACAGAATCCCATAAAAGCAGGTCCCAACAGCCAAAGACTGGAGGAGCCTTTGAGGAAAATATATGGCTTTACTAGGTTGTTTGGACTTTTATCTGCAGGTAGCAAGGCTCACAGGACATTTGGTTTTTTAAGATGAGGACAGATAAAATGGCACCTGAGAAGGTGAATCCAAGAAACATGTGCTGATTGGATTGAGGAGGGCAGAAATCACAGGCAGGGAATACTGTAAGGAGACCCCCACTAGGGTTCCCCTGTTGGAGTTGGCCCCGTTCTTCTGAGAGCTTTCACATTTCCTGCCAGCACTGATTATTTCAGACTGATTCCCTAAAGTGTAGATACTATGTCTTATCGGTCTTTGTGTTTCCTACTATGTATAATGCCGAACTGCACTGAGCAAGCTCGGTCTAGGTATACTATCTCCTAGTACTGAAAAATAGATTTGGTTTTTAACTCAATGCAATTCATATTTATTAGCCTTTTAAGTTTGTCATTCATTCAACAGATATGTATTGTATGCCTATTTTGTGCTAGACACTGGACTACACACTAGGAATAAAAGAGTGAGTAAACGAGACACAGCGCCTGCTCCGATGGGGGGTGCTGTCTACTGGGGGACAGACACAAAAGGCAGAGAGTGTGCAAGGGTGTTTCAGGCGGAAGAGTAACACAGGAAAGGAGCAGAAGTCCCAAAGAGAGCCATGTCCTCCATGTAGGTAAAGTAAGGGTCACGTGAGGTGGGATGGGAGTGGGGGGCGGTGAAGGAAAAGCATGGCCTTTGATGCCTGCAGAAGAAGGTGAAATTTAACCTACAGACACTAAGGGAGCCATTAAAGACTTCTAAGCAGGGGAGTTTATTGACCAGACCTGAGACGGGTATATTTAGTTAGAGTGTTACTGCAGGAGTCCAGGTGAAAGATAATGAAGACCCGAGTCAAGATGGTGGTCTATGAAGAGGCCAAAGGGCCACAAAAGAGATAAAAAATCTGCAAACTTTGTCACTGGCTGAAAGAGGAGAATAAGGCCTGAGGAGGAACTGAAAAATATCCCTGTCCTGACGACCATATGGACGAGAGAATGCCTTTAATTAAAATCTGCCACAAGGAGGAAGAGCCTGTATGAAGCAAGCTGACGCATTCGGTTCTAATTCATCCCCCACGTGGCTGCTAGAGTATCCCACTGAGCTCATGGGCCTGGCCACAGTCCTCTCTTGCTCTGAGCTCTCCAGTGGACCACCAGTAGTTACCCTCTTCGGATACAAACTCATTACCTCCTAATCCAACCAATATTTGTTGTAGGTCTACTTTGTTAAAGTCTGGCAGTTGGTGTCATTTCAGGAAGGAATGGATTAAAAATGGTGAATTAAGATATAGCTCCTACCTTTATGAAGCTCACGAACTAAGAGTCACTGATGCATTCATTTTTCCCATAAGCCAAGTCATGCGCTGAGCACTTGATATACCAGATGAATAGGTTCCAGTGCCAGTAAATCCACATACAGAAACAAATTAGGTGCTGACAGTTCTCTAAGACTAACACTGACTCCTATAACTCACAATTTCAAATCTTAGTTCATTAAGACAATATGATTTTTCTCATTTATTATTTTTAGAAAGGGGAAATTTGTCATTTTAAATGGAGAATATTGCCCTTAGCTATTTTATGTGCATAGATTACACAGAAAAATCTCATTTAAAAAAAAAAAATCTATTCTTCCAAAGTGAAACATAGCTTGGCAGTTTAAAAACTACTGGACTAAAACCCAGAGCTTAGCCCATCATCCTGGACATCTGTGGGGCACTGACATGTCCTGCATTGCTTTGACAGTCACGGTGCAATTTCCATACAATTCTGTGACCCAACCCCAGGTTTGGACAAGCCTGTCTAGATCTAATATGAGTGCCCATAGGATCCAAACACAGCCGCCTCCATTTATTTTTTCCCCAAAAACACCAGCCAAGTGTTTGGACTGATTTTTTTCCAGAGAATTTATTGGTTCACATCACACAGACAAGAACTCTATGTCCAGAGAACTTGGAGTTTCAAAGCGACGTGATGATGCAATGAGGCATTTTGACCAAATTCCATCCTGGATTTGACAAATCCACCCAAACGGAGAGGGGAGTGGCTGCTTCTGGTTCGAACTAGTTCTTAAGGCTGCCGAGCCTGGTACAAACACCACCGGCCTGGGGGTGGTGGAAGCTGGTATTTTCTTCCCCTCTCTGCTGCTAACCAGCCACAAGACCTGGGCTAACTCACACAGGTTTGCTCAGGTGTTAGTGAACTGTCTGAACCAGCTGATTTCCAAGGATCCACCCAGGATCAGACCATCCCAAGAACGTCTCTTATAACAGTTCTCCAACTCTGCCATTCTGAGTAAACATGATCTGGTCATGCTGAAATTTCCTGTTCTTGGTAATTACAATTAATTAGCAGAAGTCCATGGCATAAAAAATTAATCATAGTGCAATAAGGATTGTAAAAGCTAGCCAGATGGTGATGAGATGAACTAAGAGAAGAAACTTCTTTTTCATTTCCAAAACCCTGTTTCAAGCATTTTGAAGGCTTCTCAGACTTGGGTGATTCCCAGCAAGTCATTAGTAGGTTCTGAAAGCAGGGCCCAGCCTGGGCTCGACCCAACTTTTAAAGACTCCACTCTGGCCTAAAGTTTCATTTAGAGCCTGGGCAGAAAAATGCTGTTGATGGTAGCGAGATCTACCTCCTTCTGTGTTTGAGGACAAAGAGCCTCTCAGGCTTCCCAATCTAGATGGAGCCAGTCAGGTCCAGAGTGTCTGTCCTGTTTGCTGTAAAGCTAAGAAGGAGGATATTTAAAAAAAAGGTAAGAAAGCAGGACTTGCTAAAGACCTGCTGAAGTCCAACTGGGCCTCCGCCTGGCTAGGAAGTGGGAGAGTATTATTAAGCTCATCAATTCATGTCTGCATATCTTAGGAGTGACTTTTAACTCAGAAACTTCAGTGAGAATGTACTTTGTAAGCAGATCTGGGTTTTTGAAATCCTGGTGGAGTCTGGTCTCTGTCCTTCCTGTGTTTATCCTTAAATCCTCATTGCCCTCCCTCCCCTTGGTATTTGATGTTGTGGATTCAGGTCAATGGCTCATTATCGAATTATTTTAAACTTTGCTCCTCGGCCATAAAAAAGAACAAAATCTTGCCATTTGTTGTGACACAGATGGACCTAGAGGGTATCATGCTACGTGAAATAAGTCACACAGAGAAAGACAAATACTATATGATTTCACTTATATGTGGAATCTAAAAAAAAACAAACGGACAAACCAAACAAAACTCAGAGACAGAGAACAGAATGACGGTGAATGCGGGCAAAACCAGGGAAGGAGAGCAAGAGGTACAGACTTCCCGTTATAAAAGAAATACTTCATGGGGATGTCATGCGTAGCATGGTGACTGTGGTCAATAATATTGTATTATATATTTGAAGGTTGCTCAGAGACTGAGCTTTAGAAGTTCTCATCCCAAGAAAAAACGATTTTTCATAACTTTGTATGGGGACCGGCGTTAACGAGACTCATTGTGGTGATCATTTCACAGTGTATACAAATATCAAAGCATTATACAGTATGCCCGAAACTAACGTAATGTTATATGTCAATTATACCTCAATTACAAAATAATTTAAAAAATAAACTTTCCAGTAATTTCAGAGTAGAAAGAGGACCTTCAACGTGAGCTTGCTTGTGTGAAGAGTGGCATATTCTGTCCTCCAGCTTACAGGTAGTTATGATTTTGTTTTACAAACTGGATTCATTCCCTCTGGCCTCTCCTGCCAGTGTGCTGGCCCCTCAGGAAAAGGACAGGGATTTTACATCACCCACACCTACATTTTCACCAAGGGTTTGGCCGGATGGAACTGTAGGAAAAGGCCTAATAAAGCACGTGAGTGTTTAACCTAACTCAAACAAATGATTAACTAAAATGTGAGGAGAAAAACAATAACAGGAACCAACAATGGTACGAACACAGATGAATCATCTGTCAACCCTTGCTGACTGACGTCAGACTGGCTACAAATGGTGTTTTACAAGTTAAGGACAAGGTGACCTCCAGGGTCATATGCTCATGCTCCTTTAGATTATTTGCCTTCCCCAGGTACATCTCTACAGGTGTGCAAATGCATGGCAAGGGAGCTTTTAGCAAGTGAGAGTCCAATTTTGGAACTGCTGCCCTGAAGGGATTTAGATGATCTGAATTCATTCTATGGGAAAAAGAAAATTTTAACAATTTCAGAATCTCAAAACAAAAATTTATTTTTATCCTCTATCTGACCACTTTTATAAACTTTAAAAAAAAAATCCTTTCTACTCTGCTTCTATCACTAACATTCTTCCCTGTATTTTTTTTTCCTTTGTGGCACTTGTTATTATCTGACAAATAGATATGCCTATTGTCTCTCCCTCGCCCCACTAGAATGTAAGCTTTTTGAGAAGAGGGAATTTTTTTTTAAGATTTAATTTATTTATTTGAGAGAGAGAGAGAGCCCACAAGCAAGGGAGCACAAGCAGGGGGAGCAGCAGAGGAGAGGGGGAGGAGGCCTCCTTGCCAAGCAGGGAGCCCGACGCTGAGCTCAATCCCAGCACCCTGAGATCATGACCTGAGCCGAAGGCAGCCGCTTAACTGACTGAGCCACCCAGGTGCCCCAGAGAACAGGGATTTTTTTATATTCACTGCTGTACCTTCAGCATATGGGTCACTGCCCAGCTCACAGAAGGTATCGATAAATGAATGAATCTAACCAAATACCTACCTAAGGTGATTCACTAAATGTTCATTATGTGCCTGAGTAAGTAAAGGGATAACTAAGTCTAAAAAGAAAGAGGCAGATTAATTTACCACCTATAATAGGACTTCAGTAAATGTTAAGCAACAATATCATTATCATTTTTATTATTACTTAAATTAACTGTCTGTGATTTTAGATGATATACGACCCTGGAGACAATATCCTGGAGCTTCCTCACGGCTGGGACAAAATCCTGACTTTGACTCTCTCCCACCAAGACTATATACATGTTCATTCTCTGTTTAGACAGGAAAGGAAAAACCTGTTGAAAGGCAAAGTGAAGGCAGTCCAAAGAAGACAGAAGCTTTATTAGCAAGATTCCTGATCATGAAGCAGCAAAAAGGTGGGGACTGATTAACCCATTTGTTTCAGAGAATGCTTTGAGATTTTCATTTCTTTCAGTAAAACATATACTTCTCTGATTTGAGATAGTTCACTAGGTGTTCCTTTAAGAAAAAAATGCAGGTGCCAAAAAATATTTGAAACTTTTTCAGTGTTCAGCTAATTATTGATGTTTATTACAAAATTCTTAAGTTCAGCTAAGTCTTTATATTTAATAAAGACACATGAGATGATTATTTATTAAATATTTCTTTAGGGAAATGCAATTTTATTATATGGTGGCAGTTTGTATACACATGATCCAGTTTCAAGTTAAGTCTCATTGTACACAATCACTGAAGTACCTCATCCCAGCAAACGTCAGGTGCATAATAATGGCCCTCGACCTCCTGGGACACTGCTGTACAAGAAGGGTCCTGAGCAGGTGGGGACGGGGGAGGGGGGGACGGGTGGGGGTCATACCGGATACAGAGGGGCTGATGGCCCTTTGGAGCAGGTGATGTTAACCTGAGGCTTCAACTGCTCGTGGAGAGGGAGCCAGGCACTTGTGGGGTTTTCTCTCTCCCTCCATTCATATAGAAGTGATAAGTGACCTCTGGGAAAATATGGAAGATTTGTAGATATTTCAGTCTGGACTCTCAGAATGACTGGGTAGGGGGAGTCTTGTGTCAGATAATCCAGACTCTTGGTTTTTTAGTGGGTGTGACTCAAGAAACTCGAATTATCTAAGTGGATAAGAACACTGTAAAATTTGGGGCTTAACTCACCAAGCTCCTGGACTATATTTAGATTTGGGTAAGGAAGGAGATGCCAGAAATGCTTGGAAAATGTAACTTCTACTGACATGGGAGGAAAGGAGGGAAGGTCTTTGTCTTAATCATGAAGACTTATGCTGAGTGAAATGCTACAGGGGGTGCTTTTCTCATTTTTAGTGAGAGTACAGGACATAATGTATATAATTCAAAGAGAACCTGCCTCTGTCCTGGCTCTGTTACCTACCGCCACAGTGAACACCCTTCAAGTAGGCAGGCTTTCTGAGCTTCCACATCTCAGCAAAATGAGTGAAGGACCAGGTGGTTTTAATACCCTATGATAGTAGTTCTAATTTTCTGGTAAGGCAAGTGATCAGAATGACTAAGACTTCCAGAGTCCTATGTAGTCAGGATAAGACAGGAATATTATCAAAAAGTAGTCAAAGGAACTTGCAAATGTATACAAATATAATAGAACCATTATAATAAAGATTAAAATAGTAGGTGAGCCATGAAGGGAAAATGGAAGGAGGAGAAAAGTCATAGGATCATCTAGGTAAAGACACATACTGCAGTTGAACTTCTTGCTAGTCAAAGAAAAAGGGCAAAGGATGATTCTAATTCTCCACAGCTAATAAAAGGACACATAACAACTTACCAAACTTACCAAAAGAGAGAGAGTATAAAACAGTTTCAAAATCTAAATGGAATGTATTGTTTGGTTTGCTATGTAAGAAATGGTAAAAAAAAAAATAATAATAATAATAATACAAATGACAGCGTCATCCAGGACAAGATTTCCAAAGCTCCGAAAATGTCTTTCATCTCATTTTCTTAATGAGATCTCAATAATAGTACCAATGACAATAATAATGATGATGAACCAAGGGACCTAGAATAAATAACATGGCTATATTGCTTTCCAGTGATCTAATTTATAAAAGGCTAGATCTTTGATGGCCAGTATTTTCCTTAGACAACTCTTCTCAAATATCAACCATCTCAGACTGACTTTTGACCATTGCTGGGCAAGACCTATATACATCCAATGACGCAATGATTATTGCTATTATAGTGGAACTATTTCAGTTTACATGAAGCAGTCATTAAGTACAATGATTTTTTATTTAAACAAATGACTTGCAAGAGACCCCTGCCAATCTACAACCCAAATGGTCACAGCTTGTTCAGCAAGAGGTTTGGTGTTTTCAGGAGGCTGCCAAACTTTGGGGGTAATCACGGTTTCTCTAGAGGATCAAAGATGGGTTGGTCAAAAATAAGGAAAAAACCCCCCAAATATAGAAAAGAATATTTTATTACTTAGAACCATCTGAGGGGAGTCAATATGCTCAGGGTTTGCCCAGATGAAACAGAAGTTTCTATGAGCTTCTGAGGTTTTTTTTTTAATGACTCTCCTGGTTCGAGATTGGATAGGATCATGTGCCATATGTTTCCATAAGGAAAATGCATTGTTATTGCTCCACATATGGACATATAAAGCAATTATGTAATATAAGAGCTTAGATTTTGCTTGACAATGATAATTTTATAGTCAACCCCAGAATTTCAATAATATAGTATTTTGGTAAGGGTTAGAGGAGATAAAATGTAATCGCCAGTTTCCTTAAACAAAATGAAAATCCTCATAGAAACACATTCTCCCCTTGCACCCAAATGTTCATCACAGAATTGTTTTATAATTAAGAAAATCCTGGAAACACCTACATAAACAACAAAATGGAAATTGAGAATTATGGCTTAGTTATTGCTGCATAGCAAACCACCCCAAAACTCTTTGGCTTACAGCAATACGCATTTGCTTTTGCATACTAGGTTACAGATCAGCAGAGAATTTCTCCTGGTCTCAGCTGGACTCCTTCACAAAACTTGTCAGTGACAGGTCAACTGGTAGCCCATTGGTCTAGGAAGGGCTTAGCTATGGCAGCTGGGGTGACGGATACCCCCTCCACGTGGGTTCCCAGTCTCTAGTAGGCTAGCTTGGGATTTTTCTCATGACAGTGGTCTACAGCAGGGTTCCAAGAAGGCAAGTCGAAGTACAAAAACCTTCTTGAGGCACAAGCTTGGAATCTGTACACCATCACTTCTGCTACATTCTGTTGGCCAGAGCGAGTCATAAGACCAGACCATATTCCAAGGGTTGGAAAAGAAACTTTACCCCCTGATGGAAGGAGCTACAAAATCACATTGCAAAGGCTGTAGAAACAGGGAGAGGTGAAGAATTAGAAGCAGTTTTGCAATCTACCAAAACGGAATACTCATTTGATGGGTTATTATCCAGTCATTAAAAACGAAGCCTATGAAGCAAGTTTAGAGTGCTAAAAGAACAAAAGAAAAAACTGTGTGTTAATTTTTATTACAACCACAGAAATGTACATACAAAAGGTTAGAGGAGGCTATATGGATATGATAGTTGCATAACAAGATGGCAGAATTTGTGTTTTTAACTATTTTTCTAAAAATATTCCGACAGCTTTCGTGGATCACCCAAGCCTCCTATCACATCTGCATGCAGCATAAGCTACATTTCAGTCCTTCAATAGGATTTGGCTGAAGTACCCAGTGAATGAACAAAAGAATTATGGAGAGAAAAAGCAAATGATCTATTTTTTTTTTTTTTGCCTTTTTAAACAAAATGATTCAACCCAAAAATTCCATGCCAGACAATTCAGCTGACAGAGAGGGAATTTAATGTGACATAGTATGCTTGCTATTTCTAGGGAAATGGAGTGAGAGCTTTTAGAGTACAAAGCAGAAAGCCTTTGCCTGTTAAAGTATTTTGCACAGGAGTGAAACCTTTCATTGTATGACTAAATCAATGGAGATTATCTCCTCGGCCGGAATTCCCTTTTGTCGGCACGTGTGGTGTGCGGGCATCTGTTCTCGCATTCGTTTCAGTCACTGGGTTCTCAAATGAATGACGCAATTCAAGGTAATGCTCAATACTGTATTGAAGTTACTATGTAGATAGTGATTTCATGGCCTTTGACTCTTTCTGAGGTCAGTCATTGACCGGCACATTGAACTCAGTTTCCTGGGTTGACATTAGCCACCAGCGGTATTGTCCACACTAGTTTTGATGTAGTGATGCGGTGGTTCTAATCCAAACCTTCTCTAGAGTACAATTTCTGCAAGACTGCTTTCAACAGGACTCACCTGTGACCTGACTGACAAATAAGCCAGGGAGTATCATGTGAAGTCAAATGCAGGTTTACACTAGTGATGAACCCTTCCCTGGCCCAAAGTCACAGTTCTTACAAAATAGCAAAGGAAACCAGAATTACAGAAATTCAGGGCTGGAAGGCAATTTAGCATCTGAGGAAAATCAGATCCAGAGGCAGCACGCTATTTACATGTGTTCCAGTCCTAAAATTAGTTGCAGTGAGGTTGTTCCAGACCTCCTCTCCACTGTTCCAGTGCCCCTGGGGATTTTTTGTCCTCCTACAGACAGCAGATGGCTAGGAGCGCCAGCCCTCCGGAGAGAATGTATGGAGGCAAGAGGAGGATCACTGAGAGAGGGCCATGTCACTCCCTATCTCACCGTGCCCCGTGCTTTCACAACCACTGGTCCAGGGAGGTTTGTGAAAGATGTCAGGCCTTTGTCCAGCCCTGCCCCTCTTGCACCTTTCCCAGATTGTTGTTTTTACCCTCGGGCGCAGCCTAGAACCTCCTGGTCCCGAAGCCCTCTCCTCTCGGTTCCTAGCGAAACATACAATCAGAGCCTTTTGCACAGTGATGTATAACTTATTTAAATCTCAAAGTGCAGATCCTGTTTGAGGGATTTGCATGTTCTCAAGGATTGAATCTTAAAGAACTGAAACTCTCAAAGGTATGAACACATGGGAGGGGCACAGACTCAAATGACTCAAAGGACTACCAGGGCCTGGCGGGCAACTTGGAGAGAAGCAAACCTCGGGGCAGGAGTGAGGCTCTCCCATCAGGCTTCTCTGCACCAAGGGTCTCAGGGTGACTGGTTAACTTGCTGGTCCTGGGCCAGTTCAAAGAGGCTCAAGGGGACATCTCTCAACTTGCTACTGAGACACTCCCGAGTGAAGAGTCAGGGTGTCGCCTTTTTCACTTCCTGGCCAGACTCTTCACCCTGTGCTGTAAGAACCAGGTCATCCTTCTAGGGGAAATTCTGGTCATAGTTTCCTCTTTGTTATTTTTTTCAAAAGAAGCTGGAAAGCTGGGGTTTTATGTGACATCTTCTGATTTTTAATGCCAGGAACTAACTCCAATTGTGGACATCCTTTCTGGGGGGACAAGTAATATCATCTGTGGGTTGATTCTGGCCCTCGGGGTGCCCTTTTATGACCTCTGCTGAGGGTGGATGTTTGGGGAAGGGTGGGGCGAGGTAGGACAGAGCAGATACTCCTCAAATCATAAAGTGGGGGAAGGGATGTTGGGGGTTATGAAGGAGGCTTATCAGCATCTCCCAGGATGGAGTGAATTCAGGAAATGGAGGATTTTTGTTTTGTATTTCTCAAAGGGAGACATGATTTTTAAAGGCTGTATAACCATGCCTTAGTGAACGGCCACCCATGTGGGACCACCCATGTGGGACCACGTGGGCCATAAACAGAGAGGTCAAACAGCATGAAGCTGAAGCCATAGATGTGAGGTCACTGCACTGCCATGCTGCCCTGTCTGTGCCCACCCTCTGAGCGTTGTGGCCTGGGTGTGGAGCAGGGAACGTTCTAGAGATGGCTAGCAAAATAGAATCATGGAATCCCAGTGCTCTAAACTACCTTAACAGTTATCTCTTCAACCCTGTCACTTTATACAAATAAAATAAGCCCAGAGAAGGAGGGACTTCTTGCTCTCAACTTCACAGCTGCTTTGTGGAGGAACTGAGACTACCACACAGCCCCCCAGCCCCTCCCCAGGGCAGAGTTTGTCTTGAGTACTCTCCCAGCCCCTCATTCCACCCCCACTCCAAGAGGAGTTGTCATAAAGGTACCTGTGAAATGAAAAATCAGATACAGCTTCATTTTGGTATCTTTGTAAGACTTTTCATATCAAAAATTTCACAAGCTAGGAAAAAAAAATTCTTTCTCAAATCATGCACCCCTGACTAGGGCTCAGAAAAGAGACACCAAATCATTTTATGCTCTGCTTAATTATGATGAAGAGCTTAGTAAATGTGCATGCCTGACACTCTACCAAGCATTTCACACACTCCTGCATTTAATCTTCATTATTATCCTCATTTTACAGTTGGGGGAATTGAGGCTTTAAGAAGCTAAGACATCTTCCCGAAGGCTCACAGTTAGATCAAGCGTAGTAAGTGACAGAGCCAGGATCTGAACCCTTATAGTCCGACCCAGAGTCTAACATAATAAACTAGGTCCCCATAGCTGATCTTCATCCCCTCACTCAATTCCCAAGAGATGTTAGCTTCCAAAGGTCCAGTTCCCAGAATCCCTCCCACTGGCCTGGCATCTAGGGAGCTGCCCCAGTCTCTTCTGCTAAACACTACTCCGAGCCCACTTCATCACACGTTATTATTTTTTTCCAGGCTCCCAAAATGTGGTCTTCCCTCATTATGCCAATTAGGAGGAACAGATGGTATTCTGCTCAATAGTTAACCATTCGACACTTATGAAAGAAAATCCTGGGAGGTTTATTTCAAATATGAAAAGTGTCAACCCAAAGGAAAAAATTTTAAAATAATCCTCTGGAGGGGAAGAGTTCTAGAGAAAGACTCTCTGCAACTTTAACCCAAATGTCATGGAATGTGTACACTATAGTGGCAGAATGTCTTGATCCCAGAAGAATACACATAAACAGAGGAGGTAATTGGATTCATCATTTTGACACCTGAAAGGATGACAAGAGACCTTTAACCCGCCGATAATCAGCGGAGTGTGCTGTCATTGTGTGCCGTTCACCCAGACTAGGGGGTATCACATTAGCAAGCCGGCTGGCCTATTAGAGGCATGTAATTCTTTCATATACTTAGCGTGGAAGTGGATAGGATTCAAAACAGCTTCCTGCTCTGACATGCATCCAAATTTTTAATAGCAGCTAAGTACCTTACTAAGCAATTGAATAAAATAATGCATTCAGGCCCCAGAAAACCTTTTCAGACCTCTTTTTATCTCTACATTTTGCTGATGGAAAATGGATTGTAATTCAAATTTATATACTGGGCACACGCCAGGCAATAGATTTTTTTTTCTTCATAAAACTCAAGCATTCCAAACTATTGGAGGAGTTAAGCAATTTTGATCATTTTGAAACTAGCTGTCAGATTTAATCTGTGCTAAAGAGACAGAGGGCAAATGTATTCTGAAGCTTGTTATGTAATTTACAGATTATTTTTGCAATTTATATTCCATCAAATAGGGTATATTAGGCTCTCAGAAAGCACCTAATGATCAATTAATTTCAGCAGAGCAATCCTGGTGGCACTTAAGGGACAGAAATGATTAGACCCTTTTCTAGCTGAGTCCCAAGGTCAAGTCATCAAATATGACTGATTATATTTTCTAATGGTTTCTCTATGCCCATTAAAGAGCACTCAACTATTCAGACTCTCCTCTGATCATGACATTCAAAATTTGCTCGGATGGCTCCTGACAAGCAAAAATGTATTCTCTAATCTTTAACCACATAAACAATAGCTAACCACTTGTAATTGAGTTTAAATTGATTTCAGGTGGCTTCAGAGAAAAGCAATTTCTACAACAGATTAACCTCTTAATTAAAGTATATTAAGAATACTGTCAGGTGTAGGAATTCTGCTCCAGCAGAAAATTATACCTCATTGACATTCATTTACTAAAGAATTGCTGCTCTGTTCCCAGGTAACAGGTTACTTATTTGTGGTTCTTGCTTCACTAGGTCAACTCCAGCCTGGTTCACTCTGTGGAACATCGCCTTTCTGATGGGACAGGGTATGGGGAAGGAAAGTGGGTGATGTGAAACATTGTTTATGGCATGATGATGCTGTCCTTGTACTTAGGTGTTCAGAAAGTTACTTTGCTCACAGAATGGGCTCCTTCTGCAAAAACAATAGACCCCCCTCAATCTGAGAAAAAAGGGAACGCATGTGTCAACCTTCTCATCAACAGTGACTCAACAGGTCTCGGTGAGCTGGTGTTCTCCAGTGCATTAAACGTAGACACCATCCTGTGCTCTAAGTCCATGCTACTCAAAAGTGGTCCTCAGATGAGCATCACGTGGCAGACTATGAGAAATGCAGAGTCTTGGGCCCCTCCAGCACCCCCCCCAACACACACACACACACACACACACACGCACCCCAGACCAAATGAATTAGAATCACCACTTTAACAAGATCCCCAGGGAATTCACTTGCACTATTCAAGTTTAAGGAGCGCTGCTCCAAGGGACTTCTGTCTGGATTCTCATTATCTCAGGGATCTATACAATGCCAGAAATATTTAGTCAGTTTGGTGAAGACAAAAACAGAAACAATGCAACTGGTCGATGAGCATTATGTAGAGCAAATAATTTCCTCTCCCCTTTCTACTTTTCAAGACCCTACTGCCTTCCTCTTTTTCATGCCTGGTTGTGAAAACCCCAGGTGAATGTAGTCCCACTCACCCAGTTCTGGCCCAGGACATGGGACATATGGAGTTCCTGACCTACGCTGCAGGTGGTTCTAGAATCAAGCTTTATCCCCGTGCTGGCTCCATGGGCCTAGGATAACCTGAGCCTGGTCATCTGCTCTCTTGGTACTGTAACCTTTGGCTCATATTCCTGAACTGCTTCCAGCCTCTGTCACCCTCAGCTGGGATTTTTTGCTGCCTTCAGAACTTGCCTTTTTTATCTTGCCCACCTGATCTTGCGATACGTCCTCCCCATTGTCACTGGTCTAAACTTAGGGTTGCGGTGTGGACTTCTACCCCATAGGGGGCAGCCTCCAGCCCCCCTTAACATGGCTTGTGGTTGTTAAAAGGAAGTCACACCAAAGTGCAGCTGTGCTTAGCACCCAGGTGTTGTTAAGAAAAATTGGTTTAGAACAGCAAATCTCAGGCTTGACTACACATTACAAAACCCCAAGGAGATTCAAATTTTCCAGTGCCGAGGGTCCATCCCAGATAAGCTTAAGTCATAATCTCACGTCCTACGTATTAGGTATAAAAAGCTCCCAGGTGATTCAATCACGCAGCCAGAGTTAGGAAACACCAGTTTAGAGAAACTTCCCTGACTCACCCATGCCCCCCGCACTCCATCCTCTACGCTTGAGTAATAAGTTGCTTCTTCTATTCTCCTTAGTATTTCTCCCCATCACCAGAGCATTGAGAAAATTGTGACTAAAGAGTGAAGAGCTTCTGTGTGTCTCAATGGAGAGGGAATCGGAAGGAAGGGGAACAGGGAGAAGAACCTCCGTACATTATCCATCATATTGCTAAGACTGTGCAAGGGATGGAGAGTAAACTGGCCACCCAATATTTTTCAGTTTAAGGTGCAATGACCAGTGCAGAAGAACCACAGAAAGCAAAAAAATGTAATCAGGAAATCACAACCACTCGCAAGCCTTGAAGAAAGGCAGACAAAGCATGAGGGAAGAGATTCAACATGATACAGGAGATGTTTGCCCACTTGCAAATATTCCAGAAAAGAAAAATGCTCCCAGACTGTTTGTGTCCATAAGTCGTAGTCCTAACCTGCCCAGAGCATCCCCAGGTTGCGGAGGTAAAGCAGAGAGGGCACCAGGCGCTCCGGCAGAGGATCTATCCCCGTCCAAGATTAAACAGAGACGGAGAAAGCAGTGGCAGCGGCACCCATGCCAGGGCTGTGAGCCTGGTGTCACCGCTGGGTGGGTCTGAGCCTGCGTCAGAGCCAAGTTAGAACACCTGCCGCCATGAGCAGGCTGCCAGGATGGTCCGGACATGCTTCCTCTGCTTATCGTTTCTTTCATGGGCCAGGGATTCAGAGCGCCTGGCCCAGTGCGCTAGGGTCTCTAAGTGTCACCCTCCGACTGGCAGATGAGCTGCACCTGGGCACTTGTTAGACATGCAAATGCTCTGGGCGAGGGCCCCACCCCAAACTTACTGAATCAGAAACTTGAGAGTGGGGCCCAGCGAGCTTTGTCTTAAGAAACACTCCGGGTGATTCTGATGCACACTCCGGTTGGAGCACCACGGCTTTGTTTTACACGTACCTAGAACTTGCTTCTGTGTCTCTTCAGTCATCTCGCTCACCTGGTTTGGGAGGGGAGGTGATGCTGAAAAGGCCTGTTCTCCCCCGGGTGGCCTGTGCCCTGCACCTGCTGGGGTTACCACCCAGTGCTTTGGCAGCCCCCTTTCTGAACCTCTGAGGCTCTGTTTTCCAGGCTCTGGACTTTGGTTCCTGATCCCTCTAGTCTGGCTCTCTGGACATAATCTTTGCCATTTGAACCTGACGGAACTGCCGTCTCCTCCCCGCCTCAGTTTCCCTCCCAGGCTCCAGACCCTGCTCCTCTGCCCAGTCCTCCCCTCTCTGCTTCCTTCTCTCATAGCTCTGGAGGCCCAGCCTCACTCTAGAAAGCGGAGACCCCCAGCTGATCTCGGCTCTGTTTGCCCCCTCCTGGCCTGCTACATTTAGTTAGTAACCAATATGCTGCTATCAAATACTTTTGAATGAAAGAATTAAGCACTTTTTAATCTCTGAAATCCTTCTTCCCATATGATTTCATTAGATCATTGTGACAGTCAGAGAGAGCGCACAAGTATTAGCCATATTTAACAGTCAGCAACGCTGACACCAGTCCAGGTTATGGCACGATCAGTAGTAGAGCAAAGACTGGAATTCAGGTCTTCTTTCTTTTTAAGATTTTATTTATTTATTTGACAGAGAGGGACACAGCGAGAGAGGGAACACAAGCAGGGGGAGTGGGAGAGGGAGAAGCAGGTTTCCCGCCGAGCAGGGAGCCCAATGTGGGGCTCGATCCCAGGACCCTGGGACCATGAACTGAGCCTAAGGCAGACGCTTAACACTGAGCCACCCAGGCGCCCCCAGAATTCAGGTCTCTTAAATCCTGACACAGTGCTCCTGACCCAGGGTTCCTTCCACCAAGCAGTATTTTCTGCACTCTGAATTCATCTCTGCCCAATAGCATACCATTAACATTTCCTGCGAGGCTCAGATCTGAAATCAACAACCACCTACAGCGGGTACTGGTTTGAACTGGACAAACCGCAAAGAATGTCTTTTACCTTGTTGCATAGGTGTGCACCGAAAGATCTAGCAGAAGACTGGAGGATGGGTGTTTGGACCATGCAGAGAGGTCACTTGCAGCTGCGGTGATTGGTTCATGGGGTCACATGAGCCTCTGGTGACTGACAGAGTTGATTAATGGGTCGAGAAATCCTGCAGTGGGTTGAGAAATCAAAAGATTCTCAACCCGAAGCTCTTACTAGTTTGCATTTGCCTCTCATGTCTTAGGAACATCAAGAATAAACTTGGGCATGGTGCCTGGGTGGCTCAGTCGGTTAAGCATCTGCCTTTGCTCAGGTCATGATCCCGGGGTCCTGGGATGGAGCCCCGCATCGGGCTCCCTGCTCAGGGGGGGAGCCTGCTTCTCCCTCTCCCGCTCCCCCTGCTTGTGCTCTCTCTCTCTCCCTGTGTCTCTCTCTGTCAAATAAATAAATAAAATCTTAAAAAAAAAAAAAAGAATAAACGGGCATTTGAGAGCTAGTAGGATTCCCTTTAGAATCCTCTGTGGCAAGCTCTAGCCTCTGAAGGCCAGTACTTTGCCTGGAGGGGAAGCACCTGTCTACTAGCCTGAGTTCGCCCAGAGATTAGGGAGTAAAGGCCTTGAGCAAGGACATCCTCATGTGTGGTGGGTAGGTTGAGGGGCCCACCCACCTATCTCAGATTCTGAATGGATGTCTCAGCCTCTCAATGCAAGCCCTGTGTCTGGTGGCTTAGATGGTAATGTTGAAACCCGACAGGTGCCTATTGCCTCAGCCTCCACCACTGAACAGCCACCTTCAGTGCGTCTCTGCCTGTGCTTGCTGCCCTGTGTGGGCTTCTGAGTTCCAATCTCGTCCAGCCTGTGGAGAGGCCAGACCATGGCCATGCCCTCCAGTTCAGCTAGATAACTTGGACTCTGATCACAGCTCTGCCTTTGAAGCTCACATAAATCCCGATCCCGTGTCTCATATCACGACCTGGTCCTCTGGTCCTCCATGCTGTCTAGATGGTCCATCCCAAGCCCAGTCTGCCCTCCGTTCCAAAATCTTCCTGGTCATTTCTAACCCATGGTTTCTGTGACCTGGCAGCCACTCTCTCCAGCTCAGTGGATGGTCATGTCTGGAAAGGTCAAGCCTCCTGAGCTGCTTTAAATCTAAAGTGTGGTTGAGGTTCAACAATGTTAGTGAGGGGAAAAAAAAATGTCTGAAGAATGGACTAGATTGATAAAATGCATTTGGAGAAAGGGGAAAACAAACATGATTAGGCTGGTCTTAGTTTTCAAATATTAAGCTAAATAAAGAATATCTTCCCTGCATGTCAGCTGACCCTGAATCCCTCACATATTTCTACACTTCCTCACAAGTGGTCCAAATTCTCAGTTGTTATAAGATGGCCCTGTAATTTCCTGAGCAAATGGCAGGAGGATGACAATGAGAAGATGAAATAAAAAGAAATAGGAAAAAGAAATGACTAATTAAAACATAGTTTTTAATGAGCACTGACTGTGTGCTAAGCACTCTGCTAAATACCCAGCACACAGTAGCACACTCAACCCTTGCAACAATCTTATATGATGGTGACATTGCCCCAAATTTATAGGTGACAAAACTGTAATAGAGCCAGAATGTTGCTCCTAACCATCTTGTTAAACTCCTTCCCCAAAAGGCACTGGATTCTGTGCTCTTAGGCATAGTTCACTCCTTCACTTTGGCCTCAAGAAGTGGTAGCTTGGTTGGCCAGCCCCCATCATCGCCATATGTGGTGGTTTTATCAACAACGCTCTCTTTGAGGCCAGGGAGCAAACAATATAATCCCGTGAAACATTGAAAAATTAAGTTGATTAACTAGGCCAACTAATTTCAACTCACATGTCCTGGGAAGAGGACTGAACTCGGGTCTTGGCCCTGGCCATGTGACCTTGAACACAGACAGACATCTTTGAGAATATTACTGTCTAGCATCTATGCCCCTATAGTGCTGTTCAAAAATCAAATGAACTATTGACTTAGGGACACCCTATAAACTGGAAGGTACCACCAAAAATAAAAATTATTAGTATGTCAAAAAGCGGTTTAACTCTTTTTTTCCGCTGAATTCACCACCCAAGAGTCAGTGAGGGAGACAAGATCTTTTATGGCTGGGTTCATTCCAACAACAATACTTTCCACAAACATCCATTAAAGTCTTAACATGAGCCAGGCACTTTTATAGGTATTTTCTCTTCTCAGAGACAAGAGACAAGACATTTATGACCAACTTACTTCTGCATCGTCTCATATTTTGGCAGGTCTCACACCTGCTATGGACCAAACACCTAGAGCCGGACCTGGATAGGTCAGTTAATTGGGATTCAGACACCACGGTTTGATTCCACAAGCACCCAATTGTCTGCTTCTTACTTAGGCACCTTGCCACACACATCTGTGTGGCCTGTGGGACAAGGTCAGATTGCTTTTTCATGGAGGCCATTTTGTCACATGGATTCCCCACAAGAGAGGGTGAATGAATCACAGCAGGTCCATCACTGTATAACAAATAGCTCAAAATGCGTGCCCTGCTGAGCATGAGTCAGGTCCAGTGTGGACTTATAGGCAGTCTCGTTTCCAGCTTTCTACTTTTTTCCGTCTAGCTTCTCTTCCTGAGTTCGTTTTGCCTTTAGCTTTTCTGTGTTTAACTTTAATAAGTATTTTTTGATACTTTTGTCTCAGTGCCATGGCTAAGAAAGAGACTACTTTTTTGAGAAATGCATTCATATAAACATTAGGTTGTAGTATTTCTCAATTTCTTTTAAGTAAACAGATACCAGAAACTTACTTTTAATAGAAACTTTTTTATTGAGATATCATTCCAATACCTTATAGTTCGCACACTTAAAGTATATAATTTGATGGTTTTTAGTTATGTTCACAGTGTTACACAACCATCACCACAATCAACACTAGACTACTTGTCTAGTGTTGGTTACACTCCATTCCCCCTAAACCTCCCAGCCCTAGGCAACCAATGAAATACTTTCTGTCCATATAGATTTGCCTATTCCAGATACTTCATATGAATAGAATCATCCATATGTGGCCTTTTGTGATTGGCTTCTTCCACTTGGTGTAATGTTTTCAAGGTTCCTCCATGTCATAGTTCCTGGAAACTTTGGAGTCTCTTCAGGTAGGAACTCAGACTTACGTTCTTCCTTCTCATGGAAATTTGAATTGTCTTTGCATCACTTGGAATGATAATAAGAAATAACAATAAAAGTATCCTTTTGTGGGTGCTTATACACATACTGTCTCATCCTCACCACAGCTTATAAGGGAGTTATTATGGCCACTATTTTCCAAGGTAAGACACCTAGAAAGCTCACAGTGTTCAATAAACAATAGATCCAGTATTCTAACTCAGGTCTCTAAGTCTGGTAGGTCTGTCTTGGAAGATGAGATCATAGTTATCACCAGCAGCATCATAAATACCTTTATCATGTTTCTCAGAAGCTCAGCAGTGGCCCATGGCCGTGGCCTTGATGTGTGCCAGAGAAGTAAATAAAGAAAAGCTCCTCCGACATGAAACACCCTCAGACATGGCCTAGACAGGAAATGAGGCAGGATGCATGGCACTCAGAAGTGTGGGACTCCAGAATCCAAAAGATTCAAATCCCAGATCTTCCAACTTTTAGTTGTGTGCACTTGGAGCAATTGCTTTCTCATTTTTTATTTTCCCACATGGAAGATGAGGAGGATGGTTCCTACACTGTAGGGTTATTAAGGGAATGAAACAAAAATGATGAGGCCTTAGCACAGCACCTAGCACAAAGTAAGCATTCAAGAATATCTGCTACTGTTAAGGAATATGGTCAATAAAATTAAAAAGCAATGTATGGTGACAGATGGTAGCTATGCTTGTGAGGAGCATAGCATAATGTATGGACTTGTCAAATCAATATGTTGCTCACCTGAAACTAATGGGACATTGTGTGTCACCTATACTCAAAAAAAAAAAAATTTGCCACCATTGATTATTATTATAGCATCAAAGATGGAGTGGCATTTCATCAGTCATCCCGGAAGCACATCTTCATGGTCTCTACCTACACACACACACATACACACACACACACACACTCCAAAGGAGTTCGGGAAGTGAACCCCTCATTGGCCTTCTATTATCATGTCTGAGGTAACTTATTAGAAGGGTAAAGAGTTTATTTTTTAAAGATTTTATTTATTTATTTGAGAGAGAGATAGAGAGAGAGGAAGAGGGAGCACAGAGGGCAAGGGAGAAACAGACTCCCCATTGAGCAAGGAGCCCAACACAGGGCTCGATTCCAGGACCCTGGGATCATGACCTGAGCCGAAGGCAGACGCTTAACTGAGCCACCCAGGTGCCCCAGAAGGGGAAAGGGTTTAAATGCAAGAGGGAATACAGAAGAAGCAAGGCCTACAGCACTGGGAGACAGAATACCGCAAGAACTCGAACAAATGACCTTCACAGAGCCCTGAACTGCAGGGGAGAGAGGAATGAGTCAAGGGGGAGAGAGGCAGCCATGCTGTCATGATTTCACTGCAGCAAACTACTGATGGAGAGTCAGCCTTTAGAAAGTTCACTGAATCTTGCAAAAACATGACTACCATAGTAGGAAAACTTGCCAAGTTATGCAATTTGGAGCCAAATGCTCCTTTCCGCCTCCCTCCCCCCCCCCCATGATGTTCAGCTTCTGGCTATGCCAAAAGAAGTTACTGGCAAGGAAATCATTTAAAAAAAATTTTTTTTGGCATATGGCAAGAGGCAGGGAAGTAGAAAAATAACCCCAGAGGAGTTTTCCCCTAACCTTTCATTAAAATTATTTTCTGGATTTGGCACAACAGCATTAATCAAAATCCACAATTCACAATGAAACGCATTTCAAAGCTTTTAATTGCGGGAATAACTTTTTGTAGAAGTTTTAAATAAAAAATCTATCCTACAGATACATGCTCACACACACACACAACAAAAATGTACAAGGACGCTTAGTGCAACATTTTTTAATACAGAGCTTCTTGGATTTACAATGGGGTTATGTCCCTATCAAGCCCATCAAAAGTATGATATCACAAGTCAAAAATGCATTTATCCACGTAACCCCCCAAACACCATCGCTTCACCTAGCTGATCTTAAACATGCTCAGAACACTTACATTAGCCTAGTTGGGCAAAGTCACCTAACACAAAGCCTATTTTATAACAAAGTGTTGAATATCGTATGCGGTTTATTGACTACTATACTGAGTGTACAGAAACAGAATGGTCATATGGATACAGAGTGCTTGTCCGTGTATCGGTGGTTCACCCTTGTCGTCACGTGGCTGCCTGGAGGCTGCGGCCACTGCCCAGCATCACAGGAGAGGGTCACACTGCATATCGCTAGTCCAGGAAAACATCCACATGCAAAACTCAAAGTATGGTTTCTACTGAATGGGTATTCACACCATCATAAAGTCAAAAAATCATTAAGTTGGTCCCCATCCTATGTCGGGGACTGTCTATAATTATGAGAAACAACTGGAAGGTCCCAAAACAAGAGAATGGCTAAGCCAAATATGATATCAGCATCTGACTCCAGAATTATTAAAATTAATGGAAACTCTATGAGGGCAGAGATTTTGTCTCTTTTGTTCACTGATGTATTCCTACCTCCTGGAATAGTGGCTGGCACTTCGTAGAGTTCAAATATCTGTCAATTAACTGGATGAGTGAATGTTTGTGAAATGCTTTTGTAATAAACAGTTCAATACATATATATATATGTATGTGTATATGTGTCTATATAAGTTTATATCTATGTGCATATGTCTATGTTGTGTCTATGTTGTATATATGTAACAGCTGTTGAAATTGTGACAACTGTCAAACACAGGCATAAAGATATTGATGCTTGAACACCAGAGGAGGCTGTCCTGGGCAGAGCATTCTTCCTACCTGCTTGGGACTCCTTTATCCCTCTCCTCTTACCTTTTTGCTTATCTTTCATTTGGGAGTAATTTTCCTCCACTTTTTCCCATGGTAATAGCTCTTCATTAGCACTCCAGTATATATAAAATGCACAAAGTCAATTAATAAAGACATGAGGCTACTTCAGTATTTTAAGCTAGCAGTGATGGAGGGCAGTTGCTGTCTTGGCCTCAGAATCGATTGTACTAAGACAACTTCGATTTGAGTAAGTAAGTATTACATGTAATAATTTTTTAAGTAACCATGTCAGCTAATGGTCCAGTTCAACTGAGATGCAAGAGAAGTTTTCCCTCTTTGTTCACAAAACTTCCGTGGATGGGGCAGCACAAATGTACAAGAGAGGGCCATCTCCAGTGGATGAGCTTTTGATACAAAACAAGTCTACACCAGGGTTGTTAGTTATACATCTTTAATAGAAAAAAATTATTTCTTAAATAAAATGTGGAAAAAAGAGCTGTAGTTCATGCAAGTCATGGCAGAGACCTGCAGAAAATATTGACAACTTTTGTTCTGAAAATGCTTTGCCTTGGGACCTGTCGGTACCTCTCCCCTGTTGGCTGTTGCACTAGTTCTTAGCCAGAGCTGACATCTCAAAAATAGCCAACCCAACGTGTGATGTGAGTTTAAAGTGAAAGCAAATGAGGAGCTCAGCCTGGCATACATTTCATGTTCCCTGTCCGTGTGTCACACACACATGCCTTCTCAAGAAAGAATATGATGCTACCAAGCCAAAGGGTTGGTAGCAATTTCTATCCTCTGGATGGCTTCGCAAGTTTGACTTGATGATAGACGTTTAAGATGAAAATTGGCTGTCTCCCTGTAGCCCCAGGAACACCGCAAAAAGCATGGGGAGCTTCCGCCTCTGAATGTGGCTCTTACCCTCATCGAAGTCTCCATCCTCACAGTATAGTCTTTGGACTTTTCAACGCATTCCTTTTTTATTACTCCATCCTTACTAACATAGAGTCCACATAACATAGTTCAACATAGTGTGACGTTAGAATAGAATGCGAAAACCTTGCCTCCTTCCCCAAGATTGGGCTCTTGTCCACTACTCTAGCTCATGGCATGCCCCACTGCCTCTTGAAAGCCTCCAAGCTTTGCCCTCCACCAAGTGTCTTATGTTCTTGCCATTCCTACGTTTTGGAAAGTACTTACCCCAGCTGTTTACATCATTTAGTTTCTCTTCTTAAATGACACCTCCCCGGAGATGTCATCCCACTACCACTTCATCTACCTTCTGTCAGACTCTCTCTAATGCAGCAATCTTTTCTCTTTCAATATCCTGCCTATTGACTTATTTATTTGGGTATTATCAGTCTTCCTTCACTAAAACTTAAGCTCCGTGATGTCAGAGACTTTGTCTTGCTTACTGCTATATTTCCAGTGCTTAGCACATAGTAGGTGTTCAAGAAAGAAAAAAGAAAGAAGAAAGAAAGAAAGAAAGAAAGAAAGAAAGAAAGAAAGAAAGAAAGAAGGAAAGAAAGAAAGAAAAAGAAAGAAAGAAAGAAAGAAAGAAAGAAAGAAAGAAAGAAAGAAAGAAAGGAAAGAAAGAAAGAAAAAGATTAAGAAACTACCCCCAATGCTGAAATAGTATGGAGCACACAAAGGAATGGACTGAGCACTAATAATTTAGAGCACAGAGTATACACAGTGGTAAACGAGAGAAACCCTCAGAGCCAACACATGGAGACAGAGGCAATTTTAGAAACCATAAATAATTAGAATCAGGATTTTTTTCAGAGAATGATGAAAAAAGTAGCTCCTCTAAACAAATAATGGATCAGTTTAGAGGCAGCTGTATCACAGAAGTTTTGCAGCATGTGTTAGGTCCCCAGTCATTGAGCTTAAGTTCCAAAAAAAGGACTCAAGTGTTTGGAGAAAGATCAGTAAAACGAGGCAGGACCCTGGGCTATGCGCCTATTCATGAGTCCATGAGGACCAGGCCCAAGTCTTCCCAGGAGAAAGATCAAGTAAAATCCAGAATTAAACCAGAGCTCTTTTGGAACAAAGGTCAGTGCTTGGTCAGGGCTATGGATCAGGGCGGGCTGGGTCTGTGGGCAGAGATCAGCATAAGAGGTCAGCTCCACTCAAGGAGGGGCTGGGAAATAGTCAGGGACCAAAGCACGGGAGCAGACATTTGTCATCATGATGTTGTCCAAAAGTGCATTTGGGAGTAGGGAATACAACCTCCCAAGAACACATGGTATGATGGGCGCCAGCCCCGCAACAAAGTATTCTCTAGATCCTACACATAGACACACTTTACTGCTCTGACACCTTTGCATTTGTTGTTTCCCATTCTTCGGAATATCTTCTCCCACTTCTTATCTGGCAAACTCTCACTCACTATTCAGAAGCCGACTCAAATGTCGTCTCTATTATGAGTTCACACAGTGATGCTTCCCATGGATGCCCTAAATCTAGTTGCACCCCATGACATTCAGGTCTGGCTCATTGGCCTTGACAGTCCCGTAGTATTTCCTCTGGCCCACGGCAATTGTGGCCCCTGTGCCTTAGATAAGGGCTCGCGAGTGAGGGCAGCCAGGAGGATCTTGCCCAGTCCCTGTCTCTCCGAGGTCCCACTCTGGGCTGACAGGTTGGCATAGTGAGAAGCCAGCGCAGTCAAACCCACACTGCACTCATGCCATAGTCACTGACTTTCCTGGTCAGAATGCACAATGCTCACCGCCTGATGTGAGGTCCAGGCCAGGCACCCAACCTGTGCCAGTCTTTTCTGCTCTGGGCCCCCACGGGGGGGCATTGGCCGGTCTATGGGAGCTGGCAACATTTGCTAAGTCCGCTGCTCTTCCTACCTGCATCTGGGGTTCATGGTGCACCATTACTTTGACTCCAAAACAATGTTCTCCACTTGTGGTTGCTGGCCGTGTCCATCTGCCGGCAGCTTCTCTCAGCCAGCTTGTCATTCAGCCCACACTCACCGTGGGGGAGAACACAACACAGAGCTAGGTTTTGTGGAGCTGGACAGGAAAGCAGGATGTGGGGCTCCAGCTCTGCCCACCCACATCTGGGACTATTAACAGCAGGCCCAACCAATGGCCGGCAGAGAGACTCACTGCATCAAAGGGACTTGCAGAGGTGGAGAAGAACTAAGCCAGGGGATGAGAAGACTGAGGTACACAACTTTCCGAGTTGAAATATTACATCAGTAGTATGCATATTTTATTAAATATTAAAATATTACAATAATGTTGAAATATTACATTTTAAAAGTTAAGGTTCCTCTTTCTCTCTGAGTTATGCTCTATGAAATATATGAATATATGGTGTTCCCACCAAAAGCACACTTGTATGATACATATATGTGATATATGTATTAGCAGTATTTTAAAGATTTTATTTATTTGAGAGAGAGAGAGAGCATGCACACAAGCAGGGGAGGGAGCAGAGGGAGAGAGGAGAGAATCTCCATCAGACTCCGCACTGAGCAGAGCTGGACATGGGGCTCAATCCTAGGACCCCGAGATCATGACCTGAGCCGAAACCAAGAGCCGGATGCTCAACTGATTGAGCCACCCAGGCGCCCCAGTATTAGCAATATTTTAGACATGTGATGATTACAGCTACTGTGAAATCTTTATATTTTACAGTCTGGGAGGTCTGGGTCTAAATCCCAGTTCTGCGGCACCAATTACTCTGTTATGACCTCAGACAAATCATTCCATCTCTCTGCCTGCGTTGTATCAGCTATAAAATGAGTTTGTGGACAGGGTTGTTATGAGAGTCAAATCAAAGTGATTGGCACCTACCTCACCTTTTATAGACATCAAGGATACTATTCCTCAAATGCACCCTGTTATATTTCTAACACTGATTCCCAGGCAAGGGTGGAGTTCATTCCACCTAGACCAAAGAAGGTCATAAAGTGGACACACATACATTAATCAACAGAAAGCTTCCATCAAGTAGGAAAAGAGGGTGATCTGACATTCAGGGGAGCTCTTTCCACCCCGAAGGGAAGTAGGAGGAGACAGAAACAGAGGCGAGAACTGGGCATTAGTCAGCCCAAGAAGAGTCCTCACTTCTCTTTGCCCATTACCATTCAAGTGAATCTTGAGAGAGGCAGGGAGGGGAGGTGAAATTCCTAGAAGCTCTCTACAGTTTGAGAAACTACTAGCATATTGAGGTCAGGGCCCTTCTTCCTTGGGCACAGGCTGAAAGCCTGTGTTGGGATCCAGGGCATTCAGCGGGCAGAGAAGCATGGACAGAGCGAAAGGACAGAAGCAGCCTCCCGGGGCAGGCAGAGGGAACATGCTTGAAAGCTTACCAGCTCCCAGGGATCTCAGCGGTGCTACAGAGACCAAAAGATCAGGAAGAAGACAGTCAGGAATAGGAGGCCATGGATCCAGGGAACCTCTGGGCAGAGGCAGAGGCCCAGTCCATAGGTGTCCACAGGAGCCTGCAGAAGCCACACATGCAGGCTGCTCAGTACCAGGACCGAGGACCCCCAGCTCAGGCAAGGCCAGCAAGGACGCAGGGACACCCTTGAGGACTCCTTCCCCTCGCCCATGATGTTACCCGAACTTTCCTTAGACTGTGGCACCATTAGATGAAGAGAAAGACGAGCAGGAAGAAATCCCAAAGGACCAATATTTTCTCAAAATGAACTATGTTAACATAAAAGAGGCTGTTTGAAATCAGAGGGCCAGAACTGCATTAAATCAGAAAATTAAACCATGCTTTCCCTCCCTCATCCACCCTTCTGCCATCAAGTGAGAAATGAGACCAAAGAAAATAAGTACATGTTACAATCCTTTGCAGATCCAAGTACTAATGAGTAAACTTCAATGCCCACTACTTGCTTAATTGCTAGTATTTTTACTATTATTCTATATTACTATATTTAGCCAATTTAATCTACAAATATTGCAGTTTCCAATGGTTCAGGCTAATAGATATCAATTGCTATTTTATACAACCAGCAGGTGGGAAAGGAGGTCCCTTCCATTTGACCTAAAAGAAAGCATGTCTGAAGGTGGGGTCTCAGGCAGGTCTGGGAGACCAGCAGATCTATGCTTGGTGTATTCTCTGCCCAGAACACTTTTCTATCTGTGCCCGGCCCCACCTCCCACTATTTCTCACCTGGATCACCCAATTCAGGACTGAGGAAGTCAAGCAGCATGCTTATCAGCTTCCAGTAGTTTCAGACAATTAAAAAGAAGCACCTTTTTTTTTTTTTTTTTTTTTTTTTTTAAATACAGATGAACCTTTCCTAATAACTGTGATGCTTTTAACTGAGAAGTAGCTCCGGGCGGAAAATGTTGAAAAATATAAGGTGAGTCATTGCCATCTTCACTCTGAGGCCAGCATCTCAGTGCTTCCCGTTTGATTTTCCACAGGCTTGAGGTCTGTGAAACAGAGTGGACAACATACATATAGGCTATCACTGGAACACAGTGGCAAATATACAGAATATATCTGAACAGACGAGCCTATGCCCTTCCTGGGCTTGCTACCTCTCTTCAGCTGGGAACAAGCTGGCTCACGACTCCCTACCTCCTGAACTGTTGTGACATCTCAGGGTTGGAAGAGGATTTGGGTGTCATGCAGCTACATCTCTGCCCACAAACCTCCCCGAGGAATGACACCATCTCAGCTTGAGCACTTCCAACAACAAGGAGCTCACATATCCTCCTTCCAGTTATTTGAGAATGTTCTTCCTTGTATTAAAGCACAAGGTGACACCATGCATTGATTAGCAGCATGGTTTTGGGAGCCAGTGAGATAAAAGGTCTAATCCTAGCTCTCTACATTGCTAGCAGTGTGACCAAGGGCAAAGGCCTAACTAAGCTTGTGTGCCTGAGTTAATCTTTCCCTAATGAGTAAAGGGGGACACATGTACTACTTACTTCAACCCTACCAGTGAGGGTTGGTTGAGGAACTCCTTGTAGAGTATAGCCAGGTCCTGGTATATAGAATCCACTCAATTACTGCCAAACATGAGTGTGTCACCACTGTTATTGGTGTCGTTCTACCTTCCAGGGTGGCAAAGAACAAATCTAACACTCTCTTCCACCGTAAGTACTTGAAGATAGTTGTCATGGGCTTCTGAGTCTAATATATGAGTTCTTTCCGTTGTATCCAGAAATCTTAGAGTTCTGTTCTTTCTCCTCCAAACTGTTAGAGGTCTCTGTGCCCCCAGGGGTTCTTTCCAATTCCAGTCTGCCCACCTTGGTCCTAGGCAGGACAGTTCTCTTGTGAATCAGAGGATATTTTCTGTCTGCTTCCCCTCTCTTGAGAGCCCACTGCATTCTTCTTTGAGCTTCTCTCACCCAGTCCATTCCAGTCCTTCCTCCACTATTAGCTAGGGTGAGGCACCTTTTGACTGATGGTGTGTGTAGCCATCGACAGGCACATCTGTGGAGGCAGTGTGCTGTGGACTTCAGTAGACACTCAGGAATTGACGTTAGTGAGTGACCAGTGGAAACCCATGAATGCCTGTCAGTGGGGGAGTTGGGACCATCATCACAGAGTCCCATCAAAATGTCCCTCCTGAGTGTGTCTCTAAATTGCATATAGATCTAGTTTGCATATAGTTTCCTTCTGAAAGAAACTGGGTAGATTCTTGAGCTAACTTCCTCTCTCATGTTTGGACAGTGCTAAGCTCAGATTTCATAGACAGGCCAAGTCTGTGAACAGCATCTGGGGAAGTTTGGTACATTCTAGAAGAGGCCCCTGACTCCATGGGAAGACCTCGGCCTCTACTTCTGACCTGGAACCACACAGGGGCCTAGGGGCCCCCAGCACCATGCTCACCAAACAGCCACAGATGACCTCGGACTACTTCATGATGAAACCCTGTGCTCTGCCAGTTCCAAGCAGAAAAGAAGAGGACTGGATTTCCGCAAGCTGGAGGAGTTGTCTAGAATGGTCACGCATCATCACGCAACTCCCTGACGTTAACAGCACCGTTAAAACACAGACCTCTCTCTGTATGTATATGTGTTCAAAGTAAACAAAGCTGCAAGATTTGGTCCCTGTCTCAACACAATGTATTGTTGACTGGAAAGTGTTGGTGCCTTTGCATGCCATGACTCTGAAATGCCGACTGTGGCCGGATCCATGGACATCCAGGGCTTATATGAGTAAGTCTGTATTGTCCTCCTCCGCCTTCTCAGCCCTAAGACAAAGCACAACTTAAGAGAGTTTTACCAAAGCCCATCAGGTGAAGGGGAAACTGGTACAGAATATCTGCCGGTGGTCCAGAAAGGAGACCAGAAGTCACAAGAAAATCCTAGGGAAAGATTTTTAGTTAGTCATCCTCTATGGATTGACTTAAAAAAATTATTTGGGGAGAGAGATAAGAACGCTGAGGGTCTTACGAGATGTAGTCCCTGCCCACCCATCTGACTCTATCCTGCTTCCCCTCCCCATGCTCAGCACACCCAACCATGCTGGCCTTTGTCCTGTGCCTTTAATTCCCCCACTCTTCCCTGCCACAGGGCCTTTGCACTTGTTGTCCCTTTCTAGAATAGTCTCCCCTTACCTCAACTTAACTGACTTTCCTTGACCAGTTTACACAAAGTCACTCTCACTTCCCAGTTTGTCTCTATTCTTCCATCTTGCTCCATTCTTTCATAGCACTTCCTCAATCTGAAATGAGCTTGTTTATTTGTTTGTTTATTGTCTGTCTTCCCTGACCAGAACACTATCCCCAAGAAAGTGGAAACTATCTGTTTCATACCCCACTGCCTTGCACATAGAAGGCACTTGATAAATATTAAATGAATGAATAACACTATCACAGTCTTTCAGCATTCTTAATGAGAAGGAAAAACCTTCCATGAATTCCAAGTATGGAGAGAAGAGGAAATAAAGCAGAAAATAGAAGAATTGTTAACTGCCACATTAGCCTGAGATTGAAACAACTAGAAAAGCGAAAATCTGAATGCCTAATTATAAAATGCGAGCAAAGGCAGTTTTCAAATAGGAACAGGATTATGTCCTCAGGAAGCAGATGGATTGTAAAATGCCAAGGATGGCTACTTCACACCCCCTCAAGACCTGTGCCCAGTTCCTTACTGGAAGGACAGCATGGTTTTTCAGCCCTTCCCAAGAACCTTTCAACCAGCAACACTTCAAATGAAAGCACAAAAGAAGCAGAGAATCCTTGCCATGTACAGCATCTGGGCAGAAATAAGAACATCTGTTCTCAGCATGAACCCTATTAGCTTCATCATTTGGCTTTCAAGGGAAAAAAATGCGCAATTATGATACATGGGCATAATTGGTGGCAAGGTAGAACTCGCGCTCTGCAGCAGGCTGCATGCTCGGGGCAGACGTGGCTCTGGGGAGGAGTGCCACGCTCCAAGGGACAGGAACATGCCAGCAGCCACGGCCGGCTTACCCAGAGTCAGCAGCCCCAGCTTCTAGGGACAGGGGCCAGCTGGGGACTGGAAGAAAGGGAGTGAGACAAGGGAGGAGAGGGGAGGAAGCGGTGGGAGGAAGGAGGAGACAGAAGCAGAGAGAGAGGAGAGAAGGAGGTCAGAGGGATGGGGGGATGCAAGAGAGCAGGCGCCTAGACCTGAGCCAGACAGAAGGGCCCAGGGTGAGGGAGGGGTACAGAGGGAGAGAAAGGCTCATTCCGCCTGGCAGGCGACAACAGTGGCCGTGTCCCCGCGCTAAACCAAGATGGCCTCCTTTGTACCACAGCAACACCACTTCCCAGATGGGTGGCCTCAGGCACACTGCCTAAGCACTTGGTGCCTTGGTCTTCTCAGTCTGTGAGAGGTAAGAGGCATGGCACCTACAGCAGAGGTTCAAAGTGAGGGGAAGAGAGATAATGTGCATGAAGGACCCAGAGCAGCACTGGACGCCGAGTGAGCCCTCAGAAAATGTCCGCTGCTATTAGTGTTATCATTACTACCACCACCACCATCATTTGACAAGATGGCGCTGACTCCCAACAGCACGACGAGCTAAGTACTGTTACTACTCCCAAGTCACAGAGCAGGGGTGTGCAGATGAAGGGCTTGGCCTCAGCTCTGCCTCCAGGACCTGAGTTCCTGCCTGACTCTGTCTTGATGTAGCAGGCCAGGAGCAGACTCTTTTCCTAGGCCCAGTTAGTACAGATGGCACTACCCGCACCTGAAGGAAACAGGATTGAAATGAGATAGACATGAGTTCAAATCCCAGCTCCACACTCAAAAGCAGCAAGCATGGAGAGGCAAATGGCCTCCTGACGCGGCCAGGGCTCTCTGCTGGAAACCGAGCTGAAGACGCCCCCAGGACGGCAGTGAGGATGAAAGAGGACCTTACAGAAACTTCAGGGTGTCTGGCACTCGGCACACAGCAGCTCTTCGCACCATTAAAAGCCAACATGCTTCCTGTGGAAGCCGAGCACTGAGGTGATGGTAAAGGAAGGTGGGGAGCTAAACATGGAGAGGGCACAGGGAAGCATCCAGCAGATGGCAGCCCCAGAAGCAGGGACCAGACGTGGCAGACAGGGGATGGAGGCTGCAGGCAGTGGCAGAGCGGGGCCAGCTCCAGGGGGACCAAGAACCCCGTTCACCTTGGCACCCCAAGAGCCTCTCTGAATGACAGTGTGGATGCTTCTGATAGCCAAACAAGGCTTCAGTGCAAAGTTCAATGATGTACAGAGTAATCTACATCAGAGGCCAGAGATTTATGGACTATCTTTGAAAAGGACTTCTTACCAAGTTGTTAAAGTTCTATAAAAGGCGTGTAAAAGGGACTATGTTTCTAATATCCAAAAAACCCCACACTATGCAGAAAGATTCATATTCAGTGGACTCTAATAAAACTGAAGAGTTGTTGCTTATATTTATGTGAGGTCCCTCATCTTGGGAGATGCCCTCCTGATGTTTTAGCCACGTGAGTGCTAGCATATGAAAAGCTGTTCAATCTTGGGTAAGTTGCCTAATGTCTCTGAGCCATTTTTTCGTCTGCAAAGGAAATAGAACAGTAGAACCTTCATCATAGGTGGTTGACAACTTAAAAGAGATAATGCATGTCAAGAGGTCAGAACGATGCCTAGCACATGGAGGGAACTCAGTCAATGAGAGCCAAGATTCTGATGCTATTTGCATTATTGTTGGGCAGTTGCTACAGAGTGCTGCCATAAGGCTCAAGAGTCACACAACCCCGATTTCTGGAAATTATCCAAGGAAAATAGTCAAAAATGTTAACTCCATTCTCTGTCTCTTGTCCTACACGCACCGGTTTCCAAGACCTCTCAACTTGACCTTGTAAGAACATCTGTCCTCCACTCTGTCCTGTGCTCATTGGGTTTTCTTCATCTCTCACGGGATCAACCTCAACCAGCTGCAGGGGCCTCCTCCGATGGGTCTGCTGCTAGCCCACTTAATCCATCCTGCACACAGAGGCTGAGTAGTAGCCCATCTTTGAAGCTTTAGCTTAGCTTGTATTAGCATTTGATTCATGTGCATTTTTTTCCTTCTACTACATAGTATGACCGCATCTGCTTTCATTTAAAAAATCATTTAAATCACTAACTGTTTGGTTAAAAAGATATTCCCAAAACTTCCCAGAGCTGCTACAGCAGCCTTGGTAACTAGTACAGGGTAGGGGCTCAGCAAATGGCTCTGGACTTGAACCACAGATGTGGGGGAAAAAAAAAAAAAGCCTTGATAAAAAGACTAGGAATTGGTATACAAACATGTCAATAATTGGCAAATAAGGATGGTGAGAGTATGGCTGTATTTTTGTCTCAATTTTCCAAGCACAGGGACAAATATTTTCTCTGATCTTGATCATTGAAAACATATTGTTAAGATACAAAGGTGAGTGGAAGTGTTGCCTAGACATCGCACAGCAGAGCATCCTTTGGTTGCTGCCTGTGAGCACTGTTCACAAAGCCCAGTGTGGCTTTTGATCAGTGTTTCTGTCCTGGGAAAGAACAGGTGCCCAAAGTCGGACAGACCGCGTGCCACCTGAGTATACACCCTTCAAGAACAATGACCTCTGAAGTCAGAAGAAGATGCAACCATACCTGCCCCAGTATCCAGCAACAGCCGCACCCCACGTCTCCCACCCGAGCCAAAGCAAATGAGTGCACGACGCGCTATGCCTCTGGCCCGTGGTCCAGTGGGACGTGCATCAGAATCTGTGCTTGCCCTGGCTTCCTCCTCAGTAACACAGAAGGGAGGTCACCGCTCCCGACTTCTCAACACAGCGGACCAGCTCATCAGCGATTCTCTGGCAGTTTCCAAACCCAAAAGAATATTCCCGGGACTTGGTGCCAAGAAGCGGTTTCTCCTGTACCCCTTCTCACTCAGGGGTGAGGAAAGACAGCATCAGGTTGGTGGGGTCAGGTGCTGCAAGCAGTGATTTATTTGCTCTTAGCAATCACGTCTGCAGCTTAGTGACATCTGCAAGCTGAACATTCTCATCGAGAATGTGTTTTCTTCAACTGTTTGCCCTCTGGGTGCTGCAGGCTTGGTGGGCATCCCGCCGGAAGCTGACAACTCCTACCGGCACCATCAGCCCACCAGAGCCCTCAGCATCAGCCAGTCACAGACAGCAATGACCCCCGGCTGTTCTGCCTCGGGCTTCTGCAGCTCCTGTCACTCCAGGTGCCATGTCCAGGTAACAGCATCCCCCAAACCTTAGTCATCGCTCCCCTTCACAAAGTCCCACTGGCTAAAGGAAGATGCTTTTCCTTTTTCTATAAAGCCTCATTTTCCTCTTTTTCAGTTTCGTTTCCTGTTTACATGAAAAGCCAGTGAGGCAGATGGATGAGCGAAGCAACGTGGCGAAGGGAGAGGACCCATCCCGGGCGTTCACTTCCTAGAGCCTGCGGTGCGGCCAGGCCCTGTGCGGACCACCGTGAAAGTGCATGGTCTCAGCCCAAGCCCCCAGCATCTGGAAGCTAGTGATGTGTGGTGCATGTGGTGGGACCCAGGCCCCAGCTGCCAGAGCCGTGACTTTGAACAAGAGAGGCACAAGGTCTTCTGAATTCCGGTAGACCCTTTTCAGGATCTGGAACCACAGGACTCTTCCTCAGGTCTCAACAATAAACAAAAAGAAAAGAAACAAGCAATCCAAAGTAAATAAATAAATAAATGATGATTTAGGGGAAAGGCACTGGACTTACGTGGGTAGACATGGATTTATATCCCAGTTCTTGCACTAACTAGCTGAGGGGTCATGGGTAAGTTACTTGACCTCTCTGAGCTCTGGAAAAAAAAAAGGAGGGGTAACATCACAAATCTCATAGAATTTATACTAAGAGTTAAATGAGATAATTCATGTAAACTCATATCTGATACCTAGTATATGCTTAATAAATAGTAGATGTCATTCGTATTTGTGTTTTTGTTTTAAATTTTTCAGTCAAGAAATGCACACGGATAGGACATATTTCAGATCACTTTTGTTGCCTCCCAACTCTTGGCTTATGTAATTACTTGCATGAAAAGAGCCCTTAGCCCTTCCCCATCTTCCCTCCCCCACTCCCAACCCAACGTGCCCATCCTCACCCTTGGTTCCTGCAGCTGTCTGTACTGAGCCTATAGACGTGTAGGTCCTTGTCTTTTGTTCTTCCCCAGACTGCCCCTCAAGGGCTGGAACCGTGCTCTTAGCTGCATGGCATCTCTAGTGTCTACTGCTTCCCACGTACTAGGTCCTCAACATGGCGCTCGCTAAGTGGAATTCTTGCCTTAACTCTGGCAACTTAAAACATGAACTATTGATTTCACAGGCTGAGATCTTTGAAGATTTTCAAAGTCTCAGAACCACTACCCAGTCAGAGAAGTTCAAAGAATGAATTTATTGACGGGCTTATTCTGCTCTCAAAAGTCATTTACACTTCAGTCAGGAGAGGCCAGGGGAAAGGCTGATCACTGGGGAGCTTTTGCCTCTTCACAGACTGTCTGATATCAGAGGAGAGGAACTTCCCTTGGTCTGCACGCAGATCATATGAACACCATGAGCATAAAACTAGCCTTTCCTATGGGCACCCAGTATACTCAATCCTTGCTCCCTACAGCAAGGGACCATGTGGCATAGGAAGAGCAAAGCTGGCCCACCACACTGGGCCCCATGTGGGAAAGCTTAGTGCCCCATGCTGGGGCCTCAGTCTCCTTTCTCTACTGAGAGGTTTGGAATACTGGTATACCTGGAGGCCAAAACTTGCAAAGGTTAAGCCGATATTTCTAGAGAGGCCTCACTCCCTATGCTCCCTGACTCCTTCCAGATTCTCTCTTTCTTTACGTAACTAGTTATAATTTACTCTCAGGTTTTTAAGATGGACTTGGTGCTCCCTGAATGACAAGTAATACTATCAAGGTCAATTAGCAATGATACAAAGTCCTAACACCTAATACACACACAGACACACACACACGCACACACACACAAACAATAAACAAATAAGAGTTAAGAAAACCCTCTATGTAGTACATTAATTGAGAAAGCCACATTATGTACAGGCTTTTTTGAAAGAAGCCATTTACTGCACTGACCTAAAATTTCATGGCCTCTTCTGGGCTTCCTAATAGGACCATAGGACCCACCTGATGTGCCAAACCAGCCAGAAGATAGGGAGAGATGAGAGAGTCATGGGTCAGAACCCACAGAGATAGAAATAGAAAACCCCAGAATGTCTGCTCCTAGATTCTGATGGCATTGGTGACAGGCAGCCCATTGCAGAGAGAGAAGCTGTCCATCACTTGTTGCTAAATGGGGAGGATACAGCTTCCCTTACTTCTAGGCCGTATAAAATTCTAATTCTTTTCAAATTTTCCCAAGATTCACATAAAAAATGATCAGGTGGCACTCCAAAGCCGAATACTTGCAGACCGTACAAACTAGAAACTAGCCTCAGGACTGCTCAGAAAATGAGGGCATTTGGGCAAGGCCTGGAGCTGGGGACTTCAGCAGGTGGGGGTCAGAACCCAGTGCTGGAAATAAACAACTTGCCCCAGGGGCTCGAAACTGGGAGGGACCCAAGTTCCCAGAAAGGGCAGTGCTGCTCCAGCCAAACAGCCCAGGCAGTTTGCTCTCAATTATCCACCCCATGTGTAATTTCAGGAAAACTTCTTTTGTAAATTGCAGATTTTCTGACACTTAACTCAGGCAAAATGAGTTGTCCAACAGTGATTTCATGCCCAAGTAAACCTGTCATCTTCACTCTTAGCCTTTTCCTTCCCTTTTACAGAGAAAAAGGATCCAGACATTTTCCAAGAGAAAATAAACTCCCAAAGCTGAAAGACTGGAGTTTTCAAGTTTGCTTAAAATGCTGAACCTAAGAAGGGGGTTCTCAAGTTGGCTAAACGCTTCCCTCCCACAGCCCTACTAAATCACCACCAACTCCAGAGGTTCTGACTCAAAGAATGTGTAAGCCTGAGCCTCATCTCATGAACACACCATTTCCATGCCCCATGTTCTAGATTCCTTGTTAGCACAGTGCAACTCAGGGTCAGGGCAAATAAGGTAAGGAGACCATTCAAGTTCAACTCTGAAGCTGTTTTTTCTCAGCTCAAGTTTAGGTAGAGGCCAAGAGGGCTGTTTTCACTATTGTTTCAAACTAAACTGCTGACAACTAAGAAGTATGAACACTTGGCAGAATTTCAAACTCCAACAATAAGCAAACGGCACGGGGAGATTGTTTTGTGTTGCTTTTCTATGGAAGAATGCCTTTCTACCTTGTGATATTCCCGAAAGCTATGGACTCAGGACTTCAGTGGCCACCCTGGTGGCCCTCGGAGCAGCCTGTGTGGGCAGGTTAACCCCAAGGGTCCAGAGGCACTTGATGTAGGGGACCACTGGCAGCCCAAGGGGCATGCTCAGGAACAGGTGTCCTCCTTCCTCTGGAGGGGGTAGGGGGGGTCCACTGCTAGCCTGGCTGCTAAAAGGAATTGCAATTAGAACAGATTACCGAAACTGTCATGAAAGCTGAAGATAACTGAAAATCTTGGCTAACTGGAGAGCACCAAGCAGATTCCAGAAGGGTTATCTCCCTTCTCCTCTTTAACCCCCACTTCTGTGCCAGCGTTTAAGATTGATATGGTTTGCCTCTCCCTGCATTCACTCATTCACTCAATACCTCACCCTCTCCCACACCTCCCTCGTCTGTTTCACCCACGATCCAGATCTTTCCCAGTCCCCTCTTCTCTCAAAACCCCTAATTGGGTGTGTACTATTTCCTCTGGGCTCTGTCATCACTCAGTGGAAGCTGAGTTATCTGATAAAATCATTTCTACTAATGTGCCAAGTCTCAGGGGATATATGCATTCATTGGGTTCTTTCTAGAGAAGCTGTGTGATTTTAAGTATGGAAGGCCAAGGATTGGAATTTTGAGGGGCATAAATTAATCAAAAGTCTTTCAATGACAAGTAGCAGAAAGCCAGCTGAAACGAATTTGAATAAAAGAAGGAGTTAATTGGCTTATGCGACAGGGAAGGGCAGGGGTGGAGTTGGCCTCAAGCCCAGCTGGAGAGGAACCCTGTCAGGACCTGCAGGGACTGCCATCGCAGCCCTCGCCATGTGTTGGCCCCGTTTTTATCAGCTTCTCCACTTGGCAAGGGCCACGCATGTTTACAGCTTCCATCAAGAGAAAAGACTTCTTGGCATCTTGGGAGAAGGACTCTGATTGGCTCAGCTTCAATCACGTGCCCATTTCTGGGCCAATCACTGAGGCCAGGAGATTTGACCAGTGTTTTCATTTTCTGTTGCCACACCAAGTGGCTTAAAGAAGGTCACATTTATTAACTTATGGTTCTGGGGCTCACAAGTCCAGCAGAGGTTCCCCCAGACTAAAATCCAGGTGTTGGAAGGATACATTCCTTTCTGTAGGCTCTAGGGGAGAATCCATTTTCCTGCTTATTCAGTTTGTTGCTAGAATGTATTCCCTGTGTTTGTCAGTCTGCAGTCCCTGTTTCCTGTTTCTTTCTTCATCTGTGGGCCATCCTCAGCTTCTAGAGGCCACTTGGAAGGGCCCATGTGATTACTTTGGACCCACCTAGATAATCCTGGATAATCTCAATATCCTAAAGTCCACAACCCTAATTCCATCTGCAAAATGCCTCTTGCCATGTAATGGCAATGTATATTAAAGAGCAGACTCGTATGTAAATGTCAACAAGTATGTAAAACATATTCCCAGGTTCTGAGAATAGAGCAACACCATCTTTCGGAAAGGGGGAGCAGCGTTATGTAACGATCAGAGCCAGGTTTTGGACATATACCTACACCTATGTAGCCAGAGCATGGGCTGGTGTGATGGACAGCTCTAATACAACCATGTGGAAGGAAGAATAAGTTCCCTAGGGAAGAACAGGATGCTGTTCGCAGTGGGAGGAAAAAGAGAGAAATGCCTACTATAAGGCAGAATGGGCCTTATTACACATTTATGTCAGCGCTCCGAAGTGTTGGTGGGCTTTTTGGTAGAAGTTTTAATATTTCCAATGGCAAGTACCTAAAACATGTTTTCATGAATAAATGAATGGATGAGAGGGGAGGCAAATCAGAGGCAGAGAATTAATCTGTTACCAAGTTTACCCATCCCAAAGTGCTAGAACTTTGTTGGGCTTAACTATGAGAGACACAGAGGAAACAGAAACGACTCATAGGAATTTGGCCCAAAGAATCATGCTCACATATGGCAACAGAAGACAGCCAAGAAGGAAGGGGGGACTGGGATCTGGCCCAAGACTCATGTGCTCAAGTAGACCAGGGGCTGGAACAGAGGAGGTTTAGCCAAAGAGGCTAAATACAGCTTCTATGGGCTGTAGGATCCTGGACTGTTAGTTGAGACATACTGGCTATGGGTCAAATTCCTATAACCAGCCATACAACCTTAGATAAGTCGGACCTTGGGTCAGTTTCTTCTCCAGTGAAAAAAGAGAGTAGGACTACCAAGGATGTGTGAAGTGCTTGCCACCAGTCTCCATCCCATATCCACCCCCGACATCCATAACCAACCACAGCACTCTTTGCACATGAGCCCTGGCCATCCTCAGAATCCTCAAGGCAGCTCTCCAACAGCCACTACTCATTAATCCAAGTCACAACATGTATTAAAACTCCTTGGCCATTCTAGAGTTAGAGAATTTCTAAAGTGCTTTCCAGCTTTGACATTTAATATTCTAAGGTTCTAAAATAGATCAATAGCTTAGGACCAAGGAAGACTAGACTCCCCCTTGCAAACTCCTAAGGCTGGACAAGGAGAAAAATTACCTGGTGGAAAAGGCAGATGGAGCTGTACAGCTTTCATGACTTAATCCCAGTAATCCTCGACAGATTAACTAGGAATTCAAATTGTAAATAAAATAAATCTTCCTCCTCACCAGAAGTCAAGACTCGCCACCTGAGTGCATTACGGATGCTTCACTGGATGTTTCATGATCCTTGATGTGCAGGTAATTGCCTTGAGATTACATAGATAAGCAATCTGAGTTTGGGGCAGGAAGAGACGGTGCAGATAAACTAAGAAATGCTGTAGGTCACTGCCCTAGAGTCTCCAAAATAGGGATTAGCAAACAGGAAATTTATTAGGGTGTGGTCTCTGGGTTAATACCTGTCAGGGAGTAAGAAAGTAGGATTGACTGGAGGATAATATTGGACTACGGACTCAGCAAAGGGCTTGGCTGACTGCATGGTGAGCTCTGAAGCTGGGCTGGATTTTCAGAGACGTCCCCAATTGGGACAAGAGGGTCAGACCTTTATCTCCCTCCATTTATCTGCCAGTCATCTGATGGAGGCTGCCCCCAGGAAGGGTGCAGTCCTTGGGGGAAGAGGTAGTCTTCACAGAGGGCAGTTCCCAGAGAGGGCTGATAGTGGAGCACACCCAGAGTTGAGGGAATAGTTCAATCTGGAAGGAAGAGCTGGATGGCGCCACCTACCTAAGAAAAGAAGCAAATGGAGTCTCCTACCTAGATTGCCTCTAGGTGACCAGCTGTGCCCATGGATACTACTTCGTATTTTTCACTGGCACTGCAGAGACTATCCTCTGCGTCTTATACAATCTGTAGTTTCTTCAGGTGTTGACCAATGGCCATTGTTCTGGTTGTGCTCAGTAAAAATTACCAAGAGTGGGAGACATAACTGATATGGAAGTTTCACTCTGGTGGACAAGTGTCATGAGTAATTTTAATGTTAATTTTATAGTGAAAATATCAATGGACAAATTATATTATCCATATCCTATAAGTTATGTAAAGACAGTATATTCATTTCTAGGGCTGCCATAACAAAATGCCACAGACTAGGTTGCTAGAACAACAGAAATTTAATTTCTCACTGTTCTGGAGGATCAAAGACCAAGATCAAGGTGTTGGCAGGTTTGGTTTTGCCTGAGGCCCCTCTCCTTGATTTGCAGAAGGCCACCTTCTCCCTGTGTCTTCACATTACCTTTCTCTGTGCTTGCACATCTCTGGTGTCTCCTCACCTTCTTCTCAGGACACCAGTCCTTTAGGATTAGGATCCTACCCTTATAACCTCTTTCAACCTTAATTACCTCTTTAAGGGTTTCATCTCCACATATAGTCACATTATGGGGGAGGGCTTCAACATATGAATTTGGGGACAAACAATTCAGTCCATACATATAGTCTAGAAAAATCATTTTAACACACTCTACCCATTAGTCTATGGATGAATGAATGGTAGAATGTAAGATTTATATACGGAGGCCATTAAAAATACATTTTGAGATTTTTTTGGTCTCCCTTTGTTTCTGCTTCATTGTAGAGATTTTATTGGTTAGATTAGGATTTGGGAAAACAGAAAAGTTCAAGTTAAAAATAAAAATCACCCAAATTCCTATCTCCCATTTAAAAAAAATAATATTTGACATACTTCCTTCCATTTTTCTCTGCTACATATGCATTTCTTTTATGGATTAGATCGTATTATATATACATCTTGTATCTATATTTTCACTACATATTATCATTTTATCATTGCTCAATTTTAAAAGAAAGACAATATATCCACAATTTAATTGTCTGATATTTTATTTTATGAACTATTGCACCAAATATTTGCATGTGAATATTTTCTTGAATGTCTGGCTTCCTAATATATATATATATATTTATAATCATTTCCTTTTTCCTTTCTTGCTATGCAAATTTTCAACATTCTTTTAGGCCCATTTCAACCCCTCCCTCCTTGAGTAAAGTCTTCCCCAGCATGTTTGGGGCATAATAACCTGGTCTTCCTTTGGATTTATATAACATGCTTTCTATATTGTTTGTTTAAGCCTATCCTTCTTGTGATATATCTTGAACTACTGTCACACCGTATTTTTGTTTTAAACCTTACTTCCTAAATGATTGCAAGCCTCTTGAGTACAAAGACTGCACCTTACCTTATGCTATGGACCATTGCTCCTTACCAATTGATGGGCTGGTTGATTGATTAGTTTGCTGGTTGCTTTGCTGTTTTCTGGAAATAAAGACTCTATCTCCAGTTGTCCATGGACATAACTTTTCCCCCTACTTATCCTTTGGAGGGTACTGGTTTGTGGCATTTCCACAGCAGGACTAAATTGGATGCATTGTGTTCCTTTGTGTTATCCTGATTTTCCTGCTCTGTGTGCCTTGACAGCAGGATAGTTCTATTATGCTATACCCTATTGTGTTATTACAATGGCTTAATTACTGTGTATGGGCTCCTAACTGAGAACTGGGGAGAGGGTACATTCTATAAATAAAATGTGCTATTGGTGACATTAATATGCCACCGGGTTTAGCTGTGTCTGCATTGCTCAGGGTCAAATTAAAATTCAAAGTGTTGCGAAATATATGTTATAGGTAAAGAATCTATTTTAAATTCCTTCAGAGGGTGAATTAAGCTTCAGTCAAAACATGCTCCAGAAAGAGGAAATTTAATGTTCTGATGTGCCCTGTACTGTATGGCAATCTATCCAAACATGCTTTCTCTCTATGTAGTAGAAGACAGCACTGTTCAATGCCTAGAGACACCTAGAAGAAGGTATTCTTTATGCTTAATCTGGCCAAAAAAACCCTTAGATTATCATTGCTAAACCAAATTTATCAGTATTTCAAATGCATACAAACTGCATCTGACTCCCTAGGATGGGCATAACATTGCTGTAAATAGCTAACAGGCCAAATGCAAATGACTTTCAATATTTAAAACTGAAGGGGAGGGGAAGAGGGAAATGGGGGGAAGACAGGAGGGGGGGGAAGGAGGAGAGGGGCCTATATATACGCATATCTATCCATAATGTCAGAGAGATCTGCCATTTTGTTAGCTTTGCTTTTGAAGCTTTGTTAAATTTAAATTTCAGGTCACATGAACCATAGTAAGTATAGATGGAGCGCGTATAATCAGCAAAGTAGAGGGCATCATTTTTGACATTGGTGCTTTGATACAACCGATATGGTGAAAGAATGTTGTGTCATGTTTAAAAATATTTCAGCTTTTATTTTAAAAAATGAATGGGAAAGCAGGTAACTTTGTCCCTTCCAAGGGACCGTCCACTCCATCACCCTTGAAACTCAGACCCCCCAGCTCCCACTCAAAGAGATGATGGAGGTTCAGGAAGGGGAGGAGTGGGGCACACATTACTGGCTTTAAAAGATGATTTTTGTCCTTGACCAGACCATTCTGAGGCATCCAATCCCATCCTTTAGTGCAAGTCACAGTGGAGTGCCATGTCTGGACCCCAGTCTGACTAGGAACGTTGAAATGATTGCTCTGATAATTCATGGAAAGAACAAAACGTCATTTCACTTACCTACATCCAGCCTGAGAGTCATGTGTGCCAGATTTTTGTTCAGTTGGTGGCTTCAGCCCTTTATCTCCTGCTCCAGGTGCAGACATCTACCAGATGTTCCGGTGTTTTCATGGGGCGGGACTTCACAAGGATGAGAGAAAGGTGATTCATGGGGCGGGCCTCGTGAAGGTGACCATGCAGAGGAGAAAGAAAGCAGTGCCTTAGCAAGGGTGGACAGGGCTGGGACCAGAATGACACCATGTGTCTGCACCTCCTGTCCCTAAAGAAGAGCTGGAAGGAGAATAAATCCACGAGGAAATGGGCCTGTGGTCCTGTCAGGGAAGGATGAGGAAGGCACCTGCCTTGGGCACAAAATTTAAGGGGTGCCTCAAAACTCAGCAATCAAGACAAAAGCCTTTTTTAGCAATGTTTTTAAAAAATCAAATTCCATGCTAAAACTCCATGATAAACAGATTATCAAAGATTTAGACAGATCCAACTCTCCATTTATATGACCCTGCCTCATTGACCTCATTCTAACTCCAGCCCTGGGTCTCCTGGCCCATCTGCAACAAATTTAAAGATGCTCTCTCAGTAAAAAATAAATAAATAAATAAAATAAGATAAAAAACTCTGAAAGGTCATCTCTGCAGCGCTCACATGGACTGTCCTTGCCTCTGTGCCTGAGGGAAAGGTGCTAATGGTGGGGAAAGAGGTAGAAACAGAGACCAAAGACCTCAGTGAGAGTTGGCAGAAGATGAGAGAATTGGTAGGCCCGAGGACCTAAGCACAGTTTAAAATCTGACTTGGGAAACAGAATGGATTAGTGCTAAATGAACACTCTAGAAGCAGGAATGTGCACAGTGAGGGGGACTCTAGTCTTTGGGACTCTTCAAATTTATGAACCTCTAATTGGGCTCAGTCCACATCTCAAGTTACCCAGTTCTCTGGGATTTTGCTAACCTCCCATGCCCTAGGCCATATTATTGACAAACCTGTCCTGGGGAAAATGTAATAATAAAAGGAAAGAGAAAGAAGAGAAAACTAGTACAGATGGAAAGTAAATTTAAGTGCCTGCCACCACCACCAAGAACTTGGAAATTAGGTAAGTAATATGTAGATCAGTATCAATGATATTTAAAGTCAATCAAAATTGAAAATATATCTCAGGAGAGCAAGATTTGATTGTAACTCTAGTATACTAAAAAAAGAAAAAAGTTTATGAGTGACAAACATTCTCTCCTTGACCAAACTCTCTCTCCTCAGGTTCCTCTGAGTAATTTGCCTGACTTTTGGGCTTCCATGTTCCTCTGTGCATTTTCCGGTTTTAGTAAGAATCCTGATAAGTCAGTTTAACCAGAACTCCCCACCCTCAATATCTGATCACCTCAATATCGGATCCGGTTCCTCATCCTCCACCACCCCCAAGTGATGTCTGGTCACCTGGCCTGCCTTCAGCAAGAACCCTGTTAGATCAGCTTAGCCAGAACCCCCCCCCCCCCACCCCTGGTGTCAGCAATTTTCCATCCATTGACACCCGTCCCGATCCTTGGCTATAAATTCCCACTGGCCCAGGCTATACTCAGGAGTTGAGTTCAATCTCTCTCCCCCAGTGCCAGACCCCATTTCCGTGGTTCCCACACCCATTGCAATGGAACCACCACTTGAATAAAGTTTTTAACAAGTGTCATTGAATAATTTTTTCCTTAGCATGAACCTGGGCTGGTCTGTATGGAAGAGACAGTTTTATTGGAGGCCATCAAAAGAGGGAATGTTGGTTCTTTACATCCTATCACACAGTGAGCAGGTAGAAAGCACTCATGGGTCTAAATGGCAAGTCTGGGCAAGTAAATAAAAGTTTTGTTTAGTGACTTCTATCTTGGATTTCCATTTTTATATTAAGAGTATTTTAGTAAAAAAGTGACAAATGTGTCAATGATAAGAAGGCTTGGTCAGCAATGGAAACATAGAAGAAGGAGATTAACCAAGAAAAAAAACCATGGGTGCAGCCAACTGGAAACAGTGTCCTGGTCACTCTTGCTGCATAATAAATAAACTAACCCATAAAACATAAACTAACCCCAAACTGAATGGCCTAAAACAACACCTACGTTATCATGTTCATGGATTCTGTGGGTCAAGAATTTGGACCAAGTATAGCAAGGACACTTGTCTTTGCCCCATGATGTGTGGGACGTCAGCTAGGAAGACCTCCATGGCCGGGAACTGGAATCATCTGGAGGCTCCTTCTCATACACTTTGCCTACGAGGAGGGCCAGGGCCCACTGACCACATGACAGCTACCTTTCTTACTGTACTTGAAGAAACTGGCTCTGTCCTTTGAAGCATCCATCATTCCCTCCAGAAGACTGCTGGCGTGCATCACTGTGGCACTGCTTCTCCGGCCCTGAGAGTCCCATCCATCCACCCAAGGACACAAGGCTTAGGCCAGCCCCTGGCCCAAGTCAAGGTGCCATCACCAGTATCTCCCCGTGGGGCTAGCTACGGACACCAGCTGACCTACCGCAACCTTAACCCTCAACATCGCTGGACACCATGTGAGTGATTTTTTTTTCCTTCTGAAACCAAGAACAAAGGGAAGGGTATACATCAAAACAGAAGAGATGGAGCCATGAATCAAAACTGAAAACCACGGAAAAGGGACAGATGCATTGCCTGGAAGAAAAAAGGCAGCAAAGATTAAATGAATAGAAGATCTCAGTGATGGGATCGCTCATGAGGTTTTCTGCAACGCAGCCCATGCTGACCCATTCCCCGCCCCCACTGGCTGGGTGGAGCACTCCCATCCCCAGCTTTGCCTCTGTGGCACCTTCCTGACTTCATACCCAAAGGTCCCAGCGAGGAGTGAAGCTCGAGGACGGAACACCTTGCCCGCGCCATCAAACAGACCCCAGTACAGCCCCTGCAGGGTCTCCAGCCACTAGGTTTACTGCACAGGGACTCTCGCCTTCCTCCACAGGTGGATTATTTATTTAACAAACACTGACACAGGCTTACTCCAAGCTGGGCAGTGGCCTGAGCGCTTTGTAAGTGTTAGCTCAGTTAATCCTCGAAACCAGGCTGGGAGGGAGGCACTCTTGTTACCTGCATCTTACAGATGAGGAAACGAAGACAGCTGAGATAATTTATTGCCCAGATGCACCCAGCCAGTAAGCAGTAAGGCCAGGATTCAAACCCAAGCCAGCGGCCAGATGCCCGGCTTGCAGACCCTGGGCTGTGTGAGAGGCTGGGTAGCTGGGGCCTTGAGGAGCAGGGCAATAAGGAGGCAGATAGGAAGGTGCCCACACACAGGCTCACCTGTGTGGGCATGGCTGGGGCAAGAGCCCACCCGGATGCCCTGGACAACTTCTGGGGCTGTTCTCTGCCCCCTGCAGCCCATGGGTCTGTCCCCCCTCCACCATCTGCCTCTTAGGTGCCTGCTTGTAAGTCCCGGCACAGAGCGCCCAGGGTCACTGCGGCAGTTTGCAGAACTTGCTAGGGGACTGAGAACCCTTTCTGCTATGTTAAGACTCCAGTCTTCAGAGATGACCATGACCTCTGGGTGTGGGGGTGCGGGTGAGATGGGTATGGGGCAGGAGTAGGGCTGCTAGATAAAATACACAATGCCGAGTTCATTTTGGAAATCAGACTAACGACAAATACTTTTTTTTAGTATAAGTTATGTTACATGCAATATTTGAGACATTCTTACACTAAAGAAAAATATTCATTATTTATATTCTAATTTAACTGGGCATTTTGTATTTTTATTTTCTAAATCTGGCAATCCTAAGTGTGGGCTTCTGTGAATCTCTAAAATGCTGGGTGGGGACACAACTGGGAGGGCAGACAGGCTCAGCACTGGGGTCCAGGTGGTGGCGAGCCCTCTGGGGAGCTAGGGGAGCTGACCCCCGTGCTGAGAGAGGCAGCTTCTATTGGCCTGGACAGCGGTGGTCCTCTAAGCCATGACAGAGCACAGGAGGAAGACCAAAATGAACTCCCAGATGTCCTACCATGCTGTTCCACAGGCTTGTATCACACACTTTGCAAACAGTTCACCCCAAAGTTTTTTATTTTGGAAAACGTCAGACCTGCAGCAAAGCTGCGATAATAATACACCAAATATTCATCTTGTCACATCTCCATGTGCATGCGTACAATTGTGCACAGCAGCACACGTGTGTATGTTCGTTTGTTCGATCAACCATTGGAAAGTTTGTGGCAGATGTTGGGACATTTCATCCCTAAATACTTCCGCATATGTGTCCTAGGAACAAGGGCATTCTCCTACAGAGCCATAGTACCATGACCACACTCAGGAAATGTGATGTTAATACCATTCCATTAGCTAATATAAAGTCCAACTCAAATTCCTCCAATTGTCCCAATAATATGTGTCTGTATATATATATACACAACTATATGTACACAAATTTACATATAATTAATGTCACATTAATATATAACATGTCACAAATACATACTTGTGTATATACACACTATATATTGTGTATGTGTGTATATACACATATGCATGGTGTAGAGAGACACACAATTGGAGGAATTTGCCTATGGACTTTGTATATGTGTATACACATACACACATTATTAATATAGATTACTAATTTAATATAATACAATTTTATTTATTTTTATTTTTCATCCAAGATCCAATCAAGGATCCCAAATACACTCAACTGTATGTTCCTTGAGTTTCCTTTAATCCAGAACGACCTTTTCTGAGTGCCCATCTCATGCCACACAAAGTGCAAGTGGTTTGGCGTATCTTACCTCATTTCATCCCTGTGGAGTAAAGGGTTATCTCCTTTTACAAATAAGGAAACTGTCAAGTAACTTACCCAGGGTCGCAAGGCTCGTAAACGCTGTGGCCAGTATGTGAACCCAACCCTGAATCCAAAGGCCGCCCCCTTTCCTTTACACGGTACCACACTCTCTTCAGGAGCTGATAGGGAGTGATCCTGAGGCTGGAACCTGAGAACTAGTCCAGGTAGGGAGGGAAAGTAAGTTCCATAGAATGCACAGGATTTCAAGCAGTTCAGTGGTTTGAATGCTCCATAATTTCTGTGGAAATTTCTGGCATAAAAAAATTTCTGCTCCATAATTTCTCGCATGTGCTGCATAAAAGCCAATGAACTGGAGAACCAGAGCCAGACTCAGCATATGGTGTGCATCGGCTTTTTTTTCTCTGTGGAAAAAGGTTGCTTGACCAGTCAGGGTGGTACCGGGGCCAACTGCGGGGTAGCCGTTCTCCGGGACACTGGGCCCATCTAATTGTGTGACATTGGCAGCGTGGGGTGACCTCTTCTTTGTTCCAGAGAGCTGCATGGCCTCAGGGGACGCGGAGAGCCTGGCCTCTCCAGGGACACTGCCAGGCCACACAGGAAGCCAGAATGTTAAAAAGCTGCAAAGAGACCAGGACAGCAGTGGCAGCTCCAGCCACACGCACTTTGTTGCAGAGACCAGCTCCTCAAAGCCCTTGAGGGGGCGGCGATGGAACAGGGTCCCAGCCCCCTGCTCACACCCACTTCCTCATGATGGAGGCGGCGCTCCCTCCACCCAGCGCAGAGCCCTCCGTGGCCCCACGCCCGCCTGTCCCGTCATGGATGACAGACTCAGGGTTATGGGGCCAGCAGCTTTTCTGCAATTCTCTGGCCAGCAACTAATCATTAATTTTTATTTAAATAAGCCTATGGTCAGGCTTCAAAACAGGCATGAAACCGCACACATGTAAAGACCATCTTTCTGCACTCTGGTTTACTCTGAACCACTTATTTCCCTCACTCCTCTGAGCATCCTTGTGTCAAGGTGGTGTGACCTCGGTAGAATTAGCCTCCACCGAGGGTCAGGAAAACGAGTCACTGAAGAGTACCCTGGTTCATCCAGTGATGCAGGGCACGACAGAGCCTGAGTAAGACTCGAATGGCATCTCCAAACCCCGGAATCAAGGTTCCAACTCCTAGGAGGCACACGTTGAGCCTATTTTCTCCTGGATTTTTTATTATATTATTGCATTTTATCATTTGTAATTTTATCATCCAACACCTTTTAATTATATTTTATAAAATACACTGTATTATTTTTTTTAATTTTATGTATCCAAAAACATTGTTATCTGTTCCCTATTACCAATAAAATGTAAATGTTCCAATAATTGAGAAATTATTTTCCATTTTTTACTTGTCCACTTGAAGTGCATCTGGATGGGTGGCACTGGGCACACTTAAAATATGGAGAAATAAATAGCTCTGAGATGTGACAACATATGTATTTGCTCAAGAGTGAATGGCGCAGATCTGCATTTCATTTTACAGCATTTCATCAGACATATGGTAAACCATGCTAGGTGATTTTTATTTAAAAAGTCAGCCATGCCAAACGCAGAACTTAAAGGCACATACAGACAGTCAGACATCCTGCGCTCCGTGGGAACAAGAGCATTCCCGTTCCTGGGGATGTCATTACTGATATTTGAAGGGCACCCTGAAGTTTTCAGAGGGATTGCATTTCCGGTAGGAGACTCATGAGCATGCTGAAAACTGGAGGTTCCAGCTGCCTCTGTTTCACACCCCGCCCTCCAGAGCTCAAGGCTGCAGGTAAAATGATCCCACGTTGAGAGCCCCAAATGGCCCTTCCACTCACATCCCCACCCCACACGGCGCCCCCCACCTGCATTCCTTTTTCATAATCTGCCTTTGCCTAGGAAACCAAGAGTGGGTGTCCCAGGTGGATAATTGACGATTTTAGCATCTTTCCCAGCTCCTCATTTTCCCTTTTAGTTTCTTGATTAGGTCTCAGATGAGTATATTTGCCTGCATGGTGCAGACGTGTCTGTGAAGCAAGGGTAGCAAGAGGGAGGGCCTGCTGGGACCCTCCCTGCATGGACCAGAGATGACAAGCGTCTTCTCCCCCACTGGAAACGCTCAAGGTCGGGAAATGCAGCTACGTTAGAACAGCATAGTGCCTTATGCGCACATCTGACTTCTGTGCATGAAACTATGGGTGCTCAGCAAAAAGGAGACATGGAGGCCGGGAAGGGGGAGGCAGGATATTCATTTAGCATAAACCTGTTAGCATTCCCTCCACATTATTGCATGTGTTATTAACCATTTATATAAGAGTATTACTGTGCAGACTTATGTGTGCAAACCACACATACTGCCATCTACGTCTGGATGATATGGGGAGCTTTCCGTAGTAATTCTGAGTGTACTTGATCTTCACCTCCTATACTCCAAGACTTCAGGACTTGATCTCCCTAAAAGATGCAATTCCACATTTTTAAAAACAAGAGGTAGATTAATGACGCTAATTGACTAGAATGGTTAACTCAAAAGTTGGTAAACCGAAGGAACCAGGGTTGGGGTGAATAATGGATGTTAGGTACCCAAGGGTCTAAGCCCCAGACGTAAAACAAAGAAGAAAAGGACAGAAGGGTAAGTTGGGAACTTAGCAAAAACTGGATCTGAAGTTATACCTGCTATCCCAGGAAACAAGGAGCTTACTCTGAGTGTCCTTATCTCGGTCAAGAGCTGGGACAGGGCAGAAATAAGAATCCCCAGGGGGCACAGCGGGATCTCAGAACTTAGCATCTAAAGCGACTGTTCCCGCACACCCCTGTGCGCCCGGTGATCTTCACTGCCATTGTCATCAACATGTACTGAGTGGCTTCTCAAGCCTGAAAGAGGAGACTATGGGCCAGTGTCCAAGGCGAGAGTCATGTGGTTTCAAGGAACTGAACAGCTCAAATCACTAGAGGGTTTATTACAGAAAATCGACAAGCAGCGCAGCCAGGCCTCGGGCCAGTTGGGAGGTCATCCGGCAGAGTGCTCTCGGCTTCCCTGAGGCCACATCATCTCACCACTGACTGACGTCCCCTCTCTGCAGACCAGCTGCAGTGCCCACGGACCACTCGCCTTGGCCCACACAGCCCGTCCGGAAATGGAAGCCCTAGCCATCACATCTAGATGACCTTCCCACTTTGGAGATCACCACCAACTGAATCCCAGCCTGTTGTGTCTCTTAGGTGACATTCCTCCAAGGAAGAGTAAGAGGAGAGAGGGGGCCAACACCGCAGCAGGTCAGAGGAGTGCTTCCACTCTGTGGTCAGGACAGAGCTGCGGCCCACGGGACAAGAGCAGCTGCCTCATCTCCCCGTTGGGACGGGGATGCAGGTGGGAGGGAGTCAGGGGTAACCTGGAAGGGGAGAGTTTGGGCATGGCAGGACAGTAAGAGCAACACAGCTGCTAGAGTCAAGAACTAAGGCCCGCTAGTGAATCGACAGAAGGGGCTAAGACGAAGGAGGTTCTAAGGCACCTCCTGAAATGAACAAATCGACACTCTCTACCGGCTCAATAATAATAGCTAATATTTACTGACTTTTTCCTAAGCACAAATATCTGTGCCTTTTAATCTTATCCCATGCTCTAAGCACTGTGTAAATGCTGGTAGGCATTATTGCATTTAATCCCCACAGTCCTATGAAGTGAGCATTATTACCCCCAATTTATAGTTAAGGGAACTGAGTCTCAGAGAGGCTAATGATCTTGCCCAAATTTACATACTCTGTGAGTGGCAGAGCAGGGACATACACCAGGACCCGATTACTTACCTCCATGAGTTTCAATACTGGTTTCCCTTTATTTGGCCTTGTTTCTTTGAGTGTCTAAGAGGGAATAAAATGAACTTTACAGCGTTTCTACTGTAGTCTCCGAAAAGTTCCTAAAAAAAGATGCTATCATTCATATTTCAGGTTCTCCAAAATTTAGTGTCACAGAGATTTTATAATGTTCAACCTAATCCAGAAGGCCATTTAAAACTGACATCACCAGCATCCTTAGCGGTCAGCGACCTGGCGACCTGATAGGTGCAGACACCTGACCAGGCAGAGAGGTTAGGGAAGATTGGAAGGGTCAGGATCCCGTTCTCCACACAACATCCCTTCAGGCGTCAGGATCACTGGGCTCCCTGCCTGCCTTCCTTTCCTCAAGAGACACTGAAGGACTGTAGATCCTTCCGTCCTGCCTTCCATTCACTGAATCATTTTCATTTGCCTTCTCTGGATTCTCTCCAAATCCTTTCTTGATCACTTCATCTTACTTAAGAGGTGAGGCCAGAAAGAATGTAGAGCTCTTAAGCGAGTCCTGACGGAGGCTGGTCAGGGTGAGATGGTCAGCTTAAAAGTTCCCTCATGCTCAACGCTTGTTTACAAATTCCAAGGCTACAACTGCCTTTTTCTTAATAAGGGCAAAACACAACCAGCTTCATGTTTATCGTGTGTACCACTATGGCCCCAGGCTTTTTTTCTTCCATACTTGTACATTGCCAGCTCCCGCCTGGCCTGTTTTTATGGTTTCCTCTTCATTCCCACATAAACTTCCCAGCCCTGTCTCCATTATGTGGCATCCTGTTTTATATCTTTCACCTTTAGCAAATGGCCAGAAACACTTCCAATTTTAATTCTCTGTTTTATGTTTTTCTCCTTCTTTCTTGCCATAGACTCTTTGTATTTTGAAGGATTTTTAGAAATGATTTAGTGCTATCTCATCCTTTGCCTTATTTGGGACTCACGGTTACCCATTTCATCTTTAAAAAGCAGCAAGGTTGGAGTAACCACAATTTCTTTCAGTAAGGGGTAAACAATGTATAGGAGAGGGAAACCTGTCATGTGCCAAGCACATTCAGTACTTTAAATACATTTTTTATTTTTTTAAAAAGATTTTATTTATTTGTTAGAGAGTGAGAGAAAGAGCGAGCATGAGCAGGGGGGAGGAGTAGAGAGACAGGGAGAAGCAGGCTCCCCGCTGAGCAGGGACCTCGATGCAGGACTCCATCCCAGGACCCTGGGATCATGACCTGAGCCAAAGGCAGACACTTAACTGGCTGAGCCGCCCACGCACCTTAAATACATTTTAAAATTAATTTCTTGAAATGTCCCAGTGATCTGGGCTTCATCATTAGAATTTCACAGATGAGGAAGCTAAAGATCAGAGAGAGAGATTTAAGTCACTTGTCTAAGGCCATAATATTAACAAGAAGTACACTGGGAATTCAAACCCAGTTCTGGTGGCCTCCTAAGTCCATGCTTGTTAATCCTTTTCTCCATTTACTCTTTCTCACTATCAAAACATTTCTCTTGGCCATACTTAGGGTTTGTTTGTTTGTTTGTTTTTATCCTAGTTCTATCATCATGTCATTAGATGTGTCAGGTAAATCATTTTACCTCCTTGTGTTTGTTTTCTCATCTTGAAAAAAAAAGAATAATAATATTCATCTTACCTGCCTCGCAAGGATCAATGTAAAAGTACTTCGGAAAATTTATAGCCTAAACAAGTGTGAGTTTGTTATTATAGTCATTACTAATCTTGAGCACGGCTCAATATGGGGTTCAGAAGACCGCTCCTAAGGATTTGAGGCTCCTAATATGGGCAAAGAAATGGATTTGTTATAGAAGATATACAACTCTCCTAATAAAGTACTGAATCAGTTAGGATGTTTTCATTGCCAGGACGAAGAGACCCCTGACTCAAGTGCCATAAACAACCAAGGAGGTATTTACACAGTAAGAAGTTCCAACACAGGGCAGCTCCAAGGTCAGTTAACTCACGGGCTCCCTGACATCATCCGTGAGCAAAGTTCCTCCTGTCTTTCAGCTCTGCCTTCCTCAACAGGTTGGCAGGTTTTCAAGCTAGCTCATTTCATGGAAGCAAGATGGCAGCCCCTAGCACCACATGTAAGCACCTACATCCCACAGGAGCTGAAGGTGCCTGCCTCTTTCCGGTGGTCTCATTTTATAAGCAAAAAAAAAAAAAAATCTTTGCCAGGTGCTTTCATCTCCCAGCAGACATTCTTTCACATCTCACTGGGCAAAACTGTACCACATGCTCTTGCCTAAACCAGCAAGGGTTCTGTTAATAAGGACAAAAGGGAGAATAGCTGCTGGTAAGCCACCAGCAATTTCTGCTCTCGATAATGAATTAAATCCATTGGCTAGAATTGATCTTGGTCTCTCCAAGTGTCAGGGGATGTCTAAAAGAGAAGCGGGCACAGTATTCTGCCCTCCTCCCTACCCACCCCCTCTCATTTCATTGCAACCCAGTTCTAAAGTATTCAATTTCATTCCACATTCACAGACTTAAAGATCCTTCTTCTGTCTCCCTGGGTCTCTCACTTTCTCTTTATTTTGGATACAGCTTGTAGTAATCAGTGCCAGAATGCTGAAGGGCTGCTAACGTTTTCTTTTCTAGGCTTTCCCAAGTGAAACAGAGAAAAGAGCTCTAGGACCGGAAGGCTCTTCAAGTGGCCTTCATTAAACTAAGCTGAAAGTTTCTGTGTGTCTCCTTTCCAAATCACATCACCCTCAGCAAGACAAATATCTACCATGCTGCCATGGTTCTTACCTTCCCAACAGATTTAGTCTCTAATGAACAATATCCCTCCTGTATTCCAGAAAGAGAAGACACTTGTTCTGAAATGAGCAGCATGGAGTCACTTGGTGTGCGGGCATTTCTGGATTCAGTTCAGTGGTCTATGAATCACAGCGATTGGTGTGTTCCAGGAGAAAAGCTCTGGCCATCCAGATGAACCTCGAGGTTAATTATATAACAACAGGTAATCACTGTTCAGAAGTAATTATCAGGTTGTACAACCATAGATGCTGAGTCTCAACTCAAGAATATTTTAAGCTTTGGAGTCCACTGGCTTTTCTTGTCTTTCTCTCCCTCTGTTTACCCTAAAATTAACATTAATCAACATTTGGCTCCAAGCATACTGTGCTTCCAACCATGTAATTATAACAAGTCTGACCTTATATATCTGTGTGTGTGTGTGTGTGTGTGTGTGTGTACATATATATAAAGTTTGACCTTAAATCCCCAGCTTCTATCTCTGAGTCAAGATCAGCGTTTGCAGCAGTGAGTTTATCAGGTGCTGGGGCTCAGGGATCCTTGAAGAGAGCACGCCCCTCCAATCCTATGTGGTCACAGACACAGAGATTGCCATTGCCCACACTTGCAGTAACCATCTTCCAATGGAGCTGAGGGGAATATATTTAGGCGTTGTGTTATGGGGAAATTATATGGCACAAAAGCAATAATATTTCAATTACTGCCACTTAGAGACCACCAAAATAGTTATAAGCAGGGACAGACAAGCTTGGATATCTAGTCATTTTCTAAACGTTTTAAAAACCACACTGAAACCTCAAACTGGATGCCATTCCTTGGTTTTCTGATGCTAATTCTTGTGACTGTGGTTAGAAGTGTCTCAAAACACTGGTAAGAAAATTTCTTTTCCTTTCTCCCTGACCAAGAGAAGAAAATGGAGATGTTGTGTAACCTCTACCATAGGGTGGACATCACTCTTCCTTGCACCAAAAGATGAATCCAATAATGACCTTGGCTCCACAGGCATATAAGGGTTAGGACAGTAACAGTGAAGCAGTTTACTAGTAATCAAAAATTGGAACTCTTAGAGCTTGTTTGCAGGGTTGAGCACTATTAAGGAGTGCTAACTCTCAGGGCTCCTTTTTAAAAATAATTCATTTAATTTGGAAAAAAATAATACAGATCACTAATAATACTATTTGCAGATTCCTTTCTCTCTCTCCTGTTTTTATTTTTTCCAGTTCTATTGAGATATAATTGACATATGACATTGTATTAGTTTTAGGTGCACAACAAAATGATTTAGTATATGTAAATATTGTGAAATGATCACCACAATAAATCTAGTTCACCCATCGCCACATATAGTTATAATTTTTCTCTTGTGATGAGAACTTCTAAGATCTCTCTCAGCAACTTTCAAATAGACAATACAGTTAACCATAATAACATAGTACGTAGTCATGTACATGACATCCCCAGGACTTATTATTTTGTACCTAGAAGTTTGTACCTTTTGAGCCCGCATCAGGCTCCCTGCTGAAAAGGGAGCCTGCTTCTCCCTCTGTCTGCCACTCCCCCTGCTTGTGCCCTCTCTCTCTCTCAAATAAATAAGTAAAATATTAAAAATAAAATTGACAAAACTGAGGCCAAAGAGGTTAAGCGACTTACCCAAGACCAATGCAATGAGGGAACCATGCACCAGTTTGCCTGGGACAGTCCCGTTTCCACATGTAGTTACACAATAATCATTAAAGGGACTCCTTGCACTCTTAAAAGTGTCCCTGCTTGAATAACAAAGTATATCATCACCCTAACCATAGGCCAAGGTCGGAACCCCATCTTCCGGGTCTTGGTCCGAGGCTCTTGGAGCCATACCTCTAACACAGTTCGTGGAACAGGAGGCCGTGGACCAGCAAAACAGAGTTCATCCTCCTCTGGCTCATCCATGAAGTACAGCAAGTGACAGACTAAGTGCAACTCATTTTATGAGCTCGGTTTCTTTCATTTTTCTGCACTCAGTAGTCTAATCTCAAATGGCTTTCTTTCTACCTGACTCCTTCACGGAAGAATGGAGTTAAAATCAAACCACAGAGGGGGAGACTCGGTCCTGCTCCAAATGGTAGGGCTCTCCTCACCCTCAGTGTGGGCATCTTTGGTTCGTTTTCCTACTGAGTGTTTGCAAATGTGCTCCTGACTACGGAATTACATCGTGTATGGGATGACTTGGGGATTATCTCCATTGGGAAGACGATTGTACCCTTCCCCTCAGGAATCATCTACTCCGCCAGAGAGGGAGCTCCTTAGGGCGAGCTGTGTTCTGCCATCTGCGTGGCCTCTCCTAAAGCCGGCCCTATTCCCTTAGTGATCTAATCGCCTGTGGAAAGTTTCCCACTCACTGCTTGGCAACCCCCTCCCTGCAGCTCCTGGGCTGTGCTGGTGACAGAGGCAAACAAGCCTGGGCGTGCCTCTCACTGCACCCAGCAGAGAACAGCACGCCACGTCTGCCCAGAGCCTCGCGGAGGCCCTTCCCCAGGAGAAGGGCCAGCAAGGGTCCCCAGAGTCTCTTAGTGTAACCAGAGGAGCACTAAAATGAGAAGACCTGCCCTGCGCCATTTCCCAGCTCGGGTGCTGCAGGGCAAATAGTCATTGCTGAGAATGAAATCCCCTCGGGGGCAGCAGATGTCCACTACCTCGTCTGCCCTCAGCTATGGCCAGGTTCTCCTCATGGGCCAGGGCTGCTCTAGCGGCGGAGCTCACATGGTCACGGCCCCTCCAGCCACTTTGCCAGGAGGACAACCTTATCTCCACTTGAACGACCCGGGAAGAAACAAACCCAGGGGCATTGTCACCACCCAAGGCCACACACAGCACGAAAGAGTTAGCACTTGGGTTTGACTCCATCTGGTCTTCCAGGCTCGATCCATTAGAACACAGGGCCTTCTCGCAGAGGGTTGGCAACGTGCCTAGGAAAGTCCCTGCAGGCCAGAGCTGCCCTTGGTGATTAATCCACTTCTACTCTGTCCCTGTCTCCCTTGCCCACATCCCATTCTCCCGGCTGGCCCCAGGCACCTGACAGCCTGAAGACCAAGGCAGAGCATCACAGACCGACTTGTTCTGTGTTTCCCGGAGATGCCACAGTTAGACGTTCTGCACAGGCAGTGGAGAACAATGAAGCCAGAACTCTCTGGGCCAGAAATTCTTTGAGCATAATTATCTCACAGGTCAGTCAGAGATGCCAACCAAACCACTCCAGCGCAGGTGTCACTGATTCGTTAGGTCCTGTCTCCCCGTCCCAAGCTCTAGCCGAGCCAAGCAAGACATGCCCTCACCCAGTTACTTTCCCTCTTCTCAACTTTATCCCTATTATCTCAATTACCATCCCAAAAGAGGCTCCACAAATGAAGAAGGGGTTGGAACCACAATGGTCAACATCATACTTAATAATAACAATTATATAATTATATCTCTCTCATATAATAATATGTAATTACCCAATAATTACTATTAAACAGTGCAGTGGTGACCACTGGGATTCCAGAGCCCTTTAATTATTGTTATCGCTGATAATGAAGCAGATCATTCTCTAACATTGTCTCTCTCTACCACAGACGCTTCTCTTCTGAGCTTCTGAACATCTATTTCTCACAATGCAGTCCTCAGAGCTCCGGTCTGCCCTGCATATTACAAGCATATCTAAGTATTTACTTTCCCCTTTATCCCCAAGTACCAGGCAGTATCTGGAGAAGCTCCTTATCTGTGATGGTTGATGGAGAAATCTCACATCAAAATAGGTAGAATGAGAATGTGCTCCAGCTTCTTCCCAACTTGCTTTGAGATGCTCAGAAAGCAAGTAAATCCGGATAATGCTGGGGTAGAATTAAAACCAAGTCCTCAGTTACACTGACTTTATAGTTTCAGATGACTCAGTCTCTCTAATCTGATGTATGCCTTCCTGTGTGAGCAAATACTGAATTTCATCTTTCCTTTGTTGGACTCCAACTTTGACACATCTTTTTGGGAGGTGGGTAGATGGAGGGGATGCCAAAACAGCGTAAGAATTTCTTTTTGAAAAAATTTTTATGCTAAAATTGACACAAGAAAAGTGAATTATTTGGCTAAAAACAGCACAGCCGACTTCTAAGCTCCATTTTTCTGTTTTCCAGACTGCAAGTAGATCCCCAGAAAATTTATCGAGGGGTCTACAAACTAATACAAGAAAGATGTCCCTTTCCTGGTTGACACTTGACCCTTCTCATTCCTTAGGCATACCCAGTTTTTAAGGCAAGGCAAGAGCTAAAATCAGCCCCATATCTAGAGGCTGAGAGATTATAGATAAATGAGACCAAGAAGACTAAGGCAAATGAAAATAGTGTGAATTCATTTCCTTCAAACTAAATATATCATAAGAGGGCTTAAAAAAACAAAACAAAACAACAGACAAAGCAAGTGATCTTTCTACTCATCATGGTAAGCCATAAAACAACAACACGTTTTTCCACCTTCATCTACTAGCTACCACTAAGAGGCTGATCCTTTTAGCAGATAATAATCTAAATTGCCCCCCCAAACCCGAGAGAATAGTATATGCAGGTGACAGAATCTGGAATATAAAACAGCTCTTGAGGTCTCTACAGCACTCTACTCTTTACTCCTGAAAGAAGGGGTTGTAAGCACAGAGCATAATTAATGACAAGGGCCCCAGTGTCCTGTGTTGTGTGGGCCTCACTCCTACTCCATGCCAGAGGAGGGCCGATGGACACTCGTAGCTCTTCTCTTTCATGAACTCCACGCGTTCATGCCGCCCCTCTTCTCTGTCATAAAGTCAGCCTGTGCCTCACAGGTTGGGGAGTGACACAGAACCCTTAGTGTCCATCCAGGTGGGGGGTGGGGGTGTGTGTGCTGAAGCAGCCTGTGCCCACGGCTCTGTGCCACTGGCCATCTGAGCTTGCCCCATCCAAACCCAAGCCTCAGTGTCATGTCTCTGTCTCAGGGATGAGGGTTAGAATAGCTGAGCTTCAGAGCCAATGAGGACACACTCGAGCACAAAATCTTTTGCCATATTTCCACTGTATATAGGAGGGAACCTGAACCGACTGCGGCCCAGAGGGCCCTCTGCAAATGGTCTCCAGTGTCAGCAGACAGCCCTCTCATCCCAGTCATGATACCCATCAACACTAGCCTTCAAGCCTTGTCCTGCTTTAGGGCCATTGCATGCCCCCAGAATGCTCTTCTTCCCCTCACTCTTTTTCAAGCAAACTCCCACTCATCCTCAAAAGTCACTTCCTTAGAGAGAACTTCCGTGAACCATCCCACCAGAGAATGCCCCAGGCTGTAAGTCCTCGTAAACACTCCTTCCCCGGGGAATCTTTAATAAGTAATCAGAAATACACATAAAAAATTACCAACTTTGCTGCCCATTGTTTTTCCCCCACTTGATTGCAAGCTTCATGAGTAGAGAGAGGGAGCTGTTTTGTCCCTCTTGATTTGCCCAGTGTTGGACATGTGGTAATTTATAAATAATGGTGGGATACACGAGTGAATTCAGTCATTGCAATAACCAGAATATTTAAAGACCCATCCTATGACCATCTATGAGAAAATCATTGAGAAAGAGCTACTGGAACGGGATAAACAAAGTGTTGGCACATGGGGGTTCAGCTCTGGACCACCTAGCTCCCAGTGTGCAGGACAACACAACAGGTCTTCATGCCACACATCCCACCACTATTAGGATGACTGGGAACTCGACCCGATGTGGTATCTGAAAGGTAGGTCCATAGACCCTGGATTCTCCAGTACAGAACTCACTTCAAATGTACTGCAAACATTTAGCACTTTGTTCTCAGAAACCATCATAAAGCCCTTAAAAATGCTACTGCTCTAGCATCCACATTGCGTCTTCCAGTATCTCTACACCCAGTGACTGGAAGGGCGGCGGGGGGGGGGGCATGGAAGGAATTCTTTGTGAATCATAAATCCCTATTTTTGGTTTAGAAACTATGAACACAGAGCTCACCATGTGTGTCAACCTCAAAAGTTAGGGAGGTGTTCCAACATACCCTCCCTTCCCTCAGTAACCTACTGCAAGTATGTAATTTACTACTTTATTTATAGCATTGTCATAACTATATTTTTAATCTTTACTAAAGCTTAGGGATAATGAGTTCCATACGTTTGCTACCTGCTATATAAAGTTGTAATTTTACAAACTTCCTTGAAACTCCTGTTCTTTAAAGCTTCAGGCCACTTCTGTCTCTGATAATCTGTTTATCAGGCAAGGAAGTTCCCATTTGTTCTTTCCTCCTTTCCAGCCCTCTCCCCCACCCCTCCACCACCACACTCATCATCTTCGCGCTATCTCTTTGACTCTCCTGCGTCCTGTAGCTTCTTTATGGCCAGTTCCTTTCTTAATTGACTTGTTTTGCAAAGAAACACTAAGAGTAACGTTTCCCTCTCTAACGCTGCTAGACCCTCGCTATGCAAAGCGTTGTCTGGATTGGCAGCAGTGGCATTACTTGGAGTATGTTAGAAATGCAGAATTCCAGGCCCAACACAGGTTCTGAATCAGAATCTGTGTTTTAACAAGAACAGCACACATTAAATTTTAAGGAACTGCTCTAGAGAACGTTCATCTCAAGCCCCAAGAGCCCTGGCTCAGGGACTCCTTCCCTCAGGGACCTGCCCCGCCCCCCTCCCGGCTCCTGTCTCACCCGCAGACACTTCCCTTACACAGCAGCTGACCCAGCCTCCTCCCAGCTTAGATTCAAAAGAGCTCAGGGAGCCTCAGGCCTCTGAATCCCCAGGAAATGAGGGTATCAGGTCCCATAGTGAGTATCAGCTGCTCTATGTGTTTAATATAGTTTTGTGAGCTACCACATGATCTGTTAAGAGGTTCTCTGCCTTTACGCAGATATGGCATGTGTATATATAACACATACAGTGTCATGCATGATAATTAAGATCTCATGGTAGTTTTTGCGGAACACCCTCCACATTCTAATCATATGTGATTTGTTGTAGCGAGAACAGCACCAGCTCTGTAGTTAGCAGACCTGGGTTTTAGTCATCCTCGGCCATGACCAGTGGCAAGACTGTGGCCAAAGTTGAGGGAAACTGAATCCCAGATTCCTCATCTACAAAATGTGGGCAATTCCTGCCTTGCAGCTGTGGGATTATAAATTGGGTATAATCTGTGTTGGCCACAGCTCCTGGCACTCACCAGGTGCATAACAATTTGGAGTCCTGTTACGAGAGTGGTTATCATTATACCCCTATAATAAATACAGCTTGTGGTTTTGTTCATAAGCTTAGTTATATCTAATTCAGTTCTCAACTGATCTCTATGTCACCTTTTGCACAAAATGGTCCTAGCCAGTATTTGAATCCAGTCCTAAAACCACCTTTATAGGTCACCCTGCACTGGGGTCCAAAGTTTATTCTTTAGCTGTAAACCAATCTGTGTATGTTTTTGGTCACCTTCATCAATCCCTCAGGACCTTAGGGAAAAGCTGCTCACCCATCTAACCAAACCCTGTAACTCCCAAGCCTTCTAGTTCCTGCTTCACTCTAGGACAGTGGTTTTCACCAGAGAGGGTAGGGAACAAAAATCTCAACAGGGGACAGTTGGCAATGTCTGGGGACATTTTTGGTTGTCACGATTGGGGGTGGGAGGATGCCACTGGCATCTCTCTAGTAGGTAGAAGCCAGAGCTGCTGCTAAGCCCACTACGATGCACAGGACAGCCCCCCACAACAGAGAAGCTTCCGCCCTCTGGTGTTCATGGTACTGAGGGGCAGAAACCCCGTCCTCGATTAAAGCTGGTAGGGTAGTAACCTCAATAGCCTCTTTACCACAAACCAGTATCTTCCACTCTTCTCACTGTCTTCCATTTCCCATCACAGGGGTCCTCCAATTAACCATCCATGCCCCATGGGGAGTTTTTGTTTTGTTTAAAGTTTTCCTTTTTTAAAATTTATTTTTGCTTATTTTTTAATTTTAATTCAATTAATTAACATATAAAGTATTGTTTCTGAGATAGAGGTCTGTGATTCATCAGTCTTATATAACACCCAGTGCTCATTACATCACGAGCCCCCCTTAATGTCCATCACCCAGTTATCCCACCCCCCACCCTTATCCCCTCCCCTCCAGCCACCCTCAGTTTGTTTCCTATGACTAAGAGTCTCTTACGGTTTGTCTCCCTCTCTGGTTTCATCTCGTTTTATTTTTTTTCCTCTCTTCCCCTATGATCCTCTGTTTTGTTTCTTAAATTCCAAATTATCAGTGAAATCATATGATAATAGTCTTTCTCTGATTGACTTATTTGCTTAGCATAATACCCTCTAGTTCCAGGCACATTGTTGCAAATGGCAAGATTTCATTTTTGATGGCTGCATAATATTCCATTGTATGTATATACCGCATCATCTTTATCCATTCATCTGTCAATGGACATCTGGGCTCTTTCCATAGTTTGGCTATTGTGGACATTGCTTCTATAAACATTGGGGTGCAAGGGCCCCTTCGGATTACTACATTTATATCTTTGGGGTTAATACCCAGTAGTGCAATTGCTGGGTCATAGGGTAGCTCTATTTTCAACTTTTTGAGAACACTCCATACTGTTTTCCAGAGTAGCTGTACCAACTTGCATTCCCACCAACAGTGTAAGAGGGTTCCCCTTTCCCCGCATCCTTGCCAACATCTGTCGTTTCCTGACTTGTTAATTTTAGCCATTCTGACTGGTATGAGGTGGCATCTCAGTGTGGTTTTGATTTGGATTTCCCTGATGCCGAGTGATGTGGAGCATTTTTTCATGTGTCTGTTGGCCATTTGGATGTCTTCTTTGGAAAAATGTCTGTTCATGTCTTCTGCCCATTTCTTGATTGGATTATTTGTCCTTTCAGTGTTGAGTTTGATAAGTTCTTTATAGATTTTGGATACTAGCCCTTTATCTGATAAGTCATTTGCAAATATCTTCTCGCCCTATAGGGAGTTTCAAGCCTCTAAGAAATGGCCTGGTTGTTCATTTCCTGAGGACTGCAGTGTTGTAGAGTTTACCCTATGGCTGGAAGAACTTGGTGGCTATGGGGAGAGCCACACAGGCAGGTTTGCACTAACATAGCAGGCAGGCTGCCATTTTAGAGAAAGGAAGATGTACAAGGATTCTGGCCACAAGCCCTAGTGTATCTCGGATTCTCTGTCTTTCCTCTACGTTGTTCTCAGGGATGTGAGCCCCTGACTTTACCCCCTGGGTCGCTTATTCTTCAGCCAGTCTGCACACCCAGCACTAGAAGGCAAGCTCTTTCTTACTTCTCACATTGATGGCTCTCTCCTCTCTATCACTGTCTCTCTCTGATCCCAAGTTTCAACCTCTGTTTTCATAGGACCCCTGTGTGTCTTTTGCTGGACGTGGGTTGGTTCAAGCTCATTCCATTTGGATGCACCAAGTGACACTACACACATTCCACTCTTCTGGGACATCTGTCATGAACTTCATAGCTACTTAAAATTTTACACTGCTATCACAAACATCAGATAATCTGGGGGGAAGTAGCTCTTTCCTCATGCATACCTAACCTTTAGCTAAAAAAGATGACACCAATCTATTATTCCCAAAGGGTGAACTGAAGAGTACATAGCAAGGACAATTATGAAACACTCCTGCATAATTAAAAGAAATAAAAGAACGCTTGAAATAATGTGCATAAAAATTAAGGAAATGCAAGAAGGAGTCTAGGACTGCTGGAGAGGCGGTTTTACCAAGCAAGAAGGCACTGTTGTGGACCATGGAGACCCGACACCAACTTTTTACTCTTTCTTCCTGCTGAATATTGAAAGTCCATGGAGTCCTGGGATGTATAGAGCATATCAAGTCTCTATCTTTCTAAGTGCTTCCAGGATATGGTGGAGGGCGCAACCTGACACACCCAGTACACAGAGCCTCCCACACACATGCCCACTCCTTTTAATAGCTGAGTTCTCAGTGCTGCTTTCTGTTTTCTGGTTTCATTTCCATTTTTTTCCCCCTTTTTTGCAGGGCTCATAAACACCTGAGCAAGTGCCTGGTCTCAGATCATTAAGGGAGGGCTATCTAGTCTTGATCTACCTCTGGGGTCAGTAGACTTCAGTTGAGATTCTTACCTTCATGGTAGTATTGACAACCCTCTAAACTAGGAAGGCAGACACTGCTATTCATTTCTTCTTTGTTCCTGCAGACTCTACGCTTTCTCCACATAGTTTCACATGTCTCCCAGAAAGCTGACCCCATTGCCAGCCCCAAGCGTGGGCACTGATTGGTCTAGCATAGACCAGGTAACCCCACACCTCTTGCCAGTGACTAGTTCTATTGCTCAGGTTTTAGCCAACAGCTCATGACATTCCCTTGGTAATAGTCATTAGTGCCAGGGTGGGATGAGACCTGAATTGGCCCAATCAGACTGAAGTGAAGGAAGAGAGCCTCTCCCTTGCCCAGAACCAGAGTGGTGAGGCAGGAAACACAGAGCCCCATTTCTTGCTGGTAGCCATCATTCAACCGTAAGGAGAACAAATTTAAAAATGAAAACCAGTGCTAGGGACACAGGGCAGAAAGACACAAATAACTGGATCCTTGATGACAAAGAGCCATTGGATCAAACAGTCCTGAGGTGCACTCTACCTTCTTGCTGGGAGAGATGATACACCTCCTGATTGTTTGCCTCAGGTTTTCTCTTAGAGCCCAGAGCATCTTAACTGATCATTTCTCCACCTCAGCAGAACTTGGGGCTCTATAAAGGATGCACCGCCCTTCTCTTTCTAGGAGGCTCAGAAATCCATGGACGTCATCTCTCTTGCCTTAGACTACTTCCCAAAACATCCCCCTAGCCCACCACAGCAATCTAGAGACCTCCTTCCTGGAAAGGTTGACATTGTCGTTTACCAACTCAAGACCCTCAACAAAGCCTCCTGCACCCCGTGCCACACCACTGCCTTCTTTTTCTTTCTCTCATCCTTTCCTGTGGCTGTCAGCCAGACCTCTGTCCCTCCCCGTTCCTGTTAGAGCTTTGTGGCCTTTCTTGTACAGTTTACCCAAGATGGCCTCAGAGACAAGTGTTTATGACGTCCATGACAAGTACTTACTAATCTCTCAGAAGCCATCGGGTGTATGGAATCCTGCAGTGTATCTGGACAATCAAACTATTTCATTTTTTAATTCTGCTTAGTTGATATCAGTGTGTTAGAACAGAATTTGGATCCGTGCTTTGCCTGAAAAGAAAGAGCTGACAGGGCTTGCCATTGACAATGCATCAGTTCCCCCTCAAGGAAATCAACAGGGAGAAGCTAATGAAACGGAACAGTTCCCATATTAACCAGTTAGCTATTCAGCTTAGGACAGATGTGGAAAATAAGCCTATATGAGACAAATTCATTAAAGTGAAATTATCTGTTCAACACCTTGATATCTGAGCAGACTGATGTTTCAAAATTATTATAATTATGATCATGGGGATAAAGAGAGCCAAACTTTCAAAGGAAAACTTGAAAAAAATTAAAAATTCGAGTACTACCCTGTGAGATGCAAATAATGAGCTGGCCACAGATCCCCAGGATATCAGCAATTGCTCTAAATCCTTCTTGATGAGGAATCTGTGACTCTGAACTCAACATTAATTCAAATGCAAATAATATCTCTTCCCCCTGAGAATCATTATTCCTGATTCGGCAGGCAGTTTAATGGGAAATCTGCAGGTGCACCACGGAATGAACCAGAGAAGTTGCCCCAGCTCCAGGACTCCTGAAGCTGTGGGATCTGAGAGTCAGAGCCCAGGGATCTGAATTCCCTCACCGGCTCTGAGCTCGGGTCTCTGGGTAAAGCAAATGAAACTTGCTAGTGTGTTGATGAGGTGCCTGCAGCCTGGAACGCACTGCAAACCTCTTCTGCTTCTCTCAAGCACAAACCCCACCCTTCAGTAGCTGTTAACCACGTTGGCCCTTTGCATGGAGGTTCTTCGTAAATGCTACCTGCGGAAGAGAGTCAAGTCTCCAGCATTGTCACTGCTAGGAGACCACATCGGAGAAAGAACTAAAAGCCTCTGAAGGGGCACCTGGGTAGCTCAGTTGGTTAAGCAGTTGCCTTCGGCTCAGGTCATGATCTCAGGGTCCTGGGATGGAGCCCTGCTTGGGGTTCACCAATCAGTGGGGCGTCTGCTTCTCCCTCTCCCTCTCTCTTCCCCCTGCTTGGACTCTCTGGGCTCTCTCTCTCTCAAGTAAACAAAATCTTTTTTAAAAAATTATAAAAGCCTCTGAATTTGGATGGCTTGGGTTTGAATGTATGATGCTAGGAAATTTACATGGCCATCTGTGCCTCAGTTTCTCCATCAGCAAAATGAGGATATTAATAGATCTACCTTGTAGGACCACAGTATGGTTTAAGAGCTATAACACTTTTTTGTAGGCAACATAGGGAAAGAGTTAAGAACATGGACTCTGGAGCCAGACTTGATTAGGTTTCAATTTAAGCTCTACCCCTTGCTTATAGATAACTCTGGCAAGTTAACTGATTTTTTTCTTTACATCAGTTGGCTCAGATGTAAATGGGGATGATCATAGTAATAGCCTCCCATAGTTCTTGTTTTAAAATAATTTAATTTAAATTAATTTAATGTCCGGCTTAAATAACAAGTACTATATGTTCACTGAGACCAGTATTTGGCCCACAGTGAGACCTCGATACATGTTACCTGCTGATATTACTGATAACCTTTGTGTGACTGGTAGTAACACTGCAGATGAGCAGAAGAGTGAATCATATTTCTCAGGATAGAACACGGGAGGACAAGATACTTTTAGCTAGAAGAAATTGCCTTCTCAGCAAGGCATTCTTAGCAGGCTTCCCATCACAGCAGAAACGCGATGTGATACTTCAGTGTATCGTGGTGACACAGGATGGCCAACTAGAAATACATCAGCCACGCAGATGCCATTCTCAATGAGAAGTCCGAAAGCATATTTCTGAGGTAAGCGGAGGGAGACAGGTTCAGCCAGGTGGGAAGGTATCACATGTGGCGATCACAGGTCTGAGTGACTACAGACACATGAAGTACGCAATACTTTACAAAACCAAGTCCTAGATCATGTTCCAGAGTCACACACAGACATAGCGCGTCCAGTGGATAAGCTGTACTTGTCCAAGAAATATAAATAACAACAGTCCTTGGCTTTCAATCTCGTAGGGTCATGAAGACCTGCCTGGTGTCAATGTTCATTTTTCTTTTAAGCCACAGCTGAAAAAGTGATACCTGTTTATTCAAAGAACAGAGTTGGAGGAGACGTACTGACTCAACAAATGGGTAATAGGATATACCTGGCTTGTTTTATGTGCTAAATCTATCCCTAAAAACTGTGTATAGAAAAAAAAATGGAGAAGTAAATCATGACGAATATTTGGTTAAAACAACCCTGCAGCAAATCTGAAAAATCCATTAGATACAAATAATTACCCCTCATTTTTGTTTTCTGGAGGGTTTTTCTTTAAATTTTTATTATAATTTGGTAGACACACATTGAGTTTTCTTAAGCCAGGCCTTCTGTTTTTTTTTTTTTTTTATTAGAGTCTTTTGCCTATTACTTCTTTTATTCTAGATTGTGTTAGCAAGAACTGAAAGGTATTACAAGGTTAAGTGAGAGTTTGGATACAGTTCTCATATAGAACTTTCTCTCAGTTACTTCATGGCAACTAAGTTTTAAGGTACTTACACAGGAAATATTAATCATTGCATCCTGCCATGTCTTGCAGATTTGTCATTGTCAAAGGTTACAATCACATTATAACAGTCTTGCAGTGTGATTAGAATCCTGTATGAGCTAAAGCCATTTCATGTTCAAGGACAAAACTTAAAGCAAAAGATCATATTTATATATCTATATGAAAAATAGAAAAAGAATTTGTTGCCTTCACCTTTCATGTTGGGGGAAATGGCTAGAAAAATGCTCACAATAATTTCTTCCTTTGCTTCTAGGTCAATTCGGTCTCAAGGCTTTTCTATCTCATTACCAATTTTGAAAAGTAAAAAAATAAATTAAATGAAAATAGATCACACCTCCTTATTCATCAGAGACGCATCCCTTAATCTTCTCTTTAGCCACCTGACAACATATATCGAGCGCTCCTTCCTGCCTTTGGTTTCAAAGGTAAGGAGGATGTCAGAGTCACGCTACAACTATGCATTGATGCTTCTTGTCTTCTTGTGGATAGAGCATTATTGTGAACAGGGTTTCACCCTTAAGTCTTTTTATCCCCAGATGGTTCTGTCATGGTACCTGAGTCACCCACCAGGAAAGCTCCACAATCAGGAGAGAGCCATCTCTGTCCCTTCTGTCTCCACCAGCACGGGATCCAAAGCCTTCCCTCTCCATGATCGTGGTAGCACAGTTCATCCCAGGGAAAACAAAAACAAAAACAAAAAAAACCCCAGCAGGCTGGGAATAGTTCAGCCCTGTCACACAATGAGAGACCAAGCTGGAAAAGCCCAGCTGGTGTCCTGAGACCCCATTTTCTCCTGTTTTTAGGCACTGATCTCCCCGACCTGAGGGTCACCAGAGCCACCATACCCCAAATTCCTTCTCATCTTCTCCAACCTGGGGACAGTCCCCAGTCTGAAGGAAGCCATCTGGTTAGGAGGTTGCAGCTTGTTTCTGTGAATTTATGATTTACTCTTTGGAACCAGAAAGAGCTGCTCTCACTGCTCATGTGTATAGCCTTTGTTCCAATATCCAAGTAGGATATTATGACATTCTGAAAGTCTTGGTCCTATTCCTTGTTTTATAAATGTTTCAAAAGCCATGGAATGAAGGCAGTAAAAGCGATGTTTAATTTTGCAGTCAAAATGCCCTCCTATCATCATAGGTATTCAGGTTTATTTGCGGGGTTTGAGTCTTGCTAAGAATTCTGAAACCTAAAACTGCCTCAGTGTACTCTATCCCTTCTCAATCTCCCCTTCTACCCTGTGTCTACCAATATCATGTTGACTGGAGACTCTGCCCGGGTCAGGGGTTCTCAGGCTTGAGGGCGGATCGGAACCGCCAGGGGATTTCCAGGTCCCACACTGGAGCAGCTTGATTTGGGAGACACACATCAGGTGTTCAGAAATCTGAATGTTCACCTGGCAGACCAGTTGATCGTGAAGCAGGAAGTCCAAGGCCACATTTACACACTGGCCAAGGTCAAAGCCACCCCTTTTATCATCCTCAAGTGGATCCCGCCTTTTTCAGCATTCACAGGATGGAGTCTTTTATTTCTTTCATTCCAAGTACTCAAGGTTAGATGTTGTCTCCAGGCCCCTAAAATATCTAAATGTCTTGTTGCAGCCAGCAGTACAATGTTTTGGATTCCTAGGACTGTTCTTCAATTCAGAAACCCTTTTCCAATCCATATGGTGTGCCAGGCTCTGAGGACACAGGATGAAAGAAGCAGTTCTTGCCCTCAGAAGCTCATCAGCATGTGGGTAAGATGTTCTCTTAAATTAGCAATTACGAACATGGCAGAAGAGCCACAATTATAAAGACAGGCACAGGTTGCCATGTGGTCACTACCTGAGATGGGATATCAGGACGCCCTCTTGGAGCAGGTGACATCAAAACAGGGTTTTGGAGGGACACCTGGGTGGCTCAGGTCATGATCCCAGGGGCCTGGGATGGAGCCCCACATCGGACTCCCTGCTCAGAGGGGAGTCTGCTTCTCCCTCTCCCTCTGCCTGCCACTCCCCCTGCTGTGTGCTCTCTCTCTCTCCTCTGTTTCTCTCTCTGTGTCTCTCTCTCTATCCCTGACAAATAAATAAAATCTTAAAGATAAAATAGGGTTTTGGATAAGAAAACGTTAACTTAGCCAAGAAGGTAGAGAGAGAAAGCACAGTGCCCGGCAGGCACATAACGTGGGTCCAGCATCTGCAAGGAGTTAAATATGGCCAGGGTAGAGGGGTGTGGAAGAGGGATGACCAGCGAAGAGGCCGCTGGGGTCAAGCAGACACAAACCATGCCTAGCAGTTTGGACACAATTCACTGGGTGATTGAGGAGCCATTGGAAGGTTCAGTGGTGGATAGAAGATGGGTCAGATGGGGGAAAGACTGCTGTTTAGATTATTTCCTCACTTAGCCAGGCTCAAATACCAAAGCTTAATAACACCAAGTCTGTGGCTTTGGCACCATGTTCCTTTTTTTAAGTAATAAAAAAGTTTAAAGTTTCTATTACACATGGAAATCTGTTGACAACTTTAATCTGATGGCCGTGGCCACGGTGCTGTGACTTAATGACAGGGTCCTCTGCCAGTAGAAACAAAGAAGGTGCTGTTGCTGGCATGATTCAACTCTGCTTTATTTTGTTATTTCACAGATCCTCTTCGTTTTGTTAAGTTCGACTTCGTACAAGCTAGGATCGTCACGATGGATTCTTCAAGTCATTCTAGGACAATGTATTTTTAGCTCCAAAGTGCGGCTGCCTGCGCACCCCTTACCAGGCTAAATACCTCCTGCCGCAACCCCAGGCTGCCTTCCTGATGTAGCCCTCGTGCCTGCCGTGCTCCCGGCGCCCAAGTTAGACGGTAGGCCTACCATGTGGCTGCCTCAATCCATGCATATGCTCACACGCTTTCCCCAGCCTTCCAGTAAGAATGGCCTTCCTCCGGCCTTATCTCCCATTCTCGTTTTTCTGGTTCTCTAGGATCAAGTGGCTGAGCTTGAACATACCTTCTCTGCTGGAAGAACTGTCTCCTCTCTGAGCATCCAGATAGGTGTCCTCTGCTGGATTGTCTTCTAGAGTTTGGCTTGCGTTAGAGTCACCTGGGCACAAATCTGCAGCGTGAACTCCTTCCAGGACACACACTGACCTCTGTCAATTTTGTCTCCCATATTTCTAGGTTTACACTGAACAGGGCTGCTTTTCTGTATTCCAGAAAGTGTGCTCTAATAACCACAGACCACAGGGACGCTCCAGCTCATTAAGAACAGCGGGCGCCAGAGCTACCACTGAGAACTACAGTGGGCGCTTATTATGGACCAGGCATCGAGTCGAGATTTTTCATATATATATATATATTTATATGTGTGTATACACACACACACACAGACACAGACATAAATGTATGCATGCATATGTTATGTGTATATGTATGTGTTTACATATGTGTGTATATTGTGTATATAAAGTTGAGAATATCTATATAGGTACACAGTCCACTAATCCCATTTGGCAGTATTATCATCTCTAAAAGGGAGTCACAGACAGGTCGGGGGAAGACTGCAGAGCCCAGGAGGCCGTGCGAAGCCATCTCTCGCCAACCGGGAAGCCCGCGAATGCGCACACACGAAGCGCCGCCCTGCACGGCCCCCACCCCACCCCCAGGATGACTCGGATTAAGCAGGCATGAAGCTTTCAACTCCCCTTGAGCCTTCACTGCCAGCCCTAATGGAAAACCAGAATGGGTGTGGGCGGCACGGGGAAGAAATAACCTTAGAATCTTGTGGAGTCGCTGCTTTGTGGCAGGAAAAAGAAAGACGAGTCCGTGACAGAGGTGGGGCAAGAAAGGTAGGAGAATCTGGGAGACAGAGCGCGGTAGCAAGTTTGTCGGAAGCTCCGCTCGGTACTTGCAGTGTTAACGCTAATGGGCGGTTTCCCATACTGGCCTACAAGCTCCTTGAGGGAAGAAACCATGCCCCTGGGGTTCACCGCTGTATTCCTTGGGCTTAGCACAGCTTCTAATCATAATAGTAACAGTAACCAGTATTTGTTGAGCACCTACACACGCCGCCCCGGCATTGTTCCAAACACATGCTCCATATTATCTTAGCTCATCTTTGCAAAAACTTATGAGGTAGGTGATATCAATCCCATTTAACAGGTGAAGAAACTGAGCCCCTGAGAAGCTGCATGACTTAACCTGCACCACATGTAGAAGACAAGTCAGGGCTGGATGTGAACACAGATGTTATGACCCTGGAAATGCCTTTAACCTTCATGGTGTACCTTCCCATGGTATACGAATCAGCCACCTACAAAGTATCCACTGACTAAATCATGACTAAAGAAGGGGTGATCAACAGGGCCAGAATGGAAAAGGACCTTTGGATTTGGCAGGTAAAAGGGTGCTGGTGGCCTTCGAGAGAGCATGGTGGGACCCCTCTCTCTGTCCCGAGGCAGGCTGGAGCACCCAAGATGAGGGTCTCTTCTGGGTTGGTGTTTGGGTCCTCAGTTGCTAGCACATGCCTGACACCTGGTCTGCGCTCAGGCATGCCTGCTATGACAGGTGGCCCCGCATCCCTGACCCTGGCTCCCTCTCATGTGTCCCACTGCCCCCATTTATGAGCAAAGGACATAATGAGAGTTGAAGCTACTGGGAGTGACAGAAAGTTACATTCTTGGCCCCGCAGGGACGTCAAAGAGAGGAAATGTTAAAGGCAAAAACCCAAAACTCTCGGTTTATAACTTTGAACTGGGGCTGGGGGGAGAGGTGAGGGTGGTGGGGGACCAGCTTTCATTGGCTGCAGCTACCACATCAAAAATAAGTAAAACATGAGAACTGCAAACCACATGAAGGGAGAGAGGACCAACCTCAGTGAGCCTCTTAACACTGAAGAAGCTTCTTGTTAGAACTGAAGCCTCCCAAATGAAAAACAAGCACCGTTTTTCTTGATGGTTTAAATCACTTCAAAAGAGACTCACAAGCCCAAAGAGATAAAGCCCAGCTTCTATGAGTACCCCACCCCACTTCCTTGCCGGCTTCTTCCGCCACACTTGGCAGGAACTAGACCCCACTGAGCAGCAGGCCTGGGGCAGAAGGGAGCCGGAGAGAGGGAAGACCCTGGCCGCTCTCTGCACGTTACTATGATTTGCATATTGTAGGACCTGGACCCAGATGGTGAGCAGGGAGATGTCACCATGCCCCATATCTGTGTGGCCAGCCAGCTGGACCACTGGACTCAGCCACACTCAGGTCCAGGATCTCAGTGAGGAGCACCGCCATCTATTACCCCAGAAATAAATTTTGTATTGGGCCTAATGGATTTTCTGTGTGTTCCTTTCTGACCATGGAGAGACCTCCCATGAAGACCAGATATGTCCACAAGAAGGTCACACCTCTTGCAGGGAAAATGTGATCCCAGCACAACCTTGGTTCCTGCTGGCAAAGAGTTAAAGGAAAGCACCAGAAACCAGGCAAGCTAGCGGGGAGCAGACTAGCCAGAGCTCAGTATGTTGGCACTAATGGAAGCACGTGATGTATAGGCAGCACAAATCAAGAGAGCATTTCAAAGTCACTTACACTTGGCATTCAAGAGCATTTTGGTGCTTATATTTAATTGTGGGTGTGTTTGGTATTTCTGTAATTCACAACACATGAGGCCACAGTGTGAGAACCCAAAGCAGTAGGAGGCAAAGAGCTGTCCAGTTTTCCCATCCAGCTCCTGCTCTATTAGTGCTTGCCCAGGACTCGACACTGGGGGGTGATGGCCCACATTCCCAGCTGATGAAAAGCAGCCCAGGCATCTGCTCTAAGGGAGCAGTCTTGGCTGAGCTCGGAGGTCTCCTGGTTTCTACCAGGAGGGAAAGGAGAAAGGAACCAATGGACTGGCTCAAAAGCCCCTGTTTCCTTGGAGTGAGCCGGTATAGAGGAGAAGCTATGGCTGAGACCAAGAGAGGGTTGGAAGCCCCCTAGATACCCCATGCAAAGTGGGTCCGCTGGCGGGGTAAAGGCCGGAGGCCTCCCTTGCTTTCTGTATACATAGCACTCTGCCCGGAAGAGGCAGTACATTTGGGCAGCCCTGAAATGCTGGCCAATGACAGGGCCTCGCCCTTGGAGGTGAGCTCAGTGCGCTACTAAGGATGGTCACTTCAAGTGGGAGGGAGGGACAGTATGCACAGAATTGAAATGTATGACACTTACAAAGCATTTAGCTCACTTCTGGAAACTTCAGGGTAGATTGGGTAGGCTGCAGCAACATAAATGAAATGCATGTTTGCGTACAGAGAGGTAGGGAGATTAGAAAGAAAAGTAAAAAGGGAACATAAGTAAAATAGCGGATGTTCGTTTCCGCAAACACATGAAGGTACAGAAGTAAGCTAAATGGATTCCTTAAGGCGCTGGTTCCCAAAATCAGCTCCCTATTAACGGCAGAATGAGACAAACTGTGGCTCATCCATAGTGAATTACAGAAGGAAAAGGGAGGACAATGTTCATATGCATCTTATGTATAGTAAAGATACACGTGTGACATATATTTGTCCATTTAACAAGACAAATGTCCTTTCCCAGTACAGATGGTCATTATGGCCTTTAGTTTTTGACATGATGGTAGAAGTAGATGAGAACTGTTTTTTAACCAACTTCCTTGGACAAAATCAAAAAGTGGACAACCTTGCAACAAATCCTTTTTTTTTTTTTTTTTCCAACTTCACTTGTCTCTGAAGAAATGAAATGTCCGGGACCTGCTAACCTATGATATGGAAGTACCATATAATTTCTTTTTAAATTTCAAGACTCTTGGACTACCGCAGATTTTTATTAAGTACTTTTTTCTTTTGACAGTGACCATCACATAGGTTACAAGAAAAGCTGACATTCAGAAGGGCATGATGTGTGCCAGCAATCACACCAGACTCTTTCTGGTAATTCAAGTCATTAAACCCACACTACATAATTGTCTGATAGAAATTATTTAACCGAAACAGAAGCTTGATCTCTGGAACAAAACCGCATGATGGTGAGGTCAGGATTCAAACTGAGGCCCGTCTGACTTGGAAGCCCGTGGTATTTCCTACCCCATGTCCTTGGTTATTACTGAGGCACACATCACTGGGCCTGAAAGAGACCTTGGGTAGCCTCTCCTCTAGCCTCTGATTTCACAAAAGAGGAGACGAATCAGAGGTTTGGTGACTTTCTTGCCCCAAGCTTGCTCAGTGAACTTGGCAATGGATCTGAGCTGCAGCTCCGTGGCTCAAACCCCACCCCCCCACCTCTCTCTGAGGTCCCCATGCTTTCACAAGCACCACTGTGCCCTCCTCCCGAGCCCCAAGGCCCTCACCCACAGCAGGCAGAGACAGCTACCCTCAGTGCCACCCAGACCCAGGCTAAGAATAGCGGACACCTTCCAGGGCCCACCAGCTCTGGATGTGACTCCAAGCCTGCCCGCGAGGCCCACCCTGCACAACACAGAGGCTGAGAGCCAATCGGCTCCTCTGGGCAACAGGCAATGCCTCCACCCAGCTCAGGCCATGCCCTGAGGGATGGGAGCCACAGGGACAAAGGGGCATTGTGTGTGGGATAGGGAGGGAGCCTGGGGACGAATGCACTGGGCAGTTCCTTCCTCTCACAGAACAGGCCTCAGCCAGCTGTCTAGCAGTCAAAAAAGGAACCTCCGTCAAGGGGCTGGACGCCCACCATATAGGACAGGAGACCCACGCTGATTGATGGAGTTATTAGATTTCCCCAAAGGATAAAGAGCTTCATTTAGCCCCCATTGTGTCACTTGATACAATGCCCCTGAGTACAGAGACGCTGCCTTATCACACATTCTCTTTGATTCCCTTCAAATGGGGACATTAAAAAGAGTCCGATAACATTTTTCTGAAAGGAAACCCACCTCCTTTTTTTTTTTTTCCCCAAAGAAGAGTCTGAGGATCATTTGTCTCCAAAAGGGGGCCCTCCTAAAGAAGCTGCCGGAGAAGCAGAAACCATTTTAATAGCATCTTCTCTTTGCTGAATTGTGTCTTCATTTTACACTGAGGCTTTATTCTCTGCCCCTTTGACACAGCCAGCTGCCTTTCACATTCCAGCTCAGAAACAGGCTGGCTTCAGGCTGTAACAGGCACCAACTTCCAAAGCCCTTTCTCCGGATGACTCACGTTAGCCTGTGTGAGCCTGCGAGCCCATAGCTGTAATTCCTAGACCTTTGTTTCCTTTGCGAAGCACATTTGTGTATGCGCAACGCCAAGTGCAAAAACAATGTCTACCTACAGACACGCCTTACAATGGAGTAAAATAATTAATTACACAGTGGAATGTCTGGTTCATATCTCGTTCAGGTTCATCCTGTTATCAACTCAGCAGACAGAGGAAGTGACATCATGCGCCCCAGCTCCCCTTTGAAGCTGGAGGTGCATACCAAGACATTGTATGTCGCGCTGCCTTCTGGGCAGGAAGCATCACGCTTGGACTTTCTGTTAAACTGTTTTAGGAAAAAAAAAAAGGTTGGGCCATCAGTTTCTTAACTGGAATTTTGAAGCCCATTGCTCGAATGGTGAAAAAGGCCTCTTGTGAATTCCGCTCTTGGCCAGGAAGGTTACAAAAGAGGGGAGATATGTTCTCCCAAGTGTCTTGAAATTTAAATCCTTTTGTACAAAGCACAAATATGCAGGGGGGCAAATGCTCAATTGAGCAGGTTTTCACGGAACCAGTGAAGCAAATCTGTCTAACACTAGCCACCCGTGTGTCTCTGCCCGAGTATTCCAAAACCCCCCAGTCTGTTGGCTGGCGGCTTCTCTACTCCTGTGTAAACGTGTTTTATAAGCTGGTTATCTTGGGTTTTTGACCGTGAGTGATGGCTCTGGGAACTCTCAGTGTGGATCTGAACAGCATGCAAAATCATTTTACTTTTAAGACAAAAGACATTAGCTTCCCGTAGCTTTCCTAGCCATCTCTATTTCTCTTCCCTTCCCATCCTGCCTTCCCTCCTCCCCTTCCCCTCCCCACGGCACTAAATAAAATGCTTAGAAAATGAAGGGCACAGCTGCCCTTTCTTCCCATTAAAACAATCAAGAATGATGGTGAATTTAATATATTTGATTAGAGAAACTCCAATTTGGTGCACTTGAATCAGCTGCCTTTGTCTTCAGCTCCGACGGCCCGATTTCAGTGGAATGTCCTCTGCCGTCCACTGCCAGCTCACTGGAGCTGGGGAGAAAATTCAGCCTCTGAAAGCATTTGCTTGGCACACTCAGCGACAGGCTATTTATGCTGTGGAAAATGCCAGGCCCGTTTCTTCCTAATCAGTGGGAGCACCACTTCATTAAATCGTGGTCACTTACTGGTGACCCTCAGGGTTGTAACCCCTGGAGGCCTGCGGCCCTCTTTAGCAATGTTAATTTTTCATGGCTTTTATTGCTTTGGGGTTGATATTTGCCATTAAAATTCCAGCCTGAATCCTGTACAAACAGCCCAGGAGGTTCTGGTGCTCTACTTGCATAGAAGAAATTCAGAGAATAATCATCAAATTTACATGTGGAGTCCCTTTCATCCAAAGAACAAGTATAAGCCTAATAGGAAATAAAATGTGTCATAATTTCCCCAAAAGGTATTATTAAGAGAGCCTGAGATACTGCCCAAGCCGACCCAGCCTTTCAAGGTGCTCGAAAAGGAATCAATCTCATAGGGAGTTTCCACATTTGGAGAATGCTGCTTATTTGGTTTATGGAGATTTTTATGAAGGGCTCTCATTAAGGATTCTAAATAAATGTATGCTCAACAGATAAGTACAACAGTGAGTTAAGGGTGAGAATTTAAATTACTCTCAAAAACGTATTAAAACTCGATGGAGTTCACAGAGGTTTCTTGAATAGAGACTGTCCTTGGGATGGTCCAGGTCATGGGGACTGTTAAGTTCATTCTCTACACTTTTATGAAGAAAAAGTCCCACATCTCTTGGTATCCACCCCAAATTGCTTGCCTTGCTGAGAGCTCAATGACTTCTCCACCCGGACTCCATGGTAAGAAACCAAAGCTGGGGACCAGAGCCAAGCTAGAAATAGCATCCAGGTTTCTGGGTTCCAACAACCGTGCCCGCTCCGTGAGTCAGCCTGTCAACAACATTGACAAGGTACGCACAGAGCTCCACTAGGCCCAGGGAGAGTGGCACAGGAAGGAGGACACCCTGTCCTTGCCAGCCCTGGGTAGGCATCATGCCAAGTCCTCGGGGGTGGGTGGGTGGGGTGTCAGAGGCGAATGCTTTGCTCCGAGACCAATGTGTGCACCACCAGCATTGCAGGCACTGCAAGCCCAAGTCCTCTGAGGAGGCCTGGGCATGCCTTGGCTCCCCACTCCAAGGCCCTCTGGTTATGGGCAAGAAGAACGAGCAGGGCCTTCCAGCCAGGCCAGTTTCCAAGAGCGGCACTGGCTGCCAGACTCAGAGCCACACAGGGAAGGCAGGCCCCCGAGAAGAAGGTTCTGAGCTGGTTGGTGTGAGTGAGCCTCACACTCCTCCACAGGAGCCTGGCATTTTCTAAAACAGAGCCTGGCAGCTAAGACCCACATGGGAGTCACCAAAATGAGTAAGATAACTTTGGTTGCAAAAACACAACCAGGGGCTGGCTGCCTTGTACCTCCCTTTTCAGTGTAAAAGTCAAGTTTTAAGATTCCTATTGTATAAAAATTAATACGAAAAGAATTTTATATCCTATTATGGCATTGTGTTATAATAATGGAATGCTCTCCCCGCCCAATCTGGCTTTCTGTCCCCCGGACCGTGCCAACAATTATTCAGTTCCTCAGCGTGTGAGTATTGCGGTGGGGACAGCCTCGGGAGACGGAGAGAAAGGGGCAATGAGTGCTTCAAGCTGGAAGAAGGGCATCCCCGGCCCCCAGTGCCCGGCTGTGCCTCTACACTCACACCCAGACACAGCCAGACACACACGAGTCACGCCTCCCCCTCTTCTCCTTGGGTCGCCCTACCCTTCTTGTCTCTGAACACTCCCGGGGACCTGCCTGGGAAGTTTGATACAACAACAACCGCAGCTGTACGAGCACATTGTCTTTGATGCAACTCACAATGGGTTCCAGAAAAGGAAAACAAAATACTCTTTAAAGAGTGGGCTGCATTCTGTTTGGAAATTGAGAGTCCGGGGGCAAAGGGTTTTCCTTGACGGGCCAGAACTGGGGGGCTTGTTTCTGGCCCCCTCCTTCACTTGGTCACTAGAGCTCGTTCCCCTGAGCATGAAGATTCCACTAGGACTCTGCCGAGTGTACCGCTTGGGAAAGAAGCTGTGAACGAGCGAGGGAAAAGCAGATTTGTTTGTCAGTCATCAAGCATCTGAAGGACTCTGAAGGTGGAAGTGGCAACAGGTTCTTGTCCGTCATCCCGCAGAAGGGAGCTGGAAGAGAGGAACTTGAGCTGCAGCATGAAGGATTCGGGTTAGACAGGAGGAGACTTTTCCAGACTGAGGAATGTTCGGCCCTGGAAAAGATCACTGACAGAGGATATGGAAACATTGCTGAAGAGTGAATGTGTCTGGCCTTCTACGTGTGGGGAGGAGGAGAACCCTGAAGTTCGAGGGATCCCCTGGCTGCTTACGTGGTGATAACAGCATTTTGTATTGTTTGGAAACTCCTTGTTGTGAGGCTCCCAGCATGACATCTTTTCCTCAGCTCAACTCCCTCAGAGTCGCCCTGTGTGGACGGAGAGCACTGCGTTTTCATTTCCTTTTGACCAATTCCAGTCTCCCCAGGCTCCTTCTAATCTGCGCTTAGGAAATGCCTCCCCAGGGTTACCTCTTCCTTTCCTGCCCGTGGCACAGAACCACGAATTCCGAGGCTGGAACAATGGCCACTGAAGGTGTGTCTGGTGGAGTTCGTGTTGTTCTTTTCCTTTTTCTTGATAGAATTCATTCAGTCACATGTATGTTTGCAAGCAGCCAGGCCAGTCGTCCTCCACACGAGGGTGATGTCAGCAAACCCAGGAAGCTTTCAGAGCCAAGAAAGCCTCAGACCCAGGAGGAAGCAGTTTGGGATCTCCGTGGTCACAGGGTTCCGTGTGCACAGGATGTGAGCAGGGTGTGCACAGAGGGGGTGAGAGCAGGAGGGGCTGCCCTGAGGCTAAAGGCCACCAGCCAGCCACAGCCCGCAGGGATATCCGCTTCGTGAAAGCGAAGTTGGTTACCAAAAAATGGCTACCCGTTTTCTGAGGTACTTCAGGGACATAGGCTAAACAATACCAGTCATCACTGCCTGGACTGGAGTGAAGCCAAATACAAGGAAGGCAAACCATCTTTCCTTGGATTGTACCCCCGGCCTGAACCACCTATGTGTGGGCAAGCTCCTGTACCGAGCTTACTCAATATTCACCCACAGACTCCCAAGCCCAGCCCTGGAACAATCTACTCCTCTGAACTTGAACCTCAAAACCATCCTAGATGTCTTCCAATGTCCTCCCTCTGCAACGTGCCTCCTTTCTTCTCCATCACTAATTACCACCACCAAAGTATCTACAACTGCTCCGACGCAGACAGACCAACCTGAGCATGCTCCCACGTACTCCTTCCCTCATGGGTGACGTTCTACAACAATTCCATTAAATTTACAAATAGAAAAGTTATTCCAATAAGTGTATCATATGTATCTGCATAGCTTTTGTATTATTAACACAGAGTTATAGATAACAAAGGAAGGAATGATTTACATTAGTATATTTATCCAAATTAGTAACTGGTAGTATTGAACTAGGTACTGTACAAATGGAATAGTTGAGCACAGAAACAGTATCTTACTCAATGAAGTATTTTTATTGCCTGGTAAAATTCCTGTTTCACAGTAGTTGATAAATGCTAGCTGCTGAATCCATGCATAAATCATTTCTTCCAGGCCTCCAACATCAGAAATCCATCAGAAAATTCCAAGAAGGTGAGTAGAAATAAGGGGCGGTGCGTTAGTGTCTCTGGTAAGAAGATCACTTTGTCGGTGGACAGATAAATAGGAATTGGGTCCCAAAGATCTGGAGCAAACCCAGGCAAAAAATTCATTGTGAATTTACCTGTATTGTTCAGTACCTGTATTGCCAGATATATATGATAAGAAAGACGCGCCCAGCCACTGCCTAGGATAAGAAGACCCAGGACAGCTAAAATAAAAAGGATACACACCAATACAGAGTAACTTGATGGGTAAGCAGCTCACAGAATGTGACTCTCTCCTCCACCCTTTTTCTCAGAATTGTACCCCTTTCGGATAAAGGGGATTCTTCTGGGACTAAGGCTATAGGCCGAGCTTCTGTGCCACTTGTGGGGGAGGCACGCATGTGTGTGCCCCACAACCATACAGGTGTCTATGGGTACCTACCTCCCTGCTCCACCCCTAGAGCACCTGTAGAGAGAACTGGCCTAACACTCCTTATGAGAAGTATCACTGCTAGAGTCAGGATCATCCCAGCACCCAGCACTCTGTGGTGTGTCTAGTAATTGAACTGAATGATAACCATAGAGAAATGCTTAGTAATAACAGTCCCATAAGACGGGAAAGAAAAATATGGATGGATACAGAAAAAATAAAAGAACAGCTGCCTTAGATTGATAGACCTTTACCAGTGTTAGTAAGAAACTGATGGCCTGGTGTTAGATGCTCCATTTCAGGCATACTTAATCTATATTAAATATATGTAGACCTTGCTTCCAGCAACTTTCTTTCAAAACCAAAGGCATATAATTGGAACAACTGAAATATACGCAGAAATTTAAAATCACATTGAAATGTATAAATTATTTTTTAAAAGGTGGTTAAAAATGCCTATGGCCATGACGACAGTGCCCCAAACCCTTTCTCATTTGAAAGGCAATAACCATGTGTTTGCCAGTTGATGCTTCTATGTTCCCCGGCAGGGGTGGTGACAAGACTGGAAAAGCAGCCAGGCTACACACTGGCTTCAATCGACATGGCGAGACAGCATTTGTAAGGGACAGAACATGAGGGAACAAGACAGGATGAGGAAAGGGTACAAATAGGATTGTGTCTCAGTGGAGCGTCAGGTTTACCACCATTGCATTGCCCGAATCCCCAGCAAGCTGATAACGATGAGCCCTTAATGCGTTCACCGCCTCTGACTTGTGTCGGCCCAGCATGCAATCGTCCAAATGATACCACAACAATGCTAGAGCACACATTAAGCACTTACTGTAATAGCCAGACTGCTGAGCGGGAGCCATGGAAGGAGACAGAGCAGGAAAGAAGGAAGGTGTCTTTGATGGCACATGCACATTCCTAGCAAGTCACAGTGTGGGCTGAGCTGGGCTATGGAGTGACCACGGCAGGGAAATCAATGTACCAAAAGGCTGCTGTGGGGATCTCTCTATTTTCAGGTTAAAAAACATATTAGACCAAGAGTAACATATTAGACCAACATAAACAATAGACTTTGGTGATAATGAGATACCAAGATAGGGTCAACGATTGTAGCCAGTGAGCTACTCTGGCATGGAATGTTGATAGTGGGGGAGGAGATATAGGGGAAATCTCTGTACCTTCTACTCAGTTTGGCTGTAGGACCGAAAACTACTCTGAAAAATAGTCTATCTACACATTAAGAAAGTTCAAAAAGAAGGAGAGATGTATTATAATCCCTGCAGTAAATACAGTGACCTTACTTATCGATCAGCCTCATCCAGTGAACAGCGAAAATCACAAGGTGTCCAAATGCAGACGGTTTTCTAGGTCAGAAATCTGGTACAGGTCTCAGCAGACAAAAGTCAAGGTGTCAGTGGGCTTCATTCCTTTCTGGGGGTTCTGGACGAGAATCCATTTCCTATTCATTCAGGTCAGTTGTAGGACCAAGGTCCCCATTTTCTTCATGGCTGTAAACTGAGAAAGGTGTCCAGCTTCTAGAAGTCACCCTATTCCTTGACTCATGGCCCCCTTCCTCCATCTTCAGAGCCAGCAATAGTGGATTGAGTGGTCATGCCATATCTTTCTGAGCCATAATCCAGCCTCCTCCTTTACTTATAAGAACTCGTGTGATTAGATTGGGCCCATCTGGATCATCTCCCCAACTCAAGGTCCATACTTTAGTCACAACGGCACAGTCTCTTCACCATGTCCGATAGCACATTCCCTGGTGCCAAGGATTTGGGCAGGGACAGCTTTGGGAGACCATTATTCTGCCTACCACAGTCTCCTTACATAATTAATATATGGCCCTGCATCCATAATGCTTCTGGAACTACCTTCACTAAGTCCTCTTGAACACTTAAATGCTCAATGGACCTCACCCCTCTGTGAGCATTCCGTAGTGTTTGATGTTGCTGTGACCTATTTCTGGAAGCACTTGGCTTCTACTTGCTGCAATATTGCCTGATGTTCTCCTCCTACCCCATGGGCCATTCATTATTGAACCCTTCATTCATTTCTCTGCTTCACATCTCAGGACGGTTTCCTGCTCTCCTCAGCCTTGGTTCTGAATCACAGCTGCCTTCTGAGCAGCTTTGCTTGGATGATTGATGTACTCCTTTTCATCCCAAACCTGACCACTCCCTCTCTCTGCATTATGTACCCCACCGTGACAGCACCAAACCCCACTCTTCCATAACTGATTCTTAAGAGTCATTCTTTCCTCCTCCTGCCTCTGCCTCACACCCTCAACCCAGTCCATCATCATGCCCTGTCTGTCCTAACTCCCGAGTATCTCTTGAATCCACCCCAACCTCTCTATTGCTGCTGTTACAGGGAATGTTCAAGCTCCCCAAAATAGTCCCTAGATTATTGCCCGGCCTCCCGGCCTTGTGCCCTGTATTACCCACTCCTAGCCATTCTTTACTTTATCACTAGACACAGATCAGAACTTGTCATCACTCTGTTTACAAGCACTGGTTGCTGCCCATTGATGAACAGCATCCAGTCTAGCCCACGGCAGACACAGGCATGCAGGCACACACACACTCCAAGCCTCAAACTGAGTGCTAGGCTTATCACCTTTATTGCCCTTCTCCCACTTGTTGTTAATATCCCTCAGAGCAGTCTACAGATGAGCAGCATCAGCATTCACTTGGAAGCACGTTAGAAATACAGAACCTTGGGACGCCTGGGTCGCTCAGTCGGTTAAGCATCTGCCTTTGGCTCAGGTCAGGATCCCAGGGTCCTGGGATCGAGTCCCACACCGGGCTTCTTGCTCAGTGGGGAGCCTGCTTCTCCCTCTGCCCCCTGCTTGTGCTCACTCTCTTTCTCTCTCTCTAACAAATAAATGAAATCTTAAAAAAAGAAAAAAAGAAATACAGAACCTCAGGCTCCACCTCAAATCTACTTAATCAGAATCCGTATTTTAGTGAGATCCCTTTTCAAATTCTAGGCACGTTAAAGTTTGAGAGGCATCGCTCTAGAGCTGTGTTCTCCAGAATGGTAACCTTTTGAGTATGAAAATATCTTCTAGAAATTCTCTTTATTTTCATGTGTAATCTCTTCCATCTTAATCTGGATTTTTGCATGTTTTATGAATCATTGACCATTTCGGCAAATCATCCCTACCTGTCACGTCCCTGTGCTTTTGCTTTCCTCTGCCTGGAATAATTTTCCCTCTCTCCACTGACTGAAATTAGATTCTTTACTCTCCAGCTATCATCTCCTCCTCCTCCTCCATCAAACCTTCCCCATCTCCTCAAATATGTTGTTGCTCCCACCCCACACTCTTACAGACATTCTTACTGAATTATTTTTGCTTGCATGTTCATCTCCCCCATTAGCTTGTGAGGTGCACAAGGATGAAAACCATGCCGTCTCTATCCCTGTGTCCCCAGTGTACAGCAGTCATACATCTTAGCTAAGTAAATGAATATCTAACTTGAAAAACTGCTATATTTTAAATACTATTTTTCATGTCTCTGTTTAAAACAAGAGTTGTCTTCTAATTTCTTTCCTCAGATTGCATGTTCTGGCTGATTTCTAGTTGGCATCACATCAGCTGGACAGATAGCTGAAAGCAGACAGGGCTTCATCGTCACTCACCTATGACCAATCCAGAGCATGTCAGATCTGCACCCCATGTTCTTTCAGCTCTGTGTTTATTTCATGTGGATTTATATTACAAGAAAGAGACAAAGACAGATGCCTGGAATCAAATGTTTAGCATCTTTCACCTTGTACAGACTTTGATCTTCATAAACAAGACCATGACAACACTGTAACCCATATGAGCAAAGCCCTCATTTCAAAGAAAAACATCTTGTTTTTCTGTCTACTCCAGGATAACATTAGCTGACTCTGACCCTAACTAGTAAGCTACTAAAGGGAATTAAGCTCATTAGTGGTGTAGTCTGATACCTTAAAACAAAATGGCAGCTAAAATTTTTCAGATAGGAGTATTTCTCTAACTCACTTACAATGAAATTTGGTATGTATAAAAAGGTCAAAGAGGCACATCATTGGACTAAATCCATTTCTTCATATGCAAACATGTGCCCTATCTGCCACACAGAGTTACTGTGAAGATACTAATGAGATACTAAATATAAAAAAGTAGATGCTTTGCAACTCTATATAAATGTATGTGTGGCATTTTCACTAACAGCACTAATTTTTTTCAAATGACTTTTCAGATTTCACTTCTTCAGGCAAGTGTTTGCAAACCTTCTACACTTTTTTTTAAATATTTTATCTATTTATTCCAGAGAGAGAGAGCACAAGCATGAGCAGGGAGAGGATAAGAAGGAGAAGCAGACTCCCCGCTGAGCAGGGAGCCCGACGCAGTGTCAATTCCAGGACCCTGAGATCATGACCCAAGCCTAAGGCAGATGATCAAGTGACTGAGCCACCCCGGCGTTCCCCCTTCTACACTTTCTTAAAATATCTCTTTTTCTTGTCTTCTTATTGTTCTTCTCACCCTCTTCTTGAATTTGAGGGGATATATACATCCCCTAAAATAGTAATTCAATAATGTCCACAGTGCAACTGCTTATAGAATACACCTTTGCACTTCACTTATTCAATCTAATTGGGATTTAAATAAATTTTACACTTTTTCCTCCCTGACATTTCATGTACCTGGCACTGTAAAAATTAAACTTAAAGCCAAAAAGGTGACATGATTTCCTGTGGTCTTAATATCCTTTGCCTGCTACAGCATATGGTCTCCTTCGGATAATACAGGTGTAGTTGTCCGTGTGGCAAGGACAGGTAGGTGGAAGCTAGGCAAAGGACAGGAAATAAGTGGAAAGTTGGAGACAGAGAGTACGGGCCCTGCCAGTATCCATCCCGTGCTTATCTTCTTTGGAGTACTCAATACAGTGAAATGTATGTCGGATCCCCTCAGTATTGGATTCGGCAAACTCTATTCCCTACCAACGCCATGCTGCACCAGCTTTCATTAACTAAAATCATTAACTAAAATACAGAAATATTTGATGCTTGTATATCTGAATAACTAAAAAATAAAATAACACCAAAATTCATAAGAGACAGAAAAATGATGCCTACTAGAGGTAACATATGTGAGTGAAGAGGACAACAGAGAGGGATTCATTTAGACTTTGAAAATCAAGAAAGCCTTCTCAGAGTAGGTGGCCTTTGAGCAGGTTCCTAAAGATGCTGAGGCTCAGTAGGCGGAGAGGGGGAGGGATTCCCACAAGAAGGAACAGTAGATGAGGGCAGGCACAGGTAGGGCAAGGAGCAGTCAGTCATCTGCACAGGGGAGTGAGTTACAGCGTGCTGGCCAGGGCTCTGTTATACAATATAAACAGGCTTTGCTGGGCATGGAAAGTAAGTAGCTGCTGTTTATTTCTGCTTCTCTCTTTGATTTGGTAGGGTGAACCGATATATAATTTACATACAGTACAATATTCCTTAATGTACTTATTTTAACATCTAGCATAAGGGCGGATGCCTAGCAGAAAGCCTTGCACGAGGCAGATCTTCCACAGAGAGTAGAAAGGGGACCAATGGTAGGCTGTCGACGAGGTATTATTTGACTTTATAAACCGTCTTCTTCTTCCATAGGACTTCTTTTCATAAACCACTGAGTTCACGTGCCAGATAATACTGTTGTCCATCTTGATAGCTGTCTGACATTGAGAAGTCCCTAATTTCACCAACTTTCCACTCATTCATTTGGAAATTATTGCATACATGTCAACTCTTTCTCCAGGATCTCGGGGCATCTGGTTTGAAAATAGCCAGAAGGAATCTGAATACAAGGTGTGACAGGACATTTGATACTATTTCTCACTTTTTGATGAAGAGACATTTTCTAATTGAAAACTAGATCGTGAGAGGGAGAGATCGGGCTTCTCAGGGGGTATCTTATAATGACTGAGGAGAAAATCCAGCAATCACTTCATTGCTGGAACCCCATTTTCACATTCATTCTCCCCACTTAGGCTCACACATGCAAAGCAGGTATTATTTGCCTAATTTGATAGATAAGGAAAAGGACTTGAGAGCTGAGTGACTGTTCAAGGTCACGGGCACAACAGACACAGGAAGAAAACTCAAGTTCTAGTTTAGGGCTCTAAAGAGAGCAACCTCACAAGACACTTTCTCATGAAGCTAAAAGAGTTGAAATTACCGTTCAGACACTGCCTTTGATAAATGCACCCATCAAGGCTCGGTTTTAGGAAACAGAAAGTACTCTAGCTATTTTAAAAAGAAGGGGGTTAATACAGGGAATTCTGTGCTTACATCAGTGGAAGGGCTGGAGGGATAGGCTGCAGGTTGGACCTCCAGGAATGACTCCCCGGATTACACGGCCAACCTGGCCCCCAAGGGGAGCTGCCCTCTCCACCCCAAACAGAAGGTGGAGAGTTGGCAGGCTGCCACAGGAACAGCTGAGTTCCAGAACAGAGGTGTGGGTCTGGAAACTATCAGCATGCTGTATAATTGCCTTTCTACTCACAGGCGGTGGGTGACTATAGGATAGAATTTTGCCACAGAAAAACAGGGCATCTCTAAGACCCGGGTGGCCAGAAACAGTAGCCAAAGCTGCAGAAATCAGACCTTTTGTCAAATTTCCGCTTTTCATATCTTGCATGGGTGCATCTAATTGGGAAACTTCTTTGCATCCATAACCCTAACTTCAAGGGATTCTGGGAGATACATAGTTGGACTAGATGCCAGGTACTCATCTATTATACCCATGACAGGTAAATTCTGACACAATGACAGGCTCTCCCAGGACAGATGAGAACCAGGATTCTCGGGTTGTGCTTTAGAGGCAGACATCACAGGGCATCCATGTGCAGGTGCAACACATGGTCACACAGGCCTGCACCCTTCAGGTTATGCACTATTCATAAAGACCATAAGCCAAATGGTCACCATGGAGCTGTCTGTGCCAGGCTTCTCCAGGGTTGTCCCCATGAGAGCGGTTGCGGCTTCCTTTGACATGGAGAGAAAGCCATGTGCATGACTAGATTAGAAAATTACTTAGAAATGGAGGGTCCCCCAGGGTACTGAGGCCACAGCTGAGGATGGAAGGTTGAATAAAGGTCAAGATGGACTTGAAGGGCTGATGACCGTAGGACCAGCCCAGAGAAGTAGGTCAAATACCTTCATCATACTCTCTTAATTGGACTTTAGCATAAACACACCAGAGAATGGAACTATAAGTTATCATCTAAGACAGTCAAAATCAATTATGGTATACTGAGAAGTCTTTGAACTGATTTTCCATTCTGTAAAATAAAAAATAAAAATATATTCTTTTTCTCTACCCATGCATTAAACACACACACAGACACACACAGACACACACAGACACACACACACACTGGCAGGCTCTTTTTCATTTTATTATATCCATTATTCCTCATTTATTTGTCTTTCTGTCCAGCTAAACCCAGAATATTGTATTGGGTTTTCACTCTCCGACTTCAATAAAGACATTAAGAAACTAGAATATAGGAGCGCCTGGGTGGTTCAGTCAGTTAAACATCTGCCTTCAGCTCAGGTCATGATCCCAGGGTCCTGGAATTGAGCCCAGCATCAGGCTCCCTCTGTCCCTCCCCCTGCTTGTGCTCTCTCACTCTCTCTCTGTCAAATAAAGAAATAAAACCTTCAAGGAAAAGGAGAAAAAAACTAGACTATATCCAGAAGAGAGCAATTAAGACAGGGGACAAGTCCAAACCCAATGGCATGAGACCATTAGCCTTGGAAGAGAAGCTTACATATCCAGGGGTCCAGCATTATGGAGGACGAGTACAATTTGTTCTGTGTGGCTCCAGAAGGAGGACCCTGGATAAATGACTCAAGGTTACAGAAAGGGAGATTTAGATTCAGTGTAATCATGAGATCCGGCAACAAATGTAACAAGCTACCTACCTACGTGTCTCCTAGGGTATGACATCCCACTCCTAATCATATTTACTATTTGCTCACCTGTTCTGTTGCACAGACTGATTAGATTATTGCCATTTTCCCCAACTGGCCTTGAAGCAACTCTTGGCCACAGATCACACACTTCCATCTCTGTATCCTCAGCTCTTCCCACAGTGCGTGGCACGTAAGAGGCACTCAGGACAATCTTGATGAAAGAATGAAGAGATGGACAGGGCCCATGGACCCAAATGGCAGCAGCAGAGAAGGACTGGCCCTCCTGCCCACCCCTGTCCCCCAGACAGCGGACTCAGAGCATCAGAGCTGGTGATGCTGAGGGGAACTGCTACCTAAGCCTTGGTTCTGCAGAAATTAAGTCCAGCAGGTAAACAGGGACAAAAGAGAAGCTCATGCGGAAGCTCTGAGCCTGGTCTGAGCACAGGTTCCAGGTGGAAGCTGGCAGAGGGGAGAGCGATTAGACAAGTCTGGGCACAGATGTTCTGAGGCCTTCTCAGCACCCATCCACAGCTGCAGCAGAGGCTATTTATTTTGGACAGGGGGTAGTGGCAGAATAGCTCCTGCATATAGAGAGCCCTTTGTTTCCAGATCTTCAAACATTCTCTGCGCATGATCTCACTCAGCCTACCTCTTCCCTGGGAAGAAGCAGGAAGGCGGACACTACCAAAGGCACACCAACGAGCCTGTCTGGACAGGAGGGTGCCAAATGGCTCCTCTCCGGTAAGCAACCACCTTAACAGCCAAGAAAGGACTCTTTCAACCCCAGTGACATCATGGGATGACTTGAAGCCATATCGGTTCCTAGTCTTTGATACTTGTGACTCACTGGTTAATACTGAAATCTGTATCGCTAATGACAAATTAGTGACCTGTGACTCAGGGCTGGACTGAATCAGTGAGGATGGAGGAGTCTGAGCGACAGGTGTGTGTGTGTGTGTGTGTGTGTGTGTGTGTGTGTGTGTGTGTGTGTGGCCGGCCTAGCATAAGGTGTTGACATGAGCCCTGTCTTCTAACACCCACCACACCTCCACCCCCTTCTCACTAGCTCCCAGAAGGCCCAGGACTGTCATTCCAGTTTGACTGCTACTAAAGTACATCAGCTGCTAGTCAGCACTCGCCTGTCACCTTATTTATAACAGCCCTGGAATGAAGCTGCCTGTCCCTGCCCTGCTTCTGCCCCCTGCCACTCCAGCTCACGGTGTGTGACTCTCTCTTTAGTGCCTTCCAGGCTTAGCTTGTCAGGTCAATGGGCACAGCTGTCCCACCTCCCATTCCTGCCTGCTTTATACCGCAGGGTCCCACTTGCAACCTTCCGTTCTCCCAGGAGCAAATCTAGCAGCCCCAGGCTGTAGGTTCATGAGTGCGGACGAGGAAGGTTCCTCTGTTGATTCACAGGAAGAGTATTCATACCTTTGGTTTCCTGTTTTTGATGAACCGAGTAAAAGAAAGTGGTTTTTTAAATATAATTGGCCCCAAATAGTAACTTCTAAAGAAGCACATAGACATTGCACGTTGATTAAGGACCTGTCGCTGACATCACCAAAGATGGCAACCCATCTTCAAGTCGAGGTTCCAGGGACCACCCATGACACGTGACTAACGCTGGAGCAGCCATGCTTCTTGTAACAAAAGATGTGACCGTTTTTAGGAGAGGAAGTGAAGAAGGGTGTCTTCAACCGAAACCCCAACAGACAAAATGTGTGCAAAGTGAGTCAGTGGGACGTCAAGTGAACCGTGAGGGACTAAAGAGCTCTCACTCCTGTTGACAGGGGCACTGTTCCAGCATATGGGCACTTTCTCCCAACACCGACCTACCAAACTGCCTGAGTTGATCCAAAGACAGGGGGTAGGGAGGCGGCTAGTTGGCATCCAAAGTGGTCAGAGGATGGAAATGCAAACTGTAATCCCCAATCACCTCAGGCTGAAAGAACTACCATCTACGCAGCACCTATTGCTTTAGGGGGCAAGGAAATAAAGAGCAAGGCAGTCTGCATCCCCTGTTGTGAGCACATTGGGGTAAACTGACTGGGGGCCATCGCTGGAAGTGACAAGACCCTGCCCAGCGCCCAGCAAAGCTAAGGGAACTGCATCCATTCAGGCTCTGACTACGAGATGTAAGGTAGCATCCGGACAAGCGTGCCTTGCTATGCGTGCTTGCAGTGTTCCTCCTCATAGAGCTCTGGCTGCCCTCAGAAATGGCATGAATATTCAATTTAGTGAGCCCACACACAGTAGGTGCTCAGCAAATAACAGGCCTCTTCTCTCCAGACTTTATCATATAGCTCTTCAGAAAATGGACTTTGGCCACTGCCATCTGGCTCTGCTATTTATTAACTGCGCAGCCTTGTGCAAACTACTTTAACAGCCTAGACCTCTTTCCTTACCTGCCTTGTATGGTTGTTGGGATGAATTTACTTAATTTACGTAAGACAAGGCCCAGACCCTAGTAAGTGCTCAATAAATGGCAATAAATATTTTTGTTCCGTGACTCTTCCAACTGGGACCATGCTACATCAGGGCATCATCAGTCTTCATATTTTGTAGTAGGTCTGTGTGTGTCCACTTGCCCATACACATGGGCCTAGGAAGTTCATGGGGCAAGAGCTCTTTCTTATTTATTTCTGTATTGGCACCATGGAGCATGGGGATTGGCACCTAGCAGCCGCTGAAGAAATGACTATCGCTTAGCACGTTTGGCACCCAGAGCACTGTGCCCACAGCCAATGTCTGTCTGTCAGCACACTGCTGCCTGTCATCAACACTTTTGGTTCCAACCATAGGCTGTCTGCTCTTAGTCTCAAGCTCGTGAACCTGGGAGAGGCACCTTCAACTGCAAAGCTTGGGCCCCGTATTTTGAAAAGCTTGGGACCCTGCCACCGAAATTCTAAATCAGAGCTCTGGGGGTGGCTCCCTGGAATCTGCCGTTTCACTCAGGCCCCAGGGGATGCTGAAACCCATGGAAGATGGGGGAAACGGCCACTGGGTGGGCCTTCAGGCAACAAGCAGAGCTCAGCGGGCCACAGGCAACCTCAGAAACAGGCAAAGTTTCCTTTCCAACCTCTACAGAAAGAAAGCTGTGATTCTCACCCCTGCAAGACCAAAGGTGACACCAGCTGATCTCATGGTTGACACCTGCATGGAGAGAGAATCATGCGGTGAGCAATGTATTCCAACACAAGAGAATGCAGCACTTCCTTTCTCAAATTCTGTGGGTTCTAGCAAACCCTGTGATCCTCCAGGATCCAGCCCAGGGCCTAGACCCCTTTCCAGTCATTCAAGGAGGAGGAAGAATTCGGCATGTTCTGGGCCCCTACTATGTGGCAGTCTCTGTGCTGGGAAGCACACCCAAGAAGGATGATCTAGCATCAGTTGAATTTAGTCCGACTTAAACTTCATATTCCCAAAGGGTACAATTTTCTTTTTCGTTCTGAAGAACACAGGAGGTTAAACTAAAAACCTACCAGTTAGTAGCTGCATCATGGGTTATGTTTCCATTAGAGCAAGGGGGATTTAGAGCTGTCAGCTAGGGTTGCATTCGTGTAAAATGCATCATTAAAGCAACCAAAGCCCCGTGCCCCACACAGAGGAGTCACCACAGCAACAGAGAGCAGACGCGCTCCAAGATGGACAATGAGAACTGCCAAGGCACTCGTTAAGTTCTTAGTGGAGTTGTATCTAAAATGTCCTGGCCTCCAGCACTGCATGGGGGAGAGCCACCGACTTGGCAGTCAGGTGGCAGGGGACTGACGTGTGCTTTTGTGGCAGGGGTAGACCTCTGGGGAAAGACAACAGAAGTGCCCACTCAGCTGAGGCAGATGTCCGGCAAAGCATGTGGAGGACAGGCGCCTCAGATTTAGGAGACGCCACGTGGACTGTGGACAAAACACCTACATAAAACCTGTCACCTGACCTTTAACTCAGTGCATCAATAGCCCTTTGCTCTACGTTCCAGATGGCTCAAGCAAGAGGAGAAGCCCGAGCTTGAGGCCACACTGCCCCAAGCTGCCTATCTAGGGATGCTCATGGCCCCAGCCACCATCCACCTGCAGCAGGGGCTTGTCACAGCCAGAATGCCTGGGCTCCACCTCCTCTCCCAGTGCAAGCCTGACAGAAGGTCACATGAAACAAGTGGCTATGTGGAAGGCTCTAGCTGAATCCTTGAGACAAGGATGAGAAGGCCATGCCAACCTCCCTGAGCTCCCCTCGTCCCCCACCCCTATATGCACCCACTGTGCTCTAGTCACACTGGACTTCGGACAATTCCAGGACACACAGAGTGGCTCCCCACAACAGACCCTGCATTCGCTCTTCACCCCACCTGGAACAATCTTCCCGTTTCTGCCATTCCTCGAAAAGGCCCTCCCTCAGCTCCTTTTAAAAATTCTTTCCTCTTCTGGGACATCTTAGGCATATAATCTTTGTGACATGCCACACCATGCAATGGTGTAGTGACTCCCACAAGAGAACTTTCTATCTGACCGCAGTAATAGTCCAGGGTGGTTCCATGTTGGGGAGAAAGGGGTGGGGAGCATGGGGAGTGCTACTCATCACAGTCCTTCAGACACCGGGGCTCAGGGAGGTGCTATTGTCTCCCCCATGTGGTTTCCAAAGTCTCCCTAGAGGTCATCACCTCCCTCAGTCAGAGGAAAGAGTCTGGGGGGGGGGTGGCGGTATATGAAAATTTTAGTAAGTGGTGCACACCATTTCCACTCACAGTCCAATGGCTGGCACTCAGTCATACGCCTGGACTTACTGGTAAAGGAGAGTGAGAATCTGATCCAGCTGCATATGAGGAAGGAAGGAAGATAGTTCGGGGAGCAGCTGCCCAGCCTCTGTCATGTCTGCCCTCCCGTTTCATAGAAAAAGTCTCCCTCTTCCTGTCCAGGACCGAACCTTCTACCTCTGCTTTGCATCTCATATCTTTCCACTTCTTTTAGTTTCTTTCTTGCTAATTTTCCCTTTCCACATCTGTATTTTCAACCTTTTCCTCTCTACTTGGGTTCTTTCCTCAACTTACCCCTTCCACTTGCTAAAGCCACCAACAAATCCCATACTCTCACATCCACTTTGGGAGCCAAGTCTTTATCTTCCTCGAACACCCTGGGAGCTGACACTATGGATCTCTCCCCTCTCTTTTAATTCCTCTTCCTCATCTTTGGTGATAATGGCACCTGCCGGCGTGATACCTTCCTCCTGACCCACACCTTCATGGGTATTTCTCCCTAGTCTACTTTGGGTCTCCCCTTCTTTCTTTTACTTCTTATGTTTTGCTTCCCAGGTTCTGCCTTTTGCTTCTTTTACCATCCCAAGTTGATTTCACCTACGGCCATAGTATCAACTCTCATTTATACTCCCGTGACTTCCAAAACCATATTTCTAAGTAAGAACTCCCTACTACCCTCCAGCCATTATACCCAGCCACCTACACGTGTTCCATGGAGGACTTAAGACATATTTTGATGAAGGATTTAAATATCAAAGGGAAAATATAGGTAGGAAAACCATAAAGTAAGAGATAGCCCACATCATCCACATAGGGATTGCTTTACAAGTTGAGTTATCCCTACACTTCACATCGGCCAATTCAAAGAAGCAATATGACAGTTGTCAGATTCACCACATCCATCAGATGAAAGCAAACCACATATCCAAGAGAAATGTATCCTCTCTTCTCTTTAGATCCTAAAAGGATCTTTTCAAAGGAGTCCTGACTATGTAGTATTTTGGCTATTTTGGAGAAAGTCCTTGACACCATCCCTACCTCAGAACCAGCAACGGGCTTCACCTGGTTGGGGCCCATAATGTTCTGTACAGCTGAAACATAACACCAAAGCATAATTCAGGAACAGGAGTGACTAAGCATCCAGAGCAACACAACGCTAGCATGGCCTGGCTTGATGCAAGTGAAGACCTGGATATCTTCAGGAAGTAGATTTGTTACAAGTTACTCAGGAACATCTTATATATTTGTTTCTCACAACCTGTTCTTCATGGGATTAGACTGTAAAGGCTTCTAGGTTTCAATATCTGGCCACGACTCAGAAGGAAGATAGCAGTATTGACAATCATGGCACAGACATAAAGGTTTTGACAATAGCCAGGATATTGTCCTCTTAAGAAAATTTAGAAATGTAACCAAGATAGTCTCTATAGGGTCTGCTCTTGAATATGCCTTAGGCATTTCAAACTCAACCCATCCAAAACCCATCCATCATCTTTTCTCTGAATTTTCACATACTCCTCCGGTCTCAAGACATGGACCACTTTCAACACATGTATTGACAAGAGATTCATATCCAAAGTGTATAAGGAACTCCTGCAACTCAATAATGGAAAGAAAACTAACCAAATGGGCAAAGGACTTGGGAAGACATCTCCCTAGGAGAAAATCTAGAAAGGAGTCACCCTGGAGTGGTCTCCCAGAGTGGGTTCTGCCAATAACTCATTCAAGAAAGGTCTTGGAGGTGTAAGACCAGGAATTTGGGCTTCATCCCCAAACCGCTGAATGATTTTAAGCAAGAATCAATATGCTCAGCTTTTAATTTTAGGAAGATCACTCTCAACATGGTGGTCAAAGATGCTTGGAAAACTGAGACCAATCCATCGGGAATCTCTCCTGCTGGGTTCCCACAGTGATTCAGTGCAAGGGGAGCTCTAAGAGAAGGTGGGATAGAAGTGCAGTGGATCAAGGAACTCCTAATTTAGGGACTCGTTATTGCGAAGAGCCTTGGAGAACATGGTAAAGAATCTTTCCCTGACTGCCCTCCTTTCCCCTTCCAGTCACATCCAGTCATTCACCCTGTCTCAGAAGGTCACTCCTAAATGCCCCTCCTATCCTATCCATGCTCTTGGTGCTCTCTGCCCAGCTTCCTCTGCCACCCGCCCAGTCCACTCCTGCCAGGGGGAGGATTCTCTAGTGTAAATCTGGTCCCTTTGCTCCCTTGACTACAACCCCTCACCATTTCTCCACATGAACGTTGCTCCATCAAGTTCGAATTCCTTAGCATGAGTCATACGGCCCTTCCTTATGGGACTTCAGCTTTTCTCCAGTCTCATCTCCCCAACATGTCCCTCCTCTCCAGATTTGAAGTTACCTGTCCTTTCTCACAAAGGATGCTTCAGCAATCCACGCTTCGCCCCAGGTGCTCCATCTTCATAAAATGCCCTCATCTCCCCCCCTTGTTATTCATCTGCTAATTCCACCCATGCTCCAGAGCAGCTCCAAGTCCCCGGACATATCGACTGCCCCTGGATGTTCCAGGTAGGAGTGCCCCGTTCGCCCTCCAGCTCACACATGCCCACCGACAGCATTTGCCACTCTCCGCATCACTGCGGGCATATTTGTCCATCTCCCAGACCAGAGCGGAAGCACGCTGAGATCGGGGCTGTTCCATTCACCTCCCACTCCTGCTTATCTCGGGAACCCATACACCTAGCAACTGGGCGCCATCCACCCTGCTAATTCCTGGGCATCTTTCAGCTCCAGCTCCAAATCACCTCCTCAGGCAGACTTCCTTGATCCCACCCCATACGGTCATGCTTTTTTGTCACAGACTTTTCTACTTTCCCCTTTCTCTTCCTTATCCACTTGTCATCTCTTCTCATAGCTCAATTATTTCGCTGTGTGATTACTTGATGGTGAATCTCTCCACAGGGCAGAGATCACGTCTGTTGTGTCCCCAGTGTTAGAACAGCATCTGGCCCAGAGTGAATGTCCCATAAATATTTGGTGACTGGACGGATGGATGAGAAAGGGTATGGGACTAGACAGTGGTACCCGGCTGGGATAGAAGAGGTTGAGGGACGTTTGCTCATTTATCCGAGAGAGCACGGGTGGTGGTCATGGACAACCTGACGGAGGGTGACAACATCCAGGAGCAGGAATCCGACCTATGAAAATCATGCCAGGACACTCCCGTCTGGAGAGGAGAGGAGGGGAGGGGGCAGGACACGGTGACATAAAGCGCTGCTCTTTGTCCATCCTCTGCCCGTGACCATGACTGAGCACAAGCCGACCAGGGAAAAGAATGTGGCGTGCTGAGTTTGCCAGTGGAGAAGCCAGACTGGCTCAGAGGCCAAGGCCATGTGTACTGTCGCCCCTGGATCCCCAGCAGGGTGTGACTACCACCATTATCCATTCATAACAGTAGTTCTCTTTTAAATACCATAATGCTACAAACAATGTTTCATAAATGTGTAAAAATGGAATCTAGAAAGTATGCACCAGGTTCTACTTCCCCAGAACACCTCGTCCACGCAAATCGATTTGAAGCTGACATCTTTACAAATACATGACCCGCTCACAAGCCAGTCCCTGGAAATGGAGTCAGCTGCACCTTCTCATTCTTTTCCTCAGAGCGCTCTAAATGCCCTCCCTCCAGCAACTTTTATCTGAGAATCTTTATCTTAAACCACTTTTTATGCAGTCATTAATTTTCACAGCACTCCTGCTAAGAAGATTCTATTACTTCCATTAAACCATAGAGTAAACCGAGAAGCCAAATTAAGTGCTTTGCCTGCTCAGGAAATTAGTGGCCCGACTTGGTTCAAACATAGCAGTTCTGATATCCCAAGCCTCGCACCCACCAGCCACCCTGATATCTTCTGGCTCTAGGTCGTGGGTAAGAGCCCGGGCTTCCGAGTCAGTAAAAGCCGGGCTCAAATCCTAGCTCGGCAATTTCCCTGACAAGTTATTCAACCTCATTCAGTGCCTGTAAATTGGGGATAATAAGAACACTTGTGTCATAAAGTTGCTGTGAAGATTAAATACGATAATGTATACAGAGTACTTAACACAGGATCTGGAGCCGATGAAGACTCCTGTTATTATGATGAAACACACCTGGAAGGGTATGTCCCTCACCCAGCCCCCACTCCTAATGTCTTCCTCATCACATCAGAAAATGAGTAAGCCACACCTGCCACAGTGCTGTATAATACATGCGATTGCAGACCAAGTCTGCTCTGGGGCTATGAGGATATCTGAGCATTCCTGGAGAACTACCATATCAATAATTATCCGATTATTCATTCATGCATCCATCCATCCATCTACCCACCCATCTATCCAACCATGCATCTATCCATCTTTCCCTCCATCCATCCTTCTATCCACGCATCCATCTACCCATCCATCCTTTCATCCACTCATCCGTCTACCTACCCACCCATCCATTTATTCATGTTTAGTACACGTAGAAAGCATCTACCTTGTGCAAGCCCTGTGCTAAGTGCTGTGGAATATACGAAGATGATTAAGACGTGGTCTCTGCCCTCAGACCTACAAATCCAGACAGTTACAAGAAACTGTAAAACAAAATGGAATATAAAAGGTGTCATAAGAGAAGTTATTGAAGGTTTATGAAGGACACTGACTGCATAGAAAAAGTAGTGAATTAAGAGCCAGCAGATCTTTTTTAGTCCTGACTTGAATGTTCGGCTCACATTAGCCTAGTCTCCTAGTCTCCTAGTCTCCTAGTCTCTTGGGTTCAGTTTCCCCATGTATACAGTAGGGAGGCAGCAGTGGAATATTCCATGGACCCTTTCAGCTCAAACATTTCAATCCCTCTGCCTCTGGGTAAGGCAAGGTAGCGTTCAAACTGGGAACTGAGTAATAGGGCATTCCAGAAGCAGAGAATGACACAAGCAAGTTCATGAAGATAAAGAGACATGGAATATTCATGGAACGGCATGTGGTACTTCCTAGTACAGCAAACGGCAGAAGGAGATAATGTCTTGAGAGTTAGATGTGGAATATATTGTGAAGGGTCTTATTTCTGGGCTGAGGAACACACACACACACACACACACACAGGTGCTCACATTTACGTGTGTGTATGAATACACACATGGATGATGAGGTGAGATATGATCAGACCATACTTTTTAAAAGTAGGCTAGGGAGTAGAAATAGTGAGGTGACACTGGAAACAGGGAGATCAGGAGACTGGATAAAATGTTTTTGTAACACTTTAGACAAATGCTACTTTTGAATTAAAGTAGCAGCAGGAATGAAAGTGACAAATCGGAGAATATTTATAGGCACAACCTACAAGACCTAGTAACTCCTTAAAAGTGGGGGGAAATAGAGATGACTCTGAAGCTTTGTGTTGACATTTATTGTGCACCAAGCAAGCACTGTGCCTGATGCTAGCTCAGGCATATTCGGGTGAGCAGGTCAGATGTGGGCTTTGCCTTTATGTGACTCGCTTGCTGGCCAAATATATTCCGAGAAATGCCTCCATTCATATAAGAAATCAAGTTTCTTTCAACTAGCATTTACTGAGTACATACTATGTGCAAAAACTGAGTTAGGTCCTTCCAGCCCTGGAAGGAGAAAATAAAGAAAATGCCCTTACCATGACTGGTGATCCACATGCTATCTAGAGCAGGCATGCATCAGTAGGAGTAGGACTCCCTGATGGAAAGAAAGGGCGGGTCAGAGAAATGGAGACAACTAATTACAACTTAGCAAGTGGTAAGGATCCTTCTTACTAGTAAGAAAGAGCCCACTTTTCCATGGTTACCTCCCCGTTTCACCTCCCCACATGGCTGCAAGCAAGGGCAGGATGGGGCAGGAGTCTATCCACCTTGCAGAGTTCGTTTCCATTGTCAGGGATCCTTGAAGAAGCTGAGCTCAGGTAGAGCATCTCCTCTGCATGGCCTGTAAGCCATCTAACTACAGAAACTGAATGCTTTGGATGACTGCCCTCCTCCCTTTTACGTGTGCACAGGGTAACATTCCCCCGCCCTCAGCAAGCCAAAGGGAGGGAGCAGCGTGGGTATGTCATAAAGTGCCTGATGAGGGCTACGTAGGCGATGCTCCAGGTCTGTGACACCAGGCCCCGCTGTGACAGGTACTTGATCAAGCAGGAGGCAAAGGGGGCACCCTCCTGTCTTTCTCATCCATTTGCCTCATAAACACGTACTCGTATTTCAAGCCTTCGCTCCAGCGTGTCTGATCCAGAAGCCTTTCCTCATTATTCTCCCCCTCTCCCAGGTACAGTGGGCCACTCGTTCTTCGCTATTCATAATTTTAATGGGACCCATGACTCTTTTCAATCTTACTCGTCCCCATATTCTCCACCCCCGCCCCCGACAAACTTCAAACAATCTCTCAGTAACGACTGTATCTTCGTCGTCTTTGCGCTCTAGCACTTGGCCTTGTACCTGATATCTAGTCACCCTTAAGCATGCATCACTAAGAAAAGTAGCTAACTTCTATGGAGAGCCCACCCTGTGGCAGGCACTCTACCGAGAGCTTTACACGCACTGTACCGTTACACAACAACCCCTTGAGTTTGGTGTTATTACCCCCACTTTACAGATAGAGAAATTAAGACTTAGACAAGCTAAGTAACTTGCCCAAAACAAAAGTGTTACTTTCCTTCCTAAGCTCTCCATCACCTTAGATAGATGGTAGATAAGATGGTCTGAAGTTGAGAAGACTTCAGATTTTGTTGCAAAACAGGGGGCTGTAAGAACATTAGTCCAAGCTAACCGCTGAAACAGTGAGATATATGTAGATACACACTCTCAGATTCTGGGAGTTCTTGCTTATTGGACCCTAGCAAGGGCTTACTAGTAATTTTAAAAGAGCACCATAGGGGCGCCTGGGTGGCTCAGATGGTTAGGCGTCTGCCTTCAGCTCGGGTCGTGATCCCAGGGTCCTAGGATCGAGTCCTGCATCGGGCTCCCTGCTCCTTGGGAGCCTGCTTCTCCCTCTGCTTCTCTCTCTCTCTCTCCCTCTGTCTCTCATGAATAAATAAATAACATCTTAAAAAAAAATAAAAGAGCACCATAACACACAAGCCACGTAGGCTCATTATTAATTCTAGTTCACGGTTAAGGAACATTTCATATAATAGCTTGTAAAGTCTAACTCTCTCCTCTCCCTCCCACACTAACTCTCACTGACTCCCAGTGACCCTTCCCACCACTGCCCCTTTTCAGACACAGCAGGCAGCAGGCTCCTCTTCCAAACCTAGCTGAATTTGTGTAGGTAAGTGCTCCCCAGGAGGAGAGGAAAGAGCCCATTAGGCACAGAGAAGATTTGCTGGATGGTAATGTAGCTGGTTCTAGCCCACTGCCCGCCTCCAAAAATAGTCCCTTGCATGGCCACAAATCCAGAGATCCCATGAGAGCACCAAGTAGATTGCATTCTTATTGAAAGGGAACAGCCCACCAGGGCCTGAATCCTGCAGGGAGAAACAAAAGAGAAACAGAGAACCAAGCAAGCTCCTGGAGCAAAAGTGTATAGTATCAACTGTTACCCAACAGTTCGGCCAGCCAGGACATTCTGTGCACTCAGGACAGACTTAATTAGCCTGAACTAAGAGTCCAAGGGCAGATGATTAAGAACATTTCACACCCCAGTTTGAACTTTACAGATGCTACAGGTCATCCTGCCACACCACTGGTAGGCCCCAAACTAGAGAGTATTTAGTTTTCTCCAACCTGGGCTTCATTTAGGAAGGGGGGTGGGGGGGGCTGGCTCCTCCTGTCCTTTAGAAGCCCGACGCTGTTTACTCGCATGTGTGTGTCTACGGGTTCTGTTGGTGTTATATGCTCCTAATCAAAGGAAGCTTATGAAAGAGGAAAATACATTTAAATAGCAAAGGACTGTCATCATTTGTAAGTATCCTAGGAAGACTGCACTATAGTTTTTTATTTATTCATCCTTTCAGTCAAACTTTGAGGGAACATCAATTTAGCATTAAACCTCTTTGCAGGAAGCAGACCCACAAAGACACACACATTCCCTCTATCAGTTTCCTACAACTTCTGCTACAAATTGCTTCAAATCTAGTAGCTTAAAACAACACAAATGTATTATCTTATAGCTCCAAAGGTCAGAGGTCCATGATGGGTCTCACTAGGCTATAATCAAGGCTGGGGTGGGGGGGCGGTGGCTGTGTTCCTTCCCCAGGCACTAGGAAAGAATCATTCTCCTTGCTTTTCCAGCTCCCAGAGGCCACGGACATTCTCTAGCCCACGGCCCCTTCCTCTATGTTCAGAGCCAGCAACACCAGGCTGAATCTTCCTCACGCTGCCATTCCTCTGACTCTCTGCTCTTTTGCCTCCCTCTTCCACTTTTAAAGACTTATGATCACATTGGGCCCACTCTGATAATCCAGGACAATCTCTCCGTCTCGAGATCCTCAACTCAATCACTTCTGCAAAGTCCCTCTGACCACGCATATGGCATAATATACTATACTACCAATTGCCAAAATATAAGGGCATATATTCACAAGTTCTGGGGATAGGATGTAGACATCTTCAGGGGGGTCACCATATCCCCAGTCTTAATAATGTCCATTTCTTATATCTGATTGAAACTGACCAACCTTTACTCTAACCTGTCATTTCTCATTACTGCTCCTTGACTATACTTTAAGACGTTTGCACAGGCATAACTTTTTAAAATTGTTCTTAAGCCTCCCCAGGCTTTCTCTTAATCATTAGCCTGAACGTTAGACATGAATGTGGTCAAGGACCTTGAGCTGGGAAGACTCTTCTGGATTATCCGGGTTGCCCAGTATGATCAGAGTCCTTCAGAGGGGAGATTTTTTCTGGGCTGCAGAGAACCAGAGAGAGATGGCAGTGGAAGAAGGATGCGGTGCCCCATCACTGGTTCTGAAATGGAGTGGTCTGAGTACAGACCAAGAGAGGTCTCTAGAGCTGGGAGTATAAGAAAATGGATCCTCCCCAAAGCTTCTAGAAGGAATGCAGCTTGACCAACACCTTGCTTTGAGCCTGCAGAGACCAGTCAGACTTCTGGCCTATAGAACTGTAAGGTAATGAATTCATATTGTTTCAAACCACTAAATTGTGTTAATTTGTTACAGCAGCAATAGAAAGTTTATACAATGTGCATTCTTTTCAGTCCATGCTGATGATTTAAGCCCTCAAAATAAAGGTGATTCAGTCATTAGTAGACGGGCAACACCCTCCTCCAGATCATTAGCCAGAATTCAATAAGTCCAGACTAATGGGGACCCCTGGAGGAGTCCATCTGAGAACGCCTTGGGTTGAAGGAGATGTGCAATTAATTACCATCTTGCCTTTCCTCGATCTGCTTCTATATCTGAGCCAATCTGTACCTTTCTTGCCAGACATGACACTGCACAGGTTTTATCTTTTAAGGAACATTACCTTTCATCTCCCTTCCTTCACTAATGTTATAGTCAGCGCTCTTCCACCCCTAACTCTCCCCTAACACATGTGCCCCCCCCACACACACACACTTCTCCCTCTTCTGAAAAAAGCAACCCAGATTCGAAAAGGATTTGTTCCTCCAGTGCTCTGATGTCTGTTGCCCCAGGGTTTGTGAATTTCTTTCCTATTCTAAATATTTCATTATAAAGCTTAGGATACTTAAAGGAACCGTAGACTGCACCAGTCCATTTTCAAACTTAACATGAAAAGAAGATTTAAACTGGATTTTTCTTCTTCTAAGGAATACCAAGAATTTCATGGATTTTTGCCACAATTCTTTGAAGATGTCACCGTGAATCAGGTGAGGAGCAGTGATTCCAAAATACACACTATTCACATCCATTTTGTCTGATTGAAAGCACTTCAGACTTTAGATTTTGAGTCCTCAAGATGCTCTTTTGGTCTATTGATTCTTATTTTCTAGATTCTTCTTTTTTAAAGATTTATTTATTTATTAGAGAGAGAGGGAGAGAGCAAGCACGAGCTGGGGGAGGGGCAGAGAGAGAGAGAGAATCCTGGAGCAGACTCCCCACTGAACTATGGAGCCCAACACAGGGCTTGGTCTCAGGACCCTGAGATCATGACCTGAGCCAAAATTAAGAGTTGGCCGCTTACCTGACTGAGCCACCCAGGCATCCTTTTCTAGATTCACTTATATATACTATGTGTTAGACACCATTCCAGATGCTGGAGGCACAGTGGAGGATCTGAGCTAAAGATGCAGATTTGACAGTCATTGCCAAAATTAAAGCCGTTGGAATTACAGGAGTGTACAGATGGAGAAGAGAAGATGGGTCCAGCTCAGAGCCTCAGAGTACCCCAAAATTTAGAGGTCCGGCAGAAGAGAGGGAGCAAACTTTTATGGTAGGAAGCAAACCAGCAGAGTATGTGTTATCATACAACCAAAGAAGACAGGGTTTCAAGGAAAAAGAGAATGGTTAGGGGTGCCAAATGCTGCCCAAAGGTCAGGTAAGATAAGAACAGATCAGTGATCACTGGTCTTGGCAACATGGAGATGATCTTAAACAACATGAACAACTGGAAGGATTAGAAGCCCAGCCGTAATAGGTTGCAGGAAAGAATGTGAAAAGGAGTGGAGACCATGACATTGAAAATACTTTGAATTAGTTGCCTTCAAGAACAGTAGGTAAATGAAGGTGTGCCTAGGGGTAGATGTGGGATCACTGGAAAGCGGTCTTTCCATAGGTATACCAGTAATCATGGTAATAGTACAATGGAGAGACAGAAATTGGCATGGCAGCAAATAAAATGGATGATTACAAGGAGGAAAACCAGGAGGAAGGGTAGAAAGGGGAGACTTAGGTAAAAGAAGAAATTTTACCCACAGAAACAGAAGGCAGAGCAGTAAGGATGAGTATCAAGCAGGTATACTGGTGGGTTTGGACAGCGGGGCAATAAGAATTTCCTCTCTAATTCTGCATTCTTAAAGAAGTATGAAACAAGGTCATCATTTGTCCTTTGAATATCTTTATGGTATGAGCTGGTAGAATGACTGCTACGTTCTCCGCTAAGATGAGAGCTGGAATACTGGCCTGAGGATCTGGTGTAGACACAGATTATTTATCAAGTCACTTAGCCCATTGGCAAATGTGTTTCTTAACTCTCAAACAGGAATGATAACTACTGTATTGATCAGATAATGGAGAATTCACCCTTGAAATTTCAGCTTCTGGAAACTCAACTAACTGGACATCCAGAGATACCTGAAACACTGAATAAATGGGAAAATGTGTTTTGAAACATACAGTAGAGCTGAAAGAAAGTAAGCACAATTCTCAAAGGCAGGAACAGTGAGAAAACACGAATCCAAGATGGGCGCCTGCTACTGGAGCCGGCACTGTGTTGTCTGCTGACCACCGGGGACCTAGTCCTTGGGTTTTAAGAGGTTCCGTGCCCGCAGGACAGGAAGCAATCCTGGGTGAGAGTATGATGAGACATCAGAGTGAATTCTGGCAAAAACAAACAAACAAATAAACAGGACCTCAGATAGGAATCACTCTCAATGAGTGGATCTAGAATAGGAAAATCTACTGGAGAGGGAAGTAGATATAAGTCTGTTCTGTCCTTGGCACTTGATTGAGGGGTGGGGAGAAAGTGGAAGAACTCAGAATATTTAACTATAAGCCCGCACTTAAAATGGTTCGAGCCTGGAATTCAGTCTAAAACTGTAAGCTAAAAATTTAGTTAAAGAGGAATACACCTCACCACACACCTCAAAGAATTCTGACAATCATGTTTCAAAAAACAGGTATTTGCAAAAAGAAAGGGAGACGGGCACCTGGGTGGTTCAGTGGGTTAAGCATCTGCCTTCAGCTCAGGTCATGATCCCAGGGTCCTGAGATCCAGCCCCACATCATGTTCCCTGCTCAGTGGGGAGTCTGCTTCTCCGTCTCCCCTGCCACTCCCCCTGCTTGTGCTTGCGCTTTCTCTCTCTATCTCTGTGTCAAATAAGTAAATAAAATCTTTAAAAAATAAAATTAAATTAAAAAAGAAAGAAAGGGAGAGATCCTACAATGCAAAGGAAAACAAGCCACCTTGTAAAGGGCCAACAGAAGCAACAACTTGCAAGATCAGACAATGTAAGAATACAGATAATAGGATTATCAGATAAGAATATAAAATGTTTGATATGTTTAAAAAATGAAAGGAAGATGAAAAAGTTCTAAAGATCTGCTGTATAGCATTGTGTTTATAGTTAACAACCAGGTACTGCACATGTAAACATCTGCTAAGAGGGTAGGTTTCACATTATGTGTTTTTTAGCACAATAAAGGAAAGGAAAGGTAGTATCAAAAAGTTGGCAGAGAAATAAGAGATTGTCAAATATAATCAGACAGATTTTTTTAAAGACCAATTAAAACTTTGAGAAACAAAAACTGAAGTAACTAGTCAGAACTGAAGAGAAATTTAATGAAAAAGATCAAGCTGAAAAAAATTACCAAAAATGCAGTATAAAATGGCAAAGAGATGAAATATATGAAAGAGGGATTAAGAGGCAAGGAGGTCAAGGAAAAAGTTCTAATGTATATCTGAAGGGAGCCCCAAAGGAGATAATGGAGACTTTTCTAGAGTTGATTAATGACAATAATCCTCTGATTCCCGAAGCTCAACAAACATCAGTATTTCCAAAGAAAGCCCCACCCAGACACCTCAACGTGGGACTGCAGAATTACCAAAGACAGAGAAACATCCAGAGAAAAAGAGAGACAACCTACAAAGAATATTAGCCCAACAGTTGGCTTGCAAACAGCAACAACTGAGAGAAAATCATGGACAATCTGGCAAAACTACCTTTCAAATATGAGAGTGAAATTAACATAATTTCAAGAAAGAAAAACCCCAGGGAAATCATCATCAACAAACACAGTAAAAAACTTCGAAACGATGATGTTCAGAAAGAAGAAAATGATCACAGAGGGAAATAAAATGATTTTTAAGAAGAAATGAGGAGGCAAGGAAATAACATGTGGGTAAATACTTTAAAGTACAGGGGCACCTGGGTAGCTCAGTCGGTTAAGCATCGGACTCTTGATTTCAGCTCAGGTCATGATCTCAGGGTCATGAGATCAAGCCCCGCATCGGGCTCCGCATTGGGTGGGGAGTCTGCTTGAGATTCTCTCTCTCCCTCTGCCCCTCCCCTCCCCACTCTCTTTCACACACTCTCTCTCTAAAAATAATAATAACATTTTAAAGTACAGAATGTTAACTATCATGTCCGATCTGTCAAGTTAAAAAAGAGAGAAGGAGATAGAAGGAAAATACTAAATAAAAATAGCATAGGAATCAGAAATAGGTAACTTGGTAAGTTATTTCAACCCTAGGAGCATCAGTTTCTCCCCTCCATACATGTTAAATAGTAGCTATTTTTAAAAGGATTTCTGGAATCTATTTGCTTCTAATTCAGGTCAATTTTTGATATCTTGCTCAAAGCGTTAATGGTTACATTTTCTGTGAACCAAATTTCCTAATGGTGGCACTTTGCTACAGACCCAGAGCATTTAAGTAGCTAAACTAAGTGCAACAGATCCAAAAACTCCCAGATTTTCCTTTTTTTTTTCAGTTCTATCTCCATTTAATTTCTAAAAGTGATGAGATAACCACAATGACAGTGATCTAAGTGGCTGTACTTTTTGTCTAAAATGCCCTGAAATCATTCTTAGTTATTATGTAAATACCCAAATCTGCTCATTATGTTGTTATGGGGGGAGGCTCAGCAGTCCTCCTGCCGGTGCTATTTCTTAAGATGAGATCATTAGAAAAGGATTAGTGGTGTAATGTCTGAGGGGCTTAAACAATAATTTGAGTCTTTCAGATGTGCACAAGGTAATTTTAAATAAATTCCAGGGTTTTTCTGATGACAGCCCTTAGTTCAATCATAACTGCCTTTAAAGAAATGCTAATTGGATGAGGTAATTTCTAATGCAAAACTTGACATGTTGCAGGCTCAGTAAATAGGAATTACCACCATTCTTAATATAATTTCTGGATAGAAATAAAAAGAACCCCAAAAGCATGGCTGCCTTGATGGACTGCTGGTCTTCAGAAGTCTTAGTTCCCTCCCGGACAGTGATTTATGACTTTCCAAGGCCACAAAACTGGGTGATAGAGAGGTAGTTATCACCGTATTTTATTTCTGGGAATGCCTAATCCAGCCAGTCCAAAAACACTTAGAAAGCACGAGTATATGATGGGCATCACCAATGAAAAGGTGGGTACGACGTGATCCCTTCTCTTGAGGGGCTCACAGTCAGCCACGTGATGAGTAAGATTAGCATTAGGACAAATGGTTACTGGGCCCCTACCTTCAGCTTGGCATTGTGCTATCCCTGGAGACACAGAGACAAGCAAGTTATGTGTCTTCAGGATCCCACCGTCTAGTGGAGAAGACACATAAACTGTAAGCCAGGAGATTACAAAGCATCACAGCCATAAAAGAGCCACACTGGGAAGGACCAGAGGTGGACTGACTAGAAGAGCTGGAGGAAATCTGAAAAGGAATTGGCATCAGAAATTGGACTTGAAAGATGGACAAGAAATAAGAAGAGCATCCCAGACAGAGCGGATGGCATGGCAATGACACAGAGGGGTGAAAAGGATGTGCTGGATTTGAGAAGCAAGGGACGACCCTGTGTGGCTTGGCCATCAAGTATGTAGGTGAAAACTGGGAAAAAGCTGAGGTTAGAGAACTAAATGGGGTCACTTTGGGACAAATCTTGCAAACTTTATCAAGAATTTAAACTTTTTTCGGGAGTAACAGCAGGCAACAGGGAATCTGAAGCCGGAGACAGTTGTATCCATTTTTTTTTTTTTTTTTAATGATTTCATGAGGTCAGTGTTAAAGTTCCTCCAGATATCAGAGTGACTAGAGGTCAGGGAAAAAGAATAGTGGAGAGACCACAGCAATAGTCTAGACAAGGCCTGGTAATATGAATCCAAGTCACAGCGGTGGGGAAGTGTGAACGCTGCCGAATATACAAGAAGAAATTTAACAAGAGGCAACTAATTGAATGTGGTAGGAGAAAAAGGAGAGAAATAAAAAATAAATGGAGGGGTAGCTAGCTTGAGAAACTGAATAAGCCACTTATCACCACCTGAGAGAGAGAGTATAAGATATAGAGCAGGTTTGGGGGAAAAGATGATAAATTCTGTTTAGCAAAATTTAAGTTTGATAGACTTATGATACCTCGACAGGAAGGATGTATCTAGTAGGCAATTCAAACTATGGGGTGATGTTTTGGGGAGATAAAAGCTTGAGAGAGTAATAGTTGAAGTTGGTGAATTCAAAATTTAAATATATATGTCAGAAGGAGGCCAAAGGGGCCTGAGAATTTGGCTAGAATAACCGAAGCTCGTTGTCAGACAAACCACATTCATGAGAGCCTACGATGCACGGCACTCTACTCCAGCCTCTGTGGTGAATAAAGGTATACAGGCAAAGGGTCCCATCTTTTCCCAGTCTCTTATCTAAGTAAAAAATGCTCACGATCCATTTCTGCAGCTCTTCTCCTGCTAACTTGATTAAGCTATGACTAGCTACAAACTCACTGTCAGGATTCTTGAACTTTCCTTCACATCCTCTCGCTGACTGGAAGTCTCTGAGGTGAGGTAGAGATAATGCAAAAACACAGAAAAGAAGTTGGAACATGGAGAAGCCACACAGTAACAAAATGAACCCAAGACTGAGCCTATGGCTTCTCTTTGTGAGAGCTGCCTTTCTTTCCTCTGTATTTTGTCTTTAAGAGATAGAGCCATGAGCTGGAATTTCTACCTCAACTTGCCTTAGGCACGTGCTGTGGAAGGCTGGGTTAAGGTCACTTAAGCTACCTTGCCAGAATGTGGTTTCCTCCCTGGGGACTTCCATCCACTTCTCCTGTGCCTTTCTCTTTGAAGACAACAGCAGCCTGGGAGACAACATCATTCCAATAGCAATGACCTTGCATTGACCGCTTTGCTTCTGGTTATGTTCCCTGCTTTACATTGCCTCTCTAGGTTATGCCCTTAAGATATTTGAAATTCAAGGACAATGAGACAGGATCCAAGTTCACGCCCCCAGACTACTCACATCTCCCTAGAAAAGACTAGAAATCCTGGCATTCCCCAAACAAGAAGTCTCCTTTCACAGTGAAAAGCTGGGATGACAAAATAATTTAAATCGACCATGAAATTGTCTGGCGTGCATTAGCACTTTTCAAACTGGGGTATGAGGTACCCAATGATATCAGCTGTGGGCCAGATAATTCATGAAACCACAGATAAAACTGTTCACTTGGGAACTTCAGTTTCACTTGGAGATGGGAAAGAGGATTTTGTCTTAATATCAAGTAAGCACAAATATATTGGGAAGTAGACTGCCAAGTTTGCATAGGCTTTTTTAAAAGATAAAATATGAGACTTCAAAGAAATTTCAGACCTCCAGACAGACTGCTTCCAGCCCCCTAAATCTGAGAGGCAAAAATACCCTCTCTTCTGCCATGAGGGCATTTCGGATGCTTGGGGAAAATTCTTGGCTGGAAGAATAAGAAAAGGAAACAAGCTCACAGGGCAGTCTGGTAAGATGAAAAAACCCTGGAGGATCAAATAAGCAATGTCTAGAATGAGAATATACTAAAGCAGCACAGACACCAATTAAAAAACAAGCGGATAGACTTAGAATATAGACCAAGGATGCCTGGATCACCCTCTTGCTATGTAGCCTTGGGGAGGACATACCATCTCCCTGAGTCCCAGTTTCCTCGTCTGTAAAGTGAAGGAATTGTACTAGATCAAAAGTTATAGCCTCTTTAAAATATTTGAGCCATTTCCAACCTTTAAAACTTCGGAGATGTCAAATAAAATCCTGAATTGTTGTCTTCTCTTAAAAAATGAGAACATTTTACCACAGAGCCTGTCATATTCTCACATGGCAACTATTTGCTGGGGTGAAGTGAGCCTCCTTTAGTCAGGACAGGAGTCCCCACATGCCCTCAGGTTGTATGTGGGCCCTGGTCACTTCCCCCATGTTGACCCATCTTGCCCAACTATAGACCTAAGGAGTTCAAACCAGCGGCCTCTAGCCCACGGGGCTATTTCAGTTTAAATGGAAACTAAAATAATCTTAAAAATTCAGTTCCTCAGTCATTCTAGTCAATTTCAAGATTCAATAGCCACATGTGGCTAGGGGCCACTGAACTGGGCATTGCCACCATCACAGAGAGTTCCATTAGACGGGACTGCACAAACACTTGAGCATGTGACCTCAGGCTAAATGACATTTGGGATCCCTGGTAGCCCTGATTCCAACTTCTTTGTGGGGAAACCCCACCAACAGGGATTGCAGCTACTGTACAGATGTCCCTTTTTTAAAAATCTCTCCTCCTAGATCTGTTGCCACAGACAGAGAGGATATCTAAAGACACATTCTTGAATCAAGAGCACACATGGGCTTCCACCACGAGCAAGGAAGGACCGGTGTGTTGATTTGTCTTCAGGGGGCCAGCTTGGTGCAGGCAGCTGGAAGCGGGCAGCCCTTTCTCTCCCAGCAGCCCAAATCAGCGCAGCTGCATCCAAGCGTGAGCAGCCCTTCCCATTCCCATTCCTTTCCTAAGAAGGGGTAATTAAGACAGACATGCAAATGATACCTACTCCAAAGGTGCTCCCTCGCAAAAGAGATTAGGCAAATCTAAAAGCCATTAGGCTATGGACACAGCTTAATGGAATAAGCAACAGAAAGTCTGCCTCCTGGCACAGAGGCGGTAAGGAGAGCGGTAGGTGTAAGCAGCCCGTGAGCGGTACTCCTGTGTAATTACAAACGAGCAGGATTCCCCCATCTTACTCATTCTAGCCAGCCCCACCGGGAGCACTATCAGGCAACACTTAGCAGCTAATAAGCCACCGTCTGGGCCAGGCAGCAACCAAGCTGCATTTTTCCTAACACTGTCATTCACACTGGCCTTCCCCCACTGGATCAGCAAACTTGAGATATTCCTGTTCACTTTTACGGGAACTCGAGAATTTGACTTTGAGAAACACCGTACCCAGCCAGCACCTTGAAAGTGGGGATTTGAGAGGATTAAAGACCCTACCAGAGCAAGGTGGAAGAGCAATGGCTCGCAACCCAGCCAACGGCTCGCAAAAAAGAAATACCTAACCTGGGCATCACCCCAGCCCAATTAGGTCAGAAGTCTGGGAGCAGGGCCCAGGAATTGGTATGTTTTGTAAATATCCCAGAGGATTCCAAGGCATAGCAGGCTTGAGAACCGCAGGCTTTTGTAATCTGGGGGCGCACTCAACCACACTGCCCACATCCTGCTGTTAGACCTTTAGGGAGAACAGGACGCTTCCCGGCCTTGGCCTCTCCATTAACAGATGGATGGTGACAACGCTGACCTGCAGTGGGGTGCTCACAGGACAGCCGATGTTGCTGGGTACCAAGGGCCCAGAAGCCTTCCTGCCTCCAGCCCTGGGATCCAAGATAAGTTCTCCCCCATTATTTCCACATTCCCTGGGATCCTGAGCTTAGGAGAGAAAGGGGGAGGTCTAGCTGTGGGAATCAGGTTGTGCCCTGAGTATGTGGGCCAGGAAGAGACGGGAAAGAGGTGATGAGAGGAATCCAAGAAGTTTGGGGAGAGGAAGTTAGAATTAGCCATGCAGCTGCTAAGCCATGAGACGGGGAGTGACGAAGAAAGCCAGTTAGCAAAGAGGGACATGACAGGCACAAGTCCGGCAGCCAGGGAGGGCAACAACCATCCGCCGTCTGTGCATGGCACCCGGGGGAAGCACGTGTCCTCACATGTCCAGTGCAAGACCTGATCAGCACAGATGTCAGCCTGAAATCTGGGTAATGGCAGGGCGGGGCTCTGTGAGAAACCTCTGTCGATTTCTAGGTTGTTTTGCAAAACCCAGCAAACAGCATGGGTCCTGCTGCCTGGCGTCATCCCTGCATATCTAAGAAGCAGCGAAATGCAGGACAGCTAGAGTTACGAGCTCGCTCACACATGGGCTGGCTCAGGCGCCCTGGCGGTCCAGCTGTCCTCTCCTGACCCCAGCATAATGTCTTCCTAATGAATTTTCCCTCTTGGTAGCTCAAGCAGATGGCTCAACAGGAGAGCGAACACAGTCCCAAATCCTAGAGCATGACTCCGTACACACAGGGAAATGTGGGTTTTGTTTTGGTATTTGCTTTTTTTTTTTTTTTTTTTGGTAGATGTACAATAAACACAATCATGTCTTGGGGACTCTCCATGCCTTACCAGAAACAGCCAAGCCTTTCCTGGGAGCCAGATCTTGGCAGGAACTTGTGTCTTGGCACTCTTGGTGACATTTGCAATATGCTAACTTTCCTGCCAGTTCTAAGGGACGTTTGAGAGCTTTACCTGAAGAGAGGGTGCTCCGGCGCTCCTCCCTACCCCAGGGCTTAAGCCCTGGAGGAGGTTTTGTGCCGGCCAGGGCTCCTTAGTTAAAGGTCGGGAGCCCCTCACACTGGTGGCTGTGCCTACCAGAGGCCTCTTTCAGACTTTTTAATTCCTTTTCCTGGGCAGAGGAAGGGAATAAAATCCCCCACCCCATTGGCACAGTTACCACATGGAGGGGTTAGCACTCTCAGGAGTGCTTTTTAAAGGAGGATTCAAGAATGCGGAGTCTCGTCTCTCTCTCGGGGCAGAAGGAAAAGGTTGAATTCCATGCAGAATGTTGTATGAATCCTGAAACATAAATAAAACCCCAGGAGGGGACAAAGCATAGATAGATAGATAGGCCCATTACTTACTTACTTACTTACTTATGGACAAGGCTCTCAGACTCACAAAAGGCAGGAAGAAATATCAGGGGTAATCTATTCCTATGGGCTCTTGAATCTGCAGCACGTTAGAACCCACCTGGGGAGTTTTCCAAAGCGAAGCAGTGCCTTGGGCTCATCCCAGAGGCAGAATCTCTGGGGAGGGGGGGGAACCCCTTGGTTATTTCTCCCTAGTTTCCCAGCTTTTATGCAGTTCTGGCACTTAGGAACTCCTGCCTGTGTCGGAGCTGAGAGGGAAAGCCCACCCCCCTGCCAGGGCATCCCACACTTGACTGTGTACATGAATCACCCGCGGGGAACCCTGATGTAGCACAGGTACTGATTCAAAAGGCCTGGGCCCTGCCACTCTGAAAGGCTCACAGGAGGTGTGGGCATTGCTGCTGCTCAGTGGGCCACCCTTGGATGCGCCAGGCCCTACCATCCAGCCCCAGAAGTAGATGAGTCACGTGCCTATTAACCCCCGGTCTTTCTAAGATCAAGATTAGAGAGCAATGTGGTAGAGAGGTTGGATGGGACTGATCCATGGTTTTTATCCTGATTCTGGAACTTACTTGCTGTGTCACTTAACCTCTCTGATCTACCATTTCCTCAAGGTGTTAAAATGGAGAGGAAACGAACCCCGCCCCCTTCACAAATGGGGCTGATCAGATGAGAATATGAAATTGTTCTGCAAACTGTAAAGCACTACGGAATGAAGGGGTTTATTATCAGATTGGCCTTTGAAAGAAATCAACATTAGTCAGTCCTTAAACATTGGTTGTTTATATGTATACACCTATCTTTATACTCCTTGATTTCTCCCAATAGGAGTGTGAATGTGGGCACACATGCAACAGATGATTTTCATTTCCTAAAAGGTTGCAACTTTCTATATACATGCATGCGTTCGTGTATGTGTATAGGGTGTGTGTGTGTGTGTGTGTGTTTTCTTGTCCCATGGCCTGGAGCGGGAAAGAGTAGCAAGGAAGTTCTCTTTAACCAGGAGGATTCAAGAATGCAGAGCAAATGTTCAGAATCAGCAGCCAAATTGGTAGCTTTTCTTGTTCCTTGCCCCTGCATTAACACATCCTGAGCCAAAACAAAATGGAACCATGACCTGGCCAGCTCAATCTCAATATTCTGCATGGCTACGCATCCCTGCTAGGGTGAGTATTGCCAAGTCGTGTCTGGAGTCTGGCCTAGCCAGAGAGATCTTCTCTTAGGACCCTAACCTTTTTCGAGGTTTGGGGTCCTGCCTCCCAAGCCCCTCCCCTCCTGCTCCCCATCCCCCCTGTTTACACGGACATGTCTGGCCAGCACCGGTCATGCCATGCATGTATGTTCATTCCCCAAAGAAATGAAACCCTTGGCAAATTCTTACTCCGCATTCTGGAAGCCACTGCCAAGGTTGTGCAAACACACTTGGCACATGCTTAGTGGACCAAGCAGTTCTCTGGGTTGAATCTCAGAAACAAAATGTACTTGTCCTACTTCCGAGATCGTGTCTGAGGACTTGGCTCCCTCAGCCAAGGGACTGCCTCCTCGCTGATGTCATCCTGCCACGGAAGGCAAACATCTTTGGGTTCAGCAGTTCAGGACCAGAAGTCAGAAAAGGTGGGGATGGAAGGGAGGTGGCCCAGGCTTGGCTCTGCCAGGACAACTTAGAAATACACTTATTCTTACAACTAAAGAATCTTAAAATAGAAATGTATTGGTACCATTTGTGAGGAGGGGCCACCCAACTGGAAAACCCTTGGGTGAGGGTGACTGGTGGCAATGCGCCTGTTAAGTGGGGTTTGACGGAGCACCAGGTGCTGCCCCGAAGCCCAGTCCAAGAAGTCCGGAGGGTATTCAACACCCAAACCATAGGGATGAAATAATTTCCACATAGAGCTCATGCCTTGCTTTCATGTCACTCTTTGTAATATCTCAGACATCCAGTGACTACGTTTTCCCAGCCAAATCAAGGCGGATCCTGTTGGACCGAAGCACATTTCTCAACCCCAGGTTATCTGTGAGCACACAAAGTACCCAACTAGGCTCCTTGGAGGGCCATTCTGGAGAAGCAGCTTCTATTATTTAAAAAAGGGGGGGTCATCTATCCCACATTCATATTCTTCACTTATAAAATCCAAAATTTTTATTTAATTACCTCCCTAACGTCTCATGTGTCAGATCGCAGAGCCTCACCTAGGATTTGTGGCCAGAACAAAAGTCTCTGTGAAATGTGAGTTCTGATGGTGACAAGAGTCTGATGCCCATGTCATGCGGAGATTTGCATCACCAAGTCTTAGAAGACAGTGACAGATGTGGGCCTTCTCTTACTTCCTCCAAAGAATGATCAACCAGACTGGAGGCTCATGCCTGGCTGTCCACTGGAAGTCCTTCGAAGCTTCTGAAAAGTTCTAATACCTGAGTTCTTAGCCAAACTAAGTGAATTGGAATCTCTGAGAGGGACCCATCATCGCAATTTGTTAAAGGCTCCTCTGTTGATTCTAACGGATAGCCGTGCCTGAGAAAACTCCAGCTATCATGAAGTCTCTTTTTCTTCTAGGTGAGAATATTTTAGCTCAGAGAATTCAAGTGCTTTGCCTAGGGTCACACAGATAATTAAGGGCAGAGCTATGAGCAGAGCCCAATTATACCGATTAATTGCTAGGCCAGGTCCCTGTTTTAGCCCCAGGTGAGCATACGGTCAATGATTCTGTAGTAGGTTCAGAGTGAGGCTCCAAGAACCAGACTCCCTGGGTCTGCTTGTTGGAAAAACTCCTTAATTGATTAATCCGAATTCCAGTTCTGCCACCCTTCGGACCTTGGGACCTTGGCAAAACACCCAGCCTTGCAAAACCTCACACCCCTGGACTACAAAGTTGGGGTGGATATGTCTGGGATGGAGACGGGTAATACAAATAACACCTTGCTCCTGGAATTATGGGAGTTTCATGAAATAACTACAGAATGCTTGGCACAGTGTTCGGCATAGTGTTCCATCAGGTGGACTGATATTATTATTAACATCACACAGATGTACTAGCACCAGTCCTCAGACTCTGTGGTATTCATATCTGAAGTCAGCAGCATGTCATGTGCAGGGGACAGAGGTGGAAATTGACCTCAAGAATGCTCAGCTGTAAACACGCAGGGACGAGGACAACAAGGTCCAAGGAAACATGGCCTTTCTTGACTTCCAAGATGATTTACTGGGTCAAATTCCAACCACGTGACTTGGAATGAGGTTCTCAGTTCTTCTTCCCCTTAGGGCTCTCTAAATACAGGCAGTCTCTTTGTTCTCAAATTCAGCGACACAGGAGTAGAGACTAGAACCTTTGACTCATCATCGTTCCAAACAATACTGAACAGCTCAGGGGGGTGGGTTTCCCACTCCAAGGACCCAAGTCAGTCCCCACGCAGCAGCACAAGAAAAAAGAATGGGGTTTGGAAAATCCATGCTCTTCCCTTCCTCACACTTCCTCTTGCTTTGAGGATTCCTATTACTGACACCATCGTTTCTCGGTCACCTTGATTCACCTTGATTCAAAACTTCATTTGTTCATGATTCCCTTTTGCTCTTCAATCTTTACCGTAAAAGAAAGAAAGATCTCTCTTCTCTATATCCATCCTCTTCCCCATTCAAGCCCTCATTCTCTTTCACTTGAGTTATTCTCCTGAATTCTTGGCTACTGGGAGTGTGACCTGCAGACCAGCAGCTTTGCCATCACTTGGGAGCTTGCGACAAATGCAAAATCTCGGGGCTTACCCTAGACCTACCAAACCAAATCTGCATTTTGACAAGATCCCCAGGTGATTCGCGTGCATGTGGAAGTTGAGATGCACTGGGCTGACACATTTTCCTTCCCAGGCTCTGCCCATTTTCCATGTGCTAATGTGGGACTGCAGGGTTACCTTACTACAGTGCTGCTTCATGTCACTCTCATGCTCAAAACCTTCGGCTTTCCCTCCCGGCTGCCAAAACAAGCTGTGTTAGTACTTCATGTGCACACAGGGCTCTCCAATTACAAAGCATTTCCACTTAGCATTTTATCTATGGTCACATCTAATGCATCAGCAATTTCATGGTAATACTCCAAATAACCCAAATCCAACCATGTATTTCTGTCTCCCAAGAGCCACCCTCTCTAAACTACCACCATTGCTTGCCTAAATTACCACAATGGCCTCCTGTCTGGTCTCTGCGCTTCCATTCATGTCCTGCTACAATTCTCTTCTCATAGAATAAATTGTGCCCTCCTGCCCCAAACCGATTTCCCGTTGCCCTTGGAATCAACAAAAACAAACTCGTTCCCCAAGACCATGTGGCCCTAGGTGATCTGTCCCAAGCATCTTAAGCAAATTGTCTCCTCCATCTCCCCCTGCCATCCATCCACACTGGTTGTCCTCTGATCCTTATCTGTGGTCTTGCTGTTACCTCTACCTGGAACTCTAGTCCCTCGGATCTTCACATTTCTGGCTTATTTCCATCAGTTGTCCACTCTTCTATGAAGCCTTCCCCAACTGCCATATTTAAATTACCAAAACCCCAGCTCTTCTACCCTGTCTCATTATTCTCTCCCCAGTTGTCTGTTCTCCTTCCTTCACAGCAATTACCTCTCTCTGAAATTATTTTATTTCCTTTTGGCTAGTCTATGCATATATTATCTGGATCTCTGCACCAACATGTCAACTCTTTGAGAACAGAGCCCTACATGCCTGATTCCCTCAGTATCCTTCGGACCTTGGCCCTAGGTAAGTGTTTCTTGCAAGAATTTATTGCCCAAACACCATTTCCTTTATTTTGAGCCTCACTATAATCTTATGACCACTAGTTCACACATTAATCCACCATTCTATTAGGGATCCTCCAATTGCTTAATGATTTGCCAAAAGTCAGTTAGCTAGTACCTTACAATATCATAATCCAACCCAGATCTTCTTGCTCCAAGTTCTATGACTTCCTCAATATACCACACTCTCTATCATATCGATTATTAAGCCCAATATTCAAGGACATCCATAATGTATACCTAATTTATATTTTAGGTATATAAATATAAACTTATTTTATATTTACATAATAAATATATTTATATTTAAACACTTCCCAATTGTAGTCTCCTACATTACAGCAAAGCTCTATGTTTACTTTTCCCTGAACACGCCCCACAGTCTCCTGATTTTGACATGCTGTACTGGTTACCCGGAATGCTTTCCTTTCTCCTACTCTCAGCCCATCCATGCCGATTGGAATCCCACCTCTCGTTAAAGTACCATAGAATACAGTACCCGCTCAATGAAGAGTATATAACCTGATGCATTTTTTCTCCCTCATGGATTCTGACAGACCCTACCCCTCCTTTTTTTTTTTTTTTTACCTTCCCTATGATACATCATCACAATATACTTTGTGGTCCCACATTTATCATTTTCCATCTGCCTCCTAAATAGCATATGCTCCCCGGAAGGTTCCATGTCTACCTCAACTCCTCATCATACCCTTTATACATGCCATACACGTGTACTGTACTGAATTCACCTGCTTTAAAGATCTTTTCTCTTAAAAATGTTATGAAAAAGATTTACAATGTCTGATGGGTGACACAAATGTACTATATAAGTCTATGAAGGAATCGAAGAGATTCGGGAAAGGAAAAATGACTATCATATACTTCTATAAATGAGAACTTGTTTTTAGGTTTCAGAAGAGGAACAAAGGACATTGCTACTTGTACGTTGCTCCCCTCTCTGAGAAGACAGAAAATATGACGGAGAAAGAAAAAAAGAAAGAAAGAACAATTGACCTTACTTTATCCCTACTGAGTGCTGACAAGTAGAGTATAGAGCGTGGGAATTTACTCAACTCTACATATGCTGGAGGCTTGATCCATTAGCAACCCAAAGGCAGGATGTTGGTGGCTGCCAAGCCCTGGTCACAAGAGACAGGGCAAGTCAGGAACCATGGCAAGGATCCAAAAGAAGGCTATGCAGAGTGTCCTGGTGTCAGCAGCATTTCTGGACTATGGTTTAGTTTAGGTCTCAAATGGTTTCTAGAGCTTTCTCAGAGGGCCAATGGTCTACCTTGGTCAAGAGCTTTCTCTTTCTCTTTCTACCCATTCCCACCCTTCTTCTGTCTAAGGCCTTCTCAGGTTTTCAAGACCATGGTGAAGCAATCAGAAAGGTAGGTTTACTGTGAAACTAATGCAAGTTAAGATTTGTGGAGTTTCGTGTGCATAAGCTGAGAATTGCTGGGATTTCAGAAAATTCTAAATGCATAAGGAAAGCCAGTTTAGAACAGGGAAGCATTCTAAGAAACACACTGGCAAACTGGCTAAAAAGAGCTTGGAAAAAGGGAAATGAACCTCTAAACTTCCAGTAGTTTGTTATAATTTCTTCACCCTTTCCAAATAAATATTTACGTTCATGCCTAACTTGTCATTTTGTGCTTTCTTCATTAAAGAGGAGCCCCACACACAAAGTATGTTAGGTTCTGGCACCACAACCTTGAACCTGCCCCTAAGATAGTGTCAACCAAAAACAAGAATGAATGACTTCACTCATTCAACAATGTTTACTAAATACCACCCTCTGCTCACAAAACACAGTGAATGTTGGTGTTTCTTGCAAGAATGCCAGGCACTGGGGGGCGCCTGGGTGGCTCAGTCGGTTAAGCGTCTGCCTTCGGCTCAGGTCATGATCCCAGGGTCCTGGGATCGAGCCCTGCATCGGGCTCCTGCTTCTCAGCGGGGAGCCTGCTTCTCCCTCTCTCTTTGCCTGCCACTCTGCCTACTTGTGTTCTCTCTCTCCGTCAAATAAATAAATAAAATCTTAAAAAAAAAAGAATGCCAGGCACTGGGACTACAAGAGCAAACAAAGTAGATGTGGTCCTTGCATTTTGAGACATTATAGGACTGTCAAAACATGTGAGTGCTCAGGGTAGATTCACATTCCCTCAAAGCACCATACTGAGGGTAAATTCCCAGCTCAACTCTAGAAAGAGTCAGTTGAACCCATCCTGTTCTAACCCTGTTCACTTTGTCATAGAAGATGCAGGTGTTGATCATCCCATTGATCCTCAACTAAGTCAGAACTCAAATAAAGTCACTGCCCTTCCCAAACCCAAACCAATGTCTGTGCTCACTTACCTCACCAATCCTACCAAAAATCAGGCAGACTGGATCAGGGAGTTTGAAAGGCCTGACAGGCATCTAAGCCACTGGCTGCCCTGTGAGACCCACCCATCAGTCAGTTGGAAGAAGTGCCAGTTCTTAGCTACAGTAGCTCATCTACCTCCTTAAAAAACAAACAAATAAATAAATAAATAAAGCATCTATTCTTGAGCTTCATCATAAAATTAAGTGGTTTGTAGAATAAGGACTTAATGGGTTGAGAAGGATAAAATATTGTTTCAAAATCACAAAAGGAATGAGGTCCAGGCAGTCAGAGCATTGATTGATTGATTGATTCATTCATTCATTCATTGATTCACTGACTCATTCATTCATTCATTCATTCAGCAAAGATTTATTGAGGACCTACTATTGGCTAAAGGATACATCCATGAACAAAACAGAATTGCTGTCCTCTTGGAGCTGACACTCCAGCAGAAGGAGATAAACAAATCAGTAAGAGCACTGACATGAGAGAGAGAGAGAACACATGCAGAATGAGGAATATCTGGAGTACTGGGGTGAGGACAGGGATGCGCTCCCCAAGTATAGGCACTTTGCTGGCTGTGCCCAGACTTACATGGGAAGGGCCACAGCAAGGTCTGGGATTGTGCTTCCAAACAGCAGCAGATACATCCCCAACAGAAAAGGACTGCTTAATGCCCACCATACGTTGACACTGTAGCTTGTTCGACTACACAATAAATAAATATTTTTCAAAATGCAATTTTTCCAGCCAGAGAAAAGATTTCATTGAACATCATTTAAAATAGATTTTCATTTCATGTCATTTAACTGACTTTAAAAGCACTGGCCATAAATTCAATTTAATAGGCAGTTCCATTGGGGAGGACTGGTGGGGCAACTGTCAATTAGGTGTTTCATAAAAGGATGCAAATGTCTCATAAAAATGATGGAAGGTTGTATTATTGCATTAACCATGTCGTTCTTGCCACGCTGTTACACACCACAGAATAATAACCGACACATTTAAAAGGTGGAAATCATTCTGAATGTGCATTTAAACTGTGTGTAAATGCAAACTGTCTTGAATCAGTTCTTAACACCTTTGTCAGCCACTTTCAAATCCTCAAGTGCTAGGGAAAATAATTAATAGGTGAGGTAGCCGATAGAATAGGTTATGGGATCCACCAAGATATTTTCCAATATGTGGTGTTTTACAGTTATGCCTTTGAGAGCTGGGTTGTCAAATCTATAAAAATACAAAACTGATTTATTCCATCCATAAAAATGTCTAATGGTGCCATGCTTCAACCTCCAATTTTTCCCCCCAGCGTCTAAGGTAAAGGATTTCAAAATGTCAGCAGAATACCCTGACAGGAGAGAGAACAGAATACGAAGCAGATGTGGGAGAGCAGGAAGCGGAGGGAGTACAGACTTGTCACTGTGCAAGGTGTCAGTCCCAAATGAAAAGGGGGAAACAGGAAAGGATGTACCCAATAATCCACTCAATATAATAAACAGCCAGAGAGTCAGAGGCAAATACTGACAGCCTCCAATTTTAATGTACCTTTATGAGTCATTAATGAGGGAATCAGTTGATAAATACAACTTCACGTGTGCCCCCAACACTTGGTAGGCTGGGACTCCTGGCTGAGATACAGTTGCAGAAGCTATGCCCAATTCAAAAGAAATGGTCTTGTTGGAAGGGGAGGTAGAGTCTCAACACATATCAAGAAGAAATACACCTCTACGGATATTCTCACACCTGAGGTGGAGGCACGCAGGAATACGTGCTAAAGAAAACAAAGGAGAGGGAAAGGGCAGTGACAAAAACGGACAAAAGCTCTGCTTTCTGGGTGGAGACAGATAATGAACAAATAAGCAAAACACACTACAAGGAAAAGAAGTATTATGAAAAAAATAAAGTAGGGAATGGGAATAGGAGTACCAGGAGGGAGTCACTGGTGTAGGCTGCATTGTCAGAAGCCTCACTGAGAAGGCAGCATCAGAGACCTGAAGGCTTTGGGGGAGTGAGTTTCAGCAATATCCGAGGAACGAGCTGAAGGAACAGCAGATGCCAAAGTGTGAGGTGAGGGCATGTCTGGTACATTTGAGACACAGCAAAGGAGCTGGTATGTCTGGAGCAGAATGGAAGCAGGTGAGGTGGCAGGAGGAGAGGTCAGAAAGGTAAAGTGGGACAGTTCAGAAGGGCCTCACAGGTGGCTGGCAGGACTCTGGCCACTGAAGGGTGCTGAGCAGTGGAATGACCACCATGCTGAGAATGGACTGCTAAAGTGGTCAAGGGAGGAAGCAAGGTGACCAGTTAGGAGGTTAATGCACTAAATCCAACTAAGAACATGATATCTATGACCCGGGTGGTAGGGTGGAGGTGATGAGAAGAGGCCAGATTCTGAATATGTCTTTAAGGTAGAGTCAGTAGGTTTTACTGATGGATTGGCAATGGAGATCGGGAGAGAGAAAAAAGAGTATTTCTAAAGTTGTTGGCCTGAGCATTGGAAAGCATGGAATTGCTTGTACTGGGGTGAGGAAGACCTCAGGCATAGCAGATTTTTGAAACAGAACTAGCAAGAGTCTGGTCTTGATAATGTTAAATGTGACATGCTTAATATATACTTTAATGGAGATTTCATCTAGGTGGTTAGATGCACAATTCGAGAGCTCAGAGAAAAGGACAGCTGGAGATGCAAATTTAGGAGTCGGGAACACACAGATGGTTGTTACAGCCATGAGACCGGATGAGAAGACCTAGGTAATAATAAAGAAGAGAAGAGGTTCAAGGTTTCAGCCATAGGTGCCTCAATATTTCACATTCAGGGATGAGGATAAACAAACAAATAAATTCTGAGGGAGTGAGCAATGAATGAGGAGAAAAATAAGAAAAATGTGGTATCTTACAAGGCTAGTAAAGAAAGTGCATCAGATTGAAAACTGCTGAATCCAAAACACTGTTGAAGTCACAGAGATAGAAGAAGTAAGCTACAGCTAGTGGGAAGGTTTTAATAATGGGACCCCTAAAACTGGGGAGCTGGAGAGTGTAGCAGGCACAATTACATATGGAAATGCATTGTGTTGAGCCTGTTTATGGCCTTGTACCCACTGAAGGTCTTTGTACACCCCAAGGGGTCTTGACCCCGGACCGATGTCCACTAACTGACATGATGAAAACTTTCTCCTCTTTCCATAAACTCCCAACAACTCCCCTCACATACCCCTGATTCCTCTTTCACAAGAAAACTGAAGCAGTAAGAAGCTTTCCATACATACACACACCACTACATCTCCCCCACAGTCTGTGTTCTGCCATGCACTCGGCCTCCCCTTGTTACGGTGCATGTCCTCACTCCTATTTGAATACTCTCAAATGATTCTGTGAAGAAAGAAAACAATATGGAGAGAAAGGGGGAAGCAAACATGGTAAAATGTTAACAATCATTGACTCTAGGTAAAGAGTGGAAGGGTATTCATTGTGCCATCCTTGCAACTTTGGAAATTTAAATTTTTTCAAAACAAAATTTTGGGGGAAATACAGACCAGCCACATGCTATGATGTATTTTTTAAATTTTATTCTTTCATGCTTTGTGATTATTTACAAAAATATGTACGATATTATGATTGTAATGATAGCTTCAATCAGAAAAAATTGAACATTAAGAGCCTTACAGTAAGGACACTTAAACTAATTTAACTATATATGTGCCTTTTTTTTAGTAAGGTGATGATAGGATAAATAATAAAATACTTTAAATTATAGAATATATTATAAAAGTCTATGCTATAAGTGGAGTAAAAACTGAGTCCAAGGAGAAAGTAGAGGGGCGTCTGGGTGGCTCAGTCCTTAAGCGTCTGCCTTCGGCTCAGGTCATGGTCCCAGGGTCCTGGGATCGAGCCCCGCATCGGGCTCCCTGCTCCGCGGGAAGCCTGCTTCTCCCTCTCCCACTCCCCCTGCTTGTGTTCCCTCTCTCGCTGTGTCTCTCTCTGTCAAATAAATAAATAAAATCTTAAAAAAAAAAAAGGAGAAAGTAGAATGATGCAAATGTTCTAACTGATAAAGAACTTGTTTATGCATTTTCAAATTGACAATGATAGATATCAAGTCACTATGATATTAAGATTGCTTCTGAGTAATTTAAAAGAGTTTTGAAACTTTCTGAAAAATACAGGTATTTACAATACACTGTGACTAAGACCTCCAACTATTTAAATTTCTTATGAAAATTGAAATACCATTTAAAATATGAAAGGGCACACATAATTTTGGAAATTATTTTAGGGGATTTGCAAGCAGAGAAGGTTTGAGTACCTTTGCTGTAAGTTTAAAAGTTTGGGTATTTGAAAGTAGGGAAATGTCTTTGAGTGCTCGGCAGCTTGAAGAGCCTACTGCAGTTAGTGCTCACAGATTGAAAGGCAGACCAGTCAGCACAGCAGTGTGCTTCTTCTCTAGCCACTTTTAGCCGTGTGAACGCAGGTATGGGGAAAAGGACAGTAGGGTTCAACCGGTACCGGGATTTTGCCAGATAAATAAAACAGAGAGAGAGAGGGAAAAGAGAGTTCATGGTCTATTTCAGTGAGTGATTACAGTGATTGACCATAAGCGGAGAAAGGAGGGAAGTAAAGAAATGATAGGAATGTGGGACACGAAAATGTGGTAAGATCAGTAGACTAGTTTCTGGTGAGTTTGAAATATGACTAAAGTCATGGAAATAGAGAGAGTGAGCTGCCGATAGTAGGCAGTAGTTTAAGAATAGGACTCTTGAAGTTGAAAATAGTCAAGATGTGGTAGGCAGAATTCTAAAATGACCCCCTGACGACTCATGCCCTTGGATGATCTCCTTGCTGTGAACACAGGAGGGACCTATGATGATAGGGATATCACTCAGGTGATTAGGTTATGCTATATGGGACAGCTGATCTTGAGAAAGGAAGATGAGGTCAGTGGATCTGTCCTAATCAGGTGAGTTCTTAAAAGGGACAAGTTTCTACCTGATGAAAGGGACTGGAAGCATGAGAAGGAGTCTATGCAAGAAAGATTCCCCATTGCTGGCTATAAAGATTTAGGGTGCCATGTGTCAAAGAACTGGAGTGGCCTCTAGGAGCTGACAGTAACCCTGGCTGAGAGCCAGCAAGAAAATGGGGACCTCGGCCCTACAATCCTGTGGGCTCCCGGTACTGGTTGAACCCTACTCTCCTTTTCCCCATACCTACGTTCACACGGCTAAAAGTGGCTAGAGAAGAAGCACACTGCTGTGCTGACTGGTCTTCCTTTCAATCTGTGAGCACTAACTACAGTAGGCTCTTCAAGATGCCGAGCACTCATAAGACATTTCCCGGCTTTCAAATAACCAAACTTTTAAGCTTACAGCAAGGTACTCAAAAAAGGGCTCCAAGTGAGAACACAGCCTGGTCAACACTTCTGACCTACAGAACTCTGAGCTAATAAACAGGTGTTGTTTTAAGCCACTCAGTTTGTGGTCATTTGTTATACTGCAGTAGAAAAGTAAGACGGGGTGTATTGGCAATGTCAATTTCCAGGATATGACTAAAGCAATGAGAGGCTTAGGTTCAGTAGAGGACAATACACTGGAGAAACTAAGATGCTAGAGCACTGGGAGTATCCTCTTCTGTTTGAAGTCCTCTACCATTATGAAAGAATTAATGTAGAGAAAAGATCAGTGAACAAGGAGCTAAAATCTTTAAAGAATGAGAGGGAGTGACCCGAGGGAATGGGGTCTTTGGATGACTGCAACTAGGAGGGATGGGCATGGAATATACTGATGGCATAAGATACAGAGCTGTGGGTGAGAAAGTAGGGAAGAAAGATGGGAACAGTCTAGAACAGCAACATGGAGCAAGAAGGATACCACCCCACCTCCAGGTCCAGTGGTGGGAGGGCTGTGAGAAAGACCACCCTTTGAGAGAGGGGCAGGAAAACTACTGACTTCAGCAAAGTCAAGTCTCAGGTATTGCAAGAAGGTGAGGGAATTGGAAGAAGTGGTGGAAATATGGAAGGTCTTTTTTTTTTAAGATGTTATTTATTTATTTATTTGACAGAGAGAGACACAGCGAGAGAGAGAGAGCACAAGCAGGGGGAGTGGGAGAGGGAGAAGCAGGCTTCCTGCGGAGCAGGGAGCCCGATGCGGGGCTCGATCCCAGGACCCTGGGACCATGACCTGAGCCGAAGGCAGACGCTTAACGACTGAGCCACCCAGGCGCCCCTGGAAGGTCTTTCTAATAACTGACCCAGAGGTTCATAGGGCACAGTGGAAGATTGCAGAAGCTGTGGAGGACTAGGAAATGGGATCGGAAAAAGGGATGAGAAATTCCTAGTGGATGAAAATTAAGCAATGAAAAACAACCTGGGAGCTCTCCCTTTCAGGTGGAACACAAGGGCTCTCTGTTGCTGATGATAAAGGTGTGAAAGGTAGCGGGGAGGCAGAGTACCCAGAGCACCCAAAGTACTGGGGATCCCTCTCCATTCTGGGAATGGAGGTGGGTGTGAGGTCACACAGAATGCATACCATGGGATGTGCACACTCATGAAAGGCAGGTGGCAAATTTGGTTTTGAGCTTTCTGCAGTCCAAGCAAAGAAAAAAAATGTAACTTTTAAATGACGCACAGAGACCACAAGATAATAACAGAGAAACCCAACTATAATATCTCATCCTAAGAACTAAGAGAAAGTTCTCCCCAGATCTTCTATAGAGGACAAGGGGTGATGGAGTGAACATCGTCTCAGCAACATTATAGCAGTATATACAGCAATGAATTCTACATGAGTGTTTTTAAAAATCTTCAATGTAAAGTGATGGTGTAATCTTCAGCAACAGGGCTTTTTAAGTCTTTAACTTAAGCCAAGGAGAGATTTGAGTGTATCAGATAGATTGGGTTGTACATCACCTAGGCAATCCTTTATAAATACTGTCTCTCTCATTTGCATTTCCCATAAGTATTGAGCAGCAGTAAGTTTGAGGTTATATTTAACAACAAATCTCTGTAATAGAGCTCTTCTATGTTGAAAGTAAGGGGCACAACCACTGTCTTGACAGATGACCTCTTACAAAAGTTTCAGAGCCTACCGAAGACGTGCACCTAATTACCAAATGCAGGAAGATCAGGAAAGACTTTAATTTACTTCAGTGTAGATCTGTACTTACCTACAAATATATGGATGATTGAAGCAATACAGCATAAAACATAGATATAATAATTTTAACTTAAATAAATGTTTTAAGTACAAGTTACAAAATATCCACTTTGGCCAGAAAATAATAATAAATGCCCATTTAACTTTGAGTTATATAACTTCCTGGTAAAACTTACATAAAAAAATGACCTACAAAATGTTATGTCAAGGTAGCTGACTATGTCGTTTTGTTGTATAGTTTTGTTATTCAACAGGAGCCATTGAAAAATATCTATACAAAAATACAATTAGTTTTAAAATAGTCAAGAGACTATCATTCTTTGGGGAAATCATTCTTTGAGGAAATAATTAGATGGCAGGGCCTTTTGCTGCTATGTGTACTCTAACGTATTAAAATAAAGATTGTGAGGGGTGCCTGGGTGGCGCAGTGGGTTAAGCTCCAATTCTTGGTTTTGGCTCAGTTACGATCTCATGGGTCATAAGATCAAGCCCCGAGTTGGGTTCCCCATTCAGTGGGTAGTCTCCTTGCAGATTCTCACCCTCTGCCCCTCCCCCATGTGCTCACATGTTCTCACTCTCTTTCTCTCAAATAAATAAATAAATCTTTATAAAATAAAATAAAGATTGTGGGATTGTGTTACAGGGAACTTTGCCATTCCTGAAATCCATCACAAAAGGGCCCCAGGAAAACATGGGTAGTGGTCAAGACATTCTAAGGGTTTTTGGCATCTGCTAGAAGAGGCATTCTGCTAAAAACAGATCATGGGACAAGTTCCAACTTGCCTGGAAGACAATTTCAACTCTGAGCCAATAAAGGAGGCAACAAAAGATAGATTCTTCTAATGTAATTGAGACGAACTAAGAGGTTTTAATTGGTGAAGTGAGAGTGCTGGACATCTTGAGAAGAAGCAAATATATCATCTTAGAATTTCTAATAACCACGAAGGGAAGTCTGGCCATAGGTTGGCATGGGCTTTAAACCTGCAACCCTCTGTAGGAAGGTCTGACATGGTTTCACAGCTCAGCAGTCTACAATCAGTTGAGAAAGGAAGGCAGGCAAATCAGGCAAATGGTATCAGTTCCTATGTACCTACTATGTTCATGTGCTTTATGCACATGATTTTATTTCATGCTCACAACATGCCTACCGGGGGCTCATCAGCACCCTCATTTTCAGAGAAGGGTAGAGAAGCCACGTAACCTGTTAAAAGTTACTGAGCCAACAAAGGTCAGTGCCAGGATCAAGACCTCGGTCAGTCTGACTCCAACACTGACCCTCTTTCTAGCACTTTCTCAGAAAGGCCATCATGTCTATGCAATGGAAAGGCACCCAGTAACGAAGGTACGGTGGCAATAGCTTAAGAAATGAGCAGGAGCTGTCCAAAAAGCTGACAGATGTTTAAGAATTGCTCAAAAGAATGGAAAGAGAGCAGATAATCAAGGGGGGGGGGGCACATAATCTGGAGGGTAAAGCAAGCTCCCCATTGCTGAAGCTAGCTCAACATGCCTGTGATAAATGGGGGCAACCTCTCAGCCCCTCAGTCAGACAGAACACAGCAAGAGGAAATAAGTCAACTTCTCAAGTCCAGGGATACGAGTGAGGGAATGACACAGAGAAAATAAAACTCCTCCACCAGCCACTAGGAGTTTGCATCCATTTTTCTGTCTCTGGCAAAGCCCAGAAATTGTTTTGTTGCCAAATGCTTTCAGCATTATGAAAGTCCTTCTTCAGGCTACACACCACCCTAGTAGATTTTCTTTCTTACAAGATTAGAATTCTCAACAACAACTGTTTAAGCTGTTATTACCAGTTCTCTGGCAGCTTCGATCTATTTATATCTGGGGTAGGGGATTCTGGGGTGTGCCTGTGGGTGCATGTGTGTTTGCCATGGAAATGCCTGTTTAATAAATTACTACTAAGATGAGCGGAACACAGATGAAAATTATTACCAGTCCCTTGGGAAGAGAAGTCACATTTTTTTCCCAAGACTTTGAGAGAAGGTGATGTTTGAGCTTTAATCTCTACCTGTTGTCTGCATGCAAAGCTGGTGGCTTGATATCACTGCTTTAATTTTGTTTTGTTTTGATTCCTCTTGAGAGATTCAAAGGATCATAGCAAGGTTCATTGTAATTCAGCAATTAGGGTGTCTGCTGCTTTCCCCTTCTCCTGACCAAAAATGCAAGATCATCCTGTCCTGTGAAAGTCATTTTCCGCCGACATCTTACACATTAATTTGCTGGCGTGAAAATCCAGAGGCAAGGAAGAGTAAAATGTCAGAAGTTCCAGCAGATTTTGTGCACGAAGTGGTAGGAAAAAGTGAGAGAAAGACGCCTTGCAGGCAACTGCCCGGCTTTGATCCAAAAGAGTGTTCCTTCAGTTTTTATGTATGAAAACAACAGAAAGGAATAGTTGAAAGGCGCATGCTTCTAAAAGATATCTCACTGGGAATTAATCCTCAGAAATACCCCCTTCACCTTGTCACTCCCCTGCTCTCAGACCTCCCCTGCTTCTCCTTCCCTACAGGACGATGTCTGAATCCTCGGCCTGCCTTTCAAAGCTCTTTACAGTTCATGTTCAACCTGCATTCTAAGCTGCTTTCTCCTCCTGCCTTACAGGACCATCCATCTGCTCAAATGGGTTTGTCCAAAAAAACAGTTCTCGTTCTTACTTTTTTTTCAAGATTTTATTTATTTATTTGACAGAGAGAGAGAACACAAGCAGGGGGAGCGGCAGGCAGAGGGAGAGGGAGAAGCAGGCTCCCTGCGAAGCAGAGAGCCTGATGCGGGGCTTGATCCCAGGACCCTGAGATCCTGACCTGAGCCAAAGGCAGACGCTTAACCGACTGAGCCACCCAGGCGCTCCTCTCGTTCCTACTTTGACACTGTCGTCCTAGCCAAGAATCAGCATCAGCTTCATGGGTCTGTGACCCGTGCCATCACACGGGACTCACCTTCAGGAGGGTTTGTACTTGGGGTTTAATGCTCCATGGCTGCTGTTTTGAAATTCTTAATAATTATGCCTTTCAACTGTGTTTTGTTAAGTCTGTGGGATGATGGAGCACATGCGAGAGGCCTAAGCCCTGGCTCCCAAACAGCCCACCTCCCACTGCTCCCCGCCCCCCAACCCAAGATAGGTTCTGGGCCCCACCCCACAACCACTGCTGCATTCCCCGACAGCAATGGGCAGAGGTCTCCGGAAAGCATGTGCCCCACAGCGTCTTGGGGCATGGCAAAGCGGAGGCCACCCTGTCCTGGATTCATGGTTCCAGGCACATTTACCCTGTCACCCAGCTTGCTCCAGGTATGGAAAACACCCTGAAGCAGAGATTGCAATCCCCTGAGGGTCGTTCACCACCTGTGGATTGGGGCAGAGGGCCTGTGTGAAAAGAGATGGACTTCCCTGTCCCACACTGGGACCCTACAAATTCTGTTTTCATTTTACGCCAGGCCCTGCCAATTCTGTAGCCTTCCCTCCCTGGATTATTAGGGTCTGCATACTTCTCTATCACATTTCATTGTGATAATTTTAGCTCTTTCCTTAGACTGTTGAGATTATTTGAAATTAGAATCATGCCACCATGAATGCTATTCTCATGCCTTTTAAACATGCCTGCTTTAAACTATTGCTATAAAGAGTAATAGAGCTAAAGATAGTGTCTTTAGCGCCCACTAGAAACCTCCACTTGGTTCACTCAAGTTATGAACCATCTTCATTATCAACTCACTGATCTGAGACTCTGTCTTGTGACCAGGCCTATACCTGTGCATCTTGTCCTCAATGAAGATCATTGCCAAATGCCATCTCCTTCTTCTTCCTTCTGCTGCCCTCAGCCCTCCACAGCTGGATCCAGTTACACCTCCCCTCTACAAAGTTCAGCTGCACCCCAGGAGCTCCGACCAATCCTGATCTGAATTCTTCGTTAAGGAGAAATCATTCGCAGAATACTTTTTTTAAAATGACAAGATAGATTTTATTCAAACTACTGCAGAAGGCGAGAGAGACCCCAGTATAAACCGACCTCAATGTTGCTGAGACAAAAAGTGAGAGGCTTTTTAAATGCTGCTGTGTGTTCGGGGCAGGTTGGTCAATGTGATTAGGCCAGGGGCATCGGCTAACTCTGCTAACCCGTGCTTATGAAGCCAAGCTAGACTGGGAGACAAATGTCCTATCTGTCTTGATGATTACATTTCAAAGAGATAACCTCTAGGTCCTTGAGAAAGACATTTCTGGGTTATAAAAGATACATCACAAAGGGACAGAGAAAAGATTTACAACTGCAAGTTTTCTAAAGTATATATCTAGGAAAGGGGAAGTCAGGGGCCTGTAGTCAGGTTTGGGGCTGGAACAAAGAGTAAATTCTTTCAGCAGCATTGGGTTTCTCAGACAGGCACTGTAAAGGAGTTGGGACACGTCTCAGGGACAGGGCCTTGAACTAATAGAACCTAGGCTCGAATTTGGTCAAGTCTCAGCATGGAGCCGGATGAAGTCATTGGTGCTGACAGATGGGCAGTTCTCCTCCTAAATCAATCCAGTGCCCACCAATCCCCTCCAACCTCCATCTGCCCAAGGATGAAATGCCCGACTGCTGACCCCAGGTGTCCCTGAATCCCAGCTCCCTTGTGCCCTCACAGGGCACCTTTCAGTATCCAAAAGCTCAGGCCTGAATTCTCTTCAGGTACCCCACAGGGCCTAGGGTTTTTTCTGTCTTTCTCAGAAACTTGTCCTTAGCCACTTACCCAGAAGCAACAGCAGGTTGGGCAGTAGGAACCTGTGCCTGAAGAGCAACTGTTCTACCCCTTACTCTCAGGCAGAAGCTTCTCAGTCAGTAGCATCTGCCCCCAGGCATCACTCTGCCCTGAACTGCAAGTCCGGGGCCATGTCCAGCTCTTCACAACCATCTTACCTCACACTGGCCACTTGGCCCGACATCAATTCTTTTATCCTTCACAATAGCCCCACAAAGAGAAAATGGTGCTCAGAGAGATTTACTAATGTAGGTCAAACTACATTTTCGCTTCATTCCTATCACCTTCACTAAGGATAATGAAATTAGAACTGGAAGAAATAGAAGATCCTGAAAGGAGTTATTCAGGAAACACAATGTGGCCTTAAATGAGTATAAACTTTTGGGCCCCCAAAACGACCACGAAAATCATGGAAGAAATGACCAGAGAACCATATCCGTGGTCTTCACAATACCCTGGAGAATGAAGGAAATGCCAAAAGGCTAAAGATAGTAAACGTTTCCTGATGGTCATAAAAGGGAGAATTGGTTGTTCGCAGCAGTGCAGAGGGCTGCCAATCCATAAGCTTCCTGTTGACTTCCAGGGAAATTCCCAAACTAATTATTGACAGATTTGGGTGAGCTCTTAGGAACACACCAGAACTAATATAGGCACACATAAAAAAAAAAAAAAAAAGTCATTGTTTTCCACTTTATCGCTTATTAAACTAATAGATGAAACAAAACTGAAAAGAGTACCCTAGGTGACAGAGTAAGGATCCACTAAGATTCTAAAATACTAGGGGCACCTGGGTGGCTCAGTCATTAAGCGTCTGTCTTTGGCTCAGGTCAAGATCTCAGGGTCCTGGGATCAAGTCCTACATAGGGCTCCCTGCTCAGTGGGGAGCCTGCTTCCCCTGCTTGTGTTCCCTCTCTCGCTGTGTCTCTCTCTGTCAAATAAACAAAATCTTTTTAAAAAAAGATTCTAAAATATTAGAAAGAAAGAAAAATAGAATTTCACCGAACAGCAATAAGTGTAAATTTTTGTCTTGGGGTTGAAGTGATTACTTGCAAAAGTATTAGATGAAGGAGACCTGGCTTGATAGAAATTCATATTTAAAAATTTAGGTTTCGTTGTGACTCACTGCCTTCATGCTAAGCACACAGCCACGAGTAAAGCAGTCACAGAAACGTCTAACCCAGCTTTATATCATTTAATTAAATAAAAAAATAAAGTAAAATAAAAGTAGGTCAGATTCCCAACATGCTAGGCAACATGACCTCTAAAATAATAGGAGGTGGGCAGCCCAGGGTGACATTCATGAAGAAGGACATTAACAACTTGAAAATGTTAAATAGTCTAGAGAATGTACTTCTAGAAATAGCTCTGTATATATATGAGACAGCCTGATAAGAACTAATCGAATTTTTTAAAAATCCTAATGTGTTCAGATCTTTTGGCTGAAACTGGAAGAAACTTACCTTAAGGAAAAGGGAAATTGGCTCAAGAAACCAGGAATGAGGGAAGAGGAGGAAGGGATAATTGGCAAAGTTCCAAAGTGAGAGAATTCATGCTGCTAAGACATTCTCTCTCTCTGTCTTCCTCCTTCCACTGGAGCTTTGCTCCAGCTCAGTGTTACTATCCTCTACTGCGGATTGTCGTTTTCCATGTGCTCCCGCTGGCAGAGCAGGAGGGAGGAGATGGAGAAGGTGAGGGCGAAACGGACCAATGAGGTGGCAATAGGCAAGAAGTGGTTGCGATGAGAGGTACCCCTAAAACCATGTGACTGGTATAAGAAAGGAACAGATCACTGAAAGGAAAACGAGGGGATGCTATTGCCAGGAGAAGGGTAAAGAGATGTTGTGCAGACAAAAACACAGACATTCCCCCTCCCAGTGGTGAATGAGTAGATTCTAGCACCTTCAATAGATGCTACAGTCACACTTTATTTTAAATAAATACAAGAATGTGAACATATTCACAAAGACAGATCTTGCTTTTTGCCATAGGTTACTTAAGAGACGTTTGCCATTGAACTTTTAAATAAATTTTTTTACATATGATTTAAATAAAGTCAAATGTGTTCATCTTGGTAGTGTTCAGTTTAATGAATTTTGATAAACATACACCTCCACGACCACCACCAAATCCAAGATATAGAACATTTTCATCTCTACGAAAAGTGCCCTAGTGCCTAGTTGCTGTCAATCCAACAATCCAATCCCACACTCCCTCACGCCAGCTCCAGGTAAATACTGATCTGGTTTTTTCGTCATTATAGATTAGACTGGTCATTTCTAGAACTTCAGGTGTATGAAATCATATAGGATGTACTCCTTTGTGTCTGCTTCTTTCACTCAGCAAAACATTCTTGAAATTCATGGGTGTTATACATATTAGTAATTCAACCCTCTTTATTGCTGAACAATAGCCTGTTATAGGGATATACCACAATTTGTTACCCATTTACCAGTTGATGGGCATCTGGGGTTGTTTTCATAAACAGTTGTTTCTACTAAAGCTGCCATGAAAATTTGTTGTGGGTTGAACTGTGTCCCCCCAAAAGATATGCTGATGTCCTAAACCCTGAAAGCTGTGAATGTAACCTTATTTGCAAATAGGGTCTTGCAGATGTAGTCAAGTTAAAATGAGGTCATTAGGATGGACCCCAGTCCAATATGGGTGTCTTTATAAGAAAGAAAAGATACAGACAGAGAGACACAGAAGGAGAAGGCCATGTAATGACAGCGGCAGAGATTGGAGTGACGCATTTACAAGTCAGAAATTGCCAGGGACTTCTGGCAACACCAGAAGCTAAAAGTCATGGATCAAGTTGTCTCCTAGAGCCTTCAGAGAGAGCGTGGCGCTGCCAACACCTTGATTTTGGACTTCTAGGCTTTAAAACTATGAGAAAATAAATTTCTGTTGCTTTAAAGTCACCCGGTTTGTGGTAATTTGTTACAAAAACTCTAGGAAACTAATACAACATTCAAGTACAAGTCTTCATGTGAACACATGTTTTCAATTCTCTTGCACAAATACCCAGAAGTGAGATTGCGGGGTGTATGGTATGTTTAATTTTACAAGAAATGGCCAACGTGTTTTCCAGAGTAGCAGTAAATTTTACCTTCCGGCTAGCAACATACAAGACTTACAGCTGCTCCGTATCGTCATGAATGCTTGGTATTATCAGTCATCTCAATTTTCCATTATGGTTTTAATTTGCATTTCTTTGATGACTATTGATGTTGAACATCTTTTCATGTACTTGTTGGCCATTTGCATATCTTCTTTGTGAAGTATGTCTTTAAACATTTTGCCCATATTCTTGGGTACAATTTCTTTATCAGATATATGTTTTGCATGTATTTTCTCCCAGTCTGTTGCTTGCTTTTCATGATCTTAATGGTATTATTTTGAAAAGCAGAAGTTTTCATTTTGATAGGGTTCATCTCATCAAATTTTTATTTTACAGTTTGTGGTTTTCGTGCCCTAAGAAATCTTTGCATACCCAAGGTCTCACAATGATTTTATCCCATCTTTTCTGAAGAATTTTCATCGTTTCAGATTTTACATTTAGGTCTATGATTTATTTTGATTTAATTTCTTGTGTATCATGTGTCAACGTTCACTTTTTTCCTCATAGTTCTTGAAACAAGTTAGCTTAGTGTCTTTATCAAAAATCAATTGGCCAGTGCTCGCTTCGGCAGCACATATACTAAAAAAATCAATTGGCCGTCTACGTGTGTGTCTTTGTGTTTCTGGAGTCTGAATTTGTCTCACTGATACTTATGTATCTCTCCTTACACCAACATCACACTACCCCAAATACTTCAACTTTATAGTAAATCTTAGAATCAGGCTGCACAGGGCCTCTCATTTTATTTTTCAAAATTGTATTGAAATCTGTGTATTTGTTTTTTATGTCTACTTATCTTTCCCTAAGTAATATATGCACACAAAGGGGTTTCATTGAGAAATAAGTCTTCCTCCCTCCCAACACTAGCTTCCAGACTGCCAATTCTCCTCCCCAGAAAAAGCCACTTTTAGAAATTTCTTATTGTTTTCTTTTCCAGAGACTATAACTGATTTTTTAAAAATTGACTCAGACTTTACTATTTAAAGGAACATCAGTTACAAATATGAAAGGAAAAAAATAATGCCCTCATTTTATTTTCTGTATCAATCCAAATTTCAAGTGTGCTTGCCTCAAGTGAGGCCAGTCAATATTAGAAGGATTCAACCTTTGCTAACGATGCACTTAATTTTTATCCACCACATTTGTGTGAATCACCCACCTGCCTTAATTCTGTTGGAGTTATTTAAATATGCTGCTTATTTTTAGTTTAATTGCAGCATAATTATATAACACCAAGTAATCAGAGCTTGGTAATACCAACAAATTGATCTTTTATGACAGTCTTGGAAGTCTAGTTAAGAAACATACGAATGTGTGACTCAGAGGTCACTCACCCCAAAGATCAAGATATTACAAAGCTACAACTGTATGGATAGAATTCAACTCAACAAACCTTTATCAGTTGTCATATGAGTATAAAATCTTCCAATAGGAAATGTGAAGAAATGCAGAGACAAATCAAACCCTGCCAATGCCCTGCAGAAATTCACAAACTAGAAGGGGAGGCAGGAGTGTGCATAAACATCTCTGATGCAAGGAAAAGCTCTAAAACTGAGGTTCTGATAGAAGGCTCCGGAAACATGGAGAAGGCACATTCTGGAAACTAGATGATCACACCATTTAAACCCTTCCTGAATTCAAAGCACGTCTACCTTTTCATTTTAGGATGACATCTAAGCAGTGCATAGTTCTCCAGACTTGTGTTTCATCCTTATTATATTTCATTCTTACTAAGAGGAATTACTTTAACTCCGAATTAGGTCAGTGGTTCTTCAGAGAATATGAGTATATGAAAAGAGAAGGTGGTGTTAGGAACTAAACAAATCCCTAAGTTTGCCTTGTTGATCACATTTAATTACTCTTCTGGGAACACCAAACAAAAGTAATAAAGTTCTCCTTCTTCTGGTAACATAAAAAGTGGATTTAGTGATTTGCTTTCCTTAGAGGGAGAGAAACAAGCAGTGAGTACTGCCCAGCCCAAGAAAATATGGCGAAGAAAATTCCTTGCTTCCTCTAAAACTTAGCATTTCAAAAAAACAAAAAAAAACAACTTGGCATTTCCTCTGGATTCTTAGGAAACCATGAACACAAAAACACAAAGAAAACTGTACCTGAGAACTCATATGCCTGATTCAGAGAAAAGCAAGATATTGGTTATGGGTAAAGTGTGTAGGTTTATGGACTTTAATTACCCGGAATTTCTTTTTGTTTGTATGTGTTACTAACACTCAGTGATTGATATGTGTATTATAAAATATTTTCCATTAAAACTTATAACTTAGGGTTTTTATAACTTCATGGTTTTCCGATAGTCTAAGGTATCCTTGGAAACCCCGAGAGAGGACAGCATGTTATATTAAACACACTACTCTGAGGAAATAAGTGAGAAAGTGTTCAATGAAAATGCTACATTTGTTTGTGTATATCTTGATGGCATCATTAATTACTGAATAATGCATTCACCACCCCACAAGGATCACAAAGGTCAGATTTGTGAAGCCAGATTCAGTATTTCATAGATATGCTCATTGACTGAGACTAGTGATATGCAGTTAAAAGCGGGTCACGTGGCTAAAAGTAGAAGTTAGAAATAACACTCCAGGAAGATTCAGAGTGGACAGTGTTTAAGGAGATTTGAAAGGGCACACAGTAAGGTGTCACCTGTGTAAGCTTTTCTAACAGTAGCAGTCAGATCTGTAGTGCCTCTTTTGAACAGACAATTAGAATTCATGGTTTAAAATCTGGGAAAACCCTGAAGAAATCTCAGGGCCATTCCTCCTTTGTTAACAAAGTAACTTTTACACAAGTTAGACATTATATTGTTAGGGCATCCTCTGATGGCACTGTAAATATCTGGAAAATGAAGACCACAGAACGTTCAAATAGCTTTAAATCCCTGGGCAGCACTGCAAGGACAGATACCACTGTCAGCAGTGGTATCCTACTTCCTAAAAACCCAGAGCACTTTGTGGTGTGCAACAGATCAAACAGAGTGGTCTTCCTGAACAGGCAAGGGCAGATTGTCAGGAGCTTCAGCTCTGGTAAGAGAGAAGGTGGGGATTTTGTTTGCTGTGCCCTCTCTCCCTGTGGTGAATGGATCTACTATGCAGAGGAGGACTCTGGGCTCTCCTGACTTAGCATAGTCACTGGCAAACTAGAGAGAGCTCTGACAGTCCACGAGAAGGAGGTGATTGGTACTGCACATCACCCTCATCGGAACCTGACTGCTACCTACAGCGAAGACAGGCTCTGACAGCTCCGGAAATCCTAATTCCACTTTTCTAATTAAAACTCACTTGAGAGCATGTACTTAAATGAAAATATATTCATGTATTGCTTTTTCTTTTTCTTTAGATTACCTTTTCTAAGCAACTGTCTGATTTAGGCACAAGAATGATTTTCTGAAAATTCATGTTACCTTTTTTATTTATTTTTAAGTTCTTCATTTATCTAACTGGGGCAGTTACTTAATGTTTTCAGTAGTCTTTTACCTGGAGAGTGAAATACTGCTATTTCTAGAAAAAAAAATCGTACTACTTTATTTGAAATGGTGATTAAAACATGCCTCCTGCAGTAAAACTTGTTTTAAAAAAAGGAAGGAAGGAAGGAAAGGAAAGGGAAGGGCGGGGCAGGGAAGGCAAGTCAAGGCACAACTCTCCTGGTATTTCCATAGTTTGGCTCTTGTATCTGTAGCAGTTAGGAACGCCTTCAACTGCAAATAACAGAAAACCCAATTAACAGCGGTTGAAACAAATATGGATCTCTTTTTCTAACAAAAACTTCAAGGACCTAAGCTCATTCTGTCTTTTCCTTCCACCACCTCTAACATCTTTAGTATGTTGACTTTTCATCATCATTATCATCACTGGTCACAAAATGGCTGCAGAAGCTCCAGGCATCATATCTGCATATAAGACAGAAAGAAATAAAAAGAAAAAGAAAAGGTGACACCAACTCAAATGTCCCCTTTATAAGGGAAAGAAGCAAAGTCTTCCAAAGGCCAGCAGAACTAACATCTCATTGGTTAGAGCTGGGTCAGCTGCCAATGTCTCTGGGGAAGTGAGTATGTGGTGCACTTTCTATTGTGGGAGGCAGGAAGGAGTAAAAAGGTTGAGCATGACTGTGAAGTCAGCCAATCAATGATTTCCACTACAGGATATAATCAAACCATTACATTTCATTAGGCTTTAATTTTTACAACACCAAAAAGCAATGGCAAAGGGCACTGTGATTATAATGAAATCAAAATAAGGAGTTTACAGATGCCTGAATATATAATAAACAGGGCTGATTAGCTCAATCTTTGGTTTAGTTGGAAACTTAGCCCTTTCTGTCTATAAAGATAACCTGGGGTAAGTCAGAGCACCAGGGGGCCTTGTTTGCTTTGCAGCTGGAAATCAAAAGCCTGAAATAATAGAATAGCCACACAGAGGGGTGAGCATGCTCTCATCACCACACCACCCTCTACTTCAAAGCCTCATTTAGAGGCTGTAAGCCTTTGAAGCCTTTCAGTCCCAAACTGAAGCATCCCCCAGCAGGTTCCTGGTTTTCGTGTGTTCAAAGTAAGACACATTAGCATGTATTCAGCACGAGGAGACGAGGAGACGAGGAGACGATAGTGATCTTTCGGATTTGCAACTTTCTATGGCTGGCAGTCTGGCTGGCAGTCGTGGTGTGCGTTTTGAATGTTGTTGTTGTCGAATCCAGTATTTTGGGAAATCACTACAAAAGGCACCAACTGCAATGGGATTCAGTTCCCACTCTCCTGCACCTCCTGGGATCTTCAATCTAACGATACATGATCTTTGTAACAGGAATGCTGGGATAAGAAAACAATGGACACAGAGATGGAAGCTAAACAATTGGTATACTTTGGTTCTTTTATCCGGGACAATAACCATGACTGTTTGGGGAGGCAGCTATATGTCAAAGACCAGTGAGAAAAATACAGCACAGAGAAGACCCATGCGGTGGCACCATACGAGGACCCCACCCATCGAACACTATTAAACCCTGGAGGATGGATGGACAGATGAATGCACAGACAGATGGATGAACAGACAGAGAGATAGACAGATAAATGGACAGAGGGAGAGAGGAAGGGAAAGAAGAAAGAACAAAGAGAGGAAAAAACAAGACAGCAAGAAAGGAAGAAAGCATCTGAACTTATACCATGGGTTGGCAAGAAGACAAAACAAATAGCAAATACAATTATTTGGCCTTAGGAACCTAGAGCTTAAAAATCCTAACATAAATATGTTTTGTTCCCCTTTATTTCTACCCCCTCCAGACTTAGTAATACAATCTGGATCTACGGGGATTTTGAATTACTCATCTCGCCTTCTTTAACATCATCCCCAAACCGCTGGCTTTCCCTGAGGTTGGCTATTGGTGGAGAGAAGAGACGATCAGGTTTTAAAAATCCAGTGAGGTTTACATCGTGTACCACAACAGACATGAAAACAAGAGGAAAAATGAGAAAAAGTATCATTCTAGCTCCCAGTTAAATTTCCTTTTTGCTTAAGTGAGACTGCAACTGTGTAACAATTCACTACTGTGTAAAAATATTGGTACGTTGAAGGGTGATTCTTTCCAAAGTAAGATCTCTGAGATCTAGATGCACTTGACAATGCCAGCACATTATTCACTGGCAGGCTCTAATGACTATAAAAGAAGTGTAATAATTAATAAAGCTGACAGCAGAAATTTCAGTAAGACCTTAAGACCATAAATACAACTTGCTCCATCAGTTGACCTTGCCAGGAACATTACATTCTGTTTGGTTTTTTATGCACCAGCACCAGACTTATTATGATAATAACTCTATGATGGTGGAGTAGAAAGAACACAAACTTTGGTGTCAGAAAGACTGATGCAGGACCCATCAGGTCCTATTTGTGGCCTTGGGTAAATTAATTTCTGGTGCCTCAGTCTCTTTATGTGAAAAATGAAATGATACTCATACCTCAGAGGATAATTTCACTTACTGAAAGGATGGACAACATATAAAATACCTGTCATATGGCAGATACTCAAACACATACCAGTTTTCTTTCCTACCAACGGGAAGACAACAGGACTCATGTGCCCTAGAAAGAACTGATGGGGTTTTATTAAAGATTTTATTTATTTATTTGAGAGAGAGAGAGCATGAGCAGGGCAGAAAGGAGCAGAGGGAGAGGGAGAAGCAAGCTCCCCACTGAGCAGGGAGCCCTATGCGGGGCTCAATCCCAGGACCCCGGGATCATGATCTGAGCCAAAAGCAAATGTTTAGCCGACTGAGCCACCCAGGCACCCCAAGAACTGGCTTTTCAAGAGGGCTGTCCTCATGGCAGTTCTGGAGCTGTGTGATACACAATCTGCAAGGGCCACACCTAGTGTCCCTCTGCTTTGATCAGTTCTCCAACAGTGACAATGCACTCTCTTTAAGGCTATTGGCCAGATTTAGAAATTTTCGCGTTGCAACTAAGATTACCATAGAGACCCAAAGGGGGTCTCAATATGGGCCTCATTCATACCACGCTATAAGCCAGGAGTCAGGAAACATCCTGTTGGCCACATCGATTTTTGTAAATAAAGTTTTATTGGAACACAGTTGCACTCGTTCATTTACACAGTGCCTATGGCTACTTTCACACTATAATAGCACAGTGGACTGGTGGTGACAGCGACTCTAAGGCCCACAAGCCTAAAACATTTACTACCTGGCCCTTTACAGAAAAAGTTTGCAAAGCCCTGCTCTAAGCACCCAAACTATAACCATGTTCATATGTTTGATATAACTTATTTGTGGAGCACTTTTTACAGCCCCAACATTGTGGTAAGCTTGGTGTCATTTACAAATAAAATGAACACCAGTCCCTGAGAAAAGGCTCATGGTCTGAGATGAGTTCGTGAAGCAAGCAAAGAGATGTAGCAAGTTATAAAGTGCCCAGTTACATAATATGGGCTGCGGATGGGACACCAAAACAGGAGAATTCGAGATACGCTGGAGTCTCAGAAAAAACATTGCAGGGGGATAGAAGCAGCATATACAGATATGAGGCAAAGAAGTTTTCCAGGCAGGAGAGGAGGAGGAGGAGAGTCATAAAAGCAAGACAGGGCACGGCAACTGGTAAATACATGGGCCTTACGGCAGGATGGCCAGCTGGGAGTTCGGGGGGACTGGTAAAAATGAAGGTGTGCAATCTGACTATTGGAGCAGCTAGGAAAAGCTGGATCTAAGAGTTTGGGCTTGACTCTAGGCAAGACAGAACCACGGTGGTTCCCTCCGCACATCAACTTTATGGTGAAAATAGTCTTGGAAGGAGAGAAATCTAAGGTAAGAACCCTGGTCAGAGCTTTTCGCTAGAATTCAAGCATGATATGATGACAGAATTATTTGAGTTGCTGGATAGTGCGGCTTACCTAGTTCCCTACAAGACACTTAGAAGGTATTTTAGAAACTTGGGTATGGGGTATCTTTTAATGTCTCATTGATACACTGGGCACTACTACCCTTTACTGTGTGGGAGTGAGGAATGCTGGGCATCCTGCAACATGTGGGACAGTCCCACATCAGGGAGGATTGTGCTACAGTCTGCGTGATTGTCTGGCACTGCACATTCATGTAGGTGAAAAACCCATGTAGAATTAACTAAACGTAGGGCCTAATTGCACTTTACATATAAACACTTTTTTGGGCACGATTTTTGTACATAGGGAATTTTCCAAGAATATAAGTACATTGCAAGTAAAAAGAAAAAAATAATTGTGATGTTTTGCTTGGAACTTTACCAAGCGTCATCTACCATTCTGGACATTCATTTAGAAAATTATGTCACCAACAACATTGCCACGTGCGGTTTTAAGCATGGTGTTAGTCAGCAAGACAAAAACATCACTATCAGTCTGCATTTTCAGCTAGCTCCCTCACAGTTACTCCAATTGAAGTTTTATTTACCCTTTATTCCAAAATAAGAAATTTAAAGAAAAAGTGTAAGCACAATTTGGTCTTAACTGCTCTGAAAACCAGCTTTATTCATGATAAGCAGGTACAAGCATCTGACCACCTCATTATGTCTTTTAGTGTCATTGTACGTGAAATTTTATTATAAATTACTTTCCACTCTTTTCTTACTACTACAGATTTATACTATGTTGATTGTTTGAAGTTTTATATATGTATGGATGTGTCTGTGATAAATTACCTATGAATTTTATTTTCATATGAAAAACTTGAGTCCCAAAAAGGTGATAGGCTCCCAAGTCAACTAGCCATTTAGTGGCAAAATCAGAGAGATCCTTTTAGTGAGCTCCTCCCATAAACCAGGCTCTGTACTAGTCACTTTCAATACCCTTCAATCATTTATTCCAGAAATATGTACTTAATGTCCACCCATGCTTCACATTGTGCGGGGGCCAATGTTGCCAAGCTTCCCTCTAGGGAAGGTAGATCAGAAAAATCCAAGACCAGGGCGCCTGGGTGGCTCAGTTGGTTAAGCGACTGCCTTCGGCTCAGGTCATGATCCTGGAGTCCCGGGATCGAGTCCCATGTCGGGCTCCCTGCTCAGCAGGGAGTCTGCTTCTCCCTCTGACCCTCTTCCCTCTCGTGCTCTCTATCTCTCATTCTCTCTCTCTCAAATAAATAAAATATTTAAAAAAAAAAAAGAAAAATCCAAGACCATAAATGCATAAATAGACGAAATGTGGGTGGTACAGAAAGAAAGGGTCTAAGTCAGAGTCAGCCTGCTTGAAGAACCTTCTCCAAGAGGAGGTGACACCAGAGCTGAATCTTGAATGATGGTAGGGAAGTCAGCCAGGTGCACAAGAAGTGCAAAAGCATTTCCGGCAGAGAGAACCCTAGAGGAGAGTCAGAGAGCACTTGGCACTCCTGCAGAACAGGAAGGACTCTGGTTCAGTGTCAACCTAGGGCAAGAACACAGCAGTGGCGAAGGCTGCAGTTAGAGAGAATGAAGGGACACAGCTCATCATGAGCATGTCTTCCCAGCTCAAGGACACTGACCTTGCCCTTGAAGTTCATGCAGGGAACGATGAGGCTTGTACAGAAATGTGTGACACCTGGATATTCACTTCTGATGGTAGTGTAAAATTTAAAATGGAATGTACTGCAGTAACCCAGACAAGAGATGATGAGGAACTGGATTAAGAGTGGCTTTGAATGGAGAGGATGAAACAGAGTACAAGGAGACAGGGAAAGCAGAATTAGCAGGATTTGGTGACTGATGGAATTTTCCAGACTGAGGGAGAAGGAAACTTGTGGGGGCTCCGGTGGCGGGTGTGGAAAGTGGAGAATGACGAAATCCTCCATTGACATGAACTGTTGGAGGAGGAGGATAGTTGGTCTAGAGGAGAAGGAGAGAAAGGATGAGTTCAGCCTGGGACATGCTGGTACAAGGTCTGCATGGGCATTAGGTCTGAAATCCAGGAGACAGGTCTGCACTAGTGACACTAGAGATAGCAATCTGGGAAGCAACAGCAACTAGATCACCTAGCTTAATCCCCACCCCCAACTGTTACAGCCTCATTTCACTGAGAAGAAAACAGAAATGTGCCGGGTCATAGAGTCGGAGAGCTAAGATTTGCCCATGGTCTGCCTGACTCTGAAGCCCATCTTCTCTCCTCCAGACCATATTGTCATCCAGATCAGGAGCCTTGTGACTGCCAGCAAGCCATTTTTCTATTACTCCAACCTGTTCTCCTCTGTACATAAGATGTTCAATAGAATCTGTGAGAATTGTTGCACGAAGAAGCACGTCTTTCCAGAAATCACTAGAAATGACTCCCAGATTTCCCAAGAAATCTAGTTTCAGAAACAAGGTGATAAGTATGGTACCAAAACAGCAGGACAGTGGCCTTCCCAAGGCCACTCTGGAGCCCACAGAGAAGTCTCTGTTACTATAGTCTCTGAGTTCACATTACTAAGCCACGGATCAGCTCGAGACAGCAAGTGGCAAAGGAACACCCCTCCAGCGCTCTCACTTTAGGCCTCGAGGATTCAGAGAGTACCCTCATTGTTTAAAAACAAAAACAAAAATACCTTGTCTAATGGGTCTGATCCACTTCAGAAAAGAAACTGCTACGTGTATTTGCTATCTAAGTAGATTTGTTTCAAAGATACCGAATCAAAGAATGCCATGACCGTTGATCTTCCAAGTTTCACATCAGGGAAACAAGGGAGGAGGAAGGTAGGTGGGGAGTGGTGATGGGAAGCTGCTCGAAGTCACAGATGGGCTTGATGAGAACAGGGAAACAAGCAGCAGGCAGCTCTCTGCTCTCTGCTTGCTGCACGCAGCTCTCCCCAGGTGCTGGGCACAGCATCAGGCTGGCTCCTCGAACAGCCCTCACCTCAAGGCAGTGCAAGATTGATGGTGACAGAAGATCCTAATGCCTCTCACATGCCAAGGTGAGGGAGCTTGCACATGATGAAAAACACCTTCCTGTCATCGTGAGACAGCAATCTGCGCTGTAAGCTAAAACTGTGGCCTGTCCCTCTCACCCCAATCCATCTACACTGTATATTCACAAAGAGCTCCTATAAGAATTCCCCTCCCGGCTCCAACCAATCCAGGTTTAAGCCAACTGAAGCACCTTGGAAGCCACGAGACCCGCATCCTTGATGAACTCTCAGCCAACCCATGATACCAGCCAGAGCTGCTAGAGAAGCTGTCACCCACAGCTTCATGATGACTCTGAGATGGCCAAATGGTCTAGACAGCAAGGCATCTCTCTGTCTAGACAGGCTGGTCAGTTGATGAAAGTCAACGCATGTGATGATGGCTGTGTTGTCACCTTGTGCCATGGCCATCATCCTGTTCCCACATTCTTTGGCTCTGGAGGTGCAAACAGACTGGACAAGGCACAGCTGCTGTTTTGCTATTCACAGACACCATTCCCACCTGCCCCCTCAGTCCCGGATCATCTAGATGCTGAGATAGCTGGTTAAACAAAAGTTAAGTGACCATGGATGGTCTAAGAGTTCTTCCCTTCTTCCGCACCTTTATTTGTACCAGGCGTTACCATAGTTCACTCCTGGGTCCTTCCTTACAACAGCAATCACCCACCCACTGGTCTAAAAGACAGAGGTGTGGCCCATGACATGACTGAGGGAGCAAGGTCTATGGTCCAGACAGTTTAAACCACGATATGGAAGGAGGCAGACAAAGAGCCCTGTATCCAGCCCTTCACAGAGATGGCAGACTGAAGCCTGCAGTCCTCAACTATAAAATCAGGGTATTATTAGTCACCCTACCTGTCCTGCTGACTTCTTGCGAATGACCTGAGGCTAACATGAAAGTGAATATAGATTAACAAAGCCAAAATAGAATACATGGTATTATTACTGAGATAGCACGTATCACGCCAAAACAGAATGAAAAATTTTAAGACCCCCTAGTTTTGACCCATCTGAGCCTCAGAATCTTGGCTTTAATAGCCAGTTCCCCCAAGGCAGTCTGTTAACTGAAGACCTTATGCAATTGACAATAAGACATAGTAAGGAGTGACTGGCTCATGCTCTGTAATGAGAACTGTGTAGTATTTTATTAGAGATTCTTAGACAACAAAACTTGATCCTAAATTTTCTCTCCTTAAGAAACTAGTGAAAACCCTTAACACAGTATAACCAGGATACGGTTCTCACCTGGACCTGTTTCTTACTTCTCTACATCCCGAGAAATCTCTGCTCCAAGACATCTGCTTCTTTGAATAATTACAGAGAGATCTTGGTTTGTATCTGTGCAGTTGCCCAAAGTCAGGTCCCTAAGAACCAAGTCAGGATCTACTGATAACAACTCCTCTTCCCTCCACTGTGCTCGGCAGAAGGTGAGCTGAATCTGACCCAGGAATAGCCACGTGGCCCTCTGCCTTCTGCCCCATCCATCAGTACTTCCTTCCACAAACATCCATGGAGTGCCCACAATATGCCAAGAGCTGCTGGGGATAAAACGATATGCAAAAAGTCAGATGAGGTCCTTCCTTTCTACAAGTTTATTCTCCATACCTGGCGTGCTGAAGAGAATGGGCTCTTCCCATGACAGCGAGGGCCATGGGGTCTGCTATAAACACCTCAGACAGAAAGAGCCCAACAGGGATTTCCCCTGCCCAGAAATCGGGTTGCCATAACAATGGCGACATCTCCCCAGAAGTGTCAATAAGGGGAGAAGCTCAGGACGTTCCTGTTCGATCACTTCAGAGGACACCACTTCCAGAGGCTTCTTCTACCCAGCTCCATGGTAAGCCTCATAATTATACCAACAGCTCCCTTTGAGCACTTACTGTGTGCCAGGCTACGTGCTAAGAACTTCGCATTTAATCTGCTTAACAGCTATTATCATCTGCTTTGTACAAATGACAAAGGTCAAGTAACAAATCCAAGCTCCCCAGCGGCGATCGATGGAACCGGCATTCAACCCTAAACTGCCTCCGAAGACTACTCACGGACAGGAGAAGCCGAGTACGGCACCTATCATGTTTATACCAAGAAGATTTTTTTTCTTTTTTTGGTCCCTCTCTGGCTGGGAATAGAATTGACTGCCTTCCGAGAAAATCCAGTCTGGTCTCTGTGATGTGGAAAAATAGTCAAGTGTTATGTGAGCCATTTAGGGCCCAAGAGGGTAACATTAACAAGCCTGACAGCAGCATTCTGTTTTAAATGTCAGCAATGTTCTAGGTGCTGAGAAAGACCCTGATTATTGTCAGGACATGCAGGCTCCCCTCCTCCCTCCCGGCTCTCAGAGCAGGCTGCGGGCACCACAGGGCTCCTCCTGCCACTTCGGTGGAGCCCACGGCCTTGTCAACGTGGTGACATCCACTTTCAGCTGTCGCCCGGACTCTGACAGAAACAGCCATCTGACTCAGTCCCCACTCCGTTCCCTGACGTCCAAGCCAGGGAGAAGGGCACTGTGCCTTCTGCCACCTCCTAGGAGGGGCCTTGGTTTCTGAATGCGTTAAAAGAGAAACTGAGGCAGATTACCAATGTCTTATGAGTTTCTTTGAGCAAAATTCTATTCTTATCAGACCACACCAACCAGAAGTGGTGAGGAGCCTTCCAGCGACGGGAGCTCAGGCCCAGGCGTTTCTAGAGAAAAGGTGGAAGCTAAGTAAGGAAATCATTGACCGGCTACAGCTTAGAGCCTAGTTGGCTGTTTGTGGGTGGTTGTCCTTAATATGTTGATGGCGTGACCTCAAGGCACTGACAAGCTGAGGTTTTGGTTTGCTTACACAGGCCCCCATGGCATTCCAGCAGTCTCAGCGGGATGGCCTCCTTGTTTAATTAATTTAACAAACAAAAGCCCACCCCAATCAGCACTGCAGTTTTCTTAGCAACTATGCACAGAGCCACCCTGCTCAGAGCTGATGGTGGTGGGGGGCGGGGGGGAGTCTCAGATTTCTTGCTTCCTACAACCAAAGCTGGGAGGGAGAATCTCAGATTCCTTCATTGGTCCGGAAGAGGTAGGAGAGAAAAACAGCCTCTTTGTAAAAGGCTCATTTGAAAAGGCATGAAGAGATGAGTTAGAATCTGGGACCATGCCCAGGTGGAGGTCTTGCCTGGAATTCCTAATACATTCTTTCTGTTATTAAAATAATATAGGAAACTGGGGTGGCTTGTTGCTTCTCCGCGTGGAGTCAATTTGGCTCACGCTGTGTGACCATTGAAAATCCAACCTCAAGTGGTGCCAGTTTCAAAATCTTTTCATTCTGGGTATGTTTCCATTCCATACAACAAGCCCATGGCTGTTCCCTAAACCCTTTCTCCAAGGAGAGAGTAACTCAGTAGACAGAGCCTGTTGCCAGAAATGATGCAACCGGTTAAGCCTACTCAGCATCTTGCTCCCCCCACCCCCACTCCACTGCCCTGCCCGGGGGCCAGCTCCCTGGTCCACTCTCAGGTCGACCTCCTTCACCTCCCCAAGGCACAGACCTCCCTTTGTGGTCCGGAGAAGGTGTTTCCAGGTGACTGGATGCATACGGCATTTTCTCCTTCCAACAGGAGGAGAGGAGCCCTGCCCTGCCTCCCCCACTACGCTGTGAGTCATCAACACACGGGATGACAGAGCTTTTGCCAAAATGGGGGTGGAGGGAGGAGCAGAACCAAGATGCACCTAGATTTGCCTCCCAAAACCTTGTTTGCAACTTCCCTTGACCTCTATATTCTCTCCAAAAAACATGGGGTAAAATACAAAAAAAAAAAAAAAAAAAAAAAACCTGACACATTTTCCATGAGGCAGTTGGTCCTCCAAGATGTAGGCAAGAGGAACCAAACCTATGTAAAATTCTTTATCTTGAGAACTCTGATCAGCCCATCTTTGTTTCCAGAATGACCTATTTGGGCTTTGAGGCACCTGGAGCAGTGAGAATCAGCCCTGAGAGCTCCTGGAGAAAGCGAGACAATCCAGTACAAAATATGCCATCACTGTCATCTGCCCAGAAGCATCAGGAAACCAAAGAGCGCAGTACCCCTGCCTTCTGCTACCAGCCCTCGTTGCTCCACCATGCCTTTCCTCTGGTTCATGGAGGACATCCTACTTTATCTGAGGCTCCGAGCAGATGAAAAAGCAATTGTAAAACGCCCACAGAGGAGCAGTCAGTTGTCATGATCTCTGAGAGGAAGGAAATAACATGGTGTTTTATTTTTAAGTAGCCCATGAGATTTCAATGATTGCATTAAAATTTTAATCACAAGCTCCTTAAGTTAGGAAGGAAAAAAAAAACCCCACAAAGGACTCATTGTATAAGAGAGTTTCACCATTTGGAGTTCTTTTATAAATTTGTGTCAGATCACAATTTGCTGTCTGGGAAATGTAAATTAGTTATTAATGAGCCAAAATTCTAACATCAAAGCCTGTGCATCCACATGCCAGAGAGAAACAAAGAGCTTTCACAGCAATATCAACTGCTCCGTGCGCTGGCCTGAATGCAGTATTCATTTTGATGCTCTTTGCTGCCTCGTGAAGGAGATCACTTTTCACAAACGTAATCACGCGGGGCACCTGGATCATTAGCATCACCTCCACCTGAGCACCGTGAGGCTGTCAGCATTTCAGGCAACAAACAGCGTGCGTGTGCGGAAAGGGGGCTTTGCACCAAGCAGAGCTGACTCCCCCTTGTTTCCTTGCTCCGTAGGCTGAAGCTTTTCAAAGCTCATTTAATATTTGCAATCTGACCTTCCCCAGGTGGAATGGGGAACTCAGATCTGTCTCGGAAGTATTCACATATACAGGAGTCCCCTCTTACCGGAGGGGATACGTTCCCAGACTCCCCCAGGGGATGCCTGAAATCGCAGATAGGACCGAACCCTGTATGTCCTATGTCCTTTCCGGTACATACAGACCTATGAACAAAGATTAATTTGTAAATTAGGCACAGTGATTAACAACAGCTATAATAGAATGGAACAATTGTAACAATATACTTCAATACAAGTTATGTGAACGCCGTCTCTCAAAATATTTTATTGTACTGCACTCGCCCTTCTTGTGATGATGTGAGAAGTGCAGTGAGTGGTGTTCGCACTGTGACATGGCGGTAGCCTACTCACGATCTTCTGCCAGTTTCTCAGAAGGAGGATCACCTGCTTCCCAACTGGGGTTGAGGGCAAGCACCTGAAACCCCAGAAAGTGAAACCTCAGACAAGGGGGGGGACTCATGTCGTTTGCTTCAGATGCTCAACCCTTCTTATTTTGATGGAGATCAAGAGTCTAGATATGACACGCCCAGGCAGAATGAGAGTGGGCAGCTGTTTTGATGCCTGTGGACAGGGCAGTCCTAGGAATCTAACAGAAGTCCCGCAGGCCTTTGGGAGTATTCATTTCCTCACTCTTTCATCGAGTACTGCTGGGGCTGCTGCTGGGTGCCATTCTGTCCCACGCAGTGCAAGTATAAGGGAGAGCAAAGCAGAGAGAGCCCTGTGCGGCGAGCTCCCTGCCCCTGGTACAGGGGACAGGCAGCAAGGAATCGCCCAAATCACTCTAGTGCGGGGACTGAGGGTTAGGAAGGAAAGCCCCAGAGGCATGAGAACTAGAACAAGGTTCCCGGCCTGGTTAGGGGCCTGGGCATGGCTTCCCAGAGGAGGTGACATTTAGGCTGAAAGCCAAAGGAAGAGGGAGGGTCAACCAGGCAGGAGAAGACAGCTAAGAGGTCAAGGTGGGTGGTATCCACCAAGATGCAGGAGTTGAGAACAGACACGGTAACGCCCTGCCCACCTCCCTGACCAAGATTCCTCCTCTCCCCACAGTGGAGCCCCCTGACCTCCACCATAGGGGGAGTTTGGCTCCCCGGCTATGTGGAGCCAGGAGACGTTGGGAGCCACCTAAGTTCCAGAGTTTGGGTGACTCAACATCAAGTCACACTCGCTGCTACGCTCTTGCACTTCCTGCGAGTCACATGTGTGAGGCCTGCTCCTAGATCCCAGACCTGGTGAGAAGGTCCCTCGGTGAACCATGGTCCTGTGGGCAGCCCTCCTGCCCATGGCTGATGGCTACCTGGCTGGATCTCCTCCTGTTGCCTGCTCTTAAGTTCCCCTGCTGTCGGGTTTTTACCCTCTTTATCCCCACCCCCAACCTTGTAGGCCACTCCTGATCGGCCCTGGGCCTCAGTGGGCTCCATCTGCCTCCTATAACCCTCGTCTCTCAGTACAGTATTCACCCAGTGGGCTAGCTGTCCTCCCCACACTGACCTACTCCAGTGGGCAGTTCATATTTCCAGGTCCTAGTCACTCCCAGTGTGACCTAAAACGCCCCTCCTGATACAATGTATCATTTCTCTGAAGGAGAGATTTGAAGGGTGGGAAAGTGAAGGAGAGGCAGAGAAAAGAACAAAGTACACGTGATCAATGTAGGAAGAGAACCACAGAAGTCTCAGAGGCTGGGAGTGAGGCCCCGGCTTGGTGACACTGTCACGCAGGCAGAACTTGAGGACCTCTGGCCCACAGGATCTGGGTGCCTGCTTCATGCTTTGTCTCTCACCCCTGTAATCCCACTCCAGACCCCTTGCCCAGAACTCTACACCCCAGCCCTGCTGAATGTTTTTCACATCCTCCAACAGATTAGTTGGAAGACCTTCAAAACTCCTATTTTCTGTGCCTAGAATTTATAAATGTTCCCCCTTACTCGTTAACCCATCTGTTGGCCCTCAGCCTGAACACCACTCTATCCCCTGAGTCCATCCTGGATGGGCTTCCGAGTTGGGTGCCCCTCCATGCATCCCGTATCTCCCTGAACTTCCTGTCTTGGGGTTCCCACATACTGCCTCTTAACTGTGTCTTTTTGTCTCCTCTGCTAGACTTCAAACTCTGTGAGATCTGCAACTGCTTTTTTCTTCATCTTTATATGAGTTGATCTCCTGCCGGCTTATTGAGTGATCAAACACACAACAGAAACCCAGTAAGTATTTGTTACACAGGTAGGTTGATGAATAGTCACACAAACGTCTCCTCCTCTACCATTATCCAAGGAAGAAAGCAACATTCTCTTCCTTAGACCACGGCCTTAGAGGAGCACCATATACCGTAACCACATAGGCACCCTCTCCTCTAAAAATAATTGGAGATCATCCTCACTCAGTGCTTAAGGATGTTTTAACTCCTGCTCTACAGCAAGCAGAACCCAGAGTCCCCTTGGCAGGTGGACAGATGGCAGGCACGTCATGTCGTTAGAAATGCCTTGTCCCTGCTTCACATACAGGTCCTCCTCAGGCTGGTGCCCTTCCCTGAGCAATCTGAGCTCCAAAGCCTTAAAGAAAATAAAGTGCTTTCCAGTTACATTCCTGGATAAGGAGGCTGAGAGACCCCCTACACAGCCTACTGGCATGCCTGTTTCCAGAAGCACCATCATGTCTTGCACACTCGGCCACAAGAAATTCCCTGGAGCCGGTGCTCCTCCTCCCATTCTCAATTCAAATACTTCATACAGTTTTTCTAAAGGATCTTCTCTTCCCGTCATTTCCAGCATCTCATTTACAAGCTTCCCAAAGTGTGAATCACAGAACAGGAAAGACCGGGAAGAAACAGTTCCATGGTCCCATAAATTTGGGAAACGGTGCATGGGCTGTTCCCCTTGGAGATTTCATAGCACGTAACACTCTAAGATGCATCCCCCAGTCACAAATTCTGCTTGGGGTTTATGGTCCAAATGGCAGAGTTGGCTCAATCCCTGACTCATCTCCCTGTAGTACATACATACACAGAAATGAGAAACAAAGTATACACTGAGAAAATAAAGAAGGCATAGCCCAGCATAGAAACAAAATAAGCACCTCAGTGAACCAGAAATGGAGTGGAAACACGGAGCAGTGAGCAGGCCTGCTGGTTTAGATAATTCCTCTCCTTTGGGACAGAGAGGAATAAAATCATTTTGTGAGAGATGGGGGAGCTCAGTGCCCTGCTCACCAAAGATCTAGTAACATCATGCAGACAGGTATTTGCAGAACACACTTGGGGACATACTGCCTCTGCCCTCTGCCCTCCACTCTTGCCTCCTGTCACTGGACTCAAGGTGTTCAGATACCAAGAACTGGTCATGCTCCAGCACACACATCATTTGGTGGCACCAAATGTTAACATTAGCCTTCTCAAAACTTATAAAAAAAAAAAAAACTCTATGATAAGATTCCACTTGAGTGATTTCTCTCTCTCCCTCTCTCCCTCCTTCTCTCTTTCCCTTTCTCCCTCTCCCTTTCAAACCTCTCTGCCTCCTCTCCCCGCCCACCCCCGTCTCTGTCTCTCCTTCTCCCCCCACCACCATCAACTTTTCTTAGGAGACCTCCCCCTCACCTTCCACTCACCTACCCCCTGACTTCCTTTGTCCTCACTGACTTCTGGCCTGCTGTCCTCACAACCACATGATGGCCATACCCAACCATACATTCTCAGACCTCATCCTCTGTGACCCTCCCCTCTTTTCAACAGAAGACCCCTTCTGATGAACCTGGCAAATTCTTGGCTTCTTCAGGACTGCATCTTCACATTTCTTCTACTTCTCTAAGTGCTCCAACTCTTTATTTTCCCTCTCTCTGTCTGAAATGGAAGTGTTTCCAGTGGTCCTGCCCTCCGCCCTCTTCTCTTTATTCTCACATCCATCCCTCACACTGCCCTCTGCATGCACATGTCACTCACGACTAACTCGTCAGCCTCATCACTCCTCACATTGCTGAACACCTGGGAGTTTTGAGAACCCTGTGATTTAAATGCTGATCCAGAAATGGTCAGTCAGGTTTGCTCTGTGTCTGTTGTTCGTTGTGTTGGTCATGATGTGTTATGGTGGTTAAAGCACCAGCTCAGATGACTGAACAACAGCCTCCCATTCTGTTTTCACTTACTGACTTGATTTTCTGTCCAACTAGTTCATGACTTCTGTTAGACCTATCAAAGCTGTCTGCTCCAGCCATGAGTCCTTTTGAATTACTGACTTCTTGTAGAGTAAATCATTTTCAATAAACTAAAAATCTCATATACCAAATATACCTATACCAAAATGCAGGCATATTACAAATTGAATGTTTTGTTTTGATATTCTGAAAATAATTTTCAGATGCATTTATTATATTTTTACATTTTTTTATTTAATTACTGTGGATAGCTGAAATTTTTCATTTTCATCTGCTTCTCAATTTTCTTCTCTCATATTTGTAAATCTTGTTTAATCTTTTAAAGGAGTTTTGGTAAATATTTACATATTTGTGCATGAGTATATAAAACCCTAATTCCTTGGTATAAATTCATATGGATATGAACATACATATATGAATGGTCTTTGCTGCGTATTTTTAACTATGTAAGTTAAAGTTGCTTACTCTAACAGTTGTAAAAAGGCAGAAAAATACATCAAGTGACCTAAGCTGACTTATGACAGCCACACTACAAATCCACCCTGTCTGAAACTTACTTCATCTTCTCCATTTGTACTCTTAATGCCCACCCTGCCCAACCCACCTCTCCAAAATATCTTGAGACCATTTCTTTCTCTTCTTTACTTCTCAGTTTCTGCCATTTTACCACCATTTTCCCCAGTGACCTAAGGTCCAACTTCAGTGCCATCTTACACTTCTCCTTTCCATTTGCCTGCTCACCACAAAAGCCCAAATTCCTCAAAATCAGATATGAAGCCCTTTGCATTTCTCCACCAGAGTCTCTCATCACATGGAAGTGATCTTCAGATATCCCTCTGCCCCAGAGACAGGGGCCTGGGGTAGGAAATTATCCTCTTGGCAATATAACTCCTTGAAGACCCCACATATACCATAGAACATGAGTCCTCTGAAGAAGTATCTTGTCCTAAGAGATGGTATAAAAGATCCAGATACAAGGATAATATGTTCTGACTCCAGGCAAGGGGACCAATACTAGATATTTCACCAAAGGAAAGATCTAGACTCAACCACTGTAAAGAAAGCTATAACCCACTCAATCAATCAGAGTGTGACCTGACTAAAATGAGTGAGTGGAACTTTGAGTAGTTGATGGAAAAAGCAATAAAAGCAGTCAATCAGGACAATGGCACCCATCTTCACTTGCAGCCATCCAAAGAATCTGACTGTTACCAATGACCAAGGCTCGTTCTTTCCTAGACATAGTTCCCTGGAATAGAAGCAGTTCAAATGAGATGAAATATTCTGCAGGGACACTCGGTCCCTTTTGTCTAAAGCTGCTCTGAGCCTCAAATTTGTGAGGTTTAATGATGAAAAATATTATCCCTGGACTCAGACCTGGGTTCATGTCCAGTCTCTGGTATAGACCAGTGAGGAACTACCAGGAAAATTCTTTCATATCATCTACTGCTGCTGCTGCTATTATGAATAATGTTAATTATAGCAGTAGTTGCTAAAATGTATTGAGTTTTTACCACGTTCTCAATAAAAAGGCTTAGTCTTCTCCTCTGTAAAGCTGGGCTAATGACATTTTCAGAGCACCATGAGATACAATGAGCCTTATGTGTATATTGCCTGGCAAACAACATACGCCCAGTTGATGGTAGTCAGCAGTATTATTTTTTGACGTCCCTATTATCTGCACAGGAGAAGGTATCCTGTGCAGATGCACAGCCTCATTTCCTGAACAGTAAATGAATAAACTGGTCTTCTTGTTTATCAATCACCCTCTTATCTGATAACCTCTGCAAATACTGATAAAACTAGTTTCTAAGTCTTCCATCATTAAAGACTAGACCCTGGACTCTGGGACAAACAGACATAAGACGCCATTGTGTCTGCAATCACAGATTCTTCAGTCAGAATGCCTGGGTTCATATTTCAAGTCTCCCCTTAGGGACAGTATGGCCCCTCCAAGCCTCAATTTCTTCATCTGTAGAATGAGATTCACGATAGTACCTACCTCAGAGGAACGTGTGAGAATTCAATGAGATCATGTAGCCTCAAGACACTTCTATGGGGAGGCACCATGAATACCAGTCACCATTGACAGAAGAGGAAGCGGACATTTCAAGAAGCAAGGTAATTTGCTCTAAATCAGATGACTGGAAACTGGCAGGGCCAAAATTTGAATCCAAATCTCTCCGGGTCCAAAGGCTGAGTTCTTAGCCACATTCCACCATCAAAGTGGCCCTACACTTGGGCACTGTGTAAATCCAAGTCCTTTCCTATTCTTTAAGGTGCTTGAGGGCAGGAATTATGCATCTTATTCATCTTCATTTTCCATTTAGCACCTAGGTCCATATGTCACTCACTGAAATGTCCCTTGAGCCAATGCTGAATAGCTAATCAAATAAATAAATGAATGCATGAACAACAATATATCAAGAAAGGAGACCCTTGTTAAGAGAATAGGTTTCAAAAGTATCCCAATCAAGAAGAGTAGGAATTAAGAAAAGGAAAAGGGGGGGCACCTGGGTGGCTCAGTCGTTAAGCATCTGCCTTCGGCTTGGGTCATGATCCCAGGGTCCTGGAATTGAGCCCCACATCGGGCTCCCTGCTCAGCAGGAAGCCTGCTTCTCCCTCTCCCACTCCCCCTGCTTGTGTTCCTTATCTCGCTGTATCTCTCTTTGTCAAATAAATAAATAAATAAAATCTTAAAAAAAAAAAAAAAAGGAAAAGAAAAGGAGGAGAAAAAAGAGGAGGGAGAAGAAAACGGCTTTGGAGCTACACAGCCAAAGGCATTAGAATCCTTGGAAGAGAAGTGGTGGAGGAAGAGAATTCACTGCCAGAAGCTAGGGAAGGAAAGCCGGGATGGAAAAGCAGCAGCAGGTATAAATCAGTTATTTAAAAGCTAATCCCTCATTGCCAGGGGCTAGGGAAGGAAAGCCTGGATGGAAAAGAAGCAGCAGGTATAGATCACTTATTTTAAAAGCTAATCCTATAAAAGGAAGGTGTCATGAAGAGCTGTCACCAGAAAGGGAGCGAAGTCAAGTGAAGAACAGTCTTTGCTTTTTATAAAACAGAATAACCCTGATACATTTGCAGGAAGAAATGATTAACTCTCATACAGGAGAGAGAGATTACAAATTCTGGAAAGGAAAGTGATTGTTGCAAGAATAATGTCCTAGAAGAGATCAAAGGGATTGGCCCTAGTGTTTTTCAGTCTGTGGGTTACAAGACAGTATTTGGGGAATGGAATGAGATTGAATGGAATGGAATGAAAATTATTGGAACCCATCCCATTTTTAGACTTGTTTCGTGTGTGTGTGTGTGTGTGTACACGCACGCACACGCGCACGCACATAGTGGGTCACCATTTACAGAGTATTTTTTTTTTTTACTGTGAATCATGGTCAAAAAATGTTTGAAACATTGGCCACTGGTTGAGAAGTAAGATTTAAATTGTCTGTGACAATCCGTTAGCAATGGTGTGGATGGTGGCCCAGACCCTGCTACACAACTCAGGGAGACTGGCCCATCCCACCTTTCTTTCCTCCCCTCTTCTCTCCCTTCCCTCAATAAACATTTATTCAGCCATCTATCTACTACTTACTATTCACTTTTCTAGGCCCTGGGCATAGAGTTGACTTAAACCCAGCCCTCCCCTCACAGAGTTTACGACATGGTGTCTACTACCTAGTAAGAATGACCTCTGCATGTCCCAGACCTCTCGTGGCACAGGCCTGGACTCTCCTAGTTCTCTGGCTCAGGTGATTCCAGCCAAGCTGGTCCCAGCCTCAGCTCCTACCCACGTGCCCAAGACTCACCCCCACACCCAGGCTGGGGCCCAACTAGTGAAGAATCTGCCCTCCCCACCCACAAGAGTGCTGTGTCTCCAGGTACAAGGAGAGGGTAAGTCTCCCAAGCTGACTTCACTCACAGCAGGACACCAAAATTCCTGGGAGGTGCTCTCAGCTGTGACCTGGCAGAGACCCCCGAGGGTGGACCCTGTGGTCATGCACCCCAAGTCAACACGCCCACCTGCATGTTCAGCTACTACAATTGGCCACCTAGATCAGGTTCTTGTTTTTCCAGTTTTCTTCCATTCCACAGGCAGCCCTTCCAAGTGTGCATTGTACCTCAGGCATTCAGACCCAGAGTCTTAAATGAGGCTTCTTGCACCAAGCTAATTAAAACAAAAGAAAGCTTTCTGCTGAAGATTTGTGACAGGCGAGGTCTGCAAAGCTTTCAGTCCTTCAGCATCACTGAATGAGAGTGGAGAGCAGCTTAGAAAGAACCTGAGGAAACAGTTATTTTGCAAAACCCCGTTCCATAGATGATCCAACCGAGGCTCGTGCCAATGGGGAAATTGTAATAATCCATGGCACTGGAGGCATTCCATGAGGGGCTTGGGGACTGGTGCTCCCCGCCCCCATGACTGTTTGATCCAGAGAAGCTCTGCAAGTGTGTTTCACGTGTCAGCTTCTTCTTGAGACTGAGCTTGAAAAGAGGGTCCCCTTGCTGCAGGAGCAAAGAAGCAAATAAAAAATATCACACTGTGCTGTGATTTTTATGACATTAAATTAGATCCCATTTACATCGAGAAAAAAAATACTGTAAGCAGATGCTAAGCTCTAGTTAATCATATGTGTGCCAGTTAGGGCGAAGTTTACTGATGTCTGTAAGTTACCTCAAAATATATTTAAAAATATGACAAATTAGGCACGCCTGGGTGGCTCCACTGGTTAAGTGTCTGACTCCTGATTTTGACTCAGGTCATGATCTCAGGGTCATGGGACTGAGCCCTGTGTAGGGCTCTGCGCTCAGCAGGGAGTCTGCTTGGGATTCTCTCTCTCCCCTTCCCTTTGTACCTCCCCCCCTCAAATAAATAAATAAAATCTTTTTAAAAATATGACAAATTAATGAATGGATGGGAGGATGGCTAGATAGGGAGATTCTCAACAAAGCAAGTACAGTAAACTGTGAATGGTGGCGTCTAGGTGGCAGGTTTATGGGTATTCTCAGTAAATTCTTTCAACATTTCCATATGAAAGTTTTCATAATAAAATGTGTGGGGAAAATTGACACCAGATGCATATGTTCCAATAAATGTTTTCTTACCTCTTGAAAGCTGTTAAAAAAAAAAAAAAAGGAAATTATGCCTGTACCACCTTCCCACATGGCCAATCTTGTTATCACGCAGATAAAATGGAGATAAATGATGTGATCATTTCAGAAAAGTAAAATGCTACCTCAAATATTTTTCCTAGTCAATCATTTATTCATTAACTTTTAATGCCATAGCTATTTGAACTTCTAAAACCTGCTGGGTCTAATTGCAGCACCTCACATTTCTGGAGTGCAAGTGTTTTCACACACATTGCTTGGTTTGAGCCTGACTGTTCTGTAAGGTGGTCACACAGCCAGATCTGAAAATAGAACTCACGTCTTCTGGCTCCTGGGTCTGGGGACAATGAAAAAGGGAGGAAAGCAAAGGTCCCATAGGGCATCTGTCAAGGTCTTCAGATTGAAAGAGACACAGTGGTAAGCCAGAAATCTGCACAGTGAGGGGATGGTCAGGTACGGTGGTTAAACATTATGGTGCAATTGTTTCCTAACTTTGAAAGTATTACTCGATCTTCTAAAGATGGACATTTTGCAGTGAATGATTTCCTAATGTTATCATCACTGTTATCATTTATTCATTTCAAAATAAATTCTGTGTACATATTTAAGCCCAGAAACCGTGGTGTGTGGGCACTTGGAATTCTGCAATGCGCTCACCATAAACCTCCTGCAGCATGAATCATTGAGATGTCATGGACCTCTGTTTCTTCCTTGATAAAACGAGGGAAGCCAAAGTTACAGGAAGACATAAATTTCCTTGAATTTTATAAGCAACATGGGGTTTTGTGGTCATTTAATCCCACAGTTACCTAAATGGAGTTCAGAGACTTCTAGGCTAGCAGTCTATACCACAAGACTGTGATAGAAATCATACACCTATCCAAAATGGTGGGAGGCAAATGAAAGCACTGCTATGCTTTTATCATATTATTCTCATGTTCAGCCAAGGTCATGTTGGCAATTATAAATGTCTCTAATTCATTTTTTTAAAAATCAAAAAATCAAAAGAAATCTCCAATTTATTCTACTGGCAAAATACTCCAAACCCTCAAGGGAGGATTGGAGAAAGGATGGATAACAAAAAAAAAGTTTTATATGGGATAAAAATCTTGTTAAAACTCTGTTTTGTTAATATTAAGAAGACAGAGACTCGGGGTGCCTGGGTGGCTCCCTGAGTCAGTTAAACGTCCGACTGTTGGTTTTGGCTCAGGTCATGATCTCATGGGTCATGAGATGGAGCCTCAAGTAAGGCTCCACGCTCTGTGGGGAGTCTGCTTGATGATTCTCTCTCTACCCCTCCCCCCTCAAATACATAAATAAATTAAAAAAAAAAAAGGAATATAGAGAATCAAAGAAACTAAGTGAATTCACCCAACAAGCAAGAGGTGAGCCAGAAATGAAGGCAGCATTTTTTGGGGGTGTAGAACAATACCAAGGATGTGAATGCATGTTGAGGCAGCTCATAACTCATTTAAGCTTTCCTTTTTTGATTAACAATGGTCTAGGCATTGGGGTGAGAATTCAACACTTTGCTCATTCTCAGATTGTTTTGGTGGTAAGGCCAGCTCTTCCAGTGTGGCTTACAGCTGCCCCAGCTTACAAAGTAATTGCTAGTCCTGCAAAAGTCGGACACTTCAACAGGAGTGCCCCAATACTTCTCAGCAAAAGCATAGAACAGTTCACGTGTCAGCAGAACAGCAGAATCTTTTATGTCAAAAGGAAGAAAATGCATTCTTCTGAGAAATTCTTCAGTGCTGTTGGCCACATGCAACAATGTAGAGCGTAGGTGAACAGGTTTGAAGGGAACCCAGTTCAAATCCCAGCTTTGCCACTAAACTTGGGCAAGTGGCTTAACCCCTTACTTAGTCTTATCTGGACCATAAGAATAAACTAATGCATATAAAATATACAGTTGTATGTAGCACACAGCAAAGGCTTAACTAATGTTAACAGCCATCACTAATACATTGGCTAACTGGTAACTGGCTACAAGAAAACTGGTGTCTTTCGTTAGCCAGAAGTTATTCCTGCCATTCTCTTTTAGGGTAAAGTTTAAGATCCCTAGAAAACAAAACTATAATCTCAGAGGTTGATGTTAAGTAAGTTCCAGGGACTGTCTCTTGAATCTGGGATGGGGGAGTCCTGTCCAGTATGTCAAATAGCCCCAGGCCTGTGTAATGTTCACTCAGCTCCCCTTCCAGGAACTGAAGGGTCAACATGATTCCTTCACCCCATGAACCCTGGCTTCGTGCTGGCCATGTACCAGTCTGTACTCTAGGCTGTGAGAGGACTGAAGCACAATCTTTATTCTCCTGTCACATCAACCTCGGGCTCAGTGAGGGTTCCTTGGCTTGGAGCCCTCATCCAGTTCAGATTCCAGTACACTGAGCCTCCCATACCTCCCGTGCAATGGGCTCTGTTGGCTAATACCTCCTGTGACACCTTGACTTGTCACAGTCTGTGCTGCTATTGTTGCATACAGGTGGTTGGCCTGTCTCCACTCACTCACTCTGGTTCATGATCTGATCTTCCAGCACCACCATGTTCAGACACTCCTGTGGTAGTCGCTGATCACAGATGTTGCCTGCTGGGTGGCAAGGAAGAGGGGCCCCCAGGGCAACAAGGGTCAGGAGGATGCCCCAACCCTAGAACTCTGCTGGTCAAGGACAAATGTGGTTTGGCCAAATACTGAGGTGACCACACTCCCAGTACACTGAAGAAGAAAACCAGATCATCCGTCTGTCCATTCACCATGGGGGACTGTAATGGAGTCTGTAATTCAGCATATTTAAAGCAAAGATGGTGTGATATTATGGATGTGCCAGTTGGTTCAAGCTTCACTCTCGGGTTGACCTAAAAAACATGTCTCACTCCAAGGGTCGTCGGCTTGTTACATCAGAACATGCCAAAGTGGCCACCAAAACAGGGGCCATGATCCATGTCTTTCTTGGTCAATAGCTGAGGCTTTGCTAATTAGCAGAGTGAATGTTATAAATGGATTTTTTTAACTGGTTAAATAAAAGACTTTAAATAGCATGATGACTGTTTGAAATTGGTAACAAGTAAAGTTCAGAAATGTGGATTGATTAAAATATTTAAAATATTTAAAGACGGGGTGCCTGCGTGGCTCAGTCAGTTAAGCATCCAACTCTTGATTTTAGCTCAGGTTGTGAGATTGAGTCTCACGCTGGGCTCCATGCTGGGCGTGGAGCCTGCTTCAGATTCTCTCTCTCTCCTCCCCCCACCCCTCTCTCTCCCTCTGCCCCACCCTCCCACTCCACAAAACCAAAATTTAAAGACACTTAACCACTCTGGCCCGAATAGGGTATACAACCCTAAGGAGGCCTGTAGCCTTGCCCTGAGGCTGGTGCCCGAGGCTGTTCCCTAAATAGTCCTGTGTAAACAGCCATGAACTTGGAGGCTTCTCCTTATGTGATGGAGGCTGAGAGCCACAGACTCCTTCCTACCTCTGGGATCTGGGAAAATTGCCTCTGGAGAACTTTCACCTGGTGGACCGCGGGCTGGAATTTCCTCAAGTGCACAGAACAGCTCACATGCCACTTTTGAGTTTGTTTGCCAATAAATACTCAGTGAATGAGTGGCTACATGCATGGCAACAGAGCCAGGACGAGACACCAGTGAGGCATTTGCCTCAGGTGCACAATTTAAAAGGGAGCCAAAACCCATATTTTAACGCAATCATTTTTTTTTAAATCAATGATAGACAAAATATCAAATTTTAAGCAAAGACAGGCTGTTGATGTTTGTTTTACAATGCAGCACTATTGTGGAATGGGAACAGTTGTTTGCAATTAGCCCCCGGTTCTAGGCCTGCACCTGGGCCCCCCCACTGTGCAGTTTATGGGGGTTGACAATAACACGCAAACAGATTGCACAACCCCAGCGGGCTTGATATACGGTCATTTTTTAAAATTGTAGAGCTTTCATTAACTTTTGATATTAATACCTTTAATATAACATTAGCATATAAAATGTAATGTGTTTATACAATATATCCTTTATAATCAGTTATGTAATACATAATAATATGCTGTAATATTTATCTAATGTGTAATGTATGTGAGTGTATAATATATTAATAATATAAATATAAACTTTTGATAAAGGTATACAGACGCACCCATTTTTCCTTTTGCTTAGGCTCCAGCTTGTGGCAGGATTTTATCTGAGACTTGCTCTCCTCATACGCCAGTAGAGATGTTGCCTAAGAGTTTGGGCATGTCTGAAGAATTTACACAGTGGCACATTTTCCTGGTGACCTATATGTTGTGTTTGCCTGCCTCTCCAAGGCACCTGTAGTCCCAATATCAAGGTCACAGGGAGGTGACTGGGTAACACAAAATTACAGCAAAACAAGGAGTGTGTGTGTTGTGTGTGTGTGTGTGTGTGTGTGTGTGTGTGTGTGTGTGTGTTTAACCTAGCATCTATTTGTTTAAATATAATATTGGAGGAACAGCTGGAATTTTTGAAATTATGGAAAAGTATAAGTATTAAGAAATCATGCATCATCCTACTACACACACATAGAAGGTAGAAAACTCCTCAAGAGATTCTGAGGAGTGTCAGTCGAGAGTACTTCCAGTACAATGGAATCTTGCAAAGTTTGGGGGAATTCTTGGTGGCATTTAAGATGAATCCTGATGGACAGATTGCCAGGACATATTGCTGGGGGAGAAAAGCAAGCTGCAGAATGATAAGTACAGTTGGATACTATTTATGTCATAGACACACCCACACACAAAACAACAAGCACCACCATATATTCTAAGTGCATATATATGAATATAAATGCATAGAACAAGAGTGGGAGGAGGGCCCTGTGACCGAGAATGGTGGTACTCTCTGGGGAGAGGTAGCAGGGCCTGGGAGTGGTCAAAGAGGATTTCTGTGCAATGCTTTAATGTCTGACAAGGAAATTGTATTCAAATAAATTACAAGAAGAGCCTCCCAGGGAGATGGGGCAGCATGAATTTTAAGTGGAGGAGTGGAGGGCACACTTTGGCAGTAGAATAGCGTGCATAAAGGGGCCACTTCAGAGATGTTCCAAAGGGTAGATTAAGACCAGAAAGTAAAGGGTCTTCAGTTCCAGGCTGAGGAAAGGGCATTTTGTTGAGAACTCCACCGTGGGATACTTTGGAGAGCAGTATTTAACCTGGAATGGTCGGGAACCAGTCAGAAAGCTATGACAGGGTCCAGTGAGCCTGGCTAAGGCAAAGAGAAGAAAAAGCAAGGAAATATACGGGAGGAATTTTAAATCCACCTGATCTGATAAGGAGCAGGTGGCCTAAAGGAGAGGAAGTTCAAATAGAGAGAGGAATCAAAGATTCAAAGGTATCAGTTAAAGAGAGTCAGGAATACAAAATTAAAAAAAAAAAAAGATTGAGAAGGGAAAGTACTACTGATCACCAAATTCTGTCCCTCAGACATAAAAGTGAATGCATTCTTTGCTGGTGATTAACTGAGCTAACACATGGAGAGCACTCAGCCTAGTACCTGGCACATAGGTGATGCTTAATAATCACAACAATGCCAAATACAAATGGATGATTTGTATGTGTCAAGCGCTGTTGTAAGGACTTTACGTAATTTTATGCAATAGGTATTATTCTATTTGCATTTTACAGTGTTGTAACATTCACAGTTTCAGGCAGGAGGAAATGGAATAGAAGGGCGAGTTTGTTCAATCAGGCAAGGGAGGAACTTGGGAATCATAGTCATTGTGCTAACTGCTTGGTGCTAATTATGAAATATCCAAGAGCTGTCAAAGGGAATGCCGGCCTGGAAATCGTCCTGGATGTTTAAAGGAAAGCAGTTACAGGCCGAGAACATTAGTGAGGGAAGAACTGAAGATACCACCTAGGTGAATGCTGCCTTTTAGAGATGACCAAACCTGGGCTCAGGACCCATCCAGTGCTCCCCCAGGGCGACAGCCTAGTTTCAGATAATGGCCACAGAGGGCTGGGTAGCCCTTGTGAAAGCGCTGGGCACGGTGTCTGGCACCTCAGTTTACATTTGTTGAATGGAAGGAAGGAATCCTTAAATACTTTTGCTAACCTTTATTATTCACTGCCTCTTTTGCTCTCCCTACCAGGAAGCCTACTTGGCTGTGCTGGTGGGTCCCTGTGTCCTCATCCATCCAGCCCAGGGGCAGTTTTTCAACTTCAAGCCTGGGGGTGCAGGTAAGGGGGGAGCTCTCACTTCAAACTTCTTTATTATGAGAGTAAGTGTTGCAATTCCCTCCTTAGAAGCCCCACATTCCATTCCTATTCTAGCAAACACTGGCAAACCATCTCCTACGGGACAAATTATTATTTTAGAAGAAAACAATACCGTTCAATCCATCATAAGGTGTAAATACTATACTTTGATAAAAATAGGTGGGAACCTCTGTGATCTTTTGCACTCTAGTCTAACTAGATCCATGGAACCAGAAGAATTATTTTTTGAGCCTTTATATTTGGTCAATGGAGTCACATTTCTTCTATGTAAAAAACACCTTTTAAACTCATATTCACTTAGCTGTTTAAGATTTATTTATTTATTTTAGAGAAAGAGAGAGAGAGGAGACGCAGAGAAAGAGGGAGAAAGAATCTCAAACAGACTCCCTGCTGAGCGCAGAGCCCTATGCGGGGCTCCATCTCACGACCGAGATCATGACCTGAGCTGAAAACAAGAGTCAGATGCTTAACCGAATGAGCCACCCAGGCGCCCCTCACTTAGCTGTTTCTTAAAGGAGGTGAGCTTATTGACTAGCACCTTAACAAATGCTGGGGATGCTGAATGTGAAGTTAGAGGTGACTTTTGTGGGGCTCTCACCATGTGCGGGGCACCACCCTGGGCACTTTGCACAGATAGCCCAATTTACCCTCTCATGAACTCCTTCAGGTAGATCTTACTAATATCTCTGCTTCACAGGTGCAGAAATTGTAAAGCACAGAGACTCTGGCACCTGCTTCAAATCACATGCCTCGCAAGGGCAGAACCTGAATCCAAATCCAGGTTCCTGGCTCTCAAACCCAAGTTCTAAACTGCCATGATGGATCACTTTTACAATAATCAAAAAACTAGCCTGTTTTACCATGATAAAATACAAATACCTACATACCGGAATTTCTTTTAAGCAAAAGCTTTCTCTTCAGCATAAAATGAGAGCACATGTCTAAACAAAAGGAGTTTCCTCCTCAGAAGCTTCCGTGCCTCTTGCCAGAGTGTAAGGTAGTCACAGAGCACCCTCCTGCCCCCACCCTCTGCTTCCACCTACAGGCACAATGAGTCACACCCGTAATGTTCTAGAGCTCTGGTATTTTATAGTTTTGGAGCTATTTTAATCACCACTGTGTTTACATGTTTGTTTCGTGTGTCCCTGTTGTAACTGCCAAAATTCTGAAAACAAGAATCTTACCTTATTTGTATTTATTATTGTGCAGTGATTACAATGATAATTAAAATAATTACCGAAAACTCCACTAGGGGCTTACCATGTGCCAGGCGCTGTGCTAAGTGCCCAGTAGGCATTTTCTCAGTTACGCCTCTCAGTGACCATCTGGGGTAAGAACTGTGACTGCCTCTTTGCTCAGTGAATGCCTGGCACCTGCCAGGGGCCCTAAACGTTAGGCTAATTGATACCTCATAGCTTCTAGAGATGTTTTCCCGAAAAAAATTAAAGTAGAGACTCCTTGGGGAGAGAGACACACACACCACAGGTTCTCAGAGGTTGAGAGGCCTGGGCCTGGGGGCGGGGGGCGGGGAAGGGGTTCCTGAAATACTTTAAAAAAGTGAAAGCAAGTTGCACAAAGCCACAAACATTGTCAGTTCATCTCCACCCAGTAACACCAAAAGAGCTGTGACCACGTGGCTTGGTTTGCCAAGGAGAGCATCAATTTATGTCTCTCTTCCTAGTGGAATATTAACAGAGGCTACTTTTCCGCTCAAAGCCTTCAGTTTGGATGACGTATGAACTGGTCACCCAACCACAAAGTCTCAGTGTGAATGGGACTCTCTGGGCCAAGGGTCCTTCTGCTACCCCCCTCCCTACCCACCCCCATAGGCCAAGGTGAATGTGACCCTGTGACTTGGGACAAACTGGAGTTTGTATTAAATGAGGAAGGGAGAATGATCTCCAGACGCAGGGTCATACTGCCACATTAAGATCAGTGGAATGATTGGCAAAAGAACTTAGGAGCAAGAGAACCCTGATGATGGATGGAATCATCCATAATGGTGACACTAACCTGATTATCTGGCCTTGATTTGTCCTTGAGCAATTTAACTGCATGTCTCCAATCTGATTATAAAATAAAAAGTGACCACAGCTTCTACAGAAGCAAGAGCACTCATCTCCCTACCTCACAGGGTAAATGTCCGTACATGGTTGTACAATCACAAAGGAAAGTATGGAGGGCTACAAGCTAGTTGTTGTTGTGCATATGTGTGGGGTGGGGTAAGGGGGATGAAACATCCAATGGGACAGAAAAGGGAAGGGTAGGGGACCCAAATAACAAAGGAAAGAATAAAAAGACTGCACTGCAATGGTCTAAATGTTTCTGTCCCCACCCCATAATCCATACACTGAAATCCTCACCCCAAAGACAATGGTATTAGGAGATGGGGCCTTTGGGAGGTGCTCAGGTGCTGAGGGCCAAGCCCTCACTTTTCATATTAGTGTTCTCATAAAAGACCCCAAAGCTTCCTTGCCCCTTCCACCCTATGAGGACACAGCAAAAAAACCCAGCCCTCTGTGAACCAGAAAGAGGGCCCCCCAACCACGCTGGCACGCTGATCTCAGACTTCCAGGCTGCAAGACTGTGAAAAATAAATTTCTGTTGTTTATAAGCCACCCAGTCTGTGATAGTTTGTTATAGCAGCCCAAACGGACTGTGACAGCTCTAGGGGGAGAAAAAAGCAGCAGATTATAAGATGGTGCTTATGCACTTATGTAAACTTATGTAAGTGTGCAGAAAGGATAAAGTGCTAGCTAAAGATTTGATGGTGCCAAGGCTCTATTAGAGTCTCTTGTCCACTAAAGCATCCCTACCACTTAGTGTAATGCTGACAGTACAAACATTTCTGGAGGGAGAAAGAAAGGAAGCAAACTTTGTTTCTAGAACTAACTTCTCTACTCCCTAGCTGCACAGCTCTGAGCAGTGCTTCCTCCCTCTGACAGCAGCCGAGAGAATTAAAGGTGGTTTTCGACAGTCTCTAACACTCAGACAATGATGGAGGGCAGGTCTGAGCAAAAAGTCTGCCTGATGACCCTAGACAGGTAACCACCACAGTGCTACAGTGACAGCCTGCTTTGAAGGGCCTGTGTTTGATCTGGAAGCTTTTTGTAGTCCACAAATTTGACAAACACACACCAAAAGGCAAAAACAAAAAAAAAACCACCAGTTTTTAAAAATGTGTACACTTTTCCATTTCATACTTTTAAAGATGTGAGTGTCATCGCCATACTTTTTAATATTTAGATATATAAGCATATTCTTTTTTTAAAACAAAATCAGATGAGATGTTTATATTATTCTACAAAAGAGAATTTATATGATTCATTCTCACTTAATATATCACAGATATCTCTCCAGGTTTGACCACAGAAGGCCACTGTATCAGTCAGCTATTGTCATAGTGAGCTTGCATAACAAATCAGCCCCAAATGCAATGATTTTCAACAGCTATCTTTTCTCTTTTCTTTTTTACTCACACTGAGGGTTAAGACTAGACTTGTCTGGGCTCTGAACTTCAGGTTGGGTCCAGCCTGCTCCATGCATCTGTTATCATCCTTGGACCATACAACTTGCAGATCCTATCTTTACAGCGATGGCAGAAGCTCAGGAGGCATGAATGAAAACACATAAAGCTTCCTAAGGCCTGACTCCATTCACTGTCACTTCTGTCCACACTTCATTGGCCAAAGCAAGTCATATAGTCAAGTTCAGTATTGGTGAGGTAGGGAAACAGACTGTGCTTCTCCTGGAAGAAACTGCAAAGTCACTGACAAAGGGTGTGGTGCTTGAGAGGGGTGCAGCATGAGGATGGATGTAGTATATAAAAATGGATCATACTGTGTTTAACCATTCCCCTGCTGACAAAAGTTAGGTTCATTCCAACAATCCTGCAATATACACTCTACCAAACCCTTCATTTGATCCTCAAAACAACCCTGAAGAGCAATTACTATTAACTTTATTCAAGAATGAGAAGGAAACTGGACCATAGTACAAAGAGTTAGTTATTCTTTTAGGGAGGAATCCAGGTGGCCCTCAAATTCAAATATTCTCATTACAGTCCCTTAAAAATACTTTCTGGGATTTGATGCTTGATCAGATTTGTCTCCTCCAAGGAGCTGTGAAGATGCTACTTGTTTTATTTCCCTTTTGTCTGGGCTTCCATGAAGCTGGGAACCAAATTTAAGTCTCAATAAAGGCAAATTACTTACAGTTAACATATCCATAGACTTATTTTCTTTGGTTTTAGTTTTCCATTTCTATTTCATTCAACTTTATTGTAATGTACTTCTTGTGTAAGCTTCCTTAATTTTTAAAATAAAGAATCAAGGTGTAATTAATTTGAATTTTAAGAGTGTTAGAATTCTAGGTACTGAGGAGTCCTCGGCTCAGATGGATGGATGGGAGTGCCCTGGACTCTGTTTTCCACACTCTAGAACTTTCTGGAGGCCGGCTTCTTGGCGTTCACTGTCACAGAGGACAGGAAAGGGTAAAGAGTGCAGACTCAAATGAGTCCACTTGACTAGTTAGCAGCAACTCACTCTGGTAGCAATTGAACAGAGGTAGAAAATTAACAGATGGTGTTCCTCCCCACTTCCCAAGACCAGAGAAAATACGGGGTTGTTTTAGTGTCCTAGACAAGCACAGCATCTGGCCCTTGTCAGGTACTTGATAAATGCATAATGATACACAGTTATATATTTATCAAGAAGAAGTAAATATAATCAGCACCCAAAAAGCAATCCGATTTTAAATTTTCAATCTTACATTTTGGACTTTTGCATTTTCAAGAGTAGTAGCAGGGTGCCTGGGTGGTGCAGTCGATTGAATGTCTAACTCTTGGTTTCAGCTCAGGTCATGATCTCATGGCCATGGGTGCTCAGCATGGAGTCTGCTTGAGATTCTCTTTCACTCTTCTTCTGTCCCTCCCACTCATGCACTCTCTTTCTCTCTCAAATAAATAAATAAATCTTAAACAAACAAACAAAAATAGTAGTAGTAATAGCAATTTACAGTCAATCTCCAGCCCTGTCTCTGGACAGCATCCTTCCATATGATCACCTGCCTTTCCTGCCTATGGTCCTCATTACAGGGTCTCACCTTCCTCCTTGTTGGCAGAGTGAAGAATGAATAGTAAATACTTGAAGACTACTAGCTCACTATTTCCAAAGTGAATCTGGCCATTTTACAGCAGTCACTGATCCCACAGCCCAAGCTTACAAAGGTGGTTTTATTAGCAGCACCCGTTGGTAGGCCATTAATGAGTGTCACCAAAAGGTGACACTTTAGAAGCTCCTTTACAATACCATAAAGCAAAATGGGAAAGGACTGATATTAGCTGATAGTGTTGGCAGATTTATGGCTTGACTTTATGTGTCAGATGTGGAACATATTTTTAGCAAGGCACATCAAGCTTATTTCTTCTCCAAAGGGTCTAACTCAATTGGCCAGAGAGAGATGGAAATCATTTTGCTCCACTATTATTAACATCAAATCTAGGTCCTTGCTTCATGCCAAGGGAAGAAAAGACAGTAAGAAGGTCTGACACAGAGCAGAGTTAGAGACCTCTGTTTAAAAGGACAAGTTGAACACCATGAGGCTTCCCATCCACACCGCTGGGCTCTATTTCTTTCATCAGCTCCCTTTGTCTCCTCTTAAATTTGTCTTAGGACATGAGGTTTTACAAAAGCCAGTAAAGAGAAGGTATGGAAAGGAATAACGCTAAGAGGACTCAAGGATTCGGGACTCTACTGCTGACCTCCACTTTCCACTGGCAGTCTATTCCCAGGGTCAGTCACATCAGTCAAGAATCTTCATAGTCTTTACCTTTGCTCATCTCTGAGACTGTCAACACTTCGCCCAAATAGTGCTTAGGACAATAATTGTAGACCCCTTTAAGGTCAACCTATTCTTCCATGTCACTTTTTTTTTTTTTTGACATTCACTAGCAATCTAGCAGGAAAACAAAATATTGGCATAAAGAAGGGAAGGTTCAAATGTATTCCTAGTTAACTGCAATATCTGCAAATCAAGTAACACTGTAAACGTTGTTGCTGCTTTGTCCTAAGGAACTGTCTGGCCACTAAAGGTAAGAAAGAAGAGTGGCAAGAACACCATAGGAAATTCATTTTGCCATTTCCCTCTCCCCTCTGGACCCTCCCAAATTCTCCTGAACTGAGACTGAACCCAAACTCTTTGGAATGGAGACCCACTTACGCAGTGGACATCCAACAGTCCCACAAGTACAGTTGGGCAGGGGGTCTATTGAAGAAACCAAGCCCTAACATTTGTACTTTGTGTCCCAATGCCTGTGACCCCCCCCCCCTCCCACCCCCCACCACGGCCCCACCAAGGCCCACACTCATAAGCCATTCCTTCCCACAGATACCCACACTGGGGAAAGGTGGAGTTTGGGGGCTCACATTGAAAACTTAATCTCGTGATTTTAGCTAGTAATTCCATCAAATGCAAGCAATCCGCACATACAGGCAATGAGAAAATGGCGCAGAAATAGCTCTTAGCAAAACACACTCTCATATGAATGGAAAGACCTAGATCTAAAGTCAGTCTAACACTGACCACTTAAAAGAAGCGTGACTTTGGACCAGCCTCTTGACTTCACTGAATCCATTTCCCTGAGTTAAAATGAGGTTACTTAAGCAACAGTGTTCTGTACATTTAAGCATCAGCCAAATAAAAGAGATTTATACAAAGAAATGCCAGTTAAAGAACCAGATCATTAGGCCTGCATCTCCATGATATAAGTACTATTTTTCATTTTGGTAACACTGTTTGAGATACTCAACACTTAATAAGTGTCCCCATCTTTGCATTCAATTGCCCCCACATAGTAGGTGCCATGCCTTAGGCCAAACTATGGGAACACTGTGATGCTGTCCACAATTTCTGAGTACACAAGCGCATGGGACCTCAGAAGGGAAAGAGAGAGAACGATTATTTTTTTTATAAAACCATTTAAAATATGCAAAGTTATGATAAGCCACCAACTCTCCCCAAGAGCCCAACATCCTTAAAAGATACCCTGCAAGCTCAGTTCATCTGTTTTCAAGCTCAGTTCCATCCGAGTCATATTAATAAGGGTAAAATTCCTCACAAGCACCTTTTCTATGAGAAAACAAGTGTCATACTTTCCCCTGATCTGACTATAAATTCCTGCCACTTCTGCTTCCCCAATTAAGACATTTTTAGAGGAAGAATACAATTCTTTTAGAGGCACTGAAAACATATATCTGAGCTGATTGGGGCGAGGAGAGAGAGATAGGAAGTACTCTTAATTAGGAGAATCTTCGCTCTTGGTCCAGAAGGGCAGGTGGCCTACGGGCAGGCGTGCATTGTGGGAGGGGACAGGTGCCTCATGGCCAGCTGCCACCCAGAGGGCCCCTGACTACCTGAATCCTAGACCAAAACTTCTGGAAAGTGGGTTAGGGAAGCAGGACCCGCCCCCCCCCCCCAGTAGGCAGGAGCTTTTGCTATCTGTTGAATCAACATAGAGGGGCAGAGCACAGGCTTGGTCCTGGACAGGGGGAGTGTTCTGGAACGGTGGGAGATACACACCTTGATAGTTGGGCTAAACCTTTTGTTGCACTTTCATCTCTTAATCTTAATCTTTAATGAGAAACCATTCTGAAGGTTTTTGGCTATTTGAGCAGTATCAGCCTGGCGAGTTAGCTAAATTTGGTAGCCTGGGTGGCTCAGTTGTTAAGCGTCTGCCTTCAGCTCAGGTCATGATCCCAGCGTCCTGGGATCGAGCCCCGCATCGGGCTCCCTGCTCCGCGGGAAGCTTGCTTCTCCTTCTCCCACTCTCCCTGCTTGTGTTCCCTCTCTCACTGTGTCTTTCTCTGTCAAATAAATAAATAAAATCTTAAAAAAAAAAATTTGGTAGCAATGTGCATTTTAGGGAGGGGAAGGTCCAGGAGGTAGGAAGCCAGGCAGGAGGCTGAGGAAAGATTTCCAGAAGAGGTTAATGAGGGCCTGAACCAAAGGAGTGGCAGAGGCATTGCCCTAACATGGAATATTAGTCCTGAATCTCAAACCAGTGCACGACGAAAAGAGAGACCAACATCCATGGGCCTTGGTCTCCCACCCCGCCAGGGTCTTGCACAGGAGGAATTACAGGGAGGCCTCCTGAGAGCTTGTCAGAATATGCCACTTTCTGTATGTTTTATTCATATGCCATCAGTTATCTTCTAAAAAATTAAAACACAATTCACAACAGTTTTAATGTTGAATTCATACAATTTTAATGAAATCAAGATTCATGTTAATGAAAACTGATGAGAACTTGCTACTGATCCCAATGATCACCTTCATTAATAGAGCAGTATCTTGAAATGAAGAAGGGTGGTGGTTTGGAAATAAACCTTTGAGCTATTGGGAATTTATAATAATCATTAAAAATATTAATACTAATGAATATTAATAACTTAATTAATTAAAATATGTTTAGTGTGCCTATGAGGTGAGCTATAAGGATGTTTACAATAGGCTCATTTCTAATTTCAAAATTTGGAAACACGTGAGTTGTTCAAAAAGCAAGGATTAGTTGAGTAATTTGTAATGTTTCCATATGGTGGAACACTTTCTAAGAATTAAAAATGATGTCATAGCAATGTATTTATTTAAATGAAAAGACATTCTACTGTTAGGTGAAAAACCTGATTACAGAACAGCATGCATATGAGCTCACTGTTGCTTAAAAGGAAAGGATGTACATAGACAAAAAACTAGAAGGATATACACCAAAATGTTAACAAGGGTTATAATAAGTGGAGGAGCATGAATAATTATTATTTTCTTTTGTTTGCTCACCAGGGTTCTCTATTGCTTTTTTTTCTAAAATGAACATGTATTACATATACAGTAAAAGAGTTACTTTTTGAAGGTATCCATGTGCTATTAGAAATGTGAATGTAACATGTCAGGAATCTGGTGATGAGCACCTGAAGGAAAGGTGGGGCAAGGGGACTGGCCCCGTTGGGAGTCTGGGTCCCCCCAAAAGTAGAGTGATGTAACACATGGAGCAAATGCCCAAAGAGCACAGACTTAAGATCCCACTTCAGCCACTTGTAATGCTGGACAAGTTACTTAAGCTTTTTTTTTTAGATTCCTCATCTGTAAAACAGGTGAAAAATAATACCATTTGTTGTTCCAACTGCATTGTTGGAAATCTAAATAAGCTGATAACAGTATGTGTAAAGTTTCTCAGCTTCAAATAAAGTCTGGCACAGGATAAGCCTTATATGTGCTTGCTTATTTAAAAGAGATTTCCTTTTAATGATTTCTAAGACGAATAGGTGAAAAAAATTACTTTATTATCCCACCCCCTTAGGGCTGAGTCAGCTGGGGAGAGAGAAGGCTGGTGCTGTGTTCTTTTCAAACATGGTTCATCATCTTAATTTCTTTAAAAAACCAATTCACTTCCTTTCCTCCTCCCCATAAAAGCTCTTTGGGAAGTTTTGCCTTATTGCTAATGGTTTTCTTTATAACTGGATGATCAATTCAACTGAGATTAATTGAGCATGAAGCTGGCAACATCTGTGAAGCCATTTATCAGGGAGAAGGAGCCGGATCACACTGGAGCCCACCAGCTGTCATTATCTGCGCTCTCGTTCCAGCAGCCTCGAGCACACCTGAGCCTCAGGTGGCCAGCAACATGTTGGCCGAGTATGTGCACAAGCAAGCAGAGAAGCTGCCTGCATGCCCCTCTCCCCAGCTGAAAGGCTGCGTGTCTGCAGGTGATCCTTGCAAACCCAAAATGCTGAATTTATTCCAATGTCAAGCCAGCATCTTGCTATAACACTGTTTACTAAAAAAAATTAATTTAATTCAAGACAGATAGGATCTAGATCCTGTCCAAAGGAGTTTCATTAATGAAGTACCAAAAGCATACATCTTATGAAGCAGTATCCAGCATGGGCTCTGCAACACTATGTTAGTAGAGTTTTGGACTTTGCTTAAAAATAATCATGACAGGGAAGCCTGGGCAGCTCAGCAGGTTAAGCATCTGAGCTTATATGACATATATTGACATATGAAGCTTCTCCTGAGCCTTCAGCTCAGGTCATGATCCCAGAGTCCTGGGATCAAGTCCCACATCGGGCTCCTTGCTCAATGGGGAGCCTGCTTCCCTCTCAGCTGCTCTGTCTGCCGCCCCCCCTTGTGCTCTCTGACAAATAAATAAACTCTTTAAAAAAGTAATCATGACAACAATTGACATGCATTGTGTATGATGATGATGTTTATAGTAGGTTAAGCACAGAAAGGTTAAGTAGCTTGCCCACAGTTACACAGTAAGTCAGGGGCAAAGCTGGAATTCCAATGGTCAGTGTGGCTCCCCAGTCCATGCACCAACTAACCTTTCTGTTACACTGCTTCACATGTGTGGATGGGTGCACACTTTTCACACGTGCACACGTGTGCACACACACACACACACCCCAGTTAATTGTCCTTTTCAATCCCCATGCAAATTGAGGGATGCAGGAAGTTCTGCAGCTTGCTAACACCAGCTTTTAAAAAGCTCTGAAGCCAAGGTCGCTCCTAATCAGTATCCAGGCTCAGGTGTCATATCCTTTGCCCACCCGTTTTTCTAGGCAGAAAGCACTGAGGAGATACCCTCCCCACACAAGGTTTGCTCTTCATTTCCATCTGCACAGGGGGAGTTCAATCCGTGTGTGTGTGTGTGTGTGTGTGTGTGTGTGTGTGTGTGTGTGTGTGTAAACTTGGCTGGGCCACTGTGCCCAGATATTTAGTCAAACGCTATTCAAGATGTCTCTGTGAGGGTGTTCTGGGATGAGATGTAAATCTAAATCAGTGGTCTTTGAGTAAAGCAAACTGTCTTCCATAATGTGGGTGGGCCTCATCCAATAAGTCGAAGGCCTCAATTGAACAAAGGACCGACCTCCCCTGAGCAAGAAGGCGACTCTGCCAGCAGATGGCCTTCAGACCTGAATTGCAGCATTAGTCTGTTTGGGATGCTGTAACAAAATGCCACAGACTGGTGGCTTATAAACAACAAATTCATTTGTCACAGTTCTGGAGGCTAGAAGTCCAAAATCAAGGTGCCTGTAGGGTTGGGTGAGGGCCCTCTTCCTGGCTGTCGACTTTTCATCACCTGGCAGAAGCGGTGGGACCTCTCTCAGCTCTTGTATAAGGACACTGAGCCCATTCACGAGGGTTCTGCCTCCTAACACCATCCTACTGGACATTAGGATTTCGACCTATGAATTTGGGAGGGACCGACATTCAGACCACGATACTGGGTCTTCAGTTTGTGGTCTACCCTGCATATGTTGGACTTGTCCACCTCCATAATTGCATGAGCCAATCCTTAAAGTAAATTTCCTCCTATACATATACATATCCTGTCGGTTGTGTTTCTCTGGAGAACCCTGACTAATACATTCGTCTCACTCAGCTGTGCCCAGAGCACACACTCTCACATAGCTGGCTCTGGGAGTAGGAGGGGGGTTTTGCTTTGAGAAGGGGATGGAACCCAGTGACCTTTCAAGTCTTTACAGAGCTAAAATTTGAGATTTGGTTATTCCAGTACTTGGTACTTCCCTTAGTACAGAATCTAACCTCAAGGAAAACACCTTTCACTCATGTGACCAAATATAAGAATAGGACAGAATGAGGGCTCTCGTCCCAACATTTAAAGGGACAGGCGTGTGAAGCACAAGGCCCCACACAAGAAGGGAACCGAGTTTATGACCCAGATCCTGCCACTAGCCTTTTAAGCTCTGAATCACAGAATTCACAAAGGGAGGGAGATTCTTGTCCCTCCTCCACTGCATGTTTTTTCTAAGCAAAAAAACAACAATGACCAAAGGAAATCCTTTGTGGGAGACTTCCTACCATTCCATAGCTACCATTCAAAAAAAAAAAAAAAAAAAAGGCTCATGGAACTGGGCCACCCCTCCTGGCAAAAGTAGTCAGGCATTGAACTTGACAAGGGGATCATTTTGCTCTTCCTGTTGAATCTATTTTGCAAGTAGCCATGGTCATCATCACCGAGCTTCCTAGTGGAGGACATGTTCATGGCCAGGGTGTCCACCTAAACCTCTTTGACTTAAAGACCATTTTCTGTGCTAGCTCCCCCACGAAAGGAATCTGTCACCCAAGGGAACACTGAGACTACAACCATAGTCCCAGCCAGACATTGCTATGAGAAAATGCAATAAATATGGCCCTAAGAGCTTATAACACCTCTCACCTTCCCACAATGTAATGAACAGGATAGATTCTTAAATATCAGCCTTCAGCACAAGCTTATTTCCCATAACTTCATTTGGGAAAACTTATCAACCCAAAAATCCCAACCGATTTCTTAAAATGTAACTAATACAGTCTAAAACATTTATATATCCACATATATAGTATATGCATGTTAGGATGCTGCAAGTATTGTTTCCTGATCACCAAAAAATTACTATGTTCGTCAGAAGAGTTGCTTGATGTGCTGTGGCCCCTCTCTTAGCTCTAACAACAACCAAGGCATGCACCTCATGCCGACACTCCGCGTGCCTTTAAACAAATTCTGACTTTCTAGGAATTGTTTTTAGACTGTAACTCAAAACTATTCCTACAAATCATTTAGTTTAAATGTTGTATGGAGTTTGGGGGTCACATGTGTGTGTTTTTCTATATCATCATTGACCAAAAAAAAAAAAAAAAAAAAAAACCACAACACATTGTATTAAGAGTTACATACATTCCAGGAAATTGGGCTTTGATAATTCAAGCGGCATTCTATTGAGAAAATGTTCCCTGGGGAGACGTTGTGGAGGATATTCCTATCCTTTATTTGTTTGTCATATTTATTATCTGTCTCCCTTCACTGAACTGTCAGCCCTGCAAGAAGAGAGACTGATTTCTGGTTTGCTGATATGTCCCCAGTGCCTAGAAAGGACCTGACTCACAGGAGGTGTGCAGAGCATTTGGGATGAGTAAGTCAGCAACAGTCAGGCTAAAGGGAGATGGGTGGATTACTAAAATCCTCATCATCTACTGGGAGAAGCTCTGAAAAAAGCATTGTAGCAGGAGGTAGGAGGTCCAAGTTTTGAGTCCTGGACTGGCCACTGAATTACTCACTGAGTGACCTTGAGCCTCATTTTCCTCTCTAGGCACTGGATTCTCAACCCAGCCCCCAGCTCCTTCTTTGGCTCCCTGTCTGATTCCGTGGGAAGAAGCCTATCTAGCTCTCTAATTGGAGGCTTGGGGAGGTGGGGGGTGGGGCGGGGGGAGGCACCCTCAGTCACTGCTGGGAAGAAACTGGGGCAGGCAGCAAAAGTGAAAGAAAGCGGAGATTTTGACTTAGCAAGGCCTGGCCTTGCCCTCCCTTGGGGTGCTCCCTTCTTGTTCCATCACATTATATATTGTATTGTGGTGATGCTCAAACACAAAGGAACCATTGCAGAAGTACCTTACAGTTCCAGGAGGCCAATGCGCATTCCCTTTAAGGGCAATCCTGGTCTACAGAAAAACAGGCAGCTGGGCTTTCCAGCAAAGAGGTACAAAGCTGTGGTTTCCCCCTGAGGTATCACCTACGATGCAAGGCTGAGATGCCAGTAGGCGTGTCCCCAGCCACTATCCCTGTCAGAGGCCCCGCACAGTAAGTACAATAGAGATCACAGAGATCAACAAGGGCTGTGTGGCTTCCGGGACTGGGCAAGAGCAGCGAGCAGAGCAGAGAGAAGGAGGCCTCACCCCATCAAGCTAGAGGATGACAAGGGGAGGCTCCTATCCCCTGCCCTCTATGGCCAGGCTCCTAACCAGCAGCCATCCTCCTGAAGCAGTCATGTTAAGAAAGTACTTACCAAGCACTGTGCTAACACTTTTATGTACATTATGGAACGTGATATCTCAAATAGCCTTACAAGGTAAGTCCCATTGTTGCAGGTGAAGAAATTGAGGCGTAGGGAGTTTAAGTGACTTGCTGACGGGCAAACAGCCGGGAGATAGCAGTCGTGGGGCTAAATCTACGCGGTCTGGCCCCAGGGCTCCAGTCCCTTACAACCACACAGCATCTAAACGAGTTCCGGTCTTGCTGTAAGGTGGTGCACACCTTCTACTCCTTTAAACACTGGGACCCACTCCCATCCCTGCTGAACTGTCTCAGCTCCCCAAGGCACTCAGTGATATTCAAATACATTCTTCTTTCATCTTAAATGTGCCTCCATACCAAAATCCTCTGGTTCTGGTAGGATCTCTTTCTCGCCATCATGACCAGATTTCTTTAAAAAGTTTGCAACACTGTTTTCTCTCTCCTTCCTCCTCTCTACTCCCTCCCTACACTGAGGGATCCAAATAGAGCCTCAGTTTGGAGGTGCACCCTGCGCAGTAGAAAAAGTGCCACATCTGGAAATGCCTGAAAAATCCATCCATCCAGAAGCTGCGCTGGAGGGAAGCCCGAGAGCTGGAGGAGTGAGCAGCTGCGGTAAGAGTCTGATGGCAAGCAGTTCCCAGGCTGCAGGATGCACCCGTGAACAGCCTGGTCTGAGTGCACCAAACCGCGTGGCGGCAGGATCCAGGAACGCTACATGACTGTCAAGAAGAGGTTCAAAAGCCCCCAGTTTAGCAGCTGCAAGGACAAGAAGGAGAGCAGAGTGTGCAATGTGCACCCTTTTTATTAGCAAGGGTGTGAGTGGTTCAGGGCTGCACCCTAGATTTGCAGTCGCCAATGGCTGGAGTGTCGGTTTCCTTGTTGTTTAAGGCAATTTAAATCGTATTCACTAGTAAAAAAAAAAAAAAAAAAAAAAAGGCTTCTGACCTCACCATGATCCCCAAATGCTTAGTAGGCATTTTTTTTCAATTATTTGACTTGATTTCTCAGCCCCTTTTACACAGTTAAGCATGACCCTGATCTTCAAACCTGCTCTTCCTTTGGGGACTGACCGCACTGCCACCTCTCCTGATTCTCCTCCCAGCTCTCTGGCTGCCCATGCCAGCTGGCCTCAGGTTCCCCTGCCACCCTGCCCATCCCTTAAATGTTGAGGATTCTCAGGATTCTGTCCTGGGTTCTGCCTTCTCACTCTGGACACTCTCTGGTAGGGATTTCACTAATTCTCAGGCCGGTGATATTTATATACAAGCGATTCCCTAACCTTCACCTCCTGCTCTGCTCTATATTCTGAGCTTTAGCCCATAAACTCAGCCTGCCAGTGCTCCATCCCCACCACCAGGAGGAACAAATTCTCCCAGGACCCAGCCGTATTGATGTCTCCTGCCACGTTTCTCCCACCAAATAGTCCAGCCTTTCTGAACAATTGACTCTTTCTCCTCTGAGCTGCTTTGCAGCTGTGCCCCCTCTTCTGGTGAACTCCTTAGCCCTCCTTTTCCCTGGCTCAGTTCCACTCATCCTTCAGATCTTCACATGGATACCACTTCCTCCAGGAAGTAGGGAGGTGTCAGGCCTGGGTGAGTGCTCATGGCCCCACACAGCTCCCTCATCAGAGCACCTGTTCCACTGTGCTGTAAGGGCCCATTTTCTCTACATCCTCCATAGACTAGAAGTTTCCTATTTAATCCCCACTGACTATTGGAATTCTTGATCCATACATCGTAGGCATTCAATAAATATGATCAAGTGGATGAAGATTGAATGAATGGGAATGATAGCATCACTTAATCTGGTCTCAGGACCCTCTCAAGTCTGAAGAACCCAAAACTCCAGGAATTCATGGTGAGATGGGGTTGTGATCCAGGATTCCTGTTTCCTTGTGAGTCCTCTTTGTTCACTGCAGGCAATGCTGTCTCCTAAGAACTGAAACTTAAGCCTGTCTTCTGACTCCCGTTCATGTCAACCACCTTGACCACCAATATGTTTACCACTGACCTGATCCTACTGTTCTTTCTCTGAGCACACTATCCTTCTGTGTTCTCTGGCTGTCGCTGCTGCCAGTCACCAATACCGGTCACCATCTTGTACACGGGTTGGGATGGCTTGATGCATCGAACGCTGTGGGTCTAGTAGGCTGCTGCCTGGCATACTTCAGTCCCAAAGGGAGTCTTCCTCGCTCTGGAACTCTACTAGCATGCAGTCTCTCTGGATCCACATAAGCAGCCTCGGACTGCGTGTGTGTGTGTGTGTGTGCGTGTGTGTGTGTGTGTGCGCGCGCGTGCACGTGCCTGGTAAACCACAACTCTGGCCAAACCCAGCCTCTTCCAATCCAGTGCAACCTGCGGAGAATGTGGCAACAGTTCATCTGCTTCCTTCTGACCAAGCCTGTTCCTGGCTGGGGTTGCCCAAATCTGCCACACATGTAGAAAAACACAAGCTTTTCCACTCACCACCCAGATGTTTCCAGATATTGTCGTGTTTATGGATAGAAAACATCTGGATGTCTGATTGACCCTGCAGAAACTTCTTGCCCAGATGCTTGTTGTCATATAAAATTCTGACAGAGTGATCTTTCTTCTCTCCTCAAATCTGCCATTTCTTTCCCTCCACTGCCATTTCAGAAGGCGCATTCCAGGTGCAACTGTCAATCTGGAGCAAGTGTGGCTGAATAATGTCAACGGGGTTTTGTAAGGATCATCCCAAAGGACGGGTAGCAGGACTCGGCGCTCCACCAGCCAGCAGAGCACTTGGTGTTGGCCAGCGCACAGGCTTCCTCAAGTCCCAGGCCAGCCGCCTGTCCCCTCACACCACGGGTTCCCTAAAAGTTCCCAAATCCTGGTGCCTCTTACTGCTGTTCCCAGAGGACCCAGAGCCTTTTTCGTTTCTGAGAGAAAAGCTACTATAAACACAAAACACTGTTAGGATATGACCCTCTTATTTACTAACCAACGCATTTTTCATGCATATCTGTGATTTGCAAGTCTTTTCATAATAGGGCTCCTTAGTTACGTTCAAATGTGTCATCTCAAAATAATTCTCAAAATGGACTTCATTAATATCAAATTCGCTTACCCATTTATCAGTCAATTTATCAACAGATAGATTCCATAAATGTTTATTTTGCCTTTACTACATGACAGGCTTTGGAGCATATGATAAGAATACCAAAAGAAAAAGACTTGAACCAGTCCTCAAATTCCTTACCATCTGTACTAGTTTACTAGGGCTACCATAACAAAATACCAGAGTGGGGTGGCTTACACAACAACAATTTATTTTCTCATAGTTCTGCAGGTTGGAAATCCAAGATCAAGGCATCTGCAAGTCTGCCTTTAGAAGCCTCTCTCCTTGGCCGACAGGTGGCCGTCTCCTCCCTGTGTCCTCCCCTGGTCTTCCTCTGCGAGCGCGCATTCCTTTTACAAAGACACCAGTCAGACTGGATTAGGGTCCCACCCTAACTGCTTTGTTTTAATGTAATCACTGCTTTGAAGAGCTTATCTCCCAATATGGTTTCATTCTGAAGTACTGGGGATTGGGACTTCAACATATGACTTTGGTGAGAGGAGGATGGGGGACGATATTCAGCCCCTAACACCATTTATTTGGAGAAGTGGAGAAGTTAAAACGTGATTACAATGAAGGGTACTAAGGAATATGGTAGAGAAGATACGAGGTGATTCTGAAGCATCAGATAGGACAGCTAGCCCAGTGTGGGTAAGGGTGGGGAGCAGTCAAGGAAGGCTTCCAAGAGGAGGAGATGCTCCCACACTGAACAAAAAGGTGGCACATACAGAGACCTGGAACGAGAGTACAGCTTATTGAAGTAATTCCATGTGACCAAATCATAAAGCACAAGAGTGGAAGCAAGAAGACAGACATGAGAAGATGGCAGGGCCCGGAGGATAGCCCCCTTAAGGAGACCGGGCTCAGTTCCATCGCAGTGGTATGTCAGAGAAATGCATGGTAGGGAAGGGTACGAGTGCTTACGGAACCAGATGTGCGCTTTATAATAGATCATGGCATTCATTGTTGGGGACAGATAGAGCTCCTGCCAGACTAGAGGCTAGGCGAGCAGGTAGGAGGCTGACAAAATTAGCCATGTGAAAGGTGATGAGGACCTAATGTAACCCATTCGTGGGTAGACAGAGAGGATGGTGTGGATTAGCACTGAAACTGAAGCCACAGGGCAAAAGAAGTTCCTTCCAGGAGAATATGCAGAGTAAGTAGACTAGAGGCCAAGGAGGAAACTGTAGGGTCGTTAGTTACCATTTAAAGAAGGCCTAACAAACAGGGATGCCAAGCAGGCTGGCAGCAACTCGAACTATAAACACAAAAGAAGAATGTGTCCAACTGTAGCGCACAAGTCCATCTAAACAGGGCAGCCATAGCCTAGCTCCAGCAGAGGCTACCACAGGTGCATGCTGCCCAGGCCTGCCCCATCTTCAGATTCTTCAAGAAAAGTGATACCCGTAGCCCGCCGGTGAGATCATCCAGCTTTTAAACAGTAAAAAGCAATTAGAAAACCCTAAGCAGGTCAAGCAACATGAACATGTGGGCTGTATCTGACATGCAAGTTTGAATTCAGGGGACTAGAAACCACCAAGGAGACAAGGAAGGGGGACAGGCGAGGGAAGGCAGTGTTGTGGTGGATTGGATTGTCACCCTGTCCTGCCTGGGAGGGACTCCACATGACGCCTCACTGACATCAGGCTGGGCCATGTGAGCACAGGGGACCTGTGTTACTCACTTGCTGGTGGAAAGCTTTACAAGCTGGTATGTGCTTCTCTGTGATCTCTTTTTTGCCCTCTGATAGAAGAGGGACCACATTCCACAGAGTCCCAGAATGATGAGGACACAGAGCAGATCTGCGGCTGGCCTAGAACATAGAGCACAATTGAGAAATAAATTGCAAGTACTGAGATTTGGGGATCACTCACGGGGTTACTGTAGCGTAACCTGGCCTATCCTGACTGATGCAGCCACAGGAGCCGAAGGAAAATGGGTTCTCTGAAGCGAGTAACAATGCGTGTTGTCAAATGCTACAGAACCAGTTCAGGGAAAATTTGCAATCCCAGGCAGACACAGCAGAACAGGATCCCTGAGCAGCAAGAGGGGGATGGGTTTCGAGGGCGGGGCCTGGTCTAAGACATGAGGAGGGGCACTTCCTGTTCCTCCAAGGGACTTATGGAAAGTAAGACAGCATAGGTGTGGGTACAGGGACAATTTCAGGAGGCAGGTGGGCAGGATGTTGAGGTGGCTTGGAGTACATACAATAAAATCAACATAAAATTCAGAACTCTATGCTGTGATAATTAAAAGGAGGGAGGCATCACTTTTGCCTGGAGCAATAAAGGTAGATGTGAAAGAAAAGAGAAAATTTGAACCAGACTTGAAGGACAGATATACATTTGCTAAGATACACTAGCTACCCTAAGACAGAAATCCCCCAATGTGGTAAGCTTGACACAATAGTAATTTTTTCTAATGCATGAAAAGTTCAAAATCATGGGGGAGAGACTGTGCCACTCAATCTTTCACGGACAAGACAGATAAAGGCTCTGCCACCTTCCATATTTGACTTGCATAACAGAGCTGTTCTGATATTTACATAGTTTGCAGGCAGACAAGACACTAGGGGGAAAGTAAATTGGCAGGTTTATATAAGCAAGGCCTGGAAGTGGTACAACTCAGTTACACCCACCCCTAACTGCAAGGGAGGCTGGGAAATGTAGTTTGGCTGTTAAATGACCAGATAGCCAGGGTCTACCCAGTGGGCAGGAATTGGCTTGCCAGAAATAGAGTGAAGGAAAGCACTAGACAGAAAAAAATGCCATAGGGGTACCTGGGTGGCTCAGTTAAGCGTCCGACTCCTGATTTCAGCTCAGGCCATGATCTCAGGGTCATGGGATGGAGCCCTACATCAGGCTCCATGCTCAGCAGGGAGTCTGCTTGAGATTCTCCCTCTCCCTCTCCCCCTACTCATGTGCTCTCTCTAATAAATCTTTAAAAAAAAAAAAAAGGAAAGGAAAAAATGGCATAAGCAGGGAAGAAATTTTCAATATGTATTCAGGGACTATACTAAATTAAAATTGTCTACAACGTAGAATTCATGCGAGTCTCTTGGGAGAGAAAGCTACAAGGGGAGGCTCGATCCTGATTGAACAAGGCTTTAAATACCTAATAAGAGTATTAAGCTTATCTTAGCCATCAAGGACCTAACAAAGGTTCTAAAATGACTTTTCACTGAAAAAGATCTTTCAGGAAAGTAGAGGTGAAGATATTCATTAATGGGGAAAAAAAGAGATACATGGAGCAAATATGGCTAAATCTTGCTAATCACTGAATCTGGATAAGGAATGTCTCGACTTTAGTGGGTTTTTTAAGAATTCTTAATGATAAAAAAAAGTTTTTAAAAGATATCAAATGCCCTTAACAAATCTTTCACTATACATGCCACAGGATAATAAAACCAGTAAGGATGAAATAAGTCTTCTATCGGTGCATTAGCTTCTACTGTGAAAACCACTAGTTGATGTGTGCCCACTTTGGAAGAACTAGGACAATGAAGGTATTATTTTGGGGGAATCTACCTACTGTTATCAGTACAGGAATAGTTTGTCCCTCTGCTGAAAATCACAGGTACTTGATTCACTGCTCCTTCCCTGAATGTGTCAGAATTAACTTTACAAGCAATGCCAGACTTCCATCAGCATTGTAAAACTGTTCTGCAGATAGGCTGTGATCAGAAATGGATTCTCTGCATGAGTCACAAAACTCTTCTGTAGCATCATGATTTGTTGTTTTCCATCACTTCTTTGGCTGGTGATGCTGAGGACTCACTTCACCTGCAATCACCAACACCGTATTTGTTCATAAATCTCTTTTATTTCGAGGCCAAAGATGGAATCACCCTCACAACTTTTGCTAAGAAACACTCATGGAGGACACAATTCAGGTATTCCCAATGTAGGCAGATGCACGGCCTCACCCCCAAACATGTAGGACACTTGAGATTTGCCAAGAATTTTTAACAATTGCTTTTTCATAAAGAGAGAGAACTTTTCTGGGCTTATACTTTCAAGTCCTGCAGAGAGATTCACATTATTCTTTGCAAGCTAGCAAAACCCTTCTTGCTTTTATGGAGACAGATGATATAATGGAAAATACACACACACACAACAGTGATCAGACTAATCTGAGCATCAGCAGCGTTTAGCAGTTACATAACTTCTACGATCCTATGACATGAGAATAATAATACCCATTACCATGATCACTATATGAATGAAATGAGACAACACACATCAAGTGTGTAACATAGTATGGTGTTAATACATGTATGTTCCCCACACATACTCCACTTGCCCCACGTAGACTCAGATCCTGGCCTTGCCTCTGATGAGCAGAGCACCATAATCCCACTGTGAAAGCTTACCTGACCTCAAGTAGTGTGCACCCTCATGTACAGATACAGCACCTCCTGTGTTCCTGCTCTCTGCACCTTGCATTCTAGCATGGTCCCACCGACAATGACTGGCCCCCTTGAAACTGCACCTATACTGGCTGCTTTGTCTTGGTGGAGACACACTACTGCCTTCAAGGGCTATTAAGCACCGAGTACGAAGAAGAGATACCATGCTTCCAGGGGCCTCTATAGCGGGGGCAGCAGAAGAAAATCCACTTGTTTGACCTGCCCAGGCTGCCTCCAACCTTGACTTTTCCAAAGATGGCAGAGTCCTTCCAGTCAATGACTCTTCTGGCTCTTCTTATTCTGAGGTCTGCTGCAAAGGTTTTCTCCCATGTTTTCTTCTAGGTATTTAGAGTTTTAGTTTTTACATTTAGATCTGTGATCTATTTTAAGTTAATTTTGTATAATGTTCACTAGGTTCTCATAGATGCTTTCTATTAGGCAGAGGAAGTTCCATTCTACTCCTCGTGTCCTGAGAGTTTTCTTCAACTATAGATGTGGGACTGTATCCAGTGCTTTTTTTCTACATCTATTGAGATGATACTATGTTTTTTTCCTTTTTAGTTTGTTAATATGGTGAATTAAATGGATTGATTTGGGGATGTTAAGGCAGCATTCTTGGGATAAATTCCACATGGCCATGATGTACTTCTTTTACACCTTGTCAGATCAGATTTGCTAAAATTTGCTTTAAAATTTTTGCATCTATATTTATGAGTGATATTGGTCTACAGACTTCTTTTCTTGTAATGTCTTTTCTGGTTTGGTATTTGGGTAGTGCTGGTCTCTTTGAATGAGTTGGTATGCATTTCTTTCACTTCCATATTCTAGAAGAGTTTGTATTTTTGGTATTGTTGGTATAATTGCTTTTTTTAATGTTTGGAAGACTTCTGCAACAAAATGATCTAAATCTGGAGTTTTCTTTATGGAACGATTTTAAAACTATAAATTCAGTATTTTTAATAGGTATATGGCTATTCAGACTATTTCTTCTTAAGTGAGTTTTGGTAGCTTTTGCCTTCCAAAAAGTTTCCCCATTCCAATTAAGTTGTCAAATTTATTGGCATAAAGTTGTTCATAGTATTCGTTATTATCCTTTTAATATCTATAGAATCTCTAGAGATGCCACCTTTCTCATTTTTTTTTTTTTTTGGAGTAAAACAAGATTTCATTGTTGACAAGGTTACTTCTGAGTTGCAGAAATTCTTCTGTTTTTTCCCTGTACTCCCCCATTCAATCTTGACTGCCATAATGAGACAGACAGAAAGCGCGAGGACACTTTTTTCTTGCATCTCTAGTGGAAACCTTAGCAGCAGACAGGAACTGCTCCAGGTCTGTCAAACGGATGCATTCTCATTCTTGATATTGGTAATTTGTGTCCTCTTTTTATCCTAATCAGCCTGACTATAGTTTTATTCATTTTATTGATTATCTCAAAGAACCAGCTTTTGGTTTCATTGTTTTTCTCTTTTTCTTTTCTTTTTTTTTCTATTTCATTGATTTCCATTCTGATCATTATTATTTTCCTTCTTTTGCTTATGTTGGATTTAATTTGCTGTCATGCATTTAAATTTTATAGATGTAATAGACACACAGTTATCATTTCTGCTCAAACAGCAAATTATCTTTTTAAAGAGATTTTAATAAGAAAAAATATCTTATTTGCTGTTATAAATTTCTGGGGTTCTTCATTTCTATGTATAGCCAGACTTCCATCTGATATTATTTACCTCTGCCTGAAGAATTTCTTTTAAAATTCCTTATAATGTGGGTGTGCTGGTAATGAGTTGCTTCAACACCTGAATGTCTGTAAAGTTCTTTATTTTGCCTTCATTTTTTAAAAGATATTTTTGCAGAGTATAGATACTAAATTGATAGATTTTTTTCTTTAAGTAAAGATATTGTTCCACTGACCCCGCCCCTGAATAATTCCAAGAAGAAATCTGCTACCTTATCTTTTCCCTTATCTTTTTCCTTCCTTTCCTGGCTACTTTTAAGATTTACTCTTTATCATTGATTTTTTAGTCTTTATTGTTGATTTTGAGCAATTTGATTAGGACGTGATGATGTAGTTCTCTTAATGTGTCTTGTTCTTGGGGTTCATTGAACTTTCTGTATCTGTGAGTTGATAGTTTTCATCAGATTTAAAAAACCTCAAGCCATTGGTTCTTCAAAAATCTTTCTACTCCCCTCCACCTTGGAGGATTCTGAATCTAGTCCAAATATGCTGCTTGAACTTACTCCACAGTTCATTGGTGCTTTTTCCCCCAGTTTATTTTTTCTCTGTGTTTCACTATGGATAGTTTGTTTCTATGCCTTCAAATTTAAAATCTTTACTTCTGTGACATGTAATCTACCTTTAATCCTATCCAGTGTATTTTTTATCTCAGATATTGTAGTTTTCATCCCTAGAACTGTGATTTGGGTATTTTATATTTACCATGTCTCTATTTACCTTTTTAAATCTATAGCATATAATTATAATAACTGTTTTAATGTCCTTGTCTGAGAGTTTTAGCATTTTTCAGTTGTGAAGTTAAGTGTGTCAGTTACAACTGACTGGTTTTTATCTTCATTTTGTTTGTATTTTACCGCTTCTTTACATGCTTGGTAATTTTTTATTGGACACCAGACATTATGAATTTTACTGTGTTTCTGAATATTTTTGTATTCCTAAATTCTTATATTTTATTCTGGTACACAGTTATGTTTGCTGGAAAAATTGTTATTTGGGGGTCTTGCTTTTAAGATTTTTTAAACAAGACCAGAGCAGTGTACAATCTACAGCTAACTAGTCCATTACTGAGGACAACTTTTCTGAGGACTCTACCTCATGCCCCATGTGTTATGAGTTTTTCCAGCCTGGCTGGTGTGGACAGACACTATTCCTGGTCCTGTGTGAACACTGGGCATTGCTTCCTCTAGTCTTTTTGGATAGTTCTTTCCCTCCCTCCAAGTGGTTTCCTCATTTGCATACACTGAGCAGAACTCACATGAATGCTCAAGGGGACCACTGCAGATTTTGGAGTTTCCTTTCTGTGCAGCAATCTCCTTTCCTGTGCTCTGCCCTCTGAACCCTGGAGACTTTTCAACCCAGAGAGACCACGAGTCCCCTCCTAGGTACTTCCTCTCCACAGCACAGCCTGAAAATTCTCTTACGGCATAAGTTATAGAAATCATAGGCAGAGCCACTTTACTTACCGACACAATAAGCTCAAAATCTTTTAACAGAAGGGACCCCCTCTTACACTGTTTATGATATTATATCCAACAAGGAGTACAATCTCAACTAATACTTGTTGAACTGAAAGAAAATTGTATACACTCTCCAAAGTAGGGCAAATTAAGATCCCATGGGATGGGTGACCTTCCCTAACTTATATTCCAAATCTCCTTCTCATTCCTTTATTCTACATGCTTATCAGGAAAATTCCAGAAGCTAGTCAGGTCAACATACATATTATTTTGTTACATTTAGGATTAAAAGTCAAATACATGTTATTTTTTTCCTCTCTTCTCTTTGACAGTTAGAAACAGATGTTTTAATATCCTGAGGAAGTCCTAATATGATAAGTCCTTAAAATGTGAACATTATAATATCACTGAGGACAGATAAATGGAAAAACAAAATGTTTCAGCTCCCAGAAGGCCAAATCTGAGGGGATGGAAGTAACAAGAAGAGCAGGAAATAGCATTACTATCACTCTCAGCCATTTCCCAGGATGTTTCAGAAAATGAGATGACTTTAATGACCAGCAACAATTCATTACGAACCAGCACTGCATCTCAAAAGTTCTGAGTTTGGAAAAAGAATGCACCTTCCTTCAGCAAGTCTCCTCTAAATGTGGCAGTCATCACACTCAAGCAAGTAACCTGATAGAAAGGAAGGATGCTTTGGCTTCCTTTTTATTTTTAATTTTTTTTATTTAAGTAATCTCTATACCCAATGTGGGGCTTGAACTCATGACCCCAAGATTAAGAGTCAAATACTCTTCCAAACGAGCCAGCCAGGTGCCTCTGGCATGCTTTTAGAATGTGACCTGTTGGGTACTCCGAAACATTTCCTCCTGGCAGCAGCAGCTGATCCATGGAGACGGTGCTCTCCTTCACTGCCTCACAGCACCACCATCAATCTCTCATGGAAAGATGAAAACACAGGGGTGTTGGTGAGACAGTGAAATTTAAAGTCAGACAATGGATGTTCAAGTCCTGCTCAGCCACATAATATACGTTTGATATCAAAAAAACCCCAAAATACCTCAGTTCTTATATTAGTCTGCTAGGGCTACCACAACAAAATACCACAGACTGGGCATCTTAAATGACAGTAATTTATTTTCTCACAATTCTGGAGCTTAGAGTTTAAGATCAAGGTGTCAGCAAGTTTGGTTCCACCTGAGGCCTCTCTCCTTGGCTTATATGTAGCCAACTTCTCACTGCATCCTGACATGGGCATCTCTTGGGCTACGTATTTCTGTGTCCTAATCTCCTCTTCTTATAGGACACCGGTCAGATTGGATTGTTTATGACCTTATTTTTGCTTAATTACCTTTTTACCTTTTTAAAGCCCCGATCTGCAAACAGTCACATTCTGAGGTACTGGGGGTTAGGGCTTCAGCATAGGAATTTGGTGGGGGGGGGGGGGGCACAATTCAGCCCACAACAATTTTCAAAGCCACATTTTCCCCAGTCAAAAGAAGGAGATAGCAAAAGTTGCCTTGAAAGTTTATAGTAAGCTTTTGTCAATTTAATGAAATAAACATACAGGAAAATATATAGATCATAAAAATATAGCTCCATGAGTTTTCATAAAGTGGATAGTTTCATCACCAACCAAACCTAGAAACAAACCCAGAACTCCTTCTGCCCCTTCCACAAAGGTAATCACTAGCCTAATTCCTAACAGGATAAACTAATCATGCTGTGTTTCTATGTATTCTTTATGTCAGACTTTTCTCACTATTGTTTGTGAGAGTCAGCATGATGTTGGGCATCCTTGTAATTCGTTCATTTTTGTTGCTATATTGTATTCCAATGCATGAATATACGATAGTTAATTTACACATCTATTATTAAGGAATATTTGGGTTGTCTCCAGTTAGGGCCATAACTAGAAGTGCAACTATGAATACTTTTGTTGAACATATGTACACATTTTTGTGGGTATATACCTGAGAGCGGAATTGGTGAGTCATAGGATATGTACATATTCAACATTAGTAGTTACTGTCAAACATTTTCCAAAGTAACTGTATGAATTTATAACCCCCCCTAGACGTACAGGAGAGGTTCCAGGTACTCCACATAAGGATACATATTATTTTTTGAGATTCTATTTATTTATTGAGAGAGAGAGAGCACGTGCACAAGCAGGGGGAGGGGCAAAGGGAGAAGGAGAAGCAGACTCCCCGCTGAGCAGCGAGCCCGATGTGGGCCTCAATCCCAGGACCCCGAGATCATGACCTGAGCCGCAGACAGACGCTTTACCGTCTGAGCCACCCAGGCGCCCCTATTTTTTTTAAAGTAATCTCTACACCCAACATGAGGCTCAAACTCTAGTTGCACTTTAGAATCACCTAGAATCACCTGAGGAGTTTTAAGAATGTAGATCAAGTGAATCAGAATCTCTAGGTACAGAGCCAGGCATCAGCATTTCCCAAATGTTCCCTGTAATTCTGCTGTACAGCGGGGCCCAGAACTCCTAAATACAGGCAAAGCCTTGCACTTTAAGCTCCTCTTTTGTTGTTTGTTGGGAGGCAGAGAGAGGGATGAGGGACTGGGATATGGTCAAGAGAAATCCCTTGAGGGTCTGAATGTCCCAGTGTGCAATCAGGCCTTTGTCCAATCATGTGTGTTATAATCTTAATTTGACATTTTCCACTAGGTGGAGTTGGGAAAACTAGATTCTGAGGCCCCCCAAAACTGGTCGACTTCTCTTACCGGAAACTTTCCCAGTCTATCTAGGGGCACAGATAAGGATGACAATATACATTTCTAGGGCAGATTAAGGCTGTTTATGCAATTTTCTGGGCATTACCTCACTGGGGACTTGTAACCCCCCCTTTTTACATTGGTGGATATTTATTCCAATATTTCCCCATTGAACAACTTTAGTAAGATAACTGGTATACAATAAACTGCATGTTTTTAAGCATACAGTTTAGTATGTTTACATATACATATGCTCTGTGAAGCCATCACCACATTCAGGGAGGTGAATGTACCCCACAAACCTTCCTCATGCCCCTTCATAACCACTCCACGCTGACCCCACCCCCATCTCCAGGGAACCACTGGCCTGCTTTCTGTTTCTATTGATTAGTTTACATTTTCTAAAATTTTATTTGGATGGACTTATATCTATCTCTTTTTTATTCACCATAATTATTTTGAGATTCAGCCATGCTGTTGCTCACTAGTATTCCATTCAATGGATATACCACAATTTATTTATCCATTCTCTTATGGATTGGATGTTTGAATTGTTTCCAATTTGGGGCAAATACAATATCTACAGCTGTAGATATTCATGTGTAAGTCCTTATAGGGATATAGGCTTTCAGTTCTTTTGGGTAAATATCTATACAGCTAAATTAAGTGTATGGTTAACTTTTTAAGAAACTATCAAACTGTTTATCAAACTGGTTGTAGCATTTTACATTCCCACCAGGAGTGTATGAGGCTTCACCTCCCCCAAATCCTCATTACTACAGTTGGTATGGCCAGTCTTTAGTTTTATCTATTCTTATAGCTATGTAGTGATAGCAAATTGTGGTTCATTAATGACTAATGATGAATTTCAACCCTGACCTCACATGGCATGTGTATACACACACACACACACACACACACACACACACACACACACACACAGTCAAAATGAATGACAGACATAAATAGAAGAACAGAAATTATTAAACTTCTAGGAAAAAACCATAGTTGCAAAACATATTTGGGTAGGCAAAGATTTCTTAAACAGGACACAAAAGGAAAAACAATAGTATTTATAAAATAACATATTAAACTTTTTCAAAACTAAAATCTTTTGCTCTTCTAATGATACTACTAAGAGAATGACATGGCAAGCACAGTCTGGGAGAAATTTTTGCAAAGCACGTATCTGGTAAAAGACTTCTATGTATCTAGAATATGTAAAGAATTCTAAAAACTCAATAAAAGACAATCTAGTTTTTTTTTTAATGGGCAAAAGATTTGAACAGTCCCTTCTCCAGAGAAGATATAGGACTAGCAAATAAAAATCCCAAAAGATATGCCCAGCATCAAGAGTTCTAGTAATCACTTTTGAGTGGGTAGGTACCATTATATTGTTATTATTCACATTTTGCAGATGAAGAAACACAAGCAAAGAGGTCCTGTGACTTGAAGTTATACAACTAGCAAGGAGAAAGTCTGGACCAGAGTCTGACTCCAGCCCACTGTTCTTCCATGACACACCCTGTAACCCAGAGAGCCAGCAGGGATTCTAGCTCAGCATCTTATGAAAAGAACAGGGGTGAAAGGGATTGGTCTGTGGCATCATCACCCAGAGACAGTGACACATAAAGGAGATGAGGGGAGAAGGCAGGCACAGGAGAGTGTCTGGGCAAACCAGGGTCAGGAGCACACGGAACACAAGGAGCATGGATGCCAATAGGTAGGGACACAGCCAAAGGTGGAACCAGGTGAGCAGTAAGAAGTCAGAAAGGAGCATGTGTGCCAAAGACCAAAGTGCAAAGTGCAAACTGAGGGTCAGCTCCCAGGCAGGCAATTCACACTGCAGACTAGACTTAGCACTGCCTGTGATGCGCAGCTCCGACCCAGAGAGGAGACTTCAAGCCCAACTGCAGCGATGAGTAGCTCACCATGACTAGAACAAAATCAGAGCCATGCAGAAGCCCATGTACATCAGAGGTGACAGAGATAACAAGGAAGATGTCCTACTTGACCACCAAACACATACCAGGGGCACAGGTGGGTGCAGGAACTGGAAGATGTGGGATCGATGTAAGCAGGCCACTCCTGGGAGGTGGCACTCACTTGATCTCGGAGACTGACACGTAAAAAGGCACTGGTAGGAGCTGAGGGTCAAACGTGATTTATTTTGGCTTCTTTGATTTCAGTTTTCAACTTCTGTTTTAGTTGTACCTGATTAAATGGGCTCAAAATGAATAACTGAATTTTTAAGATATTCTTCATCTATATGCCTTCAATCATATCACTGATCTTACTAATCAGCAGTCTTGCCCTGTGCCAGATGATGTCATCTCATGGATACTGTTGTAACTCCAGAGCCAACAGAGAGGTCCCTAAACCCGAAAAGATAAAAGTCCTTAAAATTCTTCTCTAGGAAGACTGGTACTGCCCATTGAGAAAGAAATGCAAGGGATGGGTGGGAAATGGTAGAGAGGATTTTAAAGTGCAATGTCCCAGTTAAATATAACAGGTACGGTACTTATTCTAAATTTGCATTGGCCCTAATTTCCTTTGACATGCAGTGAACAGGTCATTCCATTTGGTTTACAGATTCTATTATTTACTATTAAATACAGACAGCCTTTGAATTGGTATGCATTGTTTTCCTCAAAATTTATTATGTCTAACACTGGTTTTGAGAAAAACTTATTTTAACTTTTAATTTTTTTTTAATCTCACCCTAAAAGTCAGGCATGCGATACAACAGATTTAAGGCCAAACATCACAGTAAACTATAGCCCCTTAATAGAGAGTTACTGTGCACTGGGCTTCAGAATGCATCATCAGAATCACTAATTTCTTCTGTGAGGCGCCCTTCCAAGCCCAGTCACACCAGTCCACACACGCAAGCTACCTTTTACCACCCTGCCCCAGCCATGCCATGCTGAGCTGAGTCATAGGCTGGAGAGACTCACAAAGGTTCCCAGTGATGTTCCAGTGTGGTCAGAGTCCAGGCCAGGGCACCCAGAAGAACAATCACTCACACAAGTCAAAGGCAGTCATCCGCAAGCTTATCCAGCAAAGAGCCTCGGGCTTGTGGGCTTTGGACCCAGCTAGATTGTGAGCAAGGCCAGACACAGCCCTGAGCCAGAGCTTCCTCCCCATCAGTGCCCAGATACGACCTTATAGCCTTTGTGATCATTTCAGATTTACTAAAGGAACCATTTTCCTCAGGCGGTGCATTTCTAATAGGTTAATAGCCCCAACTCTTTAGCCTCTAGCAGGGGGTGTCACAAAATACTTCCCTAGTTTACCCCACCTCCCAGAAAAATGTCAGTGCAATTGCAAAACAGAAATGCATGCAAGAGGGATGTTTAATAAAAGGCCTCCATTATGTCAGTAAATGTGTCATAACTCAAAAATAGCATTTACCATTATCACAGGCTTGGAGCTTTCATATGATCTTTGGCCTCATTCTCCAAACTCCAGCTAACCAAACATCCTGGAGGTCATCTGCCACTACATTTTCCACAAAGCCATAAAAGTTACAGCCATTTAGAGTTGAATGGGACCACAGAGATCATCCATGAGATCGTCTACACAAATCAACAATGATAATAGACTTCTATTGACCATGTACTACATCCCAAGAACCATGTCAAGCATTGACACAGCACATTGGGACATAGCACCTCTTTTAATCCCCCATCAACCCCTCAGAGTTGGAACTCTTATTATCCACACTTGACACATGAGATTTTAAATATTAAGTCCAATGTCACACATTGAGGAAGAAGCAGCACCCACATCTCCACCTCGGTCCGTTGAGCTCTGAACCACTACCATATATTGCCTGCTTCTCCAACCAGTGAGCCTACATGAACTTTCAGACTCCAGAATAGGGTCTCTAGTGAGACCCTCTTTTGACTGCAGCTTGCCATTCCCATGCATGGCAAGCCATGTACAATCACAGAAAAGGTTGCATCTACCTGCACTACATGCCCAACACAACAGTTACTTCTTAACCTTTATGTTAAATCATAAAATACTGAGCTGAAGAGGGGTTTTAAAGACCATTCAGTCGAAACCTTCATTTTAGAAATAAGAATGCAAAGCCTGGAGAGGAGAAATGGCTTTCCTAGAATCCCACAACTACCTAAAAGGCAGAGCAAAAGTAATATTTTAGGAGTTGAAAATAGTATGTTGACAAATGACATCACCAAGATAGTGTTGTTCCTGACTTTGTTCCCCCAAACAAGAACAACTAACATCTATTCAAGAATAAGACACCACTGAGAGAATCTTAGAACATGGAGATGAGGCTGAAGCACCACTAAGCCCCTGAGAGACCAAGACAGACTGCATTAGAGAGTACGACAAGCAGCTACACACTGAACACATTGCCTCTCCTCCAGGACAGCACAGTGCTATGTGGAGAGGTCTCCCATGAGCCTCCATTTCCTCCAGAGGGAAAAGAAAACCCAGGAGGGACAACCAGATCCCCCAGCATTCTGGGTCACTTTATGGGAGCCCCTACTCTGATTTCCTACCAGAGGGACTGCAGGGCAATCTTTGGGCCCAGCCACTGAGAATCTGTGACAGAGAAGGGGGAAAGGGCTTGCAACAACCAGCACTCAGGGATCTTGGCAAACTGATTACCACGTAGTAACCCCAACCAGTGACTTTGCTCATCTACAGAACCAAGCTGAAGGCACACACTGACTGGGGAACCCAATGTGGTACAGCTCTGCCTGATGTAGAGCCTCAAACAAGGAGTTTTGCTGGCCCTAGAGCCTGGTTTGCCCCCACCCTAGCAAGGTGCTGAGTCATGGTTCCACCCACCTCGAAAGTGCCTTCCAGCTCCACATGACCAAAAGGGTTGGTGAAAACACTGGAAAGCTGTGTGGCCCACTGGTGCTCAAGCTGGCAGAGCCAATAGTTTGCAGAGCAGAGCCAGTGGCCCTGCTGAGCCAAGAAACTTGGGATGTGGTCAGCTTGTGTTAAGACAACAAAGAGCTTTACCAGTTTTAGAGCCACTTCCCCTTTCGCACCTGAGCAGGGAATATAATTCGTAGCCCCACTCGTGACTGAATACAACCTTTAGCCTGTCTGACCAGGGAATCTAACCAGAGAACACAGCAAGCTATGTAGCCCATTCAACAGCCCTACATACAGTGGCACTTGAACAGAGAGCACAGCCCATGTCTTCCCCCATCTGCAGAGCAAAACCATTGGCCTCACCTGACCAAAGAATTCACTGCAAGAATTTCATACCTGGCAAAGCTCTCCTTCAGAAATTTAAAAGGGATAAAGACTTCCCCCACAAAAAACAAAAGCTGAGGGAGTTCTTTACCACCAGAACTGCCTTACAAAAAAAATGCTAAGGGAGTTCTTTGAGTAGAAGTAAAAGAACACCAATTAACATCATAAAAACTCAAAAAGATAGCATAAATCTCACTGGTAATGGTAAATATATAGTCACAGTTAGATTCTGCAATGTGGTAATAGTGGTATATAACTCACAACTCTAAAAGTTTTTAAAAATGAATGTAGCAAAAATAACTATAAATACAACAATCTGTTACTAGTTACACAATATAAAAAATATATATAAGTTATAACAGCAATAACCTAAAATGTGAGGGGGAAAAGAAGTAAAAGTGTAAAGTGTAATGTCTATTGAAGTTATATTGTTACCAGTTTAAAATAAGGTGTTATAAGTTTAAGATAGTTTATGTAAGCCTTGTGGTAATCACAAGGGAAAAACCTGTAGTTATTACACAAAAAACATGATAAAGAAGTAAAAGCATACTGATACCAAAAAACACAAAAACATACAAAAAGACAGCAGGATAAATAACAAGGAACAATGGATCTGTAAAATAACCAGACAACAATTAACAAAATGGCAATAGTAAGTCCTTACCTATCAATAATTACTTTAAGTGTAAGTGGATTAAATTCTCCAAGAGACATAGAACAGTTGAATAGATTAAAAACAAAAATGAAAACAAGATCCAACAATATGCTGCCTAGAAAGAGATTCACTTTAGCCCTAAAGACATACATAGGCTAAGAATGAAGGGATGGAAAAAGACATTTCAAGCAAATGCTCACCAAAAAAGAAAAAAGAAAAAAAAAAAAGCAGGGGTGGCTATGCTTATATCAGACTTTAAACTAAAAATGATAAAAAGAAAAAAAAGACAAAGAAGATTATTATGTAATGATAAAGGGGTCAATACATCAAAAAGATATAACAATTAGAAATATTTATATACCCAATATTGGAGCACCCAAATATACAAAATAAAAACTAACAAGAGCTAAAAAGAGAAATAAATGTAATATAATAATAATTGGGGACTTTAATACCTCACTCTCAACAAGTGACAGACCATCTAGAAAAAGAAACAATAAGTAAACAGCAGTTTTGAACACTATGGACAAAATGGACCTAACAGATATATATAGAACATTCTACCCAACAATAGCAGAATACACATTCTTCTCAAGTATGTGTGAAACATTTTCTAGGATAGATCATGTTAGGCCATAAAACAATTCTTAGCAAATCCAAGAAGACTGAAATCATACAAAGTATCTTTTCTTACCACAATGGCATGAAACTAGAAATCAATAACAAGAGGAAAACTGAAAAATGCATGAATGCATGTAAATTAAACAACACTCTCTTGAACAACCAATGGATCAAAGAATAAATTAAAGAAGAAATTAAAAAATTCCTTTAGATAAATAAAAATGGAAATGCAACATACCAGAACTTATACAATACAGCAAAAGCAGTTTTAAGAGTGCAGTTTATAGCAGTAAATGCCTACATTAAGAAGAAAGGTCCCAAATAAACATCCTACCTCTATGACTTAAGGAACTAGAAAAAGAACAAACTGAACTCAGTTATTAGAAGAAAGGAAATAATAAATATTACAGCAGAAATAAATGAAATAGAAAACAGAAAAGCAATAAAAAAGATTAACCAAACTAACAGTTATTTCTGTGAAAAGATAAACAAAACTGACAAAACCTTAGCTAAACTAACCAAGGAAAAAAGAGAAAGAACCAAATCAACAAAGTTATTAATGAAAAAAGAGACATTACAATTGATACCACAGAAATTCAAAGGATTATTAGAGGCTATTATATTCCAACAAAGTGGACAACCTAGAAAAAATGAAAAAATTTCTTAGAAACATACAACCTACCAAGACCAAATCAGGATGAAATAAAAATATGAATAGACCAATTACTAGTAAGGAGATTGAACCAATAACCAAAAATCTTTCAATAAAGTCCAGGCCCAGATGGTTTCACTGATGAATTTTACCAAATATTAAAAAAAAAAAAAGAGTTAACACAATCCTTCTTAAAATTCCAAAATTTCAAAGAGGAGAGAACATTCACAAATCCATTTTATGAAGCCAGCATTACCCTGATACCAAAACTAGAAAAGGAAACTATTAGAAAAAAAAAAAAAAATTACAGGCCAATATCCCTGATGAATATAGATGCTCAACAAAATTCTCAACAAAATTCAGCGACACATTAAAAGAATCAGTCACCATGATCAAGTAGAATTTATCCCTGAAATGAAGGATGGTTCAACCTATGCAAATCAATGTAATACATCACATTAATAGAATGAAAGAAAAGGATCATGATCGTCTCATTAGACACACAAAAAGCATTCAACAAAATTCAACATCCATTCATGATAAAAACTCTTTAACAGATTAGGCATAGAAAGAACATATCTCAATATATTAAAGGCCATGTATGACAAGCCCACAGTGAACATCATGCTCAATGGTGAAAGGGTGGAAGCTGTTCCTTTAAGTCAGGAACAAGACAAGATGCCCATTCTCACCATTCCTGTTCAATACAGTACTGGAAGTCCTAGCCAGAGCAATCAGGCAAGAAAAATAAAAGGTATCAGAATTGGAAAAGAAGAAGTAAGATAGTTTTTATTTGCAGATGACGTGATTTTATATATAGAAAATCCTAAAAACTCAACCCAGAAACTCTTAGATCTAATCAATAAATTCAACAAAGTTTCAGAATACACAATTAACATACAAAAATCTGTAGAATTTATATATATGAACAATGAAATTTTTGAAAAAGAAATAAAGAAACTGATCCCATTTACAGTAGCATCAAAAACAATAATGCTTAGGAGTAAATTTAACTAAGGAGGTAAACTGAAAACAAGACATTGATGAAAGAAATTGAAGAAAACACAAATAAATGGAAAGATATACTGTGTTTGCAGATTGGAAGAATTAATATTGTTAAAATGTCTAAATTATCAAAAGCAACCTATAGAATTGATGCAATCTCTATTGAGATTCCAATGGCATTTTTTACAGAAGCAGAAAAAAACACTCCTAAAATGCATATGGAACCACCAAAGACCCACCAAAGCAACCCTGAGAAAGATAAAGTAGGAGGCATCACATTTCCTAATTTCAAGCTATAGTATAAAGCTTTAGTCATCAAAACAGCATGGTATTGGTATAAAAAAGACAAAGAGACCAATGAACATAATTGACAGCCCAAAATAGACTCAAGTATATACAGTCAACTAATATTTGACAGGAAAAGCAAGCATATTCAATGAAGAAAAGACAGTCTCTTCAATAAATGGTGCAGGGATAATTGGATATTCACATGTAAAAGAATGAAACTGGACCCATATCTTACAGCACTCACAAAAATTAACTCAAAATGGATTACAGACTTAGATATAACACCTGAAACCATGAAACTCCTAAAAGAAAATATAGGAACAAAGCTCCTTGACATAGGTCTTGGTAATGATTTTACGGATATGACATCTAAATCACAAGCAACAAAATAAAAAATAAACAAGGGGGACTACATCAAACTAAAAAGCTTCCTCACAGCAAAAGAAACCAACAACAAGGGAAAAGATAACCTAGGGAATGGAAAAAAATATTTGCAACTCATATATCTGATAAGGGGTTATTATCCAAAACATATTAAGAACTCCTACAACTCAAAAGCAAAAAAACAAATAGCCCAATTAAAAAAATGGACACAGGACCTGAGTAGATATTTCTCCAAAGAAGATATATAAAAGGCCAACAGGTACGTTAAAAAAAAAAAAAAAGCTCAACATTTCAGGGAAATGCAAATTAAAACTACAATGAGATATCACCTCACATCTGCTAGAATGGCCATATAGAAAAGACAAGAGGTAACAATCCTGGCAAGGATGAGGAGACTGGGAACCCTTGTGCTCCGTGTGTGAGACTGTAAATTGGTACAGTGCTATGTGAAACAGTATGGGAGATTCTCAGAAAGTCACAAATAAAACTCCTGTATGATCCAGGTATTCTACTTCTCGGTGTTTATCCAAAGATAACAAAAACACTATCTTGAAAAGATATCTGCACCCCTAAGTTCATAACAACATTATTTACAACAGCCCAGCCGTGGAAACGACCTCAGTGTTCACCGATGGATGGATGGACAAAGAAGCTGTAGCATATACATACAATGGAATATTATTCGGCCATTAAAAAATATGAGGAAGTCCTACCATTTGTGACAACATGCATAGACTTGGAGGGCATTCTGATAAGTGAAATAAGTCAGACAGAGAAGGACAAATACTCACAAATACTCCATATGTAAGTACGATCTAAAAAAAAGAAAAGAAAAACTCATAGAGAAAGAGATCAGACTTGTGGTTACCAGAGGCAGGGCGTTGGGGAGAGAAGGAATTAGAGAAGGTGGTTTCAAAAGGTATAAACTTCCAGTTAGAAGACAAATAAGTTCTAGGGATATAACGTACACATGACTACAGCTAGCACTGCTGTGTGATATACAGGGAAGTTAAAAAAGGAAATCCTACAGTTCTCATCACAAGGAGAAAAATTTTTTTTCCTTTCCTCTTCTTTTTTTATTGTATCCATACGATAAGTGGACATTAGCTGAATCTATTGCAGTGATCATTTCACAATACATGTAAATCAAACCATCATGCCGTACGCCTTAAACTTAAATACAGTGATGTATGTCAATTATTTCCCAATAAAACTAGGGAAAGAAAGAGAAAACAGTATGTTGTTTTATTTCTTCCATCCTTCCCCCCCTCCCCACCCCATAAATGCAGTTGAACCTACTAACCTAGTGCTGGAAGCTTATGAGAAAGATCACCATCCTTTCCTGAAAAAAAAATTCCCTCTCCAGTTGAGATTATTAACCTTTTGGAGGCTTTGGCTTTTATTCCAGAATTTATGGAACATGCAGCTCAAGGGTACAATATGACTTAACTTGAAAAAGGTCAGTTCCCTCTTCAGGGCTTTCTAGCAATTTTACAATAATGTTGTACATTTATATGGAGCATTTTCTGCTAGGGGAATGGGATCATCAAAATTTAGTATCTCTCAGTTATTTTTTGAAGTGCTCAGTTTACAGGTAGATTGCCCAGTTCCCAGCATGGCAGGGTGGGGGGACAGGGGGAGATATGTGGGAAGTAGGGCGCAGACGGAGGAAGCAGAAGACTCAACCTCTCGCTGCAAGGAGTTTAGGATCCCTAAGAATTTTCTACACCCCCCTCCCCCGCCACCATATAAACAAACAGCAACTGAAAAACTGAGAGGTATCTACATTCCTTGAGAAGACTGGTTAAATCTAGAGGAAAGAAAAATGAAAGGGGGAGAAATAGGAAAACACGGTAAGTAAAAGAGAGGAAACAGGGAAGAAGAAAGAAGATAAAGACCATCAATGAAGTGAAGAAACAAGGCAAGGACACCACATCCAGGGATGGCTCAGCCCAGCTGTTCACAGGTATGGGGAAGGCCTCCAAGGCGGCAGGCAGAACCCCCAGTCCAGACTTACTGGCAAGGAGCTAAGCCCCACTCTTGCAGGTAGGCAGTGACGGCCAGGAATCTGACACAACAAACATCGTGATTGGACATCTTCCCAGCAGGGCCTGGAGGGCTAAGTCCTCATCCATGGGTCAAGAGGGGGACAGAGAAGAACAAGACGAGCCCTCTGCAGGTGACCAACACAAGTAATCAGGCCAAGGAACTAGGACAGAGGCCTGGTTATCAGAACTGGGGCCACAGGGAGTCATGTCTTGGAGTGAGGCCCAAGCATACTGATGGGAATCAGGTCACTAGGTCAGGGCTGGACGAGTGGCAAAGCTCACACGAGGTTAAGCTGCAGAACGTTGGCTCAGACTTTCTAAATCTATCCTGGAGACCTGGCCAAGTCTGCACAGGCAGGGAAAGTGTAGGGGTCGAAGGACTTGAAGTGTGAGGAGACAGATGTGAGAGGGGCAATACAGGAGGATGGAGATGTGTGGTTCCTGGGGGGCCAAGGCCTACAACACCCAAACTGCCCTTGTCAAATGGAAGCCCATCCACAACCAGAGAACCCCAAATGGAATGAGGCTAACCTCCAGGTAAAACAGAATAGTTAAAGAAACTAAGAATGTGTAGGCCGGAAGAGAGAACATTCGGCCCAAGGCAAGAAGTAGATGAATTCAATATTTCAATGCCACATGAAAGGAAGTCTTGATGCATTCTGCATGTCTAGTCAAACAGAACTGAGCCCACTGGGTGGCATTCCCAGGGAGTTTTTAATCTCAATAGAAGGAGAGCATTCCTACAGCCTGCCTCTGCAGGCTCCATAAACTCATTCACTTTGTACAGCACTTACTGATTAGGATACCTACACGGCCTGGTTTGCCCAGCACGGTGCCATCTTATGCTGTGATGTCGGTTCCCATCGGGTCAGCACCCCATTCGCTCTTAAAGAATCCTGATTTGAATAATAAATGAGATGGCCCCCTACTCAAATGAGCACTTGCTATGCACCCAGAGTGAACACCAAAGACACAGCGAACACACAACCCCTCACCTTAGTGAGCTCTCAGCCTAGGAAGGAAAAGAGATACGGAAAGAACAAATTAGAATATAACATGGTAAGGGCTGTATAAATAAGAGTGCTAGGGATTGAGACATTCATTTTAATATCAGGGATGAAAAACAGTTCACAGCTCACTCAATACACGTTCCCTGTTTACTCTTAACAAATACGTGCTGAACAAGTGCTGTGTGACAGGTATTATATATGGATAGCACCAATATAATACTGAACAAAACTGAATTCCCTCTTTCCTGCATGAAAAGGGTATGGCAAATGCGCTAAACTTATAAAAATGCGCTTTTATTTTTTGAAAAACCTACTTACTGGATAGATTTCTTTACATATATTCGACCAAACCATGCGTTCAGAAACTTCCAATCATTGGTCCTAAACCTGATCGCTGAAGTCCAATAAAATCAAACCCCTTTTCCACATGGAAATTTTTTACACCTATGTAGGCAGCTAATACATTTTCCCCCAGTTTTCTATTTTCCAAGATAAATATTCCCAGTTTTCATTCAGTTTTCCTATGATCTGGATATTGGACTTTTCACCATTCCGGCTACTTTGTCCTTCTCGATTGTCCATGTCCCTCTGAAAAAGGGAAGCCCAGAAACTTCTCCAAGTAGAGGTATGCCCTGGCTGGCGCCCAAAGAGCAGGACCTCTTGGTTTCTCCACGGTCTTCCTCTGGGCCAGCCCCCCTCTTGCACTGCTGGTCAGGCTGACTGGCTGCTAAGGCAGTATTTGTGTTGATTTCTTTATAATTTGTGTCCCCACAACACTATTAGGACTAGCAATATAGCACGAGTTCCTACTTTATTTCCTCTTGTTAGTTTATGATTCCATAGAGTTCTAAAATGTTAGTGTTCAGGGATATGGCAGATCCTCCAGTCCAGTCCTTAGGTTTTACAGGTGCAGTTACTGAGGCACAAAGAAGTCATAGGAGAGTCTTAAATCACAGCTCATTGCATTCCTGCCTGTCAGGACCCAGATTCCATCCCTCTGCGTAGAACCATCAGTGCTAGCTATAACTATTTCCCCTCTCTTACCCTTTGAATGCTACAATGAGGAAGGATCTGCCCTCCAGGAAATATCCCTACTCCCAGAATCTTCGATTTTCAACCCATTCTCCAGACTTATCACTAATGCTGTGTTTTTGAGAAAATTAACTGCCCTTGTTAAAATGCTGTAAAAGTTCTCCATCCTATAGCAACTAGAGCCTGGCCTCCTAACACGCCCTAGAAGACCTTTCTAGCCTGTTATTTACTTCTCCCCTGATGCTTCTAACTCTTGTCAATTTGAATGAAAACCATTTCCAAATATGCTACATCTGTTCAGTACCCTCTGAAATTCTATCTACAGCTCTCTCTTCTTGGACTGCTCTCCCCACTTGACAAACTCTTAGTTCCCACTTTGAGACTTGCCTTCATAAGAAAGTCTTCCCCCCACCCCCACAAGCCCCTAGCGGTGAGCTCATTGCTCCCTTCACTGCATTTCCTATACACCTCGTATAGGTGCCATTTGTACCCATAACATATGGTGATGTTTTTACTGTCTCCTGTAAAGAATGACCCCCTTGAGGACAGGTATTACATCTGTCATCTAATAAATATTCAACACCTATTTCATCTCATTTGTTCAATAAATATTAACTGAACCTATTTGATGCTAGCTAGGCTCTGGCACATGGGGTGACCAAGATCCGTGAGGTCCTTGCCCTTAGACACCTTGCAACAGGACAGATGTTCACTAAAAACAAGTAAGAACGATGGAGTATAATGAGCACATTAACTGGGGAAGTATTGCGAGGTGTGGGCCTGGAGAAGAGGGGGCCTAATACAGAGGAGTTACGGAAGCTCTCTCTAGAAAAGTCACATTTAAGCCAAGACCCAAGAAGTTATCCAAGGGAAGAGCTTGAGACTGAGTCCAGTTTATCAAGCTTATCTCCTGTCTAAATAGCATTTTCTACCATTTCTTTAAAGTCATTGGTTAAGAACAAGGATGGAGGTCTGTGGAAATTGGCTAGAGATTTTCCATTAACCAATATTATGAGGATATGCCTATGGCCGGGGGTGATGTTCAAAATATTTACCAACAGGTACAACACAGACATCAACCAGTCGGAATGGACACCAGCCAGAGGCAACCAGGCTGCCTACTCCCATGCATGCAGGCTAAAATGCCAGCCCTGGGCAGGAGAATAGAGCCTGCTATGGATCTCTCCACCTGGAGGGAGGCACAGATGCAGCCCTGGCCCACCTCCTTTTGTAGAAGGCTTTAGTTCTGCATACTGAGGACACCAGGCACATAAGTGGGACTTCACACAGTTATCTCTTAAATGCACACACCGCAAAGCAGGCTATGCACCCATGGTCTCCTAGGAGAATGATCTCTTGAGTCAGCTAAAACCTCTGGCTGCTCTTTTCACATCTCCTTTCCTGTTCAATGCTCCTTTAATACCCACAGTAAGTTCAAAAGTGCCCAGGGTCTGCCTTTCTTGCCTGGGGCTTTCTTTGCCCGCCTCCCAGTTGACTGAGGAATTCTAAACATGTGTCTGTGGCTCAGCGAGGCCACCGGGACATGAGACCATAGGTTGGATTGGGGTCTATATCCTGCGAGAGAGACCGGAGGGGAAACTCTGCCTCAGGTGTCTGCCGAGAGAAAAATGGAAAGAAGGTATCTGTGCCACAGGTATCATTCCAGCCCCTTTCTTTGTAGACTGTGGGCTTTATAAGGGTCTGAAGTAGCAACAAACCTACCTCAGACTGGTAAAACGTACACAGTATGAAGCAATAAGAAAATCATCTCTCTAGTTTTCCATAGCTTTATAGAAGTAAATGAAGTAAATGTGTTTGGTGCATAGTAAAGCTCCCTTCGAAGGGTAGAGGCTTCTGCATGTATCCCAGGGCAGAAGGAATACCTTACATAACTTTGTCTTTGTTCCTTTTCTGCTCTCTCAGGGAATGTTTATGGATACAGTACTGCATACAGTACACTTTCTTCACCTCAGAGAGTAAAACTGTGATCCCTAAACTGGGCAGGATCATGAATCAACCTATATTCTGTGAAAATAATGAGTTACTTCCATTACCCTTTATAAATTTGGGGGAAGTCAACTATCACTTCATATTACCAATGGCATTGCTTGGTGTTTACGACCCCCAGTTTTGTTGCTAGAGGGGTTTTCATTCAGCACTTGCAGGAGGTTTGTGGCCAATCTGAGATTAAATGGAGTGCTTCCTAAATCTCTCTTCCCAAACTGATCCCACAGCATCATAGTGCTTGTGAGCTGAAGCAGGTGCAACATTGCAGACTACCCCACACCCCTCCAAAGACCAGCAGGCCAACTCCTGCCCCTCTCTTCTTTTCCGAGGCCCTGGCCAGGTCAGCCTCCCAGGTTCTTGGGTTTCCATGGTACCCAGAGAAGGTTCTGGTTGCTGCCAGGCTGAGGCTATTTGGGAGTGTGCTCAGGGTCGCCTCCAGGAGGTAACTTCTGAACACACACCTTAATGTCTCCCTAGCACTTCCCATTGGCTCTGTCATCTCAGGCCTAGATCCTTGAATTTTGTGAGCCTCAGCTTCCTCCTCTAAAAGTTATAAATATATATATGTATAGCAGCTAGCCCAGAGTGCTGTTGTGAAAATTAATGGGTTTGCGCTATGTGGACTCCACCCTCTTCCCTCACTTCACACCACCCCCAGGAGACAGGAGAGCCATGGGACATGGGGGAAGGTGTAGAGTAACAAATATACTATCTGCCCAGTTCTCTGTACCAGGAAATCTGGTCACATCACCCAGCAAACTCATCCCAAACACTGTCACTCACTGTTCCAGCCCAACTGGGCATAGTGAGCACTTAGTCTCTGTCCAACCTGCTTTGCCAAATAGGTTGACTAATGCTACCGAGGTAGTTTGTGAGTTCTGCCAACTGGCTAATTGTCCCAACATCTCATGTAGAGCTTCAATATATACAGCAGGAAGGAGAATTGTTCTGATTTAAGAAGACGTTGCTGGTGATACCACGCACCCTCCCCCACC
>NW_027397069.1:57716132-57749877 GCF_003265705.2 Callorhinus ursinus | reverse complement strand
CCCCCCCCCCCCCCCCCCCCACCTTCAGCACTTCTGTGAAACTCTGAAAGCCATTTGGAAAGCCCCACCCTGGACCACTGCACTGAGTGCCCTGAGACTTTCACAGTTCATAACACCCAGAACCTGAGCCCCGAAGGCAGTTGAGAAATAATATAATCAACACCTTCACAAACCTTCAGCAACAAGAACATTCAAGAGACACAGGCCACACCAGTGTCTTCTGTATAACTTACGACTTCTTTTTTATTTTTTCCTGCTTCCTATCTGGACGAAGAGAGGGGCCTCCAGCTGTTCTTGTCAGTCAAATCGCCAGTATTTCCTTTCTGGGAATGTGTTTTTCCTGAAGCAGCATTTTAGCACCAGATTAGCACCTGATGCATTAGTGCTTTTTATCACCTAGCAATATTTGCCATCCAAAGGGCTGAGCAACACAGTTACCATTGCTCACTTACATTTGTTTGCTGCTTTCAGTCCATTGTCTCGCCGCAACCTGCACTTGAACCACACAAAATGGCCCTAAGCAAGAAAGTGAGGCAGTATTAAAGGTCAGAAATTCTTAGTCACTGAGCTCTATCTATTTCTCTTCCCTAGTCTCTGTCCCTCCCTTGCTCCCACTCCCCTCCCCTGCCTTTTTTTTTTTTAAACCCCAGAACCAATTTTTCAAAGAATTTCAGTTCCTGGACACATAGTGAGTGTTCAATAAATATCTGATAATCTGATTTAAAACACTGGACATAAAAGGATATTCCAGAGCGCAGAGGTTCTCGTCACAGAATTTTCGACCTAGCAGGGAACTCGGAAATCACACAGGATGAGCTCTTCATTTTGTAGGTGGGGAAAGGTGAAGGGACCCACCCATGTTCCTAGCCAGCTATTATTATTACTGAGACCTCCTACTTTCAACCCAAATGGCATCATGATTACGAAAATGCTTATTCTTTTGCTCTCTTCAAGGTCCTCATGTTCCAAGTTTCCAACCGAAATATGTCATTTTGCTATCACCTTGACTCTAGAAGTTTGGTTAAGGTTACCTTTTCATTTCAAAGACGGGAAATTAAAAAAGCTGGCAAATAAAAAAACTAGAATTCCTTTGTTTGCCCAAGACAGTTCACTCAAGATCTCGTAAACCTGGCTATGTGCCAGAATGATGACCTGGCTGGGTTTCAAAATCATAATTTCTCTACCAAACCCATCTCGGGGCTTGGCAAGACTTGAGACTCTGTCTGTTCCTGGATTGTTCGGGGTTTGTTTGTTTCTGTTTGTTTGTTCTCCCAGAGATTCTGCTGCACATCAGGTTTAGAGCCTGTAGATCTAATCAGTGCCCACTCCTTAATCCCACTCACAACATGGATAGCGTGGAGCATGTACTTGAAGATATCTGGGGAGGATGATACTATGGGTGTTCTCCGGGAATCACAGCTATCAAAATACGAGTCAAAAGTGGAACCTACGATAATAATAACGTTGACTCCAAGTCCCACTTGCTCGATCATTGAAGGTAAGTTCACTCTGGTCCCAAGTGCCCTGGCCCCTGGCAAGTGCCCCCAGATACTGCCCTTCCTGGCATGTGAACAGCTGGGGAAGCTGAGCTGCCAGCGCTGAAGCCTCGGGTGGTGGCACCAGCAGGCATGAAATCACGAGGCAAGTGTAATTTAAAACCTACATATTTAATGAGACAAACTCTTGTCAACATATAGTTCCAGCACTTTCTCTCTCTTTTGGCTCTAATTCCCTATGACCGCCTTCTTTCCAAGTAATTCCATGAGTTCTGGGAATGTCCAGAACGGCACATGCCCAGGACTGGGACCAATTTATCCTGAGTAATCTGTCAAGCTGCAGTTCATGCTTTTCCACTGGTTTAGGTTACCAAGCAACCTCCTTGTCACCCAGGATAATGACCTGACTCTCACTCCAGGGGGACACAACACAACATGGGATCGTGGGTGCAGGAACAGCACCAGCGCAGGACTCACGCCAACCTGCAGGGGAAGCCTAGCTGCGCAGTTGCTCTGGTCACTCGTTTAGCCTTTGTATGTAAAATGGGGATAGGGGAGCAACTCCCCAGCCGATTATGATTTGAGATAATGCATCTAAAGTACCAGGTTGTTTTGTTTAGCGTCAGCCTGAGAGCAGAAATGATTTGGCAGCAGGGAGTGAGATGCGGGAGGGTCGCTGACTCCTGGGGCGCTCCAGTTACCATCAAAGTGGACAGAGAGGGAGACCTCTGGGCCCCCTGCTCTCTCAAGTCTCTCTGGAAAAGTGCAGAAATGCCTCTGCTTTTGTAGCCACAGTGGGATTGGGAAACTTGATGTACCATTTCTGTGAAGCCTTGAGCATCCAGGAAGCTTAGAGCTGGCCATGGTAACTGGCCCCAACAAGGGCCCGCGTCAGCTCCAGACTCAGCGTCAACAGCTCTCTGAGGCCACGGTCTTCACAGCTGCCTCAGCACTTAGTTTATAAGCTCTGTCCATGACTTGGGGCCAATGCAGCTGGTCCTTTCTCGGCTCCATTGTGGCCACTTCATATGGGGTTTCACCCCTTCCCCCACCCCCACCCTCCACTGAAAGGCACTGGTGGGGGAGGGTACAGAGGGAGCATCCAGCCAATCCCATAAATTTGCTCTCAAATATTTTTGCCAGGAAAAGCCAAAAGTCAAAAAGAGGTACTGGCTACTCAAGCACTCAAAGTTTTTGTATTTGAGGAGGGGCTGGCTGATTTGGAGGATTTAAGAACAAACTGGAAACCAGAGCAGGGACTCCTAATGCAGAATTTACTGACAGCTTTTTGTGACCAGGGGCCTACTGACCTCAATTAATGTCTTCAGGATCCTCTTGGAGAAGAAGGGGGCAGGGGGAGGGTTCTCTTTGTAAGCCTGGTGATAATGAAAGCTGTCCAGGTAGCTCAAAGAACTAGTCCTGGCCACCAAAAGGCAAGGGGCCCCTCCAATAAGAGGTGGAGACAATTTCTTACAGCCCTAGGAACCAGGAGAGGGCAGGCAGGACACAAGAAAATAAAATACAGTCCTCCCTGGAAGCCAAGCAGATAGGAGAGCACCCCCAACACCCAGAATGAAGCCTCTGGTGAGACCCCCTGAGGACTTCGGGCTCTTTTGCAAAAAGCCCTCTCCCAAAGGGGTGCCTGGTTTCACCTTTCCGAGAATCTGTGCTGTTAGAGCTACAAGGAGCCCGGTTCCAGGACGTGGACATTTATAAGCATTTTTACTCTGAATCTGTAGAGTAGTCGGGGGAGGGAGGAGGGCAGTGCTGACTGCATGTGTGCAGCTCACACGTGCTGAGTGACAGCACAGGCCCCTCATTGAATCTGAGCCTGCCAGAGCACACACGCTGTTCCATCCAGCCCTGTTCCCTCCTGCCAGAGCACACGCGTTGTTCCATCCAACCAAACCCCTGGCTGCTACTGGGCTTACAGCAGCAACCAGGGGTTTGGTTGGGCTTTCATTCGGCACTGGGTGACTGGTGTCAGAATAAAGCAGAAAGAGCCTGGGCTCAGAGTCCAGAAGCCTGCCCAGGGTTTGGCTCCAGCTCCACGGACCGATTTGCTGCCCAACCTTAAGGAAGTCCTAAACCTCTCTCTGCAGTCTCTGCATCTGTCAACTCTTGATTCATTTTGTAGAGATATTACGAGAAGCCTTCTGATCTCCCGGTGACCTAGTCCAAAGTGTGATCAGGACCCCTCACATCAGAGCCATTAAAAGTACAGATCCCTGGGCCCAGCCAAGACCAACTGAAAGAGAATTTCTGGAGAAAGAACTAAGAAATCTGCCTTTTAACAAAGTCTCGGGTGATTCTCATGTGCCCTCAACACTGAAAGTCACTGACTTAGAGGAGGGGTTCAAACTCCTTCCTGTGGAGCGAGGGCCTTTACAATCTGCCTTTCGAGGACCATTCCCAGCATCCCTTCTGCTTTGACACCACTGGCTGACATTCAGATCCACACACGGAGGCCAGGCACTGGGCTAATTAAATGCATCCACTGAACCCCCAGAGCAGCTCTATGAACAAGTACTATTATCCTCCCCCATTTTACAGATGAGGAGACTGAAGTTTACAGGGGCTCAGTCATGTGACCAAGATCACACAGGAAGCATGATGATGAGGTCAGAATTCCATTTCCATCTATGGGACTGTAGAGTTCTCTCTTAACTACCCCCAATATACCACATTGTGCATTCCCTCAAACACGCCTGTGTGACCCTGCTTAGGGTGGCCCCTCAGCCTCCTATGCCTCACAAGACTCTTATCCTCTGCCAATATATAGAACTAAAATTTTTTACCTGCCCCCCCCAAAAAAACATCTGTGCATTAGCTACCCCTCCTTTGTGCTTGGACACTCTCTTTTCATATCTCTAATTCAACACTGTCCAAACTGTATTGTGATTATTTGTGTTCCAGCCTCCTCTGAGATGCAGAGGATTTTTAAGGCAGTTAAACTATTCTGAATGGTACTGCAATGGTGGATACATGTCATTATATATTTGCCCAAACCCATAGAATGTACACCACCAAGAGTGAATCCTAATGCAAACTGCAGCCTTCGGGGGATTATGCAGCGTCCATCTAGGTTCATCAATTATAACAAATGTGCTACTCTGATGGGGGATAGTGAGGGTGGGGAAGCTGTGCATTATAGGACTCTGGGGCGCCTGGGTGCCTCAATCATTAAGCATCTGCCTTCGGCTCAGGTCATGATCTCAGGGTCCTGGGATCGAGCCCCGCATCATCATCGGGTTCCCTGCTCAGCGGGAAGCCTGCTAATCCCTCTCCCACTTCCCCCTGCTTGTGTTCCCTCTCTCGCTGGCTCTCTCTCTCTGTCAAATAAATAATAAAAATAATAAAATCTTAAAAAAAAAAAGAATTCTAGGACTCTGTCATCCATCCCTCTAACCACACAGCATAGCATACAGAAGAGGCTAAATAAAAGCACGTTGACTGAAATGGACGGCCCTTTCCCAAGGGCCTGAGGAAAACAGACCTGAGGAACTGCCTCAGCCAAGACGAGAGACAAGGAAGAGATTGTGTGAACGGGTCAAGTGATGGAAACTTCAGAGGAAGCCTCAAAAGAAAGGACGAGAGACTGGGCGAGGTGTTGCAGGTTCCAACAACAGGCTGGAGAATGGGGCCCATTCTGCAAAGCAGAGGTTGCGAGGGGGCAGAACGGAGGAGCCAGAGTGAAGAAGATAAGCAGGGGCAATGGGGTGGAGGCAAACTGAAACATCCAGAGGTGCTTTGCCTGCAAGCGGTTCTGAGCCCCAACCATTCCAGAAGGCAAGCAGGGCCTTTAAAAGGGAAAAAGAAGACCCACACAGTCAGTGCCCGAGGGCGAGAAGGCAGATTCTAGGAGCATCAGGGGACCATTCATCATCCAAAATGCAACGCAAGGGAAAACATCAGCAAGTGGAATTACGCTGCAAGAACCCTGACTAGAATGTCATGGGGAACGAGTCCAAGAGACGTTTTAATGACAATCCTGATGCCAGGGATCAAAGAGTATGACATAAGCTTTAGAAGTGGAGCAATTAATGATGTGTTTTGTATTTTAAATCTGGAAGAAAAAAAAATGCGTACTACCAGCTGTGTGGTAACGCCACGGAGTAGACCAAGGAGGAAAATAAACAGATTTAAAAACAAAATGGCTGCCCAAGAGAGCTTGCGCTCTTATATGTTGGTTGAGTGAGAGGTTAGGAAGATCCCTCCATCATTCTACCAGTGCCTACCCACAATGTAGATCAGATTTGGCATTTGACACCCTTGGGTTGAAAACCCAGCTCTTCCACTTACCGCGTCTGTGGACATGGGTAACTATCTCGATCTCTGGGGCTCCATTTCTTTATCTGTGAAAAGGAGAGAGCAGATAAGGCTTGTTGCCAGGATTAAAGGAGACAAAAGTCTACTTAGCGCTTTAGAATAGTGGCTGGCAGAAAGGTTCTATAAGTGATGGCAGTGGTGGTGGTGTCATGGTTGCTCCTATGTGATTTTATGACGGTACCCTTTGCATGTACCCTTGCCCTATTCCTCCAAGTAGATTTTTACCCCCAAAAGGAATCCTGCAAGTTTTTCAAATTTGCCCAACTGAAACAAGGCCAGAATCTGCCTTTTCTTCAGAGCCGTCTGTGTGCGAGACAGTGTGCAGAGCCTCATTAAGATGCTCAAGACAGGGTTCCTAGCCTGTGGTCACTTCCATTCTAGCGCCAGAAAGGAACTGGCAGACCTTGCTGTGGCCCAAGGCAGAGCTGAAGAAGTGCCACAGGAGCATCACAACCAACGGGCCGGGATGAGAGGAGGGCACAGTCACTCACGGCTGGCATCATGGAAGAAGGGGCAATTTGCCAGGCGGAGTCCTGACGAAGTGACCAAGTGGAATGCAGAGACACAGAGCCATGCACATCCCTCATAAATCACATTTTAAGGACAACTGCAGATGGCCATCCTTTGTACAAAGAACTCTGGTCTGGTACAACCGGTCCAAAAGAAAGAGCCTGCTGCCCAGCCAGCTGGGGGAGAAGAGCTGGACGGAGCTGATCGGATGTGGTGCAGGGGGATAGGAGCCGGGGTCTGTGGCAAGACTGAGCCAGAAACAGGGAGTCAGACAGACTCTGCAACGCAGGCAGGATGTAGAATTGGGGCCAAGGCTAACTTTTGTTATGGGAGAGCCAAAACTGGAAATTAAGCTAGGAGAGTAGTACAAATGTGATGAGAGGAAAATCACGCATTTCTTAAGAGTGAGAGAGAAGAACTGAGAAAGAAGGACAGACAGGAAGACAAACGGAAGGAGAGACTGACCAACGGATAGAGAGGGACTACCTGGCAGACAGGACGACAGACACAGAGATGGACAGAGACAGAACAAGCCGACTGGCTGACTTTCCCTTCTTGGGTCGTGTGAGTGGGGGACACATGGCTGCAGAGTGGGGGAGCGGATCCCTGAGAAGGTGGGGCAGGGGCTGGGCATGCCGCAGAGGGGAGACAGGATGGGAAGCGGGGGTCCAAGGCAGTCAGAGCTCTCCTTGAAACTTCTCAACATTTTCTTGAACATAATTAGAGAAGCAACTCATACTCCAGCCCATGAGGCCTCAGCAAAGTACTGTCCCATTCACTGCATTCTGTAAGAAGACAAAAAGCTTTACTGGCATTGTGGTAAGAAAGCTGGGATCAGGATATAACTCTCCCAAATGGGATGAGGGTTTTTTTAGAGCAGTCGTTCAGCTGAGACAGGACTGTGGCTGATGTCACCACCCCAGTGTGAACAGCGAGCGAGCCCTGGCCTCTTCTCCTGCCTTGGCCGAAAACGAGCTCTCTGATCTTGAGCAATTGACTTAACCTATCTGGACATCTGTTTGTAAATCCACAAAATAAGGAGATTGAACTGGATGTCTTTCAAGCTTGCCTGCAGTGCTGCTAACATCCTAGATCCTGTGGTTCCACAAACACCTCATTATTTATACATCAGACTTTTTCGCAACGCCTAAATAGTATTGCCAACTATGTCAATAATATTTTATTTATTATATTACTATGAAGTGAATAGGTTATTTATTTCCTCCCAGTACAACTTGTACTTGAATACAATTTCAACATGCATGCTAAATCTCTCCTCCTATGAACTCCCAAGCATTTAATCGAGACACCTCTTAGTGTACTTATCCCATTCTGCTTTAGGCTATGGTTATTCAGGAAAATGCCTTATTGTCCATTCCTAGATGTTAAGCTCCCCAGATGCTCCCTGGAAACCCAGCAGCAAAGAGAAAAGAACGGAGCTACCGGGGTGGCTTTCGTCTTTGCAAGCCCAAGAACCCAGGACAGTATATTGCACAAAACTGATGTTCAGTGCGTGTTTGTGGAACAAACATATAGTTGGAGAGAATGCAAAACTTAAAAAGAATTCATCAAATGAGCCTAATTAAGTCCCCATCTTTTACCCCTCCCCTAACACACCCGGAAGGCTAACTAACACCTTTGCCTAGAGCTAATAAACATTGACCCCACTTAATTGCAAATGGCCCCTAGCCTCAGTGCTGCTGATGAGTTTGGGAAGAGCACAGAATACAGACAAGAGAAATCATTGCTGAGCGCGTCGGTGGGGAAAGAGGCAGGTGGAATCCCCGTCATTGAACTTGTTTGCAAGATGCCCACAGTGACACAAAAGGTAACATTATATGGAGCTGAAGGAACCAGACAGTGTCAGATTTGCTGGCAAAGCATTTTCTCAATCTTGAAAGTGAGAACGAGGGGGGAAAAGGGGAAGGGAAGAAGAAACTATCAAGGGTCTTCTCTAGGCAAAGGCCCCTCAAGCCATATTTTCTACTCATCCTGCAAGAAAGTTTAGATGGGGACCCAGTGGTTCCATTTCAACAAGATCTCCTCGGTCTTCTTAATGTCCAGCAGCTCTCCTGAGCCCTGTGTCCTCTGCCTCTTTCCCAATTCCCAAGGAAAGTGCAGCCCTCCCCCAACTCCCCAACACAAGCTCTGGGTCCCTGTTAATAATCCACTTCTAAGTGGCGCCCTAACCACCACACCCTCCGCACCCTGCCTACCTCCAGTCCTCACTCCCCTACCCAGCCTGGCCACAGGACACTGGCCTCCTCTGTCACCCAGGGGGCCCCTGCACTGGCGCGCGGGTCACCGGCCCTCACCTCTGGCCATCGGCTCGCACTTCCTGTTTCTCCCCGTCCACCTCAGCCGCCCTCCACTGTGCTCTCACATTCCAGACACTTTTTCCCCCTCCCTCATTCCCTTCTTTCCCCATTACTAATGTCTATTCTACAAACTTGCTCAGTGAGGACTGGACTTGCCGGTAATTGAGGGCACCTTGCACCACCCGAGTCTTGATTTTGTGAGCTAAAATTTCTGTTGGTGTTAACTTGCTAGCTCTTTTATTTTACTTCCCTCCCATGTTGAGTCTCATTCCCTGAGTTCACACTTTGGAGGGAGGGAGGGAAGTTCACTCGATTGAGATTGGACAGAACCATAGGGATGGCCGCAGAGGGCCCTGAACCTGCCACTGCCGGCCAGAACGCACCCCATCTCCAGCCCGCGGTGGGCTCAGGGCCCAGGGCCCGCAGCTAGCTTCTTCGCCAGCAACTGCCCTCCACAACCTTCAAGGCCACTGCCTTCGGACTGAAAAACCCCCGTGGCTAACTCTCTTGGAGGGGAGGAAATGAGAGGCTGTTAACGAGCTGGACCTCTGTGAGTTGTGCCAAGAATTCTCCGCCCCACGGTCACAGAATGCTGAAACGGGCTGAAACGGCCAGTCTTCCAAAAGAGCTAACCGGAGGCCGCATCACCGGGCTGTTAATGCCTCCGGCTCCTCGAGCTGACAGGAACAGGATGTTCTAAAATGGCTCCACCCTTGAACCACAACTCATCAATCACAGCACGGAACATCGAGCTTCGGGTTGCGACGGGCTCCTGCGAACTCCCTCTCTCACCTCTCTGCCAGGCTCTTGCTTTGTCACCAGGTTCCCTACTTCGCTCTCCGGCAACAGGAGCCACGTTGGGGTTCCACGTCCTGCGTCCTGCGCCTCCGTGCGTCGCACACGTTGGCACGCACGCGGGGCGCAGACCGCGCCGGGGCTCGCAAACGCCAGCGTGAGCGCCGGGGGTTGGCCCCTGCTTGTGCCCCAGTCCTGATACCTGCCATATGGTCGGGTTGCCGCGCAGGTTGTCTCTAAAACATCTGGCCAGTTGTTTACCTCCCCAGCTGTGTGGCAGTTGGCACGTCCCTGTCCTCGGCTCCCTTCAGCCTCCCAGGAAAAGAAGCGCAGCCTCTGGCCTGGCCTTTCTTCCTTGGCCGGGCGGAAATCAGTTTGCGACCGCCTTGCTTTGGCCGCTCTGACCCGGCCCGCCCCGCTGCCGCCTCGGCTCCTCTATCGGTCGTCCCTGGGTGTGCGGCCACAGCCCTTTCGGTTCTGACCCCTTCCATTTACACAGCCGGCCGCCTCTTCCCTTACCTCCTCGGGGCTCCCTCCTGGATCTCCGTGCACAAATGTCCTGCCATCTCGTTACCTTTGGCCCACAGGTGTAGTCATCGCCCCACTTTACGCCCGCGTGCAATCACCTAGCTTCTTGCTCACCTGGTGGCTTTCTCGCCCTCTGGCTTTCCTGCCAAGCCTTTCTTCCCAAGAACTGCCTTACGGCCAGGAGCACTTAACACACCGCCCAGAGTTCCTCTGACAGGTACAGGGCCAGTCTTCTAATCAGATAGTTTATATTGCAGTCCGATGACCCCCAAATTCCGAATTACCTTCCTGGCTGACAAGGAGAGCTCCCCACGCGATCCTCACGGATCCACGTTTTTCTCTTGCAGACATCCACTCCTTTTCCTGCCTCCCCGATCCTAATTCCTCCAACTCACTTCCTTCAGTAAGGTCATATTTACCTTCCAAGTCAGAACCCAGAATTTTCAGGGAATTTCCAGGACTAAAGCAATCTGTTCCTTGCCATGTATTGTCTCCTCTTCGATTCCAGCGGCTGCTGGCGGTGCCCACCTAAGTCCCATCCTTGCCCTCCCTGCACGCGGGCACACAGTGATGAGGGTGACAGCTAACACTGAGCAATGCCTGTGTCAGGCACTGCTCCAGGCACTTTGCATAGAAGATTCCCCAGGTTTGCCCCCTGCATCTTATTTCAGTTTCCTTAAACTCCTACTCACCTGAGGAAAGCCACCAAAGTGGGCAGAGGAGAGAAGCTTTAAAATAACCAGTGGGAACAACGTAAACATCTCTAGATGTCCTGATTAGGCATGCTTTATGTTCTTTCTCCCTTTATGTCAAATTCCCACTCATTCCTGCCTGTACTTCCTCGGTCCTGACTATATGACCTTGTTTTTAACTTAAAGAAGCACTCTTTCATTTTTTCAAACTGCACGTTTTTAGAGAGATCTCTGCATTTCCAATGGTAAATCAAGAGAACACAGATTTGGAATAAGAGTGATACATATTTTTAAGTCCTGCCTCGGCGCATTTCTAGCTTTGTGATTCTGGGTATGTTCCTTTTTTCTTTTTTTTTTTTTTCTGGGTATATTTCTTAATGCTGCTGAACCTCAGTTAACTCATTTATAAAATGCAATTAGTAGAGACCTTGCAGATTTTTTTTAAATTGCAATAAGCAATGTGTGCAAAGTACTTATCACAGTGCCCAGCACCTTGTAGATGCTATGCAAATAGCCCCTCATTTTCTAAAAATACTTATACTGTCTCAGTGCAGTGGGTGGATATGAAAGGCAGATTTCTCTGCTGTCATATCTTCTTTTCTTAGTGCAAGGTCTCTCCCAGAAACCAAGGGAAATCTCCCACATGACATACAAAAAAAGAAATCACCTTGTCACAGCATACCAGAGGGCAGCTTTAATAAGAAACTAACAAATGTTATATATTCTGTCCCAGGCAAATTGTAGGCCTAAAGGCTTACCCCCTGCCCCACTTCCCCAGCATCCCTCAGTGGCTGACTTTGGGATCTTTAATAGGATTTGTCTTCTGGGTTGCTCACCAGGTTCAATGTCTTCTCGACCCCAGAAAAATGCAAGAATGCTCCCTGGGCACTTAAGAAAACAAGTTCTAGAGCAGTGATCCTCCAAGTGTGATTGATGGACCAAGAGCAAGAGCAAGAGCATCAACACCATTGCTTGTTAGAAATGCACATTCTCAGGCCCTATTGCTAGACTCACTAAATCAGAAATTCTGGGGGTGGGGCCCCAGCAAACTGTGTTTTAACACTACTTCAGGGTGATTTTGATGAAGATTCAGGGTTGAGAATCAGTGGGTGAGATACTAACATGAGGATTTCTTCCTAACAGAATCAGTGGGGGAAGTTCCAACAATATGGCAGATTAACGACTGCAACCTCTCAAGACACACCTTCAGCTGCCTCTGCATGCAAGGAAGGTGTCCCTGTGCCTCATCAGAGAGAAGCATCATCCCCCTGCCAGCCTCACTAGCACCTCTCCCTGCTGCTCGTCTAGATAAGACCAGCTTGACTGCAGACATGTACCTGAGAGCCTAGCCCAGGTGCACCTGCTGCTGCTCAAACACAAGGTTTGCTATCTCTTCTCCCAACCACCACCCTCCTCACCCTGAGACTGGCCAAGCACCTCCCAGCTCCTGCTTACTGTCATTCAGCACCAAGTGGAACAGATACATTAAAGATGCTGTCGGTGATCACAGTGGCCACCCACTCTCCCGAGTGAAACTGTGCCTTCTACAGCCCCAGAAGCCAGATCGACCAGACAGCTGTGCTACAATTCTCTCAAATCAGCATGAAGCAGGGGAGAACCAGAGTTCAGAACTCTAGCTGTAATTAATAACCCAAAGGATGCATTCCCAGCTCCCTCATCCCTCCACAGAAAATGTTCCTCATCAACATTGGGGATGACCTTTCACGCCAAATCCAATGGATTCACCCGTCAGTAGCCCCACGTTGCTTTCTGTCTCAAACCTAAACTCCATACGTGCCCTGTCCCCCCGCCCCCATTGCCCCCAACGTCACTGCCCACTGTTTCACCCTATATGCCACTCCCTGTGAGTCGGGAGAAACTCACAGTCCATGTTTCAAATTAGCCAGTAAGCATCTCAGAAGGCCACAAGTTTGACTGGAAAGGAAGTTATAAGGCCGGCCTAAGACAACATGAGGGAATTGTTGGAATGATTCTGTTACCAGAGTTTTTTTTTAATCAGGAAATTTGAAAACTAAAAACAGCGGAATTGACAATATAGCTGAGAGGGAATGTGGCCACCTTTTATTTCCTAACTTCTTCATTTCCCACTAAGAACCTCTGCCTTAGCCCTCTTTCTCCTCAGCTTTTGCTTCAGTTCTGTGAGCCAGCAGTATCTTTCCAATTAATTAATTAAGGGGACCCAAGTAGGTTTCTCTTGCCTGCAAAGAATGGACGCCCCATCATCAGAACCCTGCTCAGCTCCCAGCTCCTCCGGAAAGCCCATCTTAGATCCCCTCACCGAGCTCCTTCATCCCTCCTTTAGATACTTGTAGTCCTTCACCAACGTAGCTCTATATTCTTGTACCTTACATGCACGACGACGTGGCATCCAAGGGACCTGCATTTGAACACTGCCCCCACCACTATTTAACTCTGCCACTGGGGAACATTATTTAACATTCTCTCTGAATTTCCGTTTCCTGGGGATAATATATTATTAGCAAGAATAAGCAAACAGCAAATGTAAGGAGCCCAGTATACTCTCTCTGCCAGCTACTGGGTACATAACCAGTGCTCCCATCTTCCCTGTCCCCTTGACAACCTCTTTCCAGTTTCATTGTTTTTCTTGGCTTATACCTTTGTATCTAATTGCCTAGTACGTGTACTTTGTCTGTAATGTCATCTGCTGATCATCTCTTGATCCCAGCCATTCTCTGTGGAAGCTTCGGAATCTGGTTTAAGCTGCAGGAGCACTTTTAAGTTCTATAATTACAGTATTATTGACTATAATTTTATTTGCTATGAGTTGTATTTGGAGCAAATGTCTCTAACTATATTTTTAAAAGCTTTGTTTTGGTTGCTATTCTATTAATATGCAGCTCCAGAAAAGCTAAGAACTGGAAGGAGAAAACTATAAGACATCGGAAGCAGGATAAAATTCTATCCAAGTGTTTAATCACCCTTGGAGTCATGTTATTCTTAATGATGATCTAAATTTGTCTTGCTACAATTTATTCTTATTTTCTATCACACTCTAAATTTTGCATAATATACTTAGAGATAGACTTTGAACCACTTTTAAGCTTTTACCTACAGCTTTTTTACGCTTTTCTCATATTGGCTCACATTTATCAAACGATAGCTGTATACCAAGCACTATGCTAAGCACTTTGCACAGGTCTTTCCATTTAATTCTTATAATCATTCTGAGTATCCCCTATGTGTCCTATATAAGCATTATTATGTCCATTTTATGAACGAGCAGATCTTAAGGAAGTCGTGCCACTTGCCCAGGGTCACCAAGCAAGTAACAGATGATGCCACCATTTGAACCTGGGTGGTCTGACACCAGTGCACATACTGCCTCAGAGATTCTAGTTCCTCAATTTTTAAGGATTTAATGATTTGATTGGCCTTTCTCCCATTTCTCTTCATCCATCTTAACAACTGTTCACCAATACTGATGAGAACTATCTGGATGCTAAAAATGGGAAAAAGATCTTAGGGTCCAAGTGGACCATGTTCACAGCACAGAAGAGCTAATGGAGAGGCATTAAAAAGAGTTGGACTTAATGTAACTAAATACTCACCGGAATTATTGGACAAAGACTGTGGCATCAAAAACCTCAAGCTAAAGCCTGACACCAAAGAACCACTGCTAGTAATTTAATACTAACTCTGACTTGATGAGCACTTGCAGTGTGCAAGGTGTTTTCTAGCACCAGGTGTCCTGCAGGAAGGCTCTTGCAGACGAGGAAATGGGAATTCGGAGAGATTAAGTGACTTGCCCACAGCCACACAGGGCAGACCTGGTACCTGTTTTATTTGGGCCTCTAGTTTAGCTCGCAGCCTCTACCCTTTCCCTAGGCTCATCTTTGTAGCTGAAGGTTTCTGGCCACGCATTCTCCAGAACCCAGTACAAAGGATGGTCATGACAACAGTCCTTGCCTACCCCAGGGGGCTGTAGTCTCTTCCCGTGGTAGAAAGAATTAATTCATGCCACACCTACCCACCCACACATCAGCCTTATACTCTTTTACCCACACTTATTTGGTGAGTGGACACCATAATGTTAACACCTTACATTCATGGAAGGCTTTGCAGGTCATGGAGGCATTTTCAATATGAAGCTCAGGTGAGCTTGGTAAATTAGTGAAAGCCTCCTAATTCCTAATCTAGTATTCTTCATATTTTGCCTTGCTATCTCTAGCCAAAAATGTGCTGTCTGAAGAAAAACAATAGAATAAAATAAAATAGTGTTGCAGTGGGTATTCGTGGAAACAGATTAAGATTTAATTTCTCCTATACCAACCCGGGATGCTTTTTAGTCTTTTTCCGCTATGGTAAAGGGACAATCTACAAAGTATTTCCTTAGAGTTACATCCCCAAGTCTAATTTATAAAAAGGCAATTGCCAGAGTGCCTCCATGTGGCTTCCATCAAAAGTTGGACATTGAGAAGGCAGATATCCATGTGACTAAAATGCACACAATCACCCTTCCAATTGTCTTTGTCCCGTAAGAGACCATGCTGAAAGGTTCATGGCCTTGGGTTGCATGTCAGTCTCCAGGAGTAGAAGCAAGTGTCTAAATAGCAGAGAAAAGATAGAAACATTTTCAAGGGCCTATAAACATGAGATCCAAGTTTTTCTCTCCTGGTAGGCTTTGAAATCAAGGCCACTGCTCAAGCAGAAAAGAATCATTGGCTTTCTCACATTGGGATCTTTCAGTCGGGCCACCTGTTGGGTGTTCTTTTTGCAGAGACTGAGGGACGAGCACTGCATCAATGGCATAAAGGAGAGTTTACTCATGGGAAGATCCAAAATAGAAATGTTGCTGTAAAAGTAATTAGACTTGAGTTTAAAAGGATCAGTTCCTCATTAAGGGTTTCCCTCTAAGGCTTTTTACAAGTTTAAAGCTTGAATCTAATCTCCAGTGTCAGCTGTGGAAGGGAGGAAGGCACAGATGCATATTCACATACTAACAAGTATGTGCCCTGGTTTCGCTGATAAAGCGTAATAAGGATTTCGCTGTACATAAATATAAATATTAGCTCCTCGGCACCATCTCCCCTGCCCCTGCCACCACCCACTGGAGATGGAGACCCTGGAGATCAAAGTCAACACTTTGCACTTATAAAAGCTGGAAGAAAACTTTTTAACCATGGTTAGAATTAGAATTGGTTATTCCCAGCAGCCCCAAATGTCAACAGAAACCCTTCCCTTTCTGCATTCCTTGTAATTCAATTCCCTGTCAGCACGTATTGGCTATGTATCTGGTCCTGTTCTAGGTTTGAGGATACAAAGATAGATGAGACTCATCCCTGCCCCGTAGGAACCCAGAGCTCAAGCAGGGTTTCTCAAAGTGTGTACCCATCGGCACCCATAAGGAACTATGGGTTCCTGCAAAACTGTAGGTGGCAAGTCTGGTTTTCAGATCCTGTGCAGAACCACTGAGTTAGAACTTAGTCAGAAGCTCTAAGTGTAGGCTCAGGAATCTTCATACAATTCCCCCCCAACCCCCGCCCCGGTGATTCCTACGTCTGTCCACAAAAGTAACAGACAGCATGATTTCAAAGCATTTACAAATAATTTGTGATTTTCTTCTGTTAAGTCTTGAAATTCCAGGCTGTGGACAAACCCATTTCTTAAGAGAGCAGAGACAACCGTCTCCACGCTCCGTCTCCACGCTCTGTGAGAACTTCACAGGGTGTTACAAAAACAGACTCTGCCTGCTGATTATGGGAAGCCTCTAGAGTCTCCCTCTTTGCAGTAAGTCTCTACACCAGCCATGCTCCACAAAGCCCACAACAAGCCCCACCTTGTCCACCAGAGGGAAACATTCTGAGTGGGCAACGGCTGAAAGCATGCTGGAGTCGGACCTGGCTTTGGATCCTAGCATTTTCACTTCCCGGTTGTGAATCCAGAAGCAAAGTACCGGGCCTTTTGTTTCCTCGTCTGTAAAATGGGGATGACAATAGGACCCAGCTCACTGGATTATCAGGATTGGAAGAAATAATGCATACAGGAAACACATATGGATTGGCATACAGTAAGCATTTAATAAATGTTGTTACTGTGGTTACCAAAGTCCTTGGTGAAACTCATTTGGGTTAATGACTCAGAGCTCAAAAAAATCTCCCAAAATCCACAACAGGCTAGTCTTCTCCCTGAACGAGAACTCAAAAACCATAAAATGTAGGTACACAAGTGAGGGGACAATGATATACTTCTAAACTGTGCCTTGGAGTCTGCAAATTATAAGGTGGTATAATTGGTGGCTAATTTCCCTCATTAAGCCTTTTAGGGAAACCCCTAAAGAGGAACTGATCCTTTTAAATTCAAATCTAATTACTTTTACAGCAACATTTCTATTTTGGATGCTTCCCATCAATAAAGCCTATTTTATGCTATAGACGCAGTGCTCATATATGAGGGAGTGGACAATGATATACTTCTAAACCGTGCCTTAGAGTCTGCAAATTATGAGAGAGTATAATAACTTAGGGAGGGTGAGCAATGGTTGATATATAAAATGAACATTTTTAAAGACTGAATTTATAAAACACACACAGGTATACCACACCTAAGGCAAACCAGATGTATAAAAAAAAATCTAGATTTATTATGCATGTCTTTATCAAAAGATAGACATTTAGCTCCTTAAAATATTTCATGTATGATTTCATTTAAAAAATTTTTATCCAAACACAAAATCTCAGGAGGGTATCTATTCCACAGTTCAAATAGGGTTACTCAGTTTGGCAAATTAAAATACAAGAGACCCAGTGAAATTTGAATTTCAGATCAAGAAGAAATAATTTTTCAGCACAAATACATCCCATGAAATATTTGGCAACCCTAACTACAGAGCATGACTGGTTTTCACAGAAGTTCATGACTTTCAGCCAACGTCCTTAGTAAGCTTTACATTAGGAGAAAGAAAAACTGATTAGGAATGAACTTGTCACGGGTCAGGTGAATGAATGAAGCTGTAAGTTCTATGAGAAATGAATGAAACCGGACCAATCACAGGGATCATATGACGCCTGAGCTTTTCTTCAATTGCTAGGAAGTTGGAATGTCCCTGTACGCCTGGAGAAATTCCTGCTGTAATCCATACGTTGTAAAGTTCTGTGTTAGTACTAGAGGAGTAAGTGGAAGAAAAGTTAACTTAGAGAAATGAGTTAGTAAGATCAGGAGCCAAGGTTCACCCTGTAATCTGGGCTCAAGGTTCAAACGTGCTCTTTCACAATGAAGGGACGGTGACCCTGAGCTTCTTGCTGCGAGTGTATGATAACCAAACCCCAACCACACATCTTTTCTCATTCCTTTTAGTTCCTCTAACGTGAGAACAGGTAAAGTGCTTTTTCTTTGATTTATAATACTCTTTGATGTTACAGGAAAAAAAAATCTCATTCTGGAACCGCCAAATTGTTTCCATGGTGAAAAGTTAAGTAGCTCTTTCGGCATTTTTTAGATTTTAGTAAGCTTTGCATAGCAGTGGGATGGGAGGTGAAAATGAAAAAAATATCCTAGGACCCCTCATTAATTAGGCCTTATATTTTTAAAAATGCTTCTGACATGGATGTTAACATGCTGGTACATTTTTAATTTTGCCCCAACTGGTAGGCCACAGTAATTAAGAAATTATTCCACTGGAAATGAAAGCACTCCAGCGATCAAAGGGAAATGAGATAGGGCGGTAGCAGAAAGAACATTAAACTCAGAATCAGAACGCTTGGCTTACATCCCCACCTCAGCCACGCACAGGTCAATCAGCTTCACTCTCTGGACCTCTGTTTTCTCATCTGTAAAACAAGAGTTTCCTACGTGCTTTCTGTAGTCTGAAATTCTGTGATTCTGAATCTAGTAATTTGGATTTAGATCTTTCATCTTTCCCTGACTGCAATATTTTGAGACAACCTTCCCCTTCCCTGTTTCTGGCAGCCTGCCATTTCTGGAAAGCCCACTCACTTCCCTCAGCCCATTCTGAGGATGAACTCGTGTGATCTTTAGAGGCCACTTTGGAAATCATTGTTGTGCAGCACAAGGGACTGTTAGCACCATGTACAAAGACAGAAAATGGCTTTAACTGTCAAGTAAGGAACAATAACACTGGGGAAAAAGCACAGCAGAGAGCTGTTGTTTTAAAACTCAGGCTAGAGCCATTGAAAACTGCTTGAGGTTTAAAATCCTGAGCTGGCAAACAACTAGAGGGAAGATCAGAAAACGAAGCCTACAGGGAGTTGTAGGGAAATGAATTGACCAGGAAGACATGGGGAGACATCATGGCCGCCTTCTCATCTCTGAGGCCCGCTCCAGCTCCACCACCACCCTGGCCCTCACTCCCAGCTCAGAAACTAAGGCGAACCACTTCTGAGACCACCTCTAGGTGCCCAACTCCGCGTTAATGAAGAGTGAGAGCCAGTGCTCGGCTCAGGAGCTCTCCCATGCTCTACTCGGGACGCCTTCTTCCTCTGTGATAACTTGATGGACTAAAAAGATAGTTAAGAATGTAAAGCAAAAAAAGGTGCTTTTTTTTCCCCTTTCTCAACTTCCTAAACAAAATTATTTTTAAAAACACTAGCCCTCATAAACAAGGTGTCTTTTGAGGTATTTCTTTAAGAGTCGTTATGAGTTGCCTGACTCATACTGTGTGTCAAATGAGATGACAAACGACCTCTAACCCTGAGATTACCATGCTACCTCCACGCCACGCATCCTCCCCAGTCCTCCTCACGGCAACTGAGGAGAAAGGTAAGATGTTCTTTCTCCTTTTAGGAACATGTGACAGCAGTAGGAAAGAAGGAAGGGAGGGAGGAAGAGAGAGAGAGAGAGAGAGAAATAGAGAGGGAGAGAGGGAGGGAGAAGAAGAGAAGAGAAAGAAGAGAAAAAGATTGACAAGCTGGGGCTTTTTAGGGTAATTCTGGAAGGTATCCCTGTACTATAAATAATTTCTGTTCATAAGGAACAGAGACATAAGGCAGAGTAGTAGTGTGGTCTCTTTTAGAAAGATTTCCATGCAATACGACCGAGAGAGAATTCAAGTTTCTGTGCTTAAAGAGATAAGCGGCCACTACTTGACAGTCTTCATCTGGGACGACCATCGTGGAGCAAACCGTGTCGTGGCTAAGTGGATGGTGACAGAATTCTCAGTCCCTTCTACGTGCTTACATATCAGATGTGCCGAATCTACACGCATGGTATTTTGTCCTTCTATTATTCATTACTGGCTTTATAAAAAGCAACAGACGCTGAAATCGGTATTTCTGAATTGTTAGAGCTCACCCCAGAGAAGGCTAAAGGAAAAGCAGGTCATGGGAGACCCAAGAGGGTGGTAGCCACCAGCCAAGAGAATGGGTTTCTGCTGGAACCCAGAATAAAGGCACATTTTTCTCCTCCCACTGAAAAAAATGTATATATGTCTCCATCCTCCTGGCTCAGCTCAGCAGAGCTCTTAACCCTATTTGGAGGACTTTTCTTCTAAGGAGTTCTTCAAGCTTTTATGCAGTCTACAACCTTTGAAAGATTTGAGTCTGTTTCATGATTATTTTCATCTTTAATGCCTGAACAAGATGCTGGTTGTTTCCCTTCATTGAGTTTAGCTTGTCTTTTTGGTTATTATCATTTTTACTTTGTCATTTTTTGAGAAGTAATCTCTGCAAGGGAAACGTCATAAAAATCTCTTGATTGCTTTAAAAAGTGAACCAAAGCCCTCTGAAGATTTATTATTATTATTATTTTGTGTGTGTGTGTGTGTGTGTGTGTGTGTGTGTGTGTGTGTGTGTGTGTCTAGGTAGGGAGACCTCTGGTGCTTTAGGAATATTTTCATCTTTTCATGTATACAATGGTGCTCAATCACTGAGGAGTTTGCCCACCCCCATCCTCATGGTCAATGCCCCATCACAAGCAGCACAATGCTGATGTGCCAACCTTTGCTCAAGAAATGGAAGACGATGCAGATGATGCGGCATGTGTCCATGGGTTCCAAAGCAACTCAAGAAGATATATATGTAGGCATAAACTTTTCTCGGTATGATGTCTGCATTGCATAGAAGCCATCTGCAAGGCCAAATGTCAAATGCCCTTCTCTCGGCCTTGTGAAGTTAAAAAAGAATCCACTCTCCTTATCTGTCACTGCTGGCCCATTTGGTTTGGGCTGTAGATCCCCAGCTGTCTAGCAGCTGTCATTCTGCTTGTTTATAAATTCAGCAGCTTTTAAGCGAGGTTCCACAATGTCAGAGCCTCCCAGGAGGTCCCTCTGGAGGCCCCCGCAGGGTAAGGGCTGTGCATCCACTCCCTGCCACACAGACACGGCCGCTGGGACGCGGGAGCAATATGGCAGTCTGCCATGCCGCGGGCCCTTTCAAAACGAAGTCCTGATCACTCTGCACATCGGTTACAATATGCTGTGGCCTTAGGACCTCCCCACCAGGCAGAAATCAGACTCTCAAGCCCTGGCCCGGTCACGCATTTGATTTGCAGGCATGATTGTTACTTGCTGGCCATACCACTCAATCTCACTAGCTTGTCCTATCAGAGAAACAGAAGGAGCAGTGGGCCACATGGAGAACAGGTCCTTTATGTGTTTGGGATTGGGTTTTGTGGTTTGTTAGCGCAAAGTTCCCAGGGCAGATAAATGTGGTGGAAAGACCGAACAGCTACGGGAAAGAGAAGAGCCTCTGGAAGGAGCCCAGGCTGGGCTAGAATCCCCACTCTGAGGCTGCTGGAGATGTAACCTTGAATTAGGTGCTTCACCTTCACGTGTTTTCATTCTTGTGAGGGTGGAATAAGAACACACACAAGGCAGTGGTTCTCATTGTGTGGTCCCTGGACCAACAGCAGCAGCCTCACCTGGGAACTTGCTGGAAATGCATATTCTCAGGCCCCACCCCAGCATTACCGAGTCAGAAACTCTAGGGATGGGGCCCAGCAGTCTGTGTTTTAACAGGCCCTCCCAGTGATTCTGATGCAGTTGGGAACCGCCAATTTAAGGTCTCTAGCACAGTGCTTGGCACACAATAAATACTGGTTTATCCTTGTAGAAATTCTGAATTTCTGAGGAATTATTGATTTGGAGCCTAATATGTCCACTAAGCACACTGCTAGGGCTCGGTAGAATCTCCACTCTCAGGAGTAGCTGTGCATGTCCCCTTGTCAATCTGTCCTTGGGATAAATTAGCTGAGGCACAAGTCTGAATTATCAGTAAGCATCTAGCGGTGGGGACGGAAATTACCTAAAGGGGCAGGATTGCAGACCATGCCCACTCTCCCTCTCCCACACCCATCCGCACCCAACCACTCTCTGTGCCAAGTGCCCGGAGCCCTGGGGAGGCACAAGGGAATATGGTCCACTCCTCTAATGCATCGAACATGAGAATTCCAAGGTTCTGTGGGAAGCTGTGTGTCCCCCTGCTTTCCTTCCTCGGCCTTGGAAGCCTGAAAGATCCCAGGTGACGCCTCCAATGCTTCCCATTTTTTGTTAGTTTTCCTTTGGGCTGCTTTTCTTTTTTAACTATGAGTTGTGCAAGAACTATTTTCATCCCTTGATGAAAGCGGTATCCATGTTGCTGTCATGGGTTCCTGATCCAGAGAACGTGACATGACAAATCTGTGATTCCAAGAGATCACTCTCCAGGCCTCGGACTCATCCCATCATTTCTGGGAGATGACAGATCCCTGGCCATGAACAGAAGGCTTCCTGACAACTGTGACAAGTGTCTATCTTGAAGAAAAGATCATTGAGTTCTCCGGACAAGGGGTATTCAAGATTCTTTTTTTTAAAATGGGAAAAAATTGGCCTGCTTTGGAGATGCCAAAGGTGAAACATCTCATGTGGCAAATATGAAAAAGTCAAGTGCCAGGCGGGAAGGAGGATGTTGCTCATCACAGGCTTTCTGGCCCCTGACTACAGATATCGAATCCAGATGCGGCCTGGAACCCCGAGCCAGGAATATTCACCGAAGAATAACAGTCACCAAACAATCCGTTTCAGATGAATTGAATAAATAAACATCAATCACCCATTCATTAAACACATATTTGTTGAGCACACGCGAACTCTTCGGCCTGTGCTATGCCCTGGGGACGAGAGTGGAAGTGGAAAGCGATGTGGTAGACGGGCAATGACAAGGAAAACAAGGGGGCGCATGTCCAGGGGGAGCTTCCCAGGGGAAGCAGGCCAAAGCTGAACAGGAGCTGTAGGATCGATGCCCTTAATCAGGCAAACGGACAGGAGCGGGGGCACAAAGTATCCTCCCGCGGGGCTGGCACCCCGAAGGAAAGGTGAGGGGCATGAACAGTCGTGGAGTGGATGGGAGGAAGCTGGTGGAAGAAGGATGTCTTAGGCAGGCTCAGGGCCGGAAGGGACGCAATGGCCCCGGGAAGCCCCTGGAGGCGTATAAGCTGTGATCCAAATGCACGCGCACAGCATGGCATGGGGTTGCCCACACAGCCCAAGGGTTCAGAATCGCTTCTGAACCCCAGCTCTGTCACCTCTCGGCTTATGTCCTGGAGCAAGTTTCTCAATGTCCCTCTGCTTCGATGCTCTTGTCCATAAAACGAGGGTTTCGTGATCTTACAGGATTGCAATACGGAATCAATGAAATCAATAGACATATAAACACTTAGGACACGTGTCTGGGATTTAGTAAACTCTCAAATGTTAGGTGCTCTATTATTATTATTATTATTATTATTATTATTATCTTATAACAGGGCAAATATTATTAACTTGGTATTGCCACAGCCTTTGCCCTTCCCCCTGCCCATCAAAGAGAATTCTGCCAGTATTCCCCCTCCTTCTCCTTTGAGCAAGAAAGGACTCTCGCTCTCTGGGGTTGGTGTGAAACATGTCACCTAGGCTCTCCTAGATGATGGGGCCGGCCCCTGGGTCAATGGGTGGGTCACCTCCAGGCTGTGCAAAAGTGTCTCTCCTAAAAAAGAGTAGATAGCAAGTCCCCCAGCAAGGCTCTTCCAAGATCATTTTTAGTGGGAAGAAAATTGGTCTGCTTTAGAGGGCAGGCAGGGCAAGGAGGAGAGGGCCATGTGGAGCCCAGGAGGGGAGACGGGTATGGGGAAGTCTGTGACGTGCTGGGGAGCAGCTGTGGGTGAGAGGAAAGTAGGTGGCAGCGAAGAGGAAATTCAATTAAAAGCTTCATTTGGACCCTCTCTTAAATTTTCTTCTAAAGACATAAGAATAAAATTCCCTTTTAATGAGTTTGGCTCCTGTCCCATGTTTCTTTAAAGTTGACTCTACGTGAAGACGGAGCCACAGAGACTCCTTTGCCAGGATTTAGTGGGGTTATAGTATTAATGTTGAAAATTGGTATATGAATACCTACCCCCCCAGGGCTAGTTTTAGGATTAAATGTGGTAATGCATGTTGTATCCACCACCTCTCGCTAGATTATGCTGCAAGCAACTCCCAAATCTCCGTGGCTTACAACAACAAAGGTTTGTTTCTTGCCCCTGTTACATGTTCTTTGTGGTTTGGCTGCACATCTTTCTTCTGGAAAGGAGATGTCGGATCCGCCCCTATCTGGGCCTGGCAGGGCTGGCCCGGAGGGAGGGAAGGAAAGGCAGAACCAGAACCCGCAATGGCTCTCAGCGCTTCTACGCAGAAATCTGTCACTTCCAATCCCATCCCATTGGCCAAACGAGTCATGCCTGTCGTCATCAGGGTGGGGAGTGTGACCGTCCCACTGGGAGGGACAGCAGGCCCTGGGGAACAGGAGCAGAGCCGGCCGCAATCATCAAGTGCTCAGGACATTGCCTGGCACGCGGAAAGACCTCCATAGATTGCAAAAATCATTCGTATCAATCTGTAAAATGGGGGAACTAAAAGTACCAGCCTCATAAGGGAGCTTGAGGATTAAGAGAGAGAGAACATGCACCGGAGCCTGCCTAACTGGCTCAATAAACGGCAGCTAGTGGTGATTTTCCCCTGGGGCCAGGAAAAGTGGACAATCTGGCAGTTAAAGCCATGGCAAGGGGGACATGTGGTGACCGGAAGCTATAGAGGATCTTTGGGACCCTGATGGGAAAGGATGTTCCTGTCTCAGGGGGTCAGAGACAAGAGCAGGACCCCAGAGAGCCAAGGGCTACATGGGGGCAGGAAATGCCAATTACTCTCCCACCGGAAGAGACAACCTGCGGCCCACACGCAGAGCACCAGAGAGCTTGCTGTTTTCCAGCCTTTCCCAGGCCTCGGGGCCAAGCCATGGGCTCGGACAGGAAGCCTGGGGCTGCCTGTGTGTCAAAGAGGACCCAGCACCATGCCTGCTCCCTGCTCTGGGGCACCACAGCTCACGCCGGTCACCCACCCCTTTCCCACACCAGAGAGGGAACGCTGGGCTCCCCAAACACCCGGTCACTCTCCACCCAAGCCAGCAAGGCTGCTTACCTGGCCAACAAGGCAGGGCCAGGTCAGGAGCAGAGTCCAGGGGCCATAGGCCTCCAATAAAAATATTTCTAGAACAAATTTGTGCAGAGGGATCCCTCCCATTCCCTTTAACCCCTATTGCTACTATCTCCCACCGCATGGCTCTTCAAGGAAGCTCCTTTTCCCTCCCCAAGCTGCATGTCTTCTCACTCATTCCATCAAAAGCATTTACTGGGGGTCCTCCAGGCGGCAGAGTCAGCCTGGTGCTGCCTCTGCTCCAGCGCATGGTCCAGTACATGGTCCTATGCATGGTCCCGTGCATGGTCCTGTGTGTGGTCCAGTGCATGGTCCAGTGCGTGGTCCAGTGTGTGGTCCAGTGCGTGGTCCTGTGTGTGCTCCAGTGCATGATCCTATGCATGGTCCAGTGAGTGGTCCAGTGCATGGTCCAGTGCATGGTCCAGTGCATGGTCCAGAGCATGGTCTTATGTGTGGTCCAGTGTGTGCTCCAGTGCATGGTCCAGTGCATGGTCCTATGCGTGGTCCAGTGCGTGGTCCTGTGCATGCTCCAGGGCATGGTCCAGTGCATGGTCCTAGGCGTGCTCCAGTGCATGGTCCAGTGCATGGTCCCATGCGTGGTCCAGTGCATGGTCCTGTGCGTGCTCCAGTGCATGGTCCTGTGCGTGCTCCAGTGCATGGTCCTGTGCGTGCTCCAGTACATGGTCCAGTGCATGGTCCTGTGCGTGCTCAAGTGCATGGTCCTATGCATGGTCCTATATGTGCTCCAGTGCAGGAGAAAGACAAGAGCCAAGAGGAAGAGGGAAAGCTTTTCCTGCTGGCCCATGGTGGGTGCTAAGGAGCATAAAGATGGGATGTGGCACAGAATGCCTCTCTCCAACAATGGAGGAAAGACCCAAGGGAGCTGAGGAAAAGACGTTTAGTCAGAGGAAACAAGCCCATGTCTAACTTTATGTGTTAGAAAAAGAACCAGAGGGGCACCTGGGGGGCTTACTCGGTTAAGCGTCTGACTCTACTTCGGCTCAGGTCATGATCTCAGGGTTGTGAGATGGAGCCGTGCTCAGCAGGGAGTCTGCTTGAGATTCTCTCTCCCTCTGCCTCTCCCCTCTGTGCATGCAGGCTCTCTTTCTCAAATAAATAAATCTTAAAAAAAAAAAAAAAGAACCAGGGTCAGGGTGGCTGCAGCAGAGGTGGGGACAACATGTGTTTACTTGAGGTTCCTTCTTCCCCAGCTGACACGCCCCTTCGTTCATGGCTACAAGTTAGGGAAGCAGCCAGTGAGCTCTCGGCGGGATTCTGTTTTCACACTGAAGCTCTTCTTCTGGAGCCACGTGACTGCACTCCTCTAGCTGTCTGTAGACGGCCAAGCAATAGGCATCTGCTGGAGCCTGCGTTTCTGGCTGGGTGGACTTGGAAATCTGGGAACCTTGGAATCAGACAGACTTGAGTTCGAATCCTGGTTCTGCTCCCCTCAACTCTAGTGGAGCTATGACGCAGAGGTCATGAGCAAGCTAACAGCTTCCTGCCCCTCTGCCTGGGGGGGAATGTCCTCACCGGGGCAGACGGGAAGTACTGGGGAGCAACCCTCCTATGGCTCCTGAAGACCCAGGGCCCCTCCATCTTTGGTGGTCTGTTTTGTACAGTGTCAGAGGGCCCTCAGCAGGACGAAGCCCAGGTCCCTGCAGCGAGCGTCATGAACACACTTGACTAACTTCCTTCCCTCCCCCCAGCTCGTATTGCCATCCTCTCCCAAAGAAACCACCCGCAACCAGACCTTCATCTTGGGGTCAGCTCTGGGGGAAACCCAAATGAAGATGCTAGCCATGTGACTTCAAAATGATGGAAACTCTGAGTCTGCTTCTCCGTCCGCATAACGGAGACTGTGAGGAGCAATGAGGAGGACATGAGGAAGGAGGAGGAAACATGCACAGAGCAGGCAGGTGGTAACACTGGACTCTGAGGGACAAAGGACATCATGGAGATGAACTTGCTCTGTAAACTGCAGGTGACCCTCCAGATGCACGCAGGCAGCGCTGCGAGGGTTAAAAACATCCCTCCCTAGTCAGAACCAGCCGTGAGACCTGAGGCAACTTACCTCATCTCTCTTTCCAAGTCAGTTAAACAGAAATAATCATAGCATCTATCCCATAGGGTGGTTGCGAGGATTAAATCAGTTAATATACGTGGCTTATCTAGAACTGTCCTGCTTCCTAATAAAGCTACATGTTTGCCATATTGTTTGAATCATTGTTATTATAGGTCTATTATATGACTACGTTATTTTTATGCTGTACCGAAAATGCAAGTCTTTTTCCTACCCCTCCTGACGCCTCGCTTTAGCTACCTGCTCCAACGTCACCACGGGTTTAGTTTGTCATCACGAGCTTTTTTAATTGCATAAATAATTCATGAGTATGCTCCAATTGAAAGAGTTAAACAGTGTACAGGACAAAACCTAAAAGTCCCTTCAACACTCACCGCCCCCCTCCTCCCACTGTCCACAGCATGGGGCCTTCTCCCTATTCCTTTTATACGTAGGTATGTATATACTTTTTTCCCTACAGAAGTGGTATCACACTAAATTTGCATTCAAATTTGTTATACAACTTGCTTATTGCTTTTCAAATACATTTTGGAGATTTTTCTATGATGATACAATAGGGTCTACTTCATTTTTTAAAAAAATTCTTCAGAATAGATATACCATACTATTTGTTTAACAAATCCCCTATTGATAGATGTCCATGTGGTTTCCAATTTCCCCCCTTTGAAGGCCACACTACAGTCAACATCTTTGTGCATACATCTTCACTCAGGCACATGAATATTCCTTAGGATGGATTCCAGGAAGTGGATTTGCTGGGTCAAATGATGTGTGAATTTTTTGTTTTGCTAAATACTGCCAAATTGCCTTCTAATTTACACTCCTACCAGCTTTGGGGGGAGGTTTGTTTTTGTTTTATTTATTTGTTTTTGTTTTAAAGACTTACAGGAGGGGTTTTGTTAGGCAGTTGGTCTCGGCAGAGGAGGGCATCGGGTTTTTCCCTGACAACTAAAAACAGCAGAGTGTTCCTTTCCTTTCCGGAGATCCAACATCCCTGCTGCATAACCCCTCCTCCTCCAACCTTCCACGCCCCCCTCTCCACATCACACACACACACACACACACAGAGAGAGAGAGAGAGAGAGAGAGAGAGAGAGAGAGAGAGAGAGAGAGAACTATCATGGAGGAGAATTGTGTCCCCCTAAAATGTCGCTGCCTTGATTTGAGACATCATTCACACCAAGCTGTGAATGATTGTGCCTCCTCCGCTGGGGCCACCATAGCATTTGGGTTTTTTTGTTTTTGTTTTTGTTTTTGATTTTCTGAGTAGGGTTATCTACCCAACACTTATGCTTCTGTAGAAAGAGAATTCATTGTTGTTGGATGATCTTTTGGCGGCTGTAGAACTACATTTCCCAGCCTGCATTTCAGTAGGGGTGGCCAATGAGCTGTAAGTGGAAGTTGATGGGTGGGGCTTGTGGTAAAGGTTGCGTAAAGGAGGCCAGCTTATTGGAAACAGTGAGCTCCTTTGCCTGCCCCTTCCTTCTTCCTACTTGGAACTGGGGGTGATTTTTAGTATGTTCAACCATTCACATGGACATCAGCCTCCTTAGAACTGAGCAAAGTTCTGGAGGATCCCACCATGGCTTGTGTTAACTCTTTAGTTGACAGAACTTGGAAACCATCCAAGGATGCAAAGAAGCAATGGCACTTATTCTGAAATATTTGACATTTTAACAACTAATTGGCCATATATATTCTTTCGGACTGAATTTCAGCCCTGCCTGAAATGATGATGTGATGGTTGGAGCTCCAATTGTCCTGTGGGACCATGAAGTAATCTTCAAGATGGAAGCCAGGCACTAAGGATGATGGACAAAACAGAGGCTTCTGAACAACGTGGAGCCCCCATACCTGTCATCTAGACTTCTTTTATATAAAGTACTGGGCTTAAACCCAATCAGTTGCTGGCATTCCTTTTGCCATGTTTTGGCCCATTAAGACTGAAAGAAACTCAAGTCCACACTTTCTATGGCCAAAAAAGGAGCCCCCATTCTATAAACTTAGAACTGTTTTGAGGGATCCCTTAAAGAACCCCACACCCTGTGGCATTCTCTAAACAAATTCCATTTTGCCACTTCCCATTATACTTAACATCAACATCAGCCGTTTGCAAAATTCTTAAGATATGGCCTGACACTCCTTGTTCTGGACACTGTTTCTATTTATCCAGATTAAAATTGGGTTAATTTGGGACATACCCACACCAATCTGTGAGCTCCAGGATAACACCCCTGATTCTCTTCTGGCAACTAAGCTCCCAAACGCACATTATAATTCCTGCACAAATATGGTTCAGAAATTCAAAGGAGTCCAAGACTGAAGGTCACACCTATTATAAACAGGACATGGAAAGGTTTCTATTACGTTTTGTTTATAATAGTGAAAAAAAAATGTCCCACAATAGAGAATTAGAGAAATTGTGGTAAATCTATGCAATGGACTGCTAAAAAGCTATTTAAACTATGACATAGAAACTTGTCAGCGGGGGCGCCTGGCTGGCTCAGGTGGTAGAGCATGTGACCCTTGATCTTGGGGTTGCAAGCTCGAGTCCCATGTTGGGTGTAGAGATTGCTTCAAAAATAAAATAAAATCTTAAAAAAGGAAAAGAAACTTGTCAGCAATGTTCAAAATCCATTAAGTGAAAAGTAAATCTTGAATGATCCCTTTGGTAAAAACAATTTTGTATAGATATGTTTATGCATTCATACATATCAGTGCAAATGCAAATAAGGATGATGCCTAAAAGCTTTATAGTGGTTATCTCTGAATTCATGGGTGATTTTAAATTTTCGCCTCTGTGACTCTGTGTGTGTGTGCGTATATATATATATATATATATATATATACGGGGAAATTTGGTCACAGATACACACACACACACACACACATATATATATATATGCACACACACACATATAGATGTTTTTAGTAACTTAGAAATAGGTGAAGGATGAGCTTATAAGAAAACTCCGATCTGGAGCTTTAAGTTCATAGGCAGTTCTCAAATCCACCCTTCAAAACCAAGGGTGTCTGAATTTTGGAAACCAAACCTTGTTGAACTTGCCTGGCATTTCCTAAGTTGTCTCACATGCCCCAGTGATATGCCCCACATGACAAGCTGTCCAGTTCTTGACAAAGGTTAGAAAAGGCCATGTGACGGCCTTCCCCATCTCTGGTGGCTGGTGGCCAGGCCTGGAATGGCCCCTCTGCCTCCTACCCTCTCCCTGTCCCTTCGGCTCATGCTTCCCTCCCGCTAACTTGGCACCTCTCTCGACCTCGGCCCCAGATCCTCCAGCCCCTCCCCAGGGAGAATGTGTCCCGCCAGCTTTTGCCCCATCGAATGAGGAAAGGGGACTTTCTCTGCTGCTGCCCCTCCTGGGAGGTTTGCTCACAAAACCAACAATCCCCTTGGACCTCAGAAAAGGCCACTTTGGCCCAGCCTTAAATGAGTCTCAGCCTGGAGGCAAGAGATGGTGGCCTCCACCATCTCAGCTGCTACCTCTGGTCCAACGCCCTCTGCTCTCAGAACCAGCCCCAAATCCTCCTGTCCCATTTGGCTCTGCTGGAGGAGGAAGCCCGGCAGAATCTTACGGTGCACGTCAGAGGAGCCAAGGACAATAAAGTTCTGCCCGCCAGTTCTGAAGCCTGACCCGAGCAGCTTGTCTCCAGGTGGCCCATAGCTGGAGCAGGGAAGGAGGTTATCCCAGATCTCCCCACCGGTCAGTGAGCCATGTTGACTGCCCATCCTGTTCTCCCACTTCATTTTCTTTTTTTTTATTAAGATTGTATTTATTTATTTATTTGACAGAGAGAGAGCACAAGCAGGGGGAGCCACAGGCAGAGGGAGAGGGAGAAGCAGGGAGCCTGATGTGGGACTTGATCCCAGGACCCTGGGATCATGACCTGAGCCAAAGGCAGACGCTTAACCAACTGAGCCACCTGGGCATCCCTCCCACTTCATTTTCATTCGGACTCAGAGAAACCAAAACCACTCCTCACCAGGGAACGCTGCTGCTCTGATATAGCTATGGGCTTAATTGTGTCCCCCCTCAAAATTTATATGTTGAAGTCCTAACCCCCAGTACCTCACTACTGGAAACAGGGTCTATGAAGAAGTAATTAAGCAGGTTTAAAAAAAGAGAAAGAAGATCTACAGTACAGAAAACTTGGAGAACAGAGGGGAGATTGTACTCAAAATACACTATAACATAATAAAATGTAATTTTGTTAAAAAGAAGAAGAAGAGGAAACAATTAAGCTAAAATGAGGTCTTTGGGGGTGGGCCCCAATCCAACAACACTGGTGTCCTTATAAGAAGGGGAAATTTGGTCCCAGATACACAGAGAGAGAAGACCATGTCAGAGACACTGGGAGAAGACGGGCATCTACACATCAAGGAGAGAGACGTCAGAAGAAATCAACCCTGCCAGCACCTTGATCTTGGCCTCCTAGTCTCCAGAAGTGGAAGAAAATAAATTTCTGTTAAGGCACTGTGTCTGCAGCGCTCCCCTACGGTAGCCCAAGCAAACTAATACAGATGTGAAGCAGACCATCATTCAGGGGGCTCATCAACCCCACAGCCTAAGGTCCACTACATTTAAAACATTAAACCTGCCCTTCTAACCTCAGATAAATAAGCCCTCTGTATCTCCCCCTGCCTTTTCCCCCAACCCCCCTGAATTATGTCTACCTTTGAGTGAATAAAACCAGAAAAATGGCATAATTGTGGAGCCATAAGTAAACCGAATTGCTCACCTGGAGACAGACACAGTCACTCCCTCCTCCATATGCCCACCCGCCCTCACTTGTCTCCCCCAGCCAGAGGGGCCTTTCTGACAGGATCAGTCTTCCAGAAAGGCTTTCTCCAAACCCCTGAAGAGTCTCTGCCCAAGGTCACCAGGAGCAGGCAGGGGCTCTGGGCAGAGCGGGCAGTCCTGTGGAGAGCCCACTGGGACTGAACACTGATGAGAGAGCCCAGCATGCAGAACGATGCTCCTGCTGGACCAACCAGTTCAGACTACAGCAGCCTTCCCAGGGAGGTGGGAAATGCCGACGTCTACCAGCTAGCCCCGCTTTGCCACTTATCAGCAGAGTAACCATGCCCATGGCTTCGGCCCTGTCAGCCTCAGTTTACCCCTCTATAAAATGGGCATAATATCAGTAGTTACCTAATAAGAATGTTGTGAGGATTCAATGAGTTAATGTTTGCCAAGTGCTTAGCATGGGATAAGTGCTTTAAAAAATGTTAGTACCATGATGATGGGAGTGGTGGCTACTATGACCACCAGCAGCTCCTTCTGAAACCCCTACAAAAGCAACAGGCCAAGAGCAACCAGACGGCACCCCTCTTGCCCAGTGTCGGCCCTCTCTGAGCCTGAAAAGGACCACTTCTGTGGACAGGCAGAAAGTGTGCCCAGAAAGTAGCATGTTCTCATTAAATGTTCAAATAGATTCTGAAAAGATCAGGGCTGATACATTCCTCCCCAAGGGAAACTCAAACACATGGCCTACTCACAGAGGGCAGTGGGATCCCCTCTGCAGCTGGGCCACCAGCAAGGGCTCTGTCTCTTACTTCCTCTCCTGAACTACCCTTCTGTGTTTGCTCATCTGCAAACTGGGTACCATAAAAATAGCACCTACTTCACGGGATTGTTTCAAGAATTCAATGCCATCCTGTAGGTGTAAAGGGACGAAGTCACTACCTCTGCATATACTTAATGTTCAATAACGTTAGTTGTCATCATAATGATTTGTTTTCAGAAGACATGAGTTTGATTCCTGTCTGCTCCCTATACATGAGATTTTGGGCAAATTTTAGTCTTCTCCCCAAGCTCTGGTCACCTCGTCTATAAAACAGGAGCAATATATGCTCATCATCCTAAGATTGCTGTGAGGATTAAATCAGAGAATGTCTGGGCAAGTGTTCTGTGCCACCCTCATCCTTAAATTACTTGCCTCTCTTACAGAGCCAGGCACAAAAATGCATGTTGAATAAATGAATATAAAACTCCATGGTATGACAGTTATTTAATGGGTTGATGAACATGTCAGTTACAACTGAAGAAGTCTCGAGTGGCTTCAGGAATTGTGGTCCATCGGGTGCCAGGGGTTCAGTCGAGATCACAGACCAGCAACCTTATTTTGTAATGCTTGTTGCTTCCAGTTGGCAGGATGATGAGCCGGTGCGGGTCAAGTCAAACCCGGCTCGGCAACCCTGAGCCTCCACCCTGCCTCCCTAGCATCTTTCTGAATGAAGGTCATCTTTGTCCATATAACACACTGAGGAGAAGATACACTGTGGCCACTTGATGACTGTGTTGTCTGCAGTGAGGGTCAATGTTACCACAAATAGTGAGCTGTTTTCTCTTCATCAGGAAGCACTTAACAGTCTCCTCCTCCAGTTGGGGTTCAGCTTTCTCCAGTAGTGCTTGAACTTTGTGCCTTGGTTCCTCTTCTTAACCAAACTCGTCCCAAAGAGTTGTCCATTTTAGTGCCCGTAGGTCAATAGTGCCACCCACACTAAAAAAAAAAAGAAAGAAAGAAAGAAAGAAAGAAAGAAAGAAAGAAAGAAA